>NC_135574.1:187569755-188188683 GCF_965152235.1 Eretmochelys imbricata | reverse complement strand
CATGTAAAATGGCTTCTGAGACAAAAATCTATCAACTTTGCCATTTAAGCAGAACATAATGCCCTTTAAGGTGCTGGTTAATTTGATATTGTTAATTTTAACAGTCAGTCTAACTGTATTCACACCAAGTTCTGGGTCTACAGCACCAGTTGCTGCTTCCCTCTCATTAACTATTCAAAAGTTCATTAATGTCAGTTATGGGAAATGACCTCAGAATGGCTCACACTTTTCACACCCATATTGTTTTCTGGATCTCTGTCCCATGGAAGCATTGCATGCCCAATTCTTCATTTTCATTAGAATGTGGGATGGGATACTCTCACTCACTCATTTGCAGGTCTTATATGGGTGCAAAGTGATGCTGATAAATACAACTGTTGTGTCATCAAATGCAATATAACCATAGAGTAGGAGACAGAATGAGTCTAAGGGGTGCCAAGCCAAACTCTGATGCTGATATTCTGAGTCTCACACTCTTTCTGTATGTGTCTCCCCTTTTCTCTCCTCTCCCCCCCCTTATTAATTAATTGAACTCAAATGACTATCAGGAAAAAAGGCAGCATGTGTTCTCCATAAAAGTAATACAGACACTACTACGTTTCTACGAAGGAGCACATAAAAGAATATCATAATGAATATTATGGAGTGATTAACTCAGCCACTCACAGATTTTGTATTTGCTATTTGTCAATATTCATCAAACACTCTGGACATGTAGTGAAACTACACTGTGACCCCTTAGTAGTGCCCGGGTATGTATAACGCTCTTGCTATTATATATTTCCCAGAGGTTACAGGCTGCTTTCAAATCGCAAAAGACTGATGTTCAGCTGAGTAGTACTTATCTGATATCCTGTTTTTATTTCCTTCTAACCAGGGAAAAAACAAGAATTTCAAAATGTTTATTCCACATTTGACTATCAAAAATTAAGACCTAGAGAACAGTCTGTTTTCTAAATACAAAAACAACTAGAGGCAAAAGCAGGCTGCTTTCAAACAGAATTGCCAGGATTCCAATTAAATCTCATTAAGTTATTCTGCAGTTGTCTGTTTATAACAAGTAACTCATGGGGTAAACATTCTAGTAGAGCTATACTTAGAATTTATTCCATTCTGATTATAGATGGTTTTAAACCAAATTGTTCTAATTAGAAAAACATTTAAAATATCAGTGACTTATACCATCCAACATGACAATCTCATGTTATCACGTCACAAAGGAAGACAGCGAATTACATTTTGACTTGAGCTTCTACAGAATGTTACATAGTTACACTTCCTACTACATCTGTGAGTCTTCATAGTGCTGAGAACCGCCTGAGATTTGTGTGCTGGCTCAATGCTAAAAATCACTCAGCAACTTGCAGGATTAAGCATGCACATTATCATTAAAAGAGGCATCAAGGCCAGAGAACTGGTTGAATAAAATGACGTGTTTCTACTCATTACGAACACTAATTTAGAAGCCTATATGCAGATGTTCTAAGGCAGAGGTAGAATTATGTAAAATGCCTTTTTTTAAGGTAAGCAGGAAAATTCAAGGTATACCCAGGTAAAAAGGCACTTTCCCCACTATGTTTGTATTATAAATGCATCTGCCCTCAATGCAAAGATTGTTAAGATCTCCTTTTTAGAAAAGGTGAGCACCGCGGTACATGTGGACTTGTGTGGCAACTTTGTAGGTCGAGTTATCTATCACATGTGAGCAAACAAATTATCCAGTTGTGCACTCAAATGGATAAAAATAAACATAAAACTGGCCACTGTGGGCATGCATATGTGCTCTCACTGTAATCACACACCCAAAATAGGCATAGAAATACATGTATAATGTGTGCCCCTCATGTCTCATCTTTTTGAACAATCAGCCCTTTGATAGGAGGTGTGGACCTACAAAAATGCATGCCCTTTCTGTGCCCATAATAATCAGCATTGTTCTGTGCAAACAGGCATTTGTACAAACTTGCGACTAACAATTTGCATGCGCAGTTGACATTTACACATGCAATGCCCTTTTCTGCATAGAAATATGGGTTTTTCAAGTGTTAACAGGTGCACATGGACCCTAGATGAAAACCTGGGCTTTGTTACATACATTGAAAAGACAGAAATTATTTGGGGAGTACTTACTTACAAAATACTGTATTGTATCATCTTCAGATGTACACAATTTACAGTGCCAAGTACCAGAAGCGATTTCTTTCATATATTTGTTGTTACCATACCCAAAGATTATAAAATAGTATGTAGTAAACAGGGCGTGAAGGACAGTTTTGCTGGGAGTGTATTTATAATTTAAAAAGTTTTCAGCAGAGATGGCCCAGGCTATATGAAATAATTCTGACAGTTGACTATTGATGGTGTTAGCCACCATATGAATAAAGAAGTTGATCATTTAGCATTCAAACTACCACTTACTGTTAATGCCATAAAGATTATGTATTGAGTACAGCTTATTAGATCCTATTTGCATGGAAAGTGAAATTTACTGAATTTTTGTTAGTGCCTCATTTATTCAAATACTTTAAAAAAATCTCTTATTGGTTCAGTTTAAGTGGTTTCAGAAGAGGGGTCACTGCAGAATTAAGGCAGATTACATTATCGCTTTGCAAATATGCACACTTATCTTCAAATTATGGCAAAATTAGGAAAATGATGAAATAAGGTTATATTTCAAATGCAAAAAAATGCCTGATGTGTTATGGGGTGTCTTGATTTTGTAAATCAAAAACCATATTTTAACCTCTACCCTAATTTTACCTGGTTTTAGTGAGCAGCTATAGCTAATGTGCGGTTCTATGCTGAAACAAGTGGTACTGTGGGGTTCCATGTTCATTCTGCCACAATTTATCTATATCAAATGTGCTCGGTTTACAAATTAAAAAACAAAACAAAAAAGCCACAGACTTTTCTTTCACCCCAGCAAACTTCCATCGTGACTGTCACGATGGATTATTGACTTCCCATTCCTAATCAATAATAAAGACCAAATGATGCCCACCTGCAATTCCCTACAAGAGAATAGCATTGGAGTGGGGCGGGGGAGGAATGAATGCAGAAAGAGAAGACAGACAATGGGACTTTATCTGAAATCAGGAAGTCGACAAAGAATGAATAAACGGGAGGGAAAAAAATTGACTGTTTACAAGCTTCCAAAAAAGTTCTCTTAGTTCAAAATTTATGTTATTGGATGTGGTTTGTTTACCCCTCAGATTTATTTGACAAATAAGGATCATGCCATTGAGCCTTGTACTGTTCTATCATGGGTCAGGTTGTAGCGTAGAACTCCTGGGGACCCGATCCGAGCTGATGGCTGGCTAATAGCATGGGAGCACAACGGGCTACTTTCTCCACTGAACGTTCTTAATATAGATTTTATTATTTAAGACAAAAATTAGATCAACATGAATAAAAATATACAAATAGAAACACACAAGAAAATGGTCACGCTCTCCCTGCTAATCAAAGATATTTGATGAAGTTGCTGCTCATTGTATCAGCAAGTTTAGCTGCATTGCCTGTGTGATTCTGATCCAAAAACCGATGAAGGCTGTGGAAAGGCGACCTTTCACGGAGTGGGCTTTAGCTCAGGCCCAAATATGGTTCTATCCAGAAAAGGAGCTTTGTAGAAACAGCACTGGGGGATTCTACATTCATTATGTCCTACTGACTTCCATATCCAGTCTAGCTTAGTTTGAGGGTAAAAATATATTTTCTAAATTCTAGTCTTACACATTTATTTTGAGTACCTACAGTCAAACTGGATTATTTTAACCTCACTCTTGTTACACTTTTGCCACAGCTTTGATATGTGCTAGCCCCTGCCTGATTTGTCCATGAGCGATCCAAGAGTAAAGTTGACCAGTGGTTATTACAAGTTATGCTGAATGTAGACACATTTCTATATATCAGAATATTTGCTTTATTAAAAATGTCATATGGGACTAGATATATTGAAGATGTAATATTGATTGCTCAGATACAGTAGATCATTTCATTACATAATTTGAACCACAAGAAAGTACCTTATATATATTTTCATTAAAAAAACAAAATTGACACTTCTGGTGCTTTAAAACTATTTTTAAAAAAAGTGTTAAAAACTCAGCTGTCCAGAAGAAGAAAAATATAACTTTTCACAGGTAGTAGTCTGTTCTGATTCTGTATCATGTATTGGCTGAATGGCAAGACCAACGAGAAAACATACCATCCAGGAATATATTTCTTAAAAAATGTAATAGGGCAAGTGCTCTAGTATTCCATAAAACCTTTAATATAAGAGTATTTGGTATTTTTAATTAATTAACTTGAATTTTTATTGGTCATGTTTTTTGAGGAAGTGCAGACCTAATTACCACCAAGAATAAATATGATATTTTTGCAAAACAAAACTTCATCCTCACAAGATGTCATTTTAGCTTGGCCCATAATTCACTTTATCAGGGTCTCAAATTACTTGAAGTCAGAAGAGCACAAGTTGGACAAACATCAGCTAGTTAAGTCTGTTTATTGGACTAAGTCATTTGATTTCACACTCTGGTTCATTGCCAAGTCATACCAATTACCTTATTCAGTTTGTTCTCTTTTCTAAAAGAAAAACCACACAAGCTACTTACAACCATACCTGAGAGTTGGGAGGGATGAAGAATTGGTTTATTTTCTCAGGATGCAGCAGTAAAATGTCAGCCTATGCAGGTTTTTCCCCCTCTTTCTCAAGAAATGCAAAATGATGAAAGATCTCGTACATGAAAGTAGGATCAATTAACAGCCTTCCTGTTTTTTTGCCCTGTCATGTGCTCAGTTTCTAAATATCAAGCTACAGGATAAATGACTATTCAGAAATTATGAAACCCCTCCCAATATATTAAAAGAGCAATATGTTTATGTTCTTACATAACCACCAAACTTATGGCAGCAGGAAAATGAAAGGTGAGGTATTTTAGAGTAGGTTGAATCCTAGGTGCTATTCTGCATCTTTGTGTATTATACTTATCAGGGGGTGGGTGGGTGTGTGTGGGGGTGCTCCATTGTTTCTTGGCACAAAGGATTCAAGCTTTGGTTTTGGAAATCTGACAAATTTTACATTCTTTGTTGTGGTTTTGATGTGAGATTACCTTTATTTTAAATCATTTTCAAACTATACAATTACAGCTGACCTTTGTTATGTTTTTGCCACACACAAACAACAACCACATGCTGTCAGTCTAAAAATTACTTTTCATTTCGTTTGGGGTAAATTTAAAAACAGAACAAGCAGCAAAGACTACGAGAGAGCACACTGGTTGTGTTTTCTATCAAAGACTGCAGCAACCCTGAGAACAAAATGGCTCCTGTCTCTACAAATAGACAGAGCTCTTAGAAATTTAAAGATGCAGCACACAAAAACAAAGGTATTGTTTCATAAGGCCATGCCGGTCATCTTTGCCCTCACACCTCCACTCTAACGATCAATCTTTGATTGCTGTTGTAATCATTCATAAAATACAGTATCCCTTTAATACACAAATTGTAGAGAAACTAATTTAGAAGGAGATGCTCTAATGTTATGATTTATATTCACAAATTTCTGTAGAAACATGGACCTACATTTGCACTATGAATCCTAGATTATTCATTGTTTTAAGGAGAGGATTAGTTCAGAACAAGATGTTTGCATTCTATTGAATTCTTGTCAGAATGCTCTGACAGGTGATAGAATACCAAGCACACAGTGTAGCAGGCAAAGGCTGAGTACAGGTGAGATGTGCTATAGTTTTCCCCTAATATCAGTAATTTTTCTAAAATTGTATTTCACAAATTATTAAATGTTCCAATAGACCTCCCCTCCCCCCGATGTACATTTTAAGCTAATAGGTTTTTTTCCTGGTTTCAATTTTTCCGTCTCTTGGGGAATTGAAAGGGATAGATCTTCAGTGATTGAGTGTTAAGAACACAGTATTTCACAAGTCAAAGTCTTTTCTTGTTCATCCTGGGTGTGGATCCTTCAAGCGCTTGGTAGTGCATTGACCTCACCCTGATGTCAATGTTGCTGCTGGAAAAGACATTGTTACTGGCAGACATCTGAATGAAATGTGCACAAATGAAAATTCCACATTGTTGGATATGGTTTAGACAATAAACCCCAAGACTTTAACTGTAAGCATCCTCTCTAACGTTGCCCAGAGCTACCTCATCCAGTATGGTATTCATTATTTACTTCCTGGTCATAAGTGGCCCATATCAATGGGTGAGGAACTCCAAATAGCTCCCCCTTGGCACCACATCAACCACTGGGATTAGGCCCAGATACAAATTCCCCAGACTGCCTTTTCTTCATGCAAAGAATTTAGGCTTGGGCAAGGGATGTGCCAATCTGTACTCAGGCTTGAAAGCCCCCTCCCTGTCCCAATACTATAGCTACTTGAAAAATGCTAATTTTGTACAGTGCTCCCTTGCTTAACTCACAGCGTCCTCAAGGATGATCTAAATTGTGCTAGCTACAACTGCTCCAAGAGGATTCTAGATTGCCAAAGCGTAGCACTAGTCTAGCCCTTCCCTTTGCTGGGTGCCTGGGATGGTGTCCATATCCCTGGCAGGCAGGTGTAGCTCCAGGCATGTTGCTTGATTGTCCAGTGAGAGCCAGAATGGTACTCTGTATGACAGAAGCCATTTTAAAGCTTCATTGTGTTGGATGGGGATCAATGAAGCTGCCCAGTGGCATTTGAACCAGCTAATCAGGGACACCAGGTGAACAATCAAAACAAAGGGAAAAACAGGAAGGAAGGGCAGAAAACTGGTTAGAGAAGATGTTTTTGGCCCCATGTAGCACATGAAAGACCTGGTCCAGTGTGACTGGGTAGGCATGGCATTAAAGCAGTGGGAAGGACTGCCATCAGCAACTGAGTGACCTGAAACTGAATGTTATACCAATAAAATAAATAAAAAACAGCAGGATCTTAAAGGGGAAAAAGGCAAAATACCACATTTATTGTGAATACAGAAAGAATCATAGTAAGCAGCTAGTTATAACTATGAAATTGAATGGAATGTTATATTTATTCACACATTCATTCATTCTCACTCACACACAGGTTCTGCAGGGTTGTTATCATAGTTACCAGCCTTAGAGTTACTCATGCCAAGCCACTGGCCTGGACATGAGGAGGGAGCAGGGCCTTTTCAGATGCTCATCTGACACTCCTGGAAGTTGGTTTGCAGAATCAGACCCCAAAGTTCTCACTTTCTAGAGTCCATTTTTATAGGAATTTTTTCCTATGCCAGTCTATGGGAATTGCTTCATCATGCTGTTGCTGAATCAATCAGCAAATGGAACATTCCTGACAGCTCCATGCTGCCAGATGTTATCTTGTTCTTTGGTTCTCCCATTCTTGGGACTGTCGGGTGGATTCCAGTCTGCCCACCCGGGGGCCCTCTGGTTATTTCCACTTGATGCCTTCTTCAGCCGATGGACACCGGATTGTTAGTCTGGCACCTCCCTGATCATTCAGTTATTAGCCACACCAAGCATCCATCCACATACATCCTCTATCTCTATTTTAATCACAATTGTTAACAAAGCGAGATGAATACAACAAAAGGGCGGGGAGTCTCTGGGTGCTGTTTCTGTTACAGAATATTGCTTTGAGTCTGTGTGAGTAGTAGTTGTTACAAAGAATTGCTTTGAGAACAGACTGTCTTAGAATGTACTAACACAATTAGCAGCTTGCAGGTTTCACACAGGGGGAGAGAAACTGTACCAAAAACCAAGAGACCTCTTAATTAGTAATACCCTGGAATTTAAAACTATGGGGAATCAAACTCATTTGTGATTTTAATACAGAACTTCAATATGATCCAACAATTATACCAGCATGTGAGCCAATCTGTTATCCCTAGCTACCAACAGAATGAGAGCTCTGTTTTAGAGATTAGGTAAGAGAACTAATTAATACAGGTATGTAACTAGTATTTGAAGTGTTTATGTTCTTTCCTCCTCTCCCCTGTTCTATCTATGGCTTTCTATCTATGGCGTCCGGCTTGGCTTAACGGTGAAATCCTAGCGGATCTTAAACATAAAAAAGAAGCTTACAAGAAGTGGAAGGTTGGACATATGACCAGGGAAGAGTATAAAAATATTGCTCGGGCATGTAGGAATGAAATCAGGAGGGCCAAATCGCACCTGGAGCTGCAGCTAGCGAGAGATGTCAAGAGTAACAAGAAGGGTTTCTTCAGGTATGTTGGCAACAAGAAGAAAGCCAAGGAAAGTGTGGGACCCTTACTGAATGAGGGAGGCAACCTAGTGACAGAGGATGTGGAAAAAGCTAATGTACTCAATGCTTTTTTTGCCTCTGTTTTCACTAACAAGGACAGCTCCCAGACTGCTACGCTGGGCATCACAAAATGGGGAAGAGATGGCCAGCCCTCTGTGGAGATAGAGGTGGTTAGGGACTATTTAGAAAAGCTGGACGTGCACAAGTCCATGGGGCCGGACGAGTTGCATCCGAGAGTGCTGAAGGAATTGGCGGCTGTGATTGCAGAGCCATTGGCCATTATCTTTGAAAACTCGTGGCGAACCGGGGAAGTCCCGGATGACTGGAAAAAGGCTAATGTAGTGCCAATCTTTAAAAAAAGGAAGAAGGAGGATCCTGGGAACTACAGGCCAGTCAGCCTCACCTCAGTCCCTGGAAAAATCATGGAGCAGGTCCTCAAAGAATCAATCTTGAAGTACTTGCATGAAAGGAAAGTGATCAGGAACAGCCAGCATGGATTCACCAAGGGAAGGTCATGCCTGACTAATCTAATCGCCTTTTATCATGAGATTACTGGTTCTGTGGATGAAGGGAAAGCAGTGGATGTATTGTTTCTTGACTTTAGCAAAGCTTTTGACACGGTCTCCCACAGTATTCTTGTCAGCAAGTTAAGGAAGTATGGGCTGGATGAATGCACTATAGGGTGGGTAGAAAGCTGGCTAGATTGTCGGGCTCAACGGGTAGTGATCAATGGCTCCATGTCTAGTTGGCAGCCGGTGTCAAGTGGAGTGCCCCAGGGGTCGGTCCTGGGGCCGGTTTTGTTCAATATCTTCATAAATGATCTGGAGGATGGTGTGGATTGCACTCTCAGCAAATTTGCGGACGATACTAAACTGGGAGGAGTGGTAGATACGCTGGAGGGGAGGGATAGGATACAGAAGGACCTAGACAAATTGGAGGATTGGGCCAAAAGAAATCTGATGAGGTTCAATAAGGATAAGTGCAGGGTCCTGCACTTAGGATGGAAGAATCCAATGCACCGCTACAGACTAGGGACCGAATGGCTAGGCAGCAGTTCTGCGGAAAAGGACCTAGGGGTGACAGTGGACGAGAAGCTGGATATGAGTCAGCAGTGTGCCCTTGTTGCCAAGAAGGCCAATGGCATTTTGGGATGTATACGTAGGGGCATAGCGAGCAGATCGAGGGACGTGATCGTCCCCCTCTATTCGACATTGGTGAGGCCTCATCTGGAGTACTGTGTCCAGTTTTGGGCCCCACACTACAAGAAGGATGTGGATAAATTGGAGAGAGTCCAGCGAAGGGCAACAAAAATGATTAGGGGTCTAGAACACATGACTTATGAGGAGAGGCTGAGGGAGCTGGGATTGTTTAGCCTGCAGAAGAGAAGAATGAGGGGGGATTTGATAGCTGCTTTCAACTACCTGAAAGGGGGTTCCAAAGAGGATGGCTCTAGACTGTTCTCAATGGTAGCAGATGACAGAACGAGGAGTAATGGCTTCAAGTTGCAGTGGGGGAGGTTTAGATTGGATATTAGGAAAAACTTTTTCACTAAGAGGGTGGTGAAACACTGGAATGCGTTGCCTAGGGAGGTGGTGGAATCTCCTTCCTTGGAAGTTTTTAAGGTCAGGCTTGACAAAGCCCTGGCTGGGATGATTTAACTGGGAATTGGTCCTGCTTCGAGCAGGGGGTTGGACTAGATGACCTTCAGGGGTCCCTTCCAACCCTGATATTCTATGATTCTATATTATGCTTTTTTTAAAGTGATGTTGGAAATAGTCTGCTTTCAAATGTTACAGTTACAGTGTAAGATGTATTATATTTCATTGAGCATTTAATTGTAAACACAGTACAAGAAACACAGGTAAATAATAAAGTAGCCGTGTTAGTCTGTATCCACAAAAAACCAACAAGGAGGCTGGTGGCACCTTAAAGACTAACAGATCTGAGCATAAGCTTTTGTGGGTAAAACACCACTTCTTCTGTGCATCTGAAGAAGTGGTATTTTATCCACAAAAGCTTATGCTCAAATCTAATAAAATAGTTGATTGTCATACATATATTTAATTAGTGTGATGACATCCCATAATTGGTGTAAGTGTGCAATCCCATTTTCCACATGATAAACACACCATGGTAAGTAGTATATTTATAATGGGTAAAGAGGTTATTAAAAATCCTCATATCTGCTGTACAAAATCAGAGTACATGTTGTGGATATGCTTATAAATTATAATGTTTGGGTATCTTGATTAAAAACCCTAATGTATATTAGCAGACTTGCACTTTGTTAAACATCAGTGGGACTGATATTGCTAGATATTATGTTCACAGCTGATTCTTTGTTGCCTTGCAACAGTCAAATGAGGTCATTTCCATCTGCACAAAGTGGGGGTAAAATGCCATTCTGCCATAGTAGCATTTACATGCCCCTGTACTCACTTTGAACTGAGGTAGATTACAACACAAGAGTTAAGGCAATGGCAGTCAGGCCTGTTTATCCAACTCTATTAAAGCCAGGTGTAGTGTAGGGTCAAGTCATGCCTTAGTTTCCTGGTCCTAACATTATTACCCCTAAGACTTTGAACTTGTAGAGAGATTCCTAGTCTCTATCCCATCATCAGTATGAGGTTCCCCTACCTTGTTAAATGGTCATATTGCCTCAAGATGACCACCAGACACATAGTGGAGTGCAGGATGGTGAAGGGGACTTTGAGGCAAAGCTGTGCAGCTGCCAGGGTTCAGATGAGGAAGGGAAGAAGGAGAGAACTACACCCCAAACATCCCATCTACTAAGACAGTATGGCCATCCTATACTGAGAACCCTGCCTGCACTGTGCTCAAACCCATCTCAGATCCATAAGTTCCTGACATTATGGACAGGGTTTCTGGATGAGATGACAAGACAAAGGCAGCTTCTCCCAACTTTGAAGGGGGGTGAATGCCACTTACAGTGGTCATTTGCCAAACTACCAAGTCTTGCCACTTGCAAAACCATGAAATCACCAACCTCCAGAGGTGCTTGCCATAAAGAATTTACAATCCAAATACAGTATAAAAATCCAAGCAGGCCAGTGAGTGGCAACAGAAAAAAAAGGGTTTGTGAATGAAAGGTGCTTGTCTTTGGGTTGCCAGGTGTCTGGTTTCTGACTGGAAGGTGCAGTTGAAAAGGGACCCTGGCGGCTCCAGTCAGCACCGGACTGGGCTGTTAAAAGTCTGGTTGGTGGTGCAGTAGGGCTAACTGAGGCTCCACACAACTCCCAGAAGCAGTGGCATGTATCCCCTCTGGCTCCTATGGGTTGGAGCAGCCAGGGGGCTCTGCATGCTGGCCCCGCCCCAAGCACCAGCTTTGCAGCTCCCATGGGCTGGGAGCCTCAGTCAATGGAAGCTGCAGGGGTGGCATCTGCAGGGGGGCAGCATGCAGAGCCGCTTCACTATGCTTCCCCATAGGAGCTGGGGGGGGGGGGAGGGAAGAGAGAGACACACACACCCCGCTGCTTCTGGGAGCTGCTTGAGGTAGGCACCATTGGGAGCCTACACCTCTGGCCCCCTCCTGAGCCCCTTGATCCCAGCCTGGAGCACCCTCCTGTACCCCAAACCCCTCATTTCCAGCCCCAACCCAGGGTCTGTATCCCCAGCTGGAGCCCTCACACCCCAATCCCCTGCCTCAGCCCAGAGACCACCCCCCCCATACTCTGAACGCCTCAGCTCCACCCCCCCAGCCTGGAACCCTTCTTGCACCCAAACCCCTCATCCCTGGGCCCACCCCAGAGTCTGCATCCCAAACCAGAGTCCTCACCCCCTCTCACATCCCAACCCCCTTCCTCAGCCTGGAGCCCCCTACCAGATCCCAAACGCTTCATTTCTGGCCTTCCCACCCCCAACGCCCTGAGCCAGCCCCATGAAAATGAGAGTGGCGGGGGGGGGGGGGGGAGTGACAGAGGGAGGGGGAAATGGAATGAGCATGGGCAGGGCCTTAGAGGAGGGAAGGGACAAAAGGTGTACAGTTTTGTGCAAGTAGAAAGTTGGCAACCCTCTGTCTCAATAGTTTGGATTTAGTTGCCCTACATCCTCCTTTCTAATGTTTCATTTCTGGACAGACCACAGCAATTACTTTGGCGGCTGCAATCCCAGCATGCTAAGCACACTGTTTGCACATCAATAATATATGCCAACATTTCATTTATCTCAGGATGACTGTAATAGTAAATAGCACCTGTAACAGGGGAGCTGGCCCCTTAAATGACATCAGGCCCAGCTCTCCTGATCCAGGCTAGATACACCCTTGTTGGGGTAAGGAGGGTGGGGGTGGGGCTTCTCCCCAGGAGTTAGAAATGAAAGACATCTTAAAAAGGTGAGTGAGTGAGAGAATGAGCTCAGAAGAGGACAAGAGCTGTGTTGAGAGGTTCAGTGAGCAGATGTTCCTGAAGGAGGGAGTGGTGAGAGTTCCCTAGTGAACAGTGGAGCCAGAGCAGGCTGGTGAACGTGGAAGCCAGTGAAGGGGTTACCAAACTTCCCTAGACCTGACAACCATGGCCAGAGAGGCCTGAAGGCTGCAAGCAACAGAGGGAAAAACCTGCTGGCTCTGAGCTGGAGTGCTGGGGAATGATGGAGGGGTTAGCCTGCTGATGTCTCCTGGTCAGATAGAATCATAGGTGTGACAAGATTATGATGCTCAGATGGGTCAGGCAGTGGTGCTATAAGGAGCGATTTGGGAGGCATGGCCACTAGGAAGCATTCATGAACAGAGGACTGTTCTCTTGGGATGTACTTCACCTGAGTAAGGAGGGAAATAGACTTCCAGGATGGCACAACTGATCAAGGGCTTTAAACTAGAAATCTGGGGGAGATGTCCAGGTAATCTCCACACCAGTTATTCTCTTTGAGAGGGAAGAAAGAGAAGTAAGAAAGAATACAGCCATGGGTAGGAGAATGGATATAAGGGCAGTGTACATACCAATTTAACAGGTAATATTGGCAGTAGAACGTTTGTGCCCAATTGGGTAAAGAATTTGTCAGTCCATCTTCCATTGTTTTTCCTCTCTGGCTACAATAGTCAAAAATCTATGTCATATGAGACAGAGTTCAGTATGAACAGTACAATTGAGTTTGCCATAAAGTTAATTGCAAATACTTAAGTGAAAAACCAAAACTATTTCTTTAAATACCTAATTAGCTGTTACATAGAGTATGTAGCTATTAGTGGAATTCTAGGTAGCTAACCAATCTTTAGTGGGTAAGCCACAAGATTAGAAATATTTTGTAAGAGAGCCTAAGTTAAGTGGGTCTGTAGTGCCTTACAAACACAAAATTATACCTTACAAAATAATACGATAGTGAAGTACTATCTTGATCAGCTTAACAGGCTTTGAATGAACTACCAATGAAAAGTAGTAAAAGCAGAATTTTGCAACACAAGACCCTGATTTACACAAAATCAAAGACTAGCAAATATATCAGGTTAATGCGGAGATCCTAGCCTGTAGCAATGTGACAACTCACTGGCACAGCGCTTCCTTCTGGTTGTCTTGGGAATTAGCTCTTCCAGCCCAGAGCACCCTCTGCAGGCCAGTCTCACTTGACACTGCCGCCCCCCCATGTCCCTCCTGGACCCCAGAGATGCTTAACTTTGGGGATTTTCCCCAGTAGAACCCCCACACTCTGGGTCTCCCCTCCCAGGGGAGCCCACAACCCTCTAGACCCACCTCACTGGCTACTGCCAATCATCATCTAGCCCCCATTCCATGGGGCAGACTGCAGTGTAATGGCCACACATCACTGGCAAGGGGGTTGTACCAGCTGCCCCTGCCTATTCCCAGGCTGTACCTCTGTAGCCCCAGTACCCCTTTTTAGGCTTTGCACAAGGCCTACAGCCTGGCAAAGTTACCAGGCTGGAGCTCCCCTGAACTGAACTGCTCTGCTCACCTTGCTCTCAAGCAGCTAGCCCTTTTCACTCCAGAGTAAGGCTCCTCTAGCTTCTGGCCCACAGCCCTCTTATAAGGGCCAGCTGGGCCCTGATTAAGCCAGCCACACATCTGGTCAGCTACATAGTCAGCTTCCCCCAGCTGTTCTTCATCCATTTCCCTGCTGCAGTCCTGTCCAGGGCTGCTTTTAACTCCTTACGGGCCCTAAATGAGCTGGCCACAGCTGTGGCTGCTTCCCCACTCCAATCAGCCTAGCTTGGCTGTTTTAACTCCTTTTCCCCAGCTGCAGTCCTCTCCAGGGTTGCTCTAACCCCTTCAGGGCCGGAGCAGGGTGACTACCCTGCTACATAGCCCCATTGAAGTCAATGTCAAAACTCTCATTGACTTCAGCGGAGCCAGGATCTCACTCCAAATGTCCTTGGTAGAAGTTTAACTCCATGAAATAGCAACCTCAGGCAGTATAGTTAAGCTTTACCTTGCTTCGTGTAATTGAACACAATAAATTAGGTGTGCATGTGTAGAGGAGCATGGTTATAAAACAGATTGAGTTGTGGTGTGCAGTGTATTTACCTGAGAACTAGATGTTTGGATAGATCAGTTCTGCAGTACTTCCAGAAATAATGTGACATACTAGCAGATCAGAATCTTTACTCCCCAAAAGAGCACATCAAGGAATGTTTCTGAGGTGGTTAAGTATTTTGGAAATGGAGAATATGATTGTGTCAGTGTAAATTAAAGAATTAACCTGATGTGTGGAGCAGGGTGGACAGTGTCTAGCAAAAGATTTGCCATATTTTTCCTTTTTTGTATATTATCCACAAACATACTTACATTTTTACAAATTTATTCTTTGTACAACTTTAATACATTGAATAAAAATATTTCAGCCTTGAAGACTATTCTCAGACTATTATGTTCTTCTACAGTTATTGATAATTTGTTATATGTGCTGTGTGACAGGTCATCTATTTCTGCTCCCTTACTGGATGAAGGAACCTTTTCAAAAACAGGAAGAGGGAAATGAGGGAGATTTCCAGATAGGCACCTCAACACTTTGAGCATAAACCTGTGCGTGGACAACATTTGCACAAGTATTTATAAAACTTTCATGAAGATTCTTGTGAAGACACAATCACACATATAAACATTCATGGAAAATGAATAAGAAGGTTGATGGTGCCAATCCATAGATTTTCTTCACAAGAATACTCATAACTGTTTTTTGCGGTATTCATCCAGTTCTAGAAGTAGAGCAATAGCAAAATAGCTGTCCTGGATATGGGTTGCAGATACCCTTCATCTATCAGTCTTTGTGGTGAGTCTATTTCACTTTTTTAAAAATTGAAAAGTTTAAGGAAAGGGGGTTTGTTTACGGCAGGAGGAAGAGGGGATGTGAAGAGCCTAAAAATTTTCAAATACATTTGAGGGTTTTGTTTTGATAATTCCTCTTAATACTTAATTTTGTGATAGATGAAACAGATGACTAAAACACCTAGATTTTTCTATATGCATTCCAGCTGTTTGTTTTTTCTCCCTCTTTAACAGGTGTTCTATTCATTGTAAATACACAAAATAGCTTTTTTGAAATTCAGTTGAGAAAAAAAGACTCACTGGGCTTATTCTATAGCCTTCTTTTTCTTTCGTTTGCTATGGAGGAATGCACAGAACTATATTGGCTTTTGGATTCATTTTCACCATGACACTCAGTTTGTGCAATGGATTCTTCCTGAGAACTCACTGAAGAATACAAACCTGATTTCTTTATGAAGTTATCAGTGCTGTGCTTACAATACAAGGGATCAGATCCTCAGCCTCACTTCTGAGTGCTTTGTGCTATTCAGACAATGCAAATGAGATAAAAAACTGCCTTATAAGAGCAATTTTAGGTAGGGAAATCCTCAGTAATTTGTAACTATCTGGATCTCTGTGCTCACACAGCTTTTCCCCCCTTTTGTATTGACTTCTGTACAGCATGTAAGTTCACTGATGGGAATCATAGGAATATCAGGGGTGGAAGAAACCTCAGGAGGTCATCTAGTCCAACCCCCTCTGTCAAGGTTCCTTCCCCACTCTGAACTCTAGGGTACAGATGTTGCGACCTGCATGAAAACCCTCCTAAGCTTATTTTTACCAGTTTAGGTTAAAACTTCCTGTCATAAATATAAAGGGAAGGGTAAACCCCTTTGAAATCCCTCCTGGCCAGGGGAAAGCTCCTCACACCTGTAAAGGGTTAAGAAGCTAAAGGTAACCTCACTGGCACCTGACCAAAATGACCAATGAGGAGACAAGATACTTTCAAAAGCTGGGAGGAGGGAGAGAAACAAAGGGTCTGTGTGTGTGTGTCTGTCTATATTCTGTCTTTGTTGGGGATAGATCAGGAATGGAGTCTTAGAACTTTTAGTAAGTAATCTAGCTACGTACGTGTTAGATTATGATTTCTTTAAATGGCTGAGAAAAGAATTGTGCTGAATAGAATAACTATTTCTGTCTGTGTATCTTTTTTGTAACTTAAGGTTTTGCCTAGAGGGGTTCTCTATGTTTTGAATCTAATTACCCTGTAAGGTATCTACCATCCTGATTTTACAGGAGGGATTTCTTTATTTCTATTTACTTCTATTTTTATTAAAAATCTTCTTGTAAGAAAACTGAATGCTTTTTCATTGTTCTCAGATCCAAGGGTTTGGGTCTGTGGTCACCTATGCAAATTGGTGAGGCTTTTTATCCAACATTTCCCAGGAAAGGGGGGGTGCAAGTGTTGGGAGGATTGTTCATTGTTCTTAAGATCCAAGGGTCTGGGTCTGTAGTCACCTAGGCAAATTGGTGAGGCTTTTTACCAAACCTTGTCCAGGAAGTGGGGTGCAAGGTTTTGGGAAGTATTTTGGGGGGAAAGACGCGTCCAAACAGCTCTTCCCCAGTAACCAGTATTAGTTTGGTGGTGGTAGCAGCCAATCCAAGGACGACGGGTGGAATATTTTGTACCTTGGGGAAGTTTTGACCTAAGCTGGTAAAGATAAGCTTAGGAGGTTTTTCATGCAGGTCCCCACATCTGTACCCTAGAGTTCAGAGAGGGGGAGGAACCTTGACACTTCCCCAAGGTACAAACTATTTTACCTTTTGTCCCTGGACCTTATTGCTGCCACCACCAAGCGTCGAAAATAACAGGGAAAGAGCCCACTTGGAAATGTCTTTCCCCCCCCCCAGCCCTACACCCCCTTTCCTGGGGAAGGCTTGATAAAAATCCTCACCAATTTGCATAGGTGAACACAGACCCAAACCCTTGGATCTTAAGAATAATGAAAAAGCAATCAGGTTCTTAAAAGAAGAATTTTAATTAAAGAAAAAGTAAAAGAATCATCTCTGTAAAATCAGGATGGTAAATACCTTACAGGGTAATCAGATTCAAAACATAGAGACTCCCTCTAGGCAAAACCTTAAGACACAAAAACAGGAATATACATTCCATTCAGCACAATTTATTTTATCAGCCATTTGAACAGAATCTAACACATAACTAGATTGCTTACTGACTTTTTACAGGAGTTCTAACCTGAATTCCTGCTCTGGTCCCAGCAGGAGCATCACCCCCCGTGCCAACTTTGAAAGTATCTTGTCTCCTCATTGGTCATTTTGGTCAGGTGACAGCGAGGTTATCTTAGCTTCTTAACCCTTTACAGGTGAAAGGGTTTTGCCTCTGGCCAGGAGGGATTTAAAGGCATTTACCCTTCCCTTTATATTTATGGCACCCTGTTCAAAGCAGGACCAACCCCAACAAAATCATCCCAGCCAGGACTTTGTCAAGCCGGGCCTTAAAAACCTCTAAGGAAGGAGATTCCACCACCTCCCTAGGTAGCGCATTCCAGTGCTTCACCACCCTCCTGCTGAAAAAGATTTTTTCCTAATATCCAAACTAAACCTCCCCCACTGCCACTTGAGACCATTGCTCCTTGTTCTGTCATCTGCTACCACTGAGAACAGTCTAGATCCATCCTCTTTGGAACCCTCTTTCAGGTAGTTGAAAGCAGCTATCAAATCCCCCCTTATTCTTCTCTTCTACAGACTAAATAATCCCAATTCCCTCAGCCTCTCCTCATAAAATCATCCTAAGAGTTATTCTCTGTGCCTGTTTCAGGTTGAATAGAAGGATCTGACTGGGCTGGGGGATAGAAGAAGGGGAAAGATGGAGACAGGAGAGTAGAAATGACTGGATTAGAAATAAGCGTAGCTCTTACTGACTTCAGTGGAGCTACCCAGATTTACACCAGCTGAGGACATGACCATGAGTTTTCTGTAGATGTAAAGTTCAGATGCTTTCTCTAACCTTATCTGAGCCTCTTCGGTTTATAAATCTGGTCTACAAATCTGAGGTGAGGACCTAGTCTTGAGACATTTCTAGGATTGTCTGCTTCTGGTTAGGCCATAAATAATGTGAGGACAGCCTTTTTGGTGGTAATTCTGCCTTCAGTCTCCTAGTGGATACTGAAAGTTCCCAGGTTTCAGAGTAGCAGCCGTGTTAGTCTGTATTTGCAAAAAGAAAAAGGAGTACTTGTGGCACCTTAGAGGCTAACAAATTTATTTGAGCATAAGGTTTTGTGAGCTAAAGCTCACTTCATTGGATGCATTCAGTGGAAAATACAGTGGGGAGATTTATATACACAGAGAACATGAAACAGTGGGTGTTACCATACACACTGTAAGGAGAGTGATCACTTAAGATGAGCTATTACCAGCAGGAGAGCGGGGGAGCAGGGGGAGAAAACCTTTTGTAGTGATCATCAAGGTGGGCCATTTCCAGCAGTCGACAAGAACATCTGAGGAACAGTGGGGCAGGGGGAATAAACATGGGGAAATAATTTTACTTTGTGTAATGACCCATCCACTCCCAGTCTCTATTCAAGCTTAAGTTAATTGTATCCAGTTTGCAAATTAATTCCAATTCAGCAGTCTCTCGTTGGAGTCTGTTTCTGAAGTCTTTTTGTTGTAATATTGTGACTTTTAGGTCTGTAATTGAGTGACCAGAGAGATTGAAGTGTTCTCCGACTGGTTTATGAATGTTATAGTTCTTGACATCTGTGTCCATTTATTGTTTTACGTAGAGACTGTCCAGTTTGACCAATGTACATGGCAGAGGGGCATTGCTGGCACATGTCGTCATGTATCACATTGGTAGATGTGCAGGTGAATGAGCCTCTGATAATGTGGCTGATGTGATTAGGCCCTGTGATGGTGTCCCCTGAATAGATAGGTGGGCACAGTTGGCAACGGGCTTTGTTGCAAGGATAGGTTCCTGGGTTAGTGGTTCTGTTGTGTGGTATGTGGTTGCTGGTGAGTATTTGCTTCAGGTTGGGGGGCTGTCTGTAAAGCAAGGACTGGCCTGTCTCCCAAGATCTGTGAGAGTGATGGGTCATCCTTCAGGATAGGTTGTAGATCCTTGATGATGCGTTGGAGAGGTTTTAGTTGGGGGCTGAAGGTGACGGCTAGTGGCGTTCTGTCATTTTCTTTGTTGGGCCTGTCCTGTAGTAGGTGACTTCTGGGTATTCTTCTGGCTCTGTCAATTTGTTTCTTCACTTCAGCAGGTGGGTACTGTAGTTGTAAGAATGCTTGATAGAGATCTTGTAGGTGTTTGACTCTGTCTGAGGGGTTGGAGCAAATGCGGTTGTATCGTAGAGCTTGGCTGTAGACAATGTATCGTGTGGTGTGATCTGGGTGAAAGCTGGAGGCATGTAAGCATGGAGGCTGTCAGTAGATTTTCAGTATAGGGTGGTGTTTATGTGACCATCGCTTATTAGCGCCATAGTGATAAAGAAAAGAACCAGAAAACAACCCTATAATCATGTAAAGCTAGGCTTCTGTCTTTTTTTCTATGCTTTTCTGTCCTTTCCCTATGTTTATGGGTAGAAAGAATTTGAACTATGCATAACCTGTGCTCCCTGTTTGGGGAAAGAATTCCTTATACAGATGGGCCTCCATGTTCATACCTCAGGACTCAGACCAACAGGGGTTGACTGGTTTGAACTGGAAGAGATCTCACAAAGTATGTTGAGCCAAGCTATAGAAGCGCTACCTTGTTCTTTGTTCTGGGCTTTGCCATATTCCTCCGTGTAGGAATTGGTGAGCCCTTCAGCTGTCGTACTTGCTAGCATTAAAGTGCCTCATTTTATCTAAGAATCCTGACTCTGTGTTTGTTTGGCTAATACAGAAGTCCAGGGAAGGTTACCCTCCCAACCCTAGACAGGAGGGAAACCCTGTTTCCCTTAACAGCAGTGTCCAGGAAGTGGATCTCTTGTGTGGACTGGTCCAGGCTGAGGTTGATGGTGGGATGGAAATTGTTGAAATCACGGTGGAATTCCTCAAGGGCTTCCTTTCCATGGGTCCAGAAGATGAAGATGTCATCAATATAGTGCAAGTAGAGTAGGGGCATTAGGGGACGAGAGCTGAGGAAGCGTTGTTCTAAGTCAGCCATAAAAATGTTGGCATACTGTGGGGCCATGCGGGTACCCATAGCAGTGCTGCTGGTTTGAAGGTATACATTGTCCCCAAATGTGAAATAGTTATAGGTGAGGACAAAGTCACAAAGTTCAGCCACCAGGTTTGCTGTGACATTATCGGGGATACTGTTCCTGATGGCTTGTAGTCCATCTTTGTGTGGAATGTTGGTGTAGAGGGCTTCGACAGCCATAGTGGCCAGGATGGTGTTTTCAGGAAGATCACCGATGGATTATAGTTTCCTCAGGAAGTCAGTGGTGTCTCGAAGATAGCTGGGAGTGCTGGATCAGAGGGTAATGGCTTGTAGAAAGTGGTGTTAGAGAGCTGCCTAGGAACCTCTTGTTCATATTCCAACTTATTCATGATGACGACAGCACCTGCTTTGTCAGCCTTTTTGATTATGATGTCAGAGTTGTTTTGAGGCTGTGTATGGCATTGTGTTCTGCTAAGCTGAGGTTATGGGGCAAGTGATGCTGCTTTTCCACAATTTCAGCCCCTGCATGTCAGCAGAAGCATTCTACGTAGAAGTCCAGTATGTTGTTTCGACTTTCAGGAGTCCACCTAGAATCCTTCTATTTGTAGGTTGGTAGGAAGGTCTCTGTGGATTAGTATGTTGTTCAGAGGTGTGTTGGAAATATTCCTTGAGTCGGAGACGTCAAAAATAGGATTCTAGGTCACCACAGAACTGTATCATGTTCATGGGGGTGGAGGGGCAGAAGGAGAGGCCCTGAGATAGGACAGATTCTTCTGCTGGGCTAAGAGTATAGTTGGATAGATTAACAATATTGCTGGGTGGGTTAAGGGAACCTTTGCTGTGGCCTCTTGTGGCATGTAGTAGTTTAGATAGTTTAGTGTCCTTTTTCTTTTGTAGAGAAGCAAAGTGTGTGTTGTAAATACAACCACATTTGCTCTAACCCCTCAGACAGAGACAAACACCTACAATAACCACCTGCTGAAGTGAAGAAACAAATAGACAGAGCCAGAAGAGTACCCAGAAGTCACCTACTGCAGGACAGGCCCAACAAAGAAAAATAACAGAACGCCACTAGCCGTCACCTTCAGCCCCCAACTAAAACCTCTCCAATGCATCATCAAGGGTCTACAACCTATCCTGAAGGATGACCCATCACTCTCACAGATCTTGGGAGACAGGCCAGTCCTTGCTTTACAGACAGCCCCCCAACCTGAAGCAAATACTCACCAGCAACCACATACCACACAACAGAACCACTAACCCAGGAACCTATCCTTGCAACAAAGCCCATTGCCAACTGTGCCCACCTATCTATTCAGGGGACACCATCACAGGGCCTAATCACATCAGCCACACTATCAGAGGCTCATTTACCTGCACATCTACCAATGTGATACATGACATCATGTGCCAGCAATGCCCCTCTGCCATGTACATTGGTCAAACTGGACAGTCTCTACGTAAAACAATAAATGGACACAGATGTCAAGAACTATAACATTCATAAACCAGTCGGAGAACACTTCAATCTCTCTGGTCACTCAATTACAGACCTAAAAGTCACAATATTACAACAAAAAGACTTCAGAAACAGACTCCAACGAGAGACTGCTGAATTGGAATTAATTTGCAAACTGGATACAATTAACTTAAGCTTGAATAGAGACTGGGAGTGGATGGGTCATTACACAAAGTAAAATTATTTCCCCATGTTTATTCCCCCTGCCCCACTGTTCCTCAGATGTTCTTGTCAACTGCTGGAAATGGCCCACCTTGATGATCACTACAAAAGGTTTTCTCCCCCTGCTCCCCTGCTCTCCTGCTGGTAATAGCTCATCTTAAGTGATCACTCTCCTTACAGTGTGTATGGTAACACCCACTGTTTCATGTTCTCTGTGTATATAAATCTCCCCACTGTATTTTCCACTGAATGTATCCGATGAAGTGAGCTTTAGCTCACAAAACCTTATGCTCAAATAAATTTGTTAGTCTCTAAGGTGCCCCAAGTACTACTTTTCTTTTTGAAAGTTCCCAGAAACATGGCAATGGAAAATAGTGAAAAGGAAAATGTACTGAGAATTTTCCAAACAGCAAGAACTATTTGAGTGAAGGTTGTTGTCGGCTCCTACCCAAAACAAATGAATTCTCTTATCCCAGATCAGAAAGACTGCAAAGAACACAGATAAGCCTAAAACATAGGGGACTTATCTGAACAGAACCAGCACACTTTTTAAATGTTACCCAATATTGTCAATAGAAAAAGAAGGCGGCCAAATTCTACATTGCCCCTTTGAATTTTAGGGGTGTAAGTCAATGGAGAATTTCGCTCACAATTTACTCTGAATGCAGCTAGATATATTATTCAGTGTATTCCAGTATGCACACTTCTGTCCAATGTGGGCCAAATTGCAGCCCAACTTATGCATCCAGGCAGTGAGTAAGTGGGACATCAGAAATGTACTTCTCTGTGCAGGCTATCTGTACTGTGGGCAGCTGCATGGAGAGCACAGGGGCCTTGACAGGCCTGTACATTTCCCCCCGGCACATGTGTGTGGGGAGGGAAGGACAGATGGAGCCTTGGCTCTGCCCTCAAAATGCACCAGCCTAGAGATGCCAATGTGCATGGGGAAGTATGTTGCACCATACATAGACCTGGCACAGGGTGCTTCTCCTACATGGCTGCAAAAGAATGCACTGCAGGGCTGGAGAGAGATTTTGCCCTGTAGGCTTTGGAGAAAAACTGCAACGTTAACAATGTACATCTTTCAGTCACACCAGTTCAAGTTCATTGAAGACCATGGTATTGAACTAATGTAACTTAGGATGGACTCTTGCACTTATACTCTGGCTGTCTTTGCTGTAATACTTGCAAGGCAAAGTTCTGCTCTCATTTACATCAGTACAACCCACTGAACTCAGTGGGGCTGCAATGGAATAACCAGGAGCAGATTGTGATAGATTTTAATGAAGACAGAAGGCACAGTAAGGAGGTGAAATTTGGCTGTCAATGACACCTGTGCAACCTCATTAACTTATAGTCTAAGAGACTATGGGTCCCAATGTGCCCTCTGCCACATACTCTGCAATTTTAATTGAAACCAAGAGAAGCTAGGTTTCAGAGTAACAGCCGTGTTAGTCTGGATTCACAAAAAGAAAAAGGAGTACTTGTGGCACCTTAGAGACTAACCAATTTATTTGAGCATAAGCTTTCGTGAGCTACAGCTCACTTCACCGGATGCATTTCCACAGTATGCATCCGATGAAGTGAGCTGTAGCTCATGAAAGTTTATGCTCAAATAAATTGGTTAGTCTCTAAGGTGCCACAAGTACTCCTTTTTCTTCAAGAGAAGCTAGGCATGCATATACAAGGTAGATCTGGCCCTTCGTTTTCACGAGAAAACAACATGTAAAGACCAGGGATCAAGTTTTGTATAAGGAAAAATCTTTGTTTTTGATTTGCTTTCGATGGTTTACATCACAGGTGATGTAAACCATCATTTCTCCCTCTCTCATTAAATCTCATAGAAAAACAGAAGTTGCATACAAGTCTCCTCAGGAGGCCAAGAGTATTTATTTAATCAGTAATATACAGTCAGTTACTCCTTGGAAAACAATGTATGTAGACATGAAATGCAGCTTTAGTTGTTTCTCTAGGTAAAACTGGGGGGAGTAAAACTGTGCCCTTGATTTACAATGGTGACAATCAAAATGGTCTGTTATCACTCATCCTGTGGAGATCCCTTCAGTGGGTAAGGCAGCCATCAGGGCAAATTCAAATTAAGGTGGAGAATTGACAAAGAATGTGCCGGGGAAAAAAAAAAAGAGCAATTTAGTAACAGTGGGCAATCAGTTTAAACACCCCAGGTAGATGGATATCTGTGATTTATATGTAAGGGAAGAGCCGTAGACAGATTTTAGGGCTATGAACACTGAGGACCAAATTAATTGTGCTGTAAACCCATTGAAACTATACTGAAATAGATGTTTTGCCAATTTGTCCAATGCTATAACTTAAGGCCAGTATATGGGGATTTAAAAATAGGTATGAACTTCTGACCACATCACCTTAGAAGAACGGAATGCTGTTGCCAGCATTTGAAAGGTTGTGCGTAAGGGCATTATGCTGGTGGATGGAAATTAGTCAATTTTTAGCTTGCCTGAGTTGGGAATTGCATGGGCTGGAATAGTTGCAGTTTAGTTACCCGAAGATATATCAAAGGGCACCTGGAGTATATGGACAGTTGTATATTTTCATTATGTATAAATCTAAAGAAAGTTTGTATAAAAAGCTATATGTTATAGACAGGGTAGATAGCACTACCTGTTATTAAGGTCACCTGACACTTTTCATTATAAGACCCTGTATTCAGTTCCTTATAACTTTGTCAAACTAACATTTTCAGCTGAAATTTTCCATTCAAGGAGTCTACCTCAGGCTGAATGTTTCTGGAAAATTTTAGCTAAAACTTGCCCTTTAACCCTGTCTCTCATCCCTTGTTCAATTCAGGTTTTGATTTAGTTTTTTAAATAAACTCTTGGAATTGAAAGTCTCCCCTTTCAGCAAGAAACATAGGATCAGCAGCTGGGCATTTGAGCAATCAAATAGCAGGGGTAATGGGTTCCCCCACAGGGTGCCACCTGGAACTGGGGTACCACTGAGCCCCAGTGACCTTGGGATACCTTTACACTATACTGCTGTGACCAGCCAGCCAAATCCTCTCCCAGACTCCAGACTGCACTTTTACCAGCACACATACAGGTAGGGACATATGCAGGTGCAGTTACATACAGATGCTATGATCAGCTCTGCACGGGGAGGCTTCAGCTAAGGAACTTCCCAGCTACTCAGGTATACCGCCCCCACCCCTCAGGGTGTAAACCCAAAATTATACCATCTTGTGCTGCACAGAGATCTGTACAATGTAAGCTCATGAAATTTGCCCCCTCCCTCAATATGGGGAGGAAATATACAACAGCTTTTTTGCCCTGAGATACGATTTCCACATATACTAGTTTTAGACAAAGCAAAAACAAGTTTATTAACTACAAAAAGATAGATTTTAAGTGATCATAAGAGATAGCAAACAGCACAAAGCAGATTATTAAGCAAATAAAAGAAAACATGCAAGCTAAGCTTGATTCACTAAACAAACAAGTCACAAAATGTAATTTATCACCCTAAATGCTGTAGCTCAGAGTTCCAGTAATTTCTCTAACAGATTGGACCCATCTCAGTCTGGACTCACCCCTGCCTTTCCCTTCAAGTCAGTACCCTTGTCCCTTCAGGTTCTTTCAGCAGTCCTTCTTCTTGGGTAGGCAATGGAGGAGAGACCAGATCAACTCCCTCCCGAGCCCTTAAAAAAGATTTACCTAAGGCAGGAATCCTTTGTTTGATCCCCATTCCCCTACAGTGGAAAAGTACAAAATACCACCTTGGACACTGGTATCAGGTGGCAGGGCCACCTGCCCTGATAGTGTCAGAACTATGTCCCAGGATGCCTCTCAGAAAAGGAGAGAGATTAGTATCTTCACAGTCTTATTGTTTCTTCTTAATGGGCTATCAGTCCTGTCTGACTTTCATTTTTATGCCTGAAGGGCTAGTTATGGGTGTCACCCACAGTAGACCATTTGAAATACAGATACATGATCAATATTCCTAGCTTCAGATACAGAAGTGATACATGCATACATTGGATAAAACACATTTAGTAGATCATAACCTTTTCATTGATACCTCATATGAGTCCTCTTGTATAAAACATCTTAGTTATGCCATATTCATATCATAACAATATTTCTATGAAGAATATGGGGTGTAACATCACAGGCCCTTCCCAGCCAGCCATCTAGACTGACAGTCTTTTGCTTAGTTGGCATTCCCCATCTGTAAACACATTTGTAATGCAGATAGTCAATATTCCTAACTTCAGATACAAAAATGATACATGCCTAAAAATACAATAATCATATTCAGTAAATCATAACCTTTCCAATCAGAGAATCATAGAATATCAGGGTTGGAAGGGACCTCAGGAGGTCATCTAGACCAACCCCCTGCTCAAAGCAGGACCAACCCCCAATTTTTGCCCCAGATCCCTAAATGGCCCCCTCAAGGATTCAACTCACAACCCTGGGTTTAGCAGGCCAATGCTCAAACCACTGAGCTATCCCTCCCCACTCTACTGGTCACTGGGGCAGACTACAGTGTAATAGCCACTCATCATTGGCAAGGGGTTAGGACCTGCTGCCTTTGCCTATCCTCAGGCTGCCTATCTGCAGCCCCAGTACCTTTTGTGGGCCTACACCAAGGCCTGCAGCCTCGGGTTTTACCAGGCTAGAACTCCCCAGCCCTCCCCCAGCACTGCTCTACTTCAGGTACTTGCTTCTAGGCAACTAGACCTTCCTACTCCAGGGCCAGAGTGAGACTTCTTCAGATCCTGGCCCCCAGCCCTCTTATAAGGCCAGCTGGGCCCTAATTGAGCTAGCCACACCTGTGGTCAACTACTCACTCCCCTTATTTCCAGCCACAGCTCTCTCCAGGACTGCTTTTACTATTGGCTTCCCAGGGCTGTTTTAACCCCTTCAGAGCAGGAGCGGGGTGACCACCCCATACATGGTCCTTTTTAAGATTCTGTTTCTAGTAAAAAGCTGCAATTATATTTGTTTAATGTCAACATTTTAGCTACTCTTCATTTAGTTAAATAAATAAGAAAACCTAAAAGAGACCCAAGTCTGAAGGACAACTTTACTCCTGCTTCTGCTTTCGTCCTATTGTGACACTGCACCCCATATTTTTCACAGTGATATGATTATGGCATAATTGTTATGTATTTTATGCAAGATAGGTCGTATGAGACATCAGTGGGGGGAGAGATAGCTCAGTGGTTTGAACACTGGTCTGCTAAACCCAGGGTTGTGAGTTCAATCCTTGAAGGGGCCATTTAGGGATCTGGGACAAAAATTGGGGATTGGTTGTGCTTTGAGCAGTGAGTTGGCCTAGATGACTTCCTAAGATCCCTTCCAACCCTGATATTCTATGATTCTATGATGACTGGCAGTAGCTACTGAGGCAAGGTGGATTTAAAGGCTTGGGGGTTCCCCTGGGAGGGGAGACCCAGAGTGTGGGCATACTGCTGGGGCAGAACCCCAGAGTAAAGGGCACTGGGGTCTGGGAGGGACATGGGGCCAGCAGCAGGCAAGATGCTGGCCTGCAGAGGGTGGTCCAGGATGGAAAGAGCTAATTCCTGAGACGACCGGCAAGAGGCACTGCACAGGTGAGTCTCACTTCACTACAGACCAGCTGTGAAGAACCGTTGGGATGCTGAGAACAGGAGGATCAAAGGGCAATTGTCCTCTCTAAAAAATACTCAAAATATGATGAAACATTTTAAAATCATCCTAAAGTAGCTGACTATTTTTACTGCATTTCTTCTATTTACTTCTGAGCAATTTGATAGCCTTCTTGGATGGATACAGCCATGGGACTGTGGCTTTATGCCTGTAATGGGCTGACCTGCCCCTTAAGAGGCAGAGGTGTGTAAATGGTTTATCCCATCTAATTAGCCTGCCTGCCACACCAATTGACTTGAGCCTGATAAGAGAGCAGCAGGAAGCTGCAAGACTGGAGGGTAGGAGAGAAGAAAAGTAAGTTAGTTAATTAATCAACTAAATATTACAGCACTCTCCAGTCAGAAAGGCCTGGGAGAGACCCTGACCAAGCAAGGGAGCTCTCCAGGCATTGGAGAAGCCTTGGGCCTTACAGCAGAAGGAACTGCTGCAAGAGGAATCTGTGACTAACTGCTCAAGAAGCTGCACAACTAGCAAGGGAGATTTCCCCAACCTCTCTTGTAGGGTTGTCTGAGTGGATTCAGAGACCTCTTAAAATTTGGTCCTCTTAAATATTGTTTTTTCACATTGCACATATCATCTCCATGCCCAAAACCACCTTAACACCCTACGCTCATTTGCAACCTGTCTACCATAGACACTACACTCTGCTTGATCATAGAACTCTTCACTACTGGGAAAAGAGGGAATGTAAATCAATTAAACACAAATTACAAAATCCAACTGTATCCATTAAAAACTATAGCGCATGACCTGATGAGACAAGGCAGCATTTATATTAGAATTACTTATTTTTAAAAAATGTAATTACAAATTGTAGGAAAACGTTTTTCTTCCCTGGTTTTAAAAATACCCCCCCCCAAAAAAAAACCCCCCACAAACTTTCCACAAGCAGCGATCATTAAAATTTGCATTTACTTATGATCAAATTTATTTGATTTGCATGTAATGCATATGCTCACATATGAATGTTTGGAATCTAGAAAAGAAATTGCTCCAAAAAAATCAAAACAAGAATGTTTTGTTGACAGTGTTCAGTTGGAAAGGGATTTTTTTCACTTGAGCCTTTAGGGTGAAAAGCTTAGTCATATGAACCATGTGGCTTTAAAATGTTGTTAACATCCTACAACATACAATTATTATACAATTTCATTGCCCATTTCAAGGAAAAATGAATGGGATACAAGATTTCTAATTTTTTTTCCTCTAGAAATTGATTGTACTCTAGCCAAAATCCAGGAAGAAGTTTTCAGAGAATGAATGAAATTTGAAATACCTGTTTGGGAGATCTCTAGCAACATTCTGAGTACTCAGAAATTTTCCAACCCCCCTCAGATATTGGAAAAGATAAGTCAAAGAAAGAAACAATGAGGCGCTCCGCTAATGAGGGATTAGATAGTAAATTTCACAGTGTGGGTCACAATTTGAGACTTTAATCTGGTTGGAAAACAGTCAGATCTGAAAATTTTTGCTCAGCATAGAAGCAACAGAATTAAACTACAGTTCTCAGGGAGACGTTCCACTACTTCTGGGTCATACTACTCTTTCTAATGAATTTCAGCAACCTTCTCTTAAAGCAGAGATCATTATAAAATGAAAGAGGAGGATACATTGCAATAAAGGGGAATCTGGCAGTGTATCTAATGGCACATGTCAGGAATCCAGAAAAAAATAATATTCCTAACATGATAGAATTTAAATTAGATCTTTTGGCTATGGTTCCTCCCAGGCACATCCTTACCAACTAAATCTGGTGTTTAAGAGAAGTGAGGTTTTACTCCCAATGTGCTCAAAAAGGAACCAAATAATAGCAAAGGGCAAATTTTAAAGAAAAAATTGAGATATGGTTTAGTTATAGAATTCTCCACATCTTTGAATATTTATCCAAACTTTACCTGAACTATTTGAATCTGAGGATCTGGCAAACAATGGAAAGGTAGAGTCGACTATCCTGAAGTGGGGGAGGTTTAGGTTGGGTATTAGGAAAAACTTTTTCACTAGGAGGGTGGTGAAACACTGGAATGCGTTACATAGGGAGGTAGTGGAATCTCCTTCCTTTGAGGTTTTTAAGGTCAGGCTTCACAAAGCCCTGGCTGGGATGATTTAGTTGGGGATTGGTCCTGCTTTGAGCAGGGGGTTGGACTAGATGACCTCCTGAGGTCCCTTCCAACCCTGAGATTTTATGATTCTATGAATCTATGAAGCCATCTCTCCCAAACTCCAGTCAAAGAACTGCTACCCCCCTTTCCCTCTCAGGGTATGATGGGAACACAGGAATTTCCATACTAGACCTGACCAGTGGTCCATCTAGTACAGCACTCTATCTGACAGTTGTCAGCCCCAGATGCTTTAGAAGAAGGTGTAAGAACCCCACAATAGGAGATTTCAGATAACCTACTCCCTATATTAGGTCTCATCCTGGACTCTAATAGTAAGAGATTAGATTAAACCCTGAAGCATAAAGTTAGATATCCTTCCACAAAATTTTTATCCTTAATTACAGTAACAAGATAATCTTGATAATCATATAAATGTCTAATCCCTTTTTGAACATTCTTCAACTCAATGACTCCCCATGGCAGTGTGTTTTATGGTTTAATTACACATAGAGTATGTCTACAAGGAGATAAAAAAATCAGTGGCTGGCCCAGGTCAGCTGACTCAGGCTCACGGGGCTCAGGCTGTGGGGCTAAAAACTGCTGGGTAGACATTCAGGCTCAGGTGAACCTGGATGTTGACACAGAAATTTGTAGCCCCACAGCCCGAGCCTTACAACCTGAGTCAGCTGACCCGGATTATCCCTGTGTAAAAGTATTTCCTTTTATTAGTTTTGAACTTTTAACTTTTAATTTGGTTGAATATTCCCTTGTTCTGATGTTATGAGACAGTGAGTACGGAAGTGCCAAATCTACCTTCTCTAAAGACTATTCATTATATACATATATATTTTTATCATGTCTCCTCTGATTAATCTCCTTTCTGAGGTAAACAAGCTCTTTGTATGGGAGTTTTTCCCAGGCTCTTGATCATACTCATTGCTCCTCTCTGAACCCCCTCCAGTTCTGTCATATACTTTGTGAGTAGATGGGCTGACCATGACTACTGCACACTGCATTCCAGATGAGGCTGCACCTCTGCTTTACATAAAGGCGTTATCATTTTCTCCATGTTACTCACCTTCCCATTGTTTATATAGCTTATCACCTTGTTTGCTTTTTTGGCCACAGCTGAGCATTGAGCTGTCCACAAGATCCTTAAACAAACTTTCCGAAACCTCCAAAAATCTTCAGTTTGGTTCAGTTCACTTTGGTTCAGGCATGGATGAATGCTGGAAACATTGTCCAACCCAAGGGAAAACCAATTAGTATATGTTTGTTTTCCCTTTCTCTTTTTTCCCCCAATTTCTTTTTTCCCTTCTTTCCTTCAAACTTTGCTACCTCCCAAGTTTGAGCCTTAGGTAAACTTAATCAAAGCCAACTGAACATTTTTAAGTGGGGGAATACTAAGACCACAGTAACCATTAGTAAACTTATTAGACCAGATCAGCTGAATCATCACAATTAGAGCAGAGAAGTTATATTTTAGTGAAGTCATTTATCATAGTCAGAGCCTAATGGCTGTCCTATTGTAGGTAAATCAGACAAACCAGTTATTCTACTGTTTTCAAATGGCCAACCTTTTGTTTATTCAGGAGAAGCCAGACCCTGAAGTATGAGGCTCATGATACTTTGGAGGGACAGGGTATGTCAAGAGAGTGAATGTCATATACTGAAGTCATTGTAAATAATGAGGAGAGACACCCACTCAAATAACAGAACTTAGCTGGGGAACAAGCTTGCTCTCAACCACTTATTACCAGCAGCAATTAGGAATATGCAAATTGGCTGGAAAATAAGATCAGCAGGTGCCATGAAAAATTGGCTTGCTGCATCAGTGTTTAAGCTTTGCTAAGACATTGGCGGTACTCCCTGTAGATAGAATGGGTACATCAATGGGTACAATACATTTAACTAGCCCAGGTGGTAAATATCCAGTTTCTAATGTCCACCTCTGTTGCCTGAGTCCTAATTTAGAACCAAAATCAAATGAAAGGTAAGTTGTATATTCAATTATGTTTAACCTTTTCAATTATGTTTTTCACTTTCATGAGCTGCCACATTTGCTGCAGTTTTACTAGTTCCAGTGGAGTAGCACTTTAAACTCCTGGGCAGGAAGGGGTCATGTCAGTTTTCACACATTACCCATGAATCTCAAGTAGTGTGAAAAAGATGCTCAAATTCTCATGACTTGCAAATCACGCACGAGCGATGGCAAAGCTGTTTCTCCCACAGTGAAAGTCTTCAGTGGCAGAATGTAATTTTCAAGTGTGAACATCTTAACAGGATGTCAAAATCTGGCATTTGGACGCATCATTTGGCACTTAGCCACATAACTGTCTGCTTTATGCACCAAAGTGCTGTTTTGCGTGACCAAAAGTGGCATTTGAACATCCTGGTAAGATGCCCATGTGAGCTGTATTCCAGCTGAATGACTCTACTGAAGAAAATGGCAGTTTTCCTGATATCTAATAGCTTTTATTTGTGCATTTAGGATTGAATAGTTCAGCTCGAAATTGATTTACGGCTGAAGACATTTACATACCCAAAAAACCCATGCTGCCTTGGAAACCAAAATGTATCATTCCAGCAGTCAGTCTTTCCTACTTAGCAACAATATCTGGGCTGGCACAACTAAATGATTCATATCCTTAAATTACAGTGATGCTTCACCCCTCCTACTTCTCTTAAATCCACTTTTCCTGACATTTTGAAATCACAGCAGACCTTCTAGATAAAGTATGCATCACCTATGACAAAATTGCAGGCTTAAAAAAATGCCTTGTCACAGGGAAATTTATCCATATTCTTGGGGGCTTTATGTTGTCATATATTTTATGATTTAGTTCTCATAGTCCTTGGTGCCCAGAAATGATGAGCTGCTGTAGTACTTAGAGCATGTGCATCTTAATAAATCAGCTCAAAGATTATCTATGCTTCATATAAACATTAATGAAATGACAAGGCCAATGGGATGTATGAAACTCATTCTCTTAATTTTACTGGTCTGTTTTATTCCTGCCTTATGGATATTGTTTGTATTGGAACAGATCTTTTGTATATTAAATTGTTAAGTTTCAGTGAAGTAAAATTGATCTGCCAAATATGTAATTGCTAAGTTGAAGATGCAATGGGTATAAACTCATGGGATGACTGAGTAGACACAAATGCAGCAAGAGGGAGTGAGTTCTGCTCAACTGGAGAGAATTTTCATAAAAATGAATAAAAAAAAAGTAACAAGCCCAAAGAATAATAAACAAAATCTTTCCTGGGCTCAGGATCAGCTCAGCTTCCAAAGCAGTTAGGGAGCCCAGTCTTCCCACAGGCCCTCTCCCTCTTTTGTCTTTCCAGTTCCCCTTCCTGTATCCTCCCGCAGTATGCCCAGCATCACTGCAAAAGGAGTGGAAAGGAAAGCTGGGGTCCAACCCTTGTGTGCTGGAAGCCAGGTAATATCCTACCTGTGCCCAGTCACAGTCACCATCACTCACCTTACTGATTATAATTTATTTTTATATCACGTGTCTTTAGCAGATTCTTTTTCTTGTTGTTATATGTACTTCTTAAAGGCTTGATCATGCACCCTTTAAAATCAGTGCTCAAAACAAGGTCTCTGGGTGCAGGCAGGGCTGGCTCCAGGCCCCAGAGTTCCAAGCAGGTGCTTGGGGCGGCAGTTAGAAAGGTGCAGCAGTTCCTCTGGCCATGGTGGGAAATCGGCAGCAGCTTCTTCCTTTTGCCGTCATCATTGGCAGTTTTTTTCACTGCTTGGGGCAGCAAAAACTGTAGAGCCGGCCCTGGGTGCAGGATAGAGTGCTAAATCCAGTGATACAATAAAGCAAAATTAGCATGGCTATCAAGATAGGGAAAACAACTGCACTAGAGTTAGGCAAATACTGCTCAGAACTGTCCATGAATATTCATTCACAACTGTATATGAATTCACTTGGACTGTGACCACACCCTTTTGTGTTTCTCTCTATTGTGAAATTACTGGAAGGAATGTTTTCTCAACTAGCGAAATAAATATTATAGAATGATCATGGAAAGCAATTTCCCTCTTCAGCCTGGTGCACATGCACAAGGATAGCTGAAATTTATCCCAATATATTAAGAAGTAGGATTATACTTTGTGTTTTGTTTTAGGTTTGCAGATTAGCAAAGTGTGAGTTCCACTGCACTATTAAGATAATTGACATCACTGATTTTGGAATCAATTAACTACTTTCCAAAATTAAAATTCTGTATTTCCTCAATTTGTAGCTAATGAATGTGGGTGAGGGGATATTCTACATGGTTCCTTTGCTATAATCATACATGTCCAGGAGCTCTCAGAGTTTTCTGGAAGACTTGACATTAGTCCTTCTACCTTTCGTTGTATTTCTTCTTCGTTTTATTGCTTGTTAACTCTTCTGACTCCATATTAATTTATTTATATTTGTTTTCTTAGGTTTCTAAAATATGTCCAGTTAAGTCCACCAGGCAGACAAGCATAAGGGCAAATCCTGACGTCACCATGCAGGAGATATTAAACTGACTGTCACAAGGCTGCTGTGATAGTCATCACCCCACTTACATAACCCATCTGAAAATAAGATCCAGTTTGTGAAGTCCTATCATGGTTGGTGTGAAAATCCCATAGATGACTTAAGCTATCCATTGTCAACACAAGTCTCCTAGGGCACTGTCTACCAATACCAGGCTGGACTTGAGCTTTGTCTAAAAACAAAATAGCACCAATTTAATTAACCCTTTTAAACTCCTGGGTGGATTCTTATTTCAGTTTGAGTAGCTTATTTTGGTTTATTGTCCATCTGTTCCTAATTGACTTAAATTAAACTGGTATAAGCCTGGTTTAAGCAAAACTAAGAATATCCACACAGCCTTTTGCATGGGTTTAAAATCACACCATTAAGTAAATTGAGGCAACTCTGCATGTAGACAAGACCATAGACAACACTATTCCCATTTCAGACACACAAGCACTAAAACTTTGGTACTGGGTTTCTCCTGCATGCTTGTTCAGACCAGGCCTTCCCAACCCTTTCTTACCTCCTGTCTGATCAAGAATCTTCTATCTCAATAATAGCAGCAAAGAGTCCTGTGGCACCTTTATAGACTAACAGACGTATTGGAGCATAAGCTTTCATGGGTGAATACCCACTTCGTCAGATGCATGTATTCACCCACAAAAGCTTATGCTCCAATACGTCTGTTAGCCTATAAGGTGCCACAGGACTCTTTGCTGCTTTTAGCCAGACTAATATGGCTACCCCTCTGATATCTCAATAATGGCTCTGCTGCATATACTGCTAGGTCTCATTAATATAGGCAAATTCAGAGGAGTCCCTACGATTAGATTACTGTTGGTAGAGACTGAATGTGTCACTGTTCACTTGTACCGAACTGCAAGAGCAACACCAGTGAGTCTACTAGAACAGTGATCATCAACTGACTGCATTCTCTTGGCTTTTCCTCTTTCTTTTACATGGTCGGAAAATTATTTCAATGCAAAAAATTGGACAAAACTTTCATGAACATTTTGATCTGTTTTTTGACTAGCTCTTATTTAAGGACCAGGCTTTGTTTAATCTTATTGTTTTGCAAATTTTATGACTAGGTCTAAAACACTTAGTTTTTAACAGCTAACATTTTTCATCCTGCATAGATTTCACCTACAAATGTTACAACCAAAATTCTTCATATTAATTATTTCTTTACAAATTCTGAACATCCTGGCTGCTCACCAGTCAGAAATTTTGCCATGGGTTGATAATTCCAGTGTGGTAGAGGACGGCCAGACATCTAGCAACTCTTGATCCCTGAGATATAGTTAATAACTGGAGTGGAAGGCAGTGGATTTTAAAGTAAGAGAAGAGATGTTGCAAACATGTCTTAAAAGCTTTAAAGGTTCTCTTGATGATAATCCAAAACTTCAGATAAATCAAAATCTTTTGGTTTATTTTACATCAATATGTGCATGTTGTGTGTGGGAGAAGCGGGTCTCCATGCAGACGAATGCACTGAGGTTGTCATGTCTGTATTTTAAATTTTGCATGTCTGTGGGCAAAATCCTCTCAGTAGATCATAGAAAATCAGGGCAAAGGGACCTCAGGAGGTCATCTAGGCCAACCCCCTGCTCAAAGCAGGACCAAGCCCCAATTTTTGCCCCAAATGGCCCCCTCAAGGATTGAGCTCACAACCTTGGGTTTAGCAGGCCAATGCTCAAACCACTGAGATATCCCTCCCCCTTGTTTTAGAAACTAACAAATGTATTTGAGCATAAGCTTTCGTGACCTACAGCTCACTTCACTGGATGAAGTCAATATGAATGAATGTCAGTTAGTTGTGGTGAATGGCCCTTCACCTGAGATAAGCACCATAACTGAACGGGAAGGAAGTGGACCTCCTTGAAAGTCACCCAAAGAAAGAAGATGGGGGCAGGCTAGCTGGTCACCCCCTAGAAAATAGTGAAGCAGTGGTCAAAGTCATCAGGACCCCTCTACAGGAGACTTACAAGGGAAAGCCTAGTGGAGAGCTAAGGATGCATCAGAGAGAGTGCTAAAGAGGGGGAAGAAAAAGTTGGTGAGCTAATGTGGGGTGTGTATGTGTGGTGGGGGGAATTATGGAGCAATCGGAGCTGGAGTGTTAGAGAACTTTTTAAGTGTGGGTGCAGGAGTTGCAGAAGATCATGGGGGCTGGAGCTGTAGAGAGCTAGGTGGGTCTAGACCAGCTGCTCTCCGTTAGTTCTAGGAGGCAATTAGTTCCAGAAATCGGTAGATGAATAGACCTATTCCATTGTTACAAATCTTAATTGTCAAATGGAACTAGCAGGCACAAGTTGAACATTTATAACTAGAATTTCCACCAGGGTAGTTCTTGCTGGGAAGCATAAGTGTAAATATACTATAAGCAAGGTGAGTTATTCATAGTCCAATTTTTCAGATTCAGGACCTTTGGAAAAGATTCAGATGAGCCTCCAAATCTGTGGGTGCTTCATTTAACTGAATCTCTGAGGTTTGCCCAGAAGTGAGCACTGAATTGCTTTTGCTGTCCTTCCCCCCCCCCCATTTAAGAAACAGACCCCCCTGTCCCAAAAGGAAAGCTTTCTTTCATAGCTTTAAGAAAGCAATCTCAGAAATTGAAGATTAAGACGATTGAAAACCAAGAGTATGTGATTCCAGGCATCAACGGTACACCAGCTAATATGGAGTGGGATCCGTGAAAGTATTCAGGTGCCTACACCCCACACCCAGGCACCTAAATCCCTGTTTCAGGCACCTGAGTCACAGTTTTGGCTCCATTGCAATCAACAAAACCGTCACATCCTGTAGGCACATCAGCTCGCTTGGTGCCTAAATTTTCAGGGTCAAAGTTCCATCGGCACCCACGTTTCAGCCTCTGGGCATGTGTACTACCATCTCCCTCTAGGCATCTGGATGCCTGGGTCTTCCACCTCCCCTGTGAATGTACTAGCCCCATGATTACAGCATCATTCCCATGCTCAATTGTGCGTGCACCTCCCTTTGCCCCCCAAGTGTTCCACTGTGGCTAAATATTGAACTAATCAATGGGTCAGAGAGAGAAGGAAGGACTCTGGCTAAATTGGTCCAGCCCTCTGTAACCCTGGGTCCCATCCCGTAGTTTCTGCCACTCTTTCATTATTTATCCAGAGTGAATCAGCCTCAACAGGCTAATCTGGCAGAGAGGGAGGAACTGAACCTAGGTCTCCTCCATCCTAGGTGCATGCTCTAACCACTGGGCTAAAAGTTATAAGGGGGCTGGCAACACCACCAACCTCCTCTAGCTGTTTTGTGTGGAGCCAGGCAGGCACCTCAGATGGTTCTTGAAGGAATGACTTAGGTGCCTAAGATGTCTCCAGGCAGCTGGTTCTTGTTTGTGGCTCACTAAGAACAGCTAGGCACCTGCTTGCTCAGTAGGATTGTCCTGGCATCTCAAGAAATTCAAGATTAATCTTTAATTAAAGATGTTATGTGATGAAACCTCCAGGAATATGTCCAGCCAAAATTGGCAACCCTCCAAATGCAGTCCAGACTTAGGCATTTATCTCCATGAAAAGTAGAGCTTGGCACACACCCCTCTCCCATTGGCTAGCTTAGGCAGCTCCCTGCCTAGTGTGCTCTCTTTTGCAGACCACGTTCTTAGGCACCTGTCTCTCCCATTTGTTGTATAGGGGGCCTAAGCACCTAACTCAGGCTTTGTGGATCGCAGTGTTATACCTGGATTTTCTAGGCACCTAAAAGTTAGACACCTGATGCTCAGTGTTGCAACACCTATGTCCCCTTTGTGGAACCCATCTGTGGTTCCTAGATACTGTAACACAAAGGTTACTTTACTTTAGCATATAGGCTTCATTCTGCAAGTCACTCTCCAGAGATCAGTAGTGACCACAAGATGATTGTGCTCCAGTGTCAGTGTGGCCAGAGACACAATAATGGAGACAAATAAGGATGAACATAAGTCATAATACTCCCTCCTGAAAAGGAGTAAGGTTTAAGCCACTAGCATGCTCAGTCCATTACTCTTAAGAGCACACGCAGATAATGTCAGCAATCAAAGAATGGTGTTTTGCTGTGTTCCACTCTTAGGCTCTACTCTTGGTATGCCATAGGAGTAGCATGGTAGCTACCCAGCTGCACTCTTATCAATGCAGTATTGGGTTCCCCTGCATTTCCTATCTTGCTGAGTGCTTTTACACATAGCACTGAGCATCTGTGCTGCAGAGGATCAAGCCCTAATAGTGAACGCACTATAAACATTTACAACAATAGCAAAACATAACTTGGATGCCAGACCAAACTGTGAAGCTGGAGGAAAAATAGCTTCATCTGATTACATTCATATTTATTGGAGGTAGGATGACAAACTGCAGACTGATTGCAAACAGCAGACAATCACTGACTGGAGAACCCTGGCTTTCAACTGGCACTTTAGGTCCTTTAAGAAGCTGTTCTGAACCTGCAGGAAAATAATTCAAACATTTTAATTTCAGAATTTAAATGGTACCACTCACTTAACAAGCTATTTAGCTGATTGCAATTATGAAAACACTAGATGTTTAAGTAAGGGCTTGCAAGTCCTGTACTAGTCCATGTTATTAATAGATTTATGTTTGCTCTCTTATCATTTTCACTGCTAGTAATTTATATTAAGCCACTGAGAATATGATGGTGTTTTTCCCCAAACACAGGAAGAGTGTTAAATTATTTCAGTCAGGCTCTTTCCCCAGTACTGGGTATAGTGAAAAGATTATTCATGACTGTTACTTTATTGTGCTTTCAATTGAATTTGCTAACTTAATTAGGGTATCTTGATTTAATATATGCAAATGCATGTTGTAACAGAAACCTTCACTATTTATAGAATGGCAGTCTCCTGCTTGTGGTATTATCTGAGATGCTGTAATTCTTGCTTGTTGAAATACTGACCAGATGAACCTTCCAAGCATCTGTAAGCAACTCCTTTCTAAGTTAGCAATGACATGGGTTATGGAGGAGAGCTTACAAGTTAGGACCTTGCAAATGTGCTGAAGTTTCCCCCAAGAATACCTCTTTTTTTTTCCTTTTCTTTTTTTCTTTTTTTTTTTTTTGGCCAATTTTGTGCTCTGGTTTTTAATTATTTTTAGTTAATTGTGAATTACACTTTGAAACTAAAATGGCACAAACAAAGCATAGCTTTGAATAACCAATGAGGTTTTATGACAAGTAGCATAATAAGGTCCCTAACACATCTATCATATCAAGGGCAAGGGAAGAGAGGAAACTGGTTGTGTTGCAGATCCTAGCCGGGGGACCCTTATCCCTGAATCTGGACCCTTACTTCACCCATGTCAGACTCCTAAGTGGGAAAACACATGAAAAAGTTAGGAAATACTTGATAAAACACCTATTGCAGTCAATTGAAAGTTGCTGAGAGAAGCCTGGAGGAAGGATCTCAACATTTGTTATTTAAAGGATAGTATTCCCAATACTAATGAACAGGAAACAATGTGGCATTGCCCTGAGAGTCAATCCCCCCAGCATGCAGACCTACCTCAGCATCCACCAAGACTCAGTCTGTCAGTGTGAGAGTGGACTTGATGAGGTAGAAGTGTGTGTGTGTGAGAGAGAGAGAGACACCCTCAGGCTAGACAGGAGCAAGGCTTCAATCCATGTCTTTGTCTATACCATTGTTCGTTTCTTCCTCTGTGGGTAGAAGAAAAAAAATAAAGATTTTAGTGGGTGTCTGTTATAGTACTGCTTGCAGACATTTATAGTTCTAAAAACCAGTTCTTCTATGTAATGTATTAAATATCATAACCAAACACTCAACTGGCCAGTATCTATGACAGATTTAAAAATTCTCACTGTGGTGAAATCACAATTGTCCATGGTTCCAAAACTCAGCAAGATTTTTTTTTTCACCTTGAATTGTTGGTGAAAGTGAGTCAGTTGTCACAGATGGTAAATGACTTTTCACACACAAATCTGGGCCAAGTAAACATCGATAGTTGTGCAGCATTCTGTTTGCTGTTTTAGAAATCTCCAGAAACCAGCCAGAGCAGTTATCTGACTGTAGGCAGGCCTTGTATGGTTATGTTGATGAAGTAAATACCATTATTTGGGACCCAATTGTGCCCATTTAGTTTCTTCATACTATTTTTATTGTGTAAAGAACAAGACACAATGAGGCCCTGATCCTGCAAAGAGATATTGAGTCAATTTCAATGGAATAAATGAGCCCAAAGAGTCAAAGGTGTTAACATGACCCTGTCACTGTCCAGCATTAAAAAGAGCTAAACAAGGTTCGGGGTTTGTTATACAGAGACCTTGGCCTATTTAGTATCATGACAAATATACTGTTAAAATTCTTTTTACTAAGATACAGAAAAGAAGGAAAAACAGTTAAAGCATTCGAAATGTAAAGTATTATATAAGGCATTCATTTTAATATCATCCGTTGTACCCGTTCTCTTTAGCTGGCGAGATATTTTAGAAGGAAATGCCCTTATTTGACAGTTTTCAGATGATACTAAAGTTGGTGGCAATTGTCCTTAGGGGTGAAGAAGAGAGAAAAATCAATTGAGATGGTCTGGAGCGGTTGATAAAGTTGGATCCTGTTTCCTAGAAGACAAACATGCAAAAGGGAAGAGAAAACAATAGCAAAGATTGAAAATGCAGCTTCTGTCTCTGGTGTTGACTTGCAACTTCACTGCTGGAGAAACACAGACATGAAACATGAGCTGATTAGCCACTTCAAGACCTGGCAACTTATACCAACACTGGGCTGTTAGGACATTGCTTTTAACAGCCTCTTTTTGGTCACAGGCTCACAGCGGTGTTGCAAAGTATACAGTCTTGGCAGTCCAAGCCAGACTATTATTAGACAGAAGGCAAAAGAGAGGGAGAGGAAAGAGAAGAAACAAAGCAAGGAAGGAAAAGGACACAGGGAGGAATGGAGGCAGGGAGTGACAACAGCTCAGATCCCAGGTGGTATTTGAAATTTAGCTAGAGCTGGGGATGATGTCGCTTAGCCTGGTCTGGTCAGAACATTTTTTTGGATCAGGATGATGAAGGCCGAATGGTGTCACGGTGAATCATAGAATATCAGGGTTGGAAGGGACCTCAGGAGGTCATCTAGTCCAACCCCCTGCTAAAAGCAGGACCAATCCCCAATTAAATCATCCCAGCCAGGGCTTTGTCAAGCCTGACCTGAAAAACTTCTAAGGAAGGAGATTCTACCACCTCCCTAGGTAACGCATTCCAGTATTTCACCACCCTCCTAGTGAAAAGTTTTTCCTAATATCCACTGCAACTTGAGACCATTACTCCTTGTCCTGTCCTCTTCTACCACTGAGAATAGTCTAGAACCATCCTCTCTGGAACCACCTCTCAGGTAGTTGAAAGCAGCTATCAAATCCCCCCTCATTCTTCTCTTCTGCAGACTAAACAATCCCAGTTCCCTCAGCCTCTCCTCATAAGTCATGTGTTCCAGACCCCTAATCATTTTTCTTGCCCTTTGTTGGACTCTCTCCAATTTATCCACATCCTTCTTGTAGTGTGGGGCCCAAAACTGGACACAGTACTCCAGATGAGGCCTCACCAATGTCGAATAGAGGGGAACGATCATGTCCCTCGATCTGCTCTCTATGCCCCTACTTATACATCCCAAAATGCCATTGGCCTTCTTGGCAACAAGGGCACACTGCTGACTCATATCCAGCTTCTCGTCCACTGTCACCCCTAGGTCCTTTTCCGCAGAACTGCTGCCTAGCCATTCCGTCCCTAGTCTGTAGCTGTGCATTGGGTTCTTCCGTCCTAAGTGCAGGACCCTGCACTTATCCTTATTGAACCTCATCAGATTTCTTTTGGCCCATTCCTCCAATTTGTCTAGGTCCTTCTGTATCCTATCCCTGCCCTCCAGCATATCTACCACTCCTCCTAGTTTAGTATCATCCGCAAATTTGCTGAGAGTGCAATCCACACCATCCTCCAGATCATTTATGAAGATATTGAATAAAACCGGCCCCAGGACTGACCCCTGGGGCACTCCACTTGACACCGGCTGCCAACTAGACATGGAGCCATTGATCACTACCCATTGAGCCCGTCAATCTAGCCAACTTTCTACCCACCTTATCGTCCATTCATCCAGCCCATACTTCTTTAACTTGCTGACAAGAATACTGTGGGAGACCGTGTCAAAAGCTTTGCTAAAGTCAAGAAACAATACATCCACTGCTTTCCCTTCATCCACAGAACCAGTAATCTCATCATAGAAGGCGATTAGATTAGTCAGGCATGATCTTCCCTTGGTGAATCCATGCTGACTGTTCCTGATCATTTTCCTCTCATGTAAGTGCTTCAGGATTGATTCTTTGAGGACCTGCTCCATGATTTTTCCAGGGACTGAGGTGAGGCTGACTGGCCTGTAGTTCCCAGGATCCTCCTTCTTCCCTTTTTTAAAGATTGGCACTACATTAGCCTTTTTCCAGTCATCTGGGACTTCCCCCGTTCGCCACGAGTTTTCAAAGATAATGGCCAATGGCTCTGCAATCACAGCCGCCAATTCCTTTAGCACTCTCGGAAGCAACTCATCCGGCCCCATGGATTTGTGCACGTCCAGCTTTTCTAAATAGTCCCTAACCACCTCTTTCTCCACAGAGGGCTGGCCATCTATTCCCCATGCTGTGATGCCCAGCGCAGCAGTCTGGGAGCTGACCTTGTTCGTGAAGACAGAGGCAAAAAAAGCATTGAGTACATTATCTTTTTCCACATCCTCTGTCACTAGGTTGCCTCCCTCATTCAGTAAGGGGCCCACACTTCCCTTGGCTTTCTTCTTGTTGCCAACATACCTGAAGAAACCCTTTTTGTTACTCTTGACATGTCTTGCTAGCTGCAGCTCCAGGTGCGATTTGGCCCTCCTGATTTCATTCCTACATGCCCGAGCAATATTTTTATACTCTTCCCTGGTCATATGTCCAACCTTCCACTTCTTGTAAGCTTCTTTTTTATGTTTAAAATCCACTAGGATTTCACCTTTAAGCCAAGCAGGTCGCCTGCCATATTTACTATTCTTTCGACTCATCGGGATGGTTTGTCCCTGTAACCTCAAAAGGGATTCCTTGAAATACAGCCAGCTTTCCTGGACTCCTTTCTCCTTCATATTATTCCCCCAGGGGATCCTACCCATCCGTTCCCTGAGGGAGTCGAAGTCTGTTTTCCTGAAGTCCAGGGTCCATATCCTGCTGCTTACCTTTCTTCCCTGTGTCAGGATCCTGAACTCAACCAACTCATGGTCACTGCCTCCCAGATTCCCATCCACTTTTGCTTCTCCCACTAATTCTTCCCGGTTTGTGAGCAGCAGGTCAAGAAAAGCTCCCCCCCAGTTGGCTCCTCTAGCACTTGCACCAGGAAATTGTCCCCTACGCTTTCCAAAAGCTTCCCGGATTGTCTATGCTGCATTGTCTCTGCTGCATTGTCTATGCTGCATTGCTCTCCCAGCAGATATCAGGAAAATCCTACGGTCCTAGGCAATGACAGGTGTTGCAGCCATGATGGTGAAATTTGCTTCATGTTCTTATCCTGGCCATCTCTCAGTCAGTGGTTGTCTGCAAACATCTGCCTCTTGATCCATCCCCCCAAAAATCTATTTTCCTTTAAGAACTCACAAAAGGAAATGGGCACAATAGCGGATCCCTTGTTATTTTGTTCACCAGTTAGGACTAAGTTGCAACACACCAATTTTGGTTCATTGATTTCTGGTCCCATACTTTTCTTGTTTTCTAGGCATAATTTTAACATGGTCCTTGAATTATATCAGTAGGCCTTTTTATTTGGATATTAATTCAGTCTTTGTCTCGCTTTTGCACCTTTTCCCATCAACATTTGTTGTTATAGGTTATTGTGACATTTTATGAAATTTCATTCAGTTTCCATACCTGAGCTCACAACTAGGGTAAATGTATAGGCCCAATTATTACAACAGACTTTGCTTCCATGGTCTTCTGTGGAGCACTCAGAACCTCACAAGAAACACTCTGTATGTGAAGTTCTGAGTGTGTCCCTTAGGATCTGAACTGGGCTTATGCAAGGATATCAATATGAGACAAGGTGCAGCATGACAGAGCAGTCACTCTCAACCTTTCCAGTCTACTCTACCCCTTTCAGGAGTCTGATTTGTCTTGCGTACCTCCAAGTTTCACCTCTCTGAAAAACTACTTGCTTACAAAATCAGACATAAAAATACAAAAGTGTCACAGCACACTATTACTGAAAAATTGCTTACTTTCTCATTTTTACCATATAATAAAATCAATAGGAATATAAGTATTGTACTTACATTTTAGTGTATAGTATATAGAGCAGTATAAACAAGTCATTGTCTGTATGAAATTTGAGTTTTTCTAGTGTTTTTTAATGTAACCTGTTGTAAAACTAGGCAAATATCTAGATGAGTTGATGTACCTCCTAGAAGAACTCTGCTTCCCTCCAGGGGTATGCATACCCCTAGTTCAGAACAGCAAAGCTAAGAAATAGCAGCTAAGGAAATCACTCCATAGGTGTATTATTGATTCTGTTAACTGCACTGAAGCAGGGTCACTGTAGGCTATTAAAGAGCAGAAGAACAAGCTCATCGCAAACTGCTATACAATACATGTGATTACAAATATTTGTATTATAAAAAATCTACAAGTTTGAGCATAAAGGGGCATATGAATCTTTAGCATATGTGGCACATAAATACCTTGCAATGCTGGCTACAGCACTGCCATGCGAACACTCATTTTTGGGTGACATTGTAAATAAGAAGCTGGCAGCATTATCTCCTGTAAATGTAATAAAACTTGTTTGTCTTAGCAAGTGGCTGAACAAGAAGTAGGACTGAGTGGACTTGTAGGCTCTAAAGTTTTACACTGTTTTGTTTGAGTGCACTTATGTAAAAAGAATTCTACATTTGCAAGTTGCACTTTCACAATAAAGAGGCTGCACTACAGTACTTGAATGAGGTGAACTGAAAAACAAATAGTAACTTTTTTACAGTGCAAATATTTGTAATAAAAATACTACAAAGTGAGCACTGTACATTTTATATTCTGAGTTGTAACTGAAATCAAAATATTTAAAAATGTAAAAAAACCCAAAAATATTTACAAGAAATTTAAATTGGTATTCTATTAGTAACAGTGCAATTAAAACTGCAATTAATTATGACTTTTTAAAATCTAGTTAATTTGTTTTGCATTGCTTGAGTTAGCTGCGATTAATTGACAGCCTTAATTGTGGGTGATGCAGATAGCAGCGCCTACAGTTAATTAAGGTTACTTGATACTTTACATTATAAGACAGTTTTCAGTTGCTCATAATTTTGCTAAACTTTTACAGTTTGGGCAGAACTATTCTGTGCTAGTTGAAGGTGCCAGTGTCTGTCTCAGGATTAATTTTTTTTAGAAATTTTCTGCAAAAATTGTTCAGTCATTTCTCAGCCTCCCCCCCCCCCCCATTAAGGGAAATAAGTTGTTTTACTCATGTTAAAATTCTCTGTCAATGGGAAGCTTTACCACCTCCATGGTTTGGAGCAGGGACTTGAAATAGCCCAGGTTTCAGGGATGTATCCTTTGCTGTCCCCATGATAGTCTGCCCAAATTTGGCTAAGTTATAAACTTCTGAAAATCCCACACACTTAGTAGAGACTTGTTAATGTTTGCCAGCTAAATTCTCCAAAGGTTGAGCCAGCACTGAGCATGCTCCAGCCCAGAGCTTCAGGGGCTGAGCAGGATTTTCGCTGCAGTGTTACTCTGGCACCAGGCAGAGGAACTGTGAATAGAGCACCTGTCTTTCCTGTGCTCTCAATGCTCCCCTCCTACCCAAGCACTGAGGAGAAGGAGGATTCAGCCTGAATGGAATGCAAACTGCTGATGAGCAGAACCTGGAGTGATGCTGAGAAGAGAATCTTGGACAAAAGGTGAGGCCATGCTGGGGAGCCTGGGATAAAGAGTGGAGGAGAGACTTAGTTGCTGAGCTGAGGTTTGAGGATTGGAACTGGGATGAGGAAGCAATGGGGCTGGAGAGGTAGAATGGCATTCAAAAAAGGAGCCAAATCGGGGGCAGGGTGGAGATTGGACTGTGACAAGGACAGGCTAGAGATGTGAGGGCAGAAGGGGTGTTCGTCTTGGTGGAGTGTGTTCTAGTGGTACATACACCCCTGTACTACTAGAGCACAGTCCACATAGATTAGAATCCAGGATTCCTGACTTTCAACATTCTTCTGCTGTCAGCAAATATTGTGTCTCATCTTCTTCCAGTGGTTAGCCCATATAGAGGATGATAACCTAATGCTGCCATCAGTTGTTCTGTTAGCTTACGTGGCAGAGGGTTGTGCTTTAAAGGTGATGTACCTTGTGGGAGTCAATATAATTCCATGTAATTTAATATCTGTTTTAAGTTTGCTTTTTTAAAAAAATCTGTGGAATTGCTTAAAAATAATACTATGAAAGATTAAGTCTGCAAAGTCAAGAACTCAGAAGTTAGGAAATACTCTGAGTAATCAGGGCTGTATAATGAATGAAGATGTTCCCTGTAGCATGCCTGACCAATTTCTTGCAGAAGGTGGAAAGTAAAGTAATACTGGGGTTTGGCAGTTGTAGACCAACCAAAACAAAAGGCCCAACCCTTCAGTTAGGGAGGGTGGAACCACTGAGCCACTAGCTATTTCTGGAGACAGCGAAAGATTACTAATGAGGGATCCAGAGATGTACACCAAGCAGAGAACCCCAGACAGCAGCCACTGTTCCTCAAAGGCATCTAGGGAGTCAGTGGACACTGCCCAGAGGAACTCCAGGCAGAGGTGAGACAGTACAAGGGAACAGAAATAAATCCCATATTTGCAGAGCTCCTCCCCTCCCCCCATCAAGCTTCTTTCTCCTGGTATGATGGATGGCCTTCTTGGCCAGTGCCAGGTGGAAGTTGAGGAGGAGATCCTGTGACTTTCTTGGCCCACAGATGGGGTGTGCCAGGATCAGGAGCTGCTTGAAGAAATGCAGCCAGAACTTCACCAAGAGGTTCTGGAGGAGCTGGAAGAGGGGCTGCAACCTGAAGAACCCTATATAGACGTGCACCAGGATCTCCTTCTTGCCACAAAAGGGGCAGTGTTGGGGGAGTTCATGAACCATGCCAGGTGCATGCTCGTGCTCATGACTCCATGAAGGAGTCACCAAGTGGAAAGTGTGTAGTGAATGGGGCAGGAGACGGCAGGAAGACAAAGGAGGGTTTCATGTTTAAGGCAGCTGAATGCCACCATGAGAACTAGATTCTATCCCTTCCTCTGTCACAGAATTCCTTTCTGATGCTGGTCAAGTCACTTAAACCAAACTTGTCACAGGTGGCCACTAATTTTTTATATTCCTCATTTTCTGGATCCCCTACTGGATCCTGACAAGATCAGTGAGAGCTGCAAGTACAGTTAAAAAAAAAGAAAACAAGTTTGACAAGAGCCATCATAGGTGACACAGGAAGGAAAAGATGCTATACAAATGGGAAGAAGCAGACCCAAGAGAAGGTATTAGACCGTGTGTGGGGGGCTTAGCATATAGTTGCTCACAACAAACTGGAATGGTGTGTCATCGACTTGCATTCGTGGAGGGATGGACAAGGACAAACCAGACAAAGGTGATATAGTTGCATGAGCAAACTGTAGAATTCAAGGTGTGAGGGGATAGAAATAACACTCAGATTTTACTACTATATCAGGAAAGCACATAGAAAATGTTAATATAAATGAAAAAGAATCCTCTAAAAAATGACAGAAGACGCTAGTGTTTCATAAAAGAATGGGAGAATCAATGTGGGATAAAGAACCATCTCAAACAGATGCTCATATCTTGAAATATGTCCTAATATTCTGAGGTTCTGGATCAACTTGGATATGTAACATTTATGTCCATTCTTGCTCTTTTTGATAGGATTTAACAAGAATGGTTTCTTCAAAGGAAAATCATATCTAACTAATCTACTCAAATTATTTCTGTGGATCAGTAATGTATAAAGGAGAACATATCCCTCACAAGAGGTTACCACAGAAGTACTCGTGGTGTGAGGGGTAAAGTGTTGTCATGAACAAAAACTGACTAAGGGGCAAGAAACAAAGAAGAGGGTCAATTTTCATGGCAAAAGTTTAATAGCAGAAACTTCAAGGTCCCGTGTTCTTTAATATATTAATTAATGGTAGGAAAAAGCAGATGAGCAGTGATGTAGCAAAACTCAGATTGCACAAAGTTATTTAGATTAGTCAAGTCCAGAGAGGATTGTCTGGGGGGCCTAGCCAAGCTAAGTGAATAGGTTGCATGATGGCAAATGAATTTCAGTGTTGCAATACAAAGTAATGCACGTTAGAAGGAAAAATTAAACTACTCCTACACCTTACAGAGCTAGTCCAAAGTAACTATCAACTCAGGAGGGGGACCTGAGAGTAACTGTAGACAATTCAATGAAGACCTCAGCTCAGTGTGCAGCTGTGGTAAAAAAACAAAACAGAAAAATAAACTAACTTATAAAAAAGCTAACAAGATGTTAGAATGCTTAAGGAGTTGTGTGGAGAACAAAAGAAAATATTATAATGTTGTTTCATAAATTAGTGCTTTGTCCTCATCTGGAATGTTGTGTGGAGTACCGATCACCCCATCTCAAAAAGAATATTGCAGAACTCAGTGGGGGCATGGAAAAAAATTCTCATATGAATAGAGATTTTAAAGATTGGGATGGTTTACCTTAGAAAGGCAAATAAGGGGGACATAATAAGAACATGACATAATGTATGATCTAGGGAAATTAGATCAAGAGCTTCTGTTTTCCTTGTCTCATAACATAAGAATAAGGGGACATTCCTTGAAATTAAAAGGTGGCAAATTCAAACCTAATAAAATATATTTTTTTCATAATGTGTAATTTAACTGTGGAACTCACTGCCACATGAAATCCCTGAGGGCAAGAATCTAAGCAAGTTAAACAAGGGATTAGTTATATATATGGCTATCCAAAATATCCTGAGTTGTAATAGTTAATTCTAACAAACATTTTGAAAAGAATATTAAGCCTCATGCATCAGGGCTTAAAATAATCTTTTAACTAGTAGAGTCAAGACAATGATGAGACCTTCGTGGCAGGTAGATATCCCACATCTGTCTATTGTGGGATTCTTATACCTTTCTCTGGAGCATCTGGTGCTGGCCAGTGGCAGACAGAAGTATACTGGACTAGATGGATCTTGGATCTAATCCAATATGGCAATTCTTGTGTTTCTCTGGTGAGGAACTGAGTGCTAAGACCCTTGAAAAGAGCTGCCAGTAGAAAGAACCACACAACCTTCCCTCTACTTTGGAGATGGTGGAAAAAGTCATATGATCAGGAGTTTGCCACATAGTGAGTAACAGAGCCAGCATTAGACCATGGGAGTTCTTCAATCCCAGTATTATGCTCAGACCACAAAACAACACTGGTCTCTATTAGTAATTCAGTAATATTAATGTGAGATCGTTAAGGGTAGTTTATGGGAGGACCAGAATCAACATCCTGGGAAATGCACTTCCAATGGTTTGGATGCACTTTGCATAAGCATTCAGACTTTAATGGTGTCATAAATATAAAGGGAAGGGTAAACCTTTTTGAAATCCCTCCTGGCCAGGGGAAAGCTCCTCTCACCTGTAAAGGGTTAAGAAGCTAAAGGTAACCTCGCTGGCACCTGACCAAAATGACCAATGAGGAGACAAGATACTTTCAAAAGCTGGGAGGAGGGAGAGAAACAAAGGGTCTGTGTCTGTCTGTATGCTGGTCTTGGCCAGGGATAGACCAGGAATGGAGTCTTAGAACTTTTAGTAAGTAATCTAGCTAGGTATGTGTTAGATTATGATTTCTTTAAATGGCTGAGAAAAGAATTGTGCTGAATAGAATAACTATTTCTGTCTGTGTATCTTTTTTGTAACTTAAGGTTTTGCCTAGAGGGGTTCTCTATGTTTTCTAATCTAATTACCCTGTAAGATATCTACCATCCTGATTTTACAGGGGGGATTTCTTCATTTCTATTTACTTCTATTTTCTATTAAAAGTCTTCTTGTAAAAAACTGAATGTTTTTTCATTGTTCTCAGATCCAAGGGTTTGGGTCTGTGGTCACCTATGCAAATTGGTGAGGCTTTTTATCCAACATTTCCCAGGAAAGTGGGGGGTGCAAGTGTTGGGAGGATTGTTCATTGTTCTTAAGATCCAAGGGTCTGGGGCTGTAGTCACCTAGGCAAATTGGTGAGGCTTTTTACCAAACCTTGTCCAGGAAGTGGGGTGCAGGGTTTTGGGAAGTATTTTGGGGGGAAAGACGTGTCCAAACAGCTCTTCCCCAGTAACCAGTATTAGTTTGGTGGTGGTAGCGGCCAGTCCAAGGACAACGGGTGGAATACTTTGTACCTTGGGGAAGTTTTGACCTAAGCTGGTAAAGATAAGCTTAGGAGGTTTTTCATGCAGGTCCCCACATCTGTACCCTAGAGTTCAGAGTGGGGGAGGAACCTTGACAAATGGTTTATCTGATTTTAACTTCTACAGGTCTGATCCTCATCTAGTATACTGTGGTATAGCTCCTTTGAAGTCAATGGAACTATTTTCTTTTACATCAATTGAGGTTCTGGTCTTGAATCTTCTGAGTAGGGCAGCTGATTAATCGCAGTTAACTCACGCGATTAACTCAAAATTAATTGTGATTAAAAAAATTAAATGCAATTAATCGCAGTTTTAATTGCACTGTTAAACAATAGAATCGCTATTTAAATTTATTTAATATTTTTTGATGTTTCTACATTTTAAAATATATTGACTTCAATTACAACACAGAATATAAAGTGTACAGTGCTCACTTTATATTTTTATTACAAATATTTGCACTGTAAAAATGGTAAAGAAATAGTGTTTTTCAATTCACTCATACAAGTACCATAAAGCAATCTGTTTATTGTGAAAAGTGCAACTTACAAATGTAGAGTTTTTTTTGTTACATAACTGCACTCAAAAATAAAACAGTTTAAAATTTTAGAGCCTACAAGTCCACTCAGTCCTACTTCTTGTTTAGGCAATCACTAAGTCAAATAAGTTTGTTTATATTTACAGGATATAACACTGCCTGCTTCTTGTTTACAGTGTCACCTGAAAGTGAGAACAGGCATTCGCATAGCACTGCTGTAGCTGGCATTGCAAGGTATTTACATACCAGATTATGCTAAACATTCATATGCCCCTTCATGCTTCAGCTCATTCAAGAGGAAATGCTTCCATGCTGATGATGCTTTAAAAAAAAAAAAAAAAAAAAAAGCATTCCTTAAATTTGTGACTGAACTCCTCGGGGGAGAATTGTATGCTTCCTGCTCTGTTTTACCTGCATGTTATAGCAGTCTTGACTAATGACCCAGCACATGTTCACAAAAAGAAAAGGAGTACTTGTGGCACCTTAGAGACTAACAAATTTATTTGAGCATAAGCTTTCGTGAGCTACAGCTCACTTCATCAGATACATTCAGTGGAAAATACAGTGGGGAGATTTATATACTCAGAGAACATGAAACAATGGGTGTTCCCATACACACTGTAACAAGAGTGATCAGGTAAGTTGAGCTATTACCAGCAGGAGAGTGGGGGGGGTTGGGGGGGGTGGGCAACCTTTTGTAGTGATAATCAAGGTGGGCCATTTCTAGCAGTTGACAAGAACGTCTGAGGAACAGCGGAGCGGGGGGGATAAACATGGGGAAATAGTTTTACTTTGTGTAATGACACATCCACTCCCAATCTCTATTCAAGCTTAAGTTAATTGTATCCAGTTTGCAAATTAATTCCAATTCAGCAGTCTCTTGTTGGAGTCTGTTTTTGAAGTCTTTTTGTTCTAATATTGAGGCTTTTAGGTCTGTAATCGAGTGACCAGAGAGACTGAAGTGTTCTTCGACTGGTTTATGAATGTTATAATTCTTGACATCTGATTTGTATCCATTTATTCTTTTACATAGAGACTGTCCAGTTTGACCAGTGTGCATGGCAGAGGGGCATTGCTGGCACATGTTGTTCATTTTAAGAGCACATGAATTGCAGATTTGACAAAACGCAAAAGAAGATACTAATGTGAGATTTCTAAGGATAGATACAGCACTCAACGTAAGGTCTAAGAATCTGACGTGCCTTCCAAAATTTTAGAGGGACAAGGTGTGAAGCATACTTTCAGATTTCTTAAAAGAGTAACTCTCCAATGAGAAAAATACAGTATCCGAACCACCAAAAAAAAAATCAACCTTGTGCTGGTGGCATCTGACTCAGATGTTGAAAATGAACATATATTGGTCCACATTGTTTTGAATCATTAGCAAGCAGAACCTGTCATCACCATGGACGCATGTCCTCTGAAATGGTGGTTGAAGCATGAAGGGACATATGAAATCTTTAACGCATCTGGCACATAAATATCTTGCAATGCTGGCTACGACAGTGCCATAAAAACACCTGTTCTCACTTTCAGGTGACATTGTCAACAAGAAGCGGGCAGCATTATCTCCTGAAAATGTAAACAAACTTGTTTGAGCGATTGGCTGAACAAGAAGTAGGACTCAGTGGACTTGCAAGCTCTAAAGTTTTATATTGTTTTATTTTTGAATGCAGGTTTTTTGTACATAATTCTACATAAATTCAACTTTCATGATAAAGCGCTTGCACTATAGTACTTGCATTAGGTGAATTGCAAAATACTATTTCTTTTGTTTGTTTTTTACAGTGCAAATATTTGTAATCAAAAATATAAAGTGAGCATATACACTTTGTATTCTGTGTTATTGAAATAAATATATTTTAAAATGTAGAAAACATCCAAAATATTTAAATAAATTGTATTCTATTATTGTTTAACAACATGATTAATTTTTTTAAATTGCTTGGAAGCCCTACTTCTGAGGTTTTCCAGTCACTACCTTGAATTTTACTTACAGTGAGCTGTTAAAAAGATTTTCCTTAAAAGGAGAACCAGCATACTGTAGCATTAAACATAAATAGAGCAACTAACAAACAAGCTTAACTTTGGAGAATGCATCTGTGGCCAAAATACAAACAAGACTTTAAATTGTACAGGGGAGGTTCCAACAATTTAACTAGAAAAGAGAGACATAAAGAGGAGAAATGTTCATTCTGCCTCACATATATATATAAGGAGACCATATTATCAAAATAAAAGACTGACACTTTTCTGAGGCCTGTTTTTTTAAGGACAACAAAATAGTCACACGAAATACACTTAACAAGTGTTGTGGTGGTGTCGCTCTTTTCAGCTTCTGATTCAATAATGACATAGGTGTGTTTTTTGGAGTAGAAGGCTTTATTCCCTAATTCAATTTTCTGAATGAATTTATTATGAAACATTGAACATTGTCATTAATGTTCACTTGGAGCAAAAGAACAGCTGTGATAATTTGGTTCATTCGTTTGGTTCTTCTCTTTACTCCAAATACTGTTCATCACTGAAGGCTTGTTCCACTGGACTGTGTGTTCTTGGTAACAGTCAATGAACAGTTTACTTGGCAATGGCAACATATCTTGAACAAACACAAACTGAAGTACCCAGAACACTGATGATTAAATGAAAAACCTGGACATTTTGAAAGAAGTTTTAGGACATTTTATGAAAAGCTGGGGACTACCAGTAAACCTTGGAAGTATCTTCACTTAAAGTAATATCATTACTAATATTATATATATATATATATATATATATATGTTATGGGGCTTATTCCTTCACCCACTCACTTCCCTGGTCCTTCTTGCATGAACAGAGAGCAACAATAGCCAAAGTCCAAAGGTGCAAACAATTCAATGTTTATTGGGGTGAACTTCCAGCAAGCATGATTCCAGTTTCCTTCCTTAGTATCCTCCTTCCCAGCTCTGACACCACAGAGCCTTACACCTGTGCCCCTGTTCCCATTCCTGCCCTTAGCCAAACATGATTCTAATTTCCTTACCCACATTCCCTGTTCCCATTTCCCCCACCCGCATGCCCACCCCCATCCCCCTACTTCCTGATTGACTGCAGACTATATAGTAAAACTTGAGTTCTGCTTTGCTATACCTTAACCAATCATGTTCCTGAAATTTAACTAACCAATCCTAACATATTGTAACATGATTATGTACCCAATTATATCCCACCACCTTAATTAGTTTACACCCAGCAAAATTAATTATACAGCAGACAGAAACAATCACAGAACCAGACAGATTATACAGACAAACAATAGCAAAGTTGGAACTATAATGACAAAACAATACAGAAGTGAGGATTTCACATCCCAGCTATTGATAAGTGAGTTCTTGCCAGACAGGATGCTATCAAACTAAGTTTCCGTTTACATTTTCTAGGCACTTCCCTTTCTCTGGAGGTGATAGGCACTATCAGGACAGGATTGTATTCCTAACAGTCCAATAGCACCTTATTTCAATGTGACTAGTTTGGAATGTGAGGATGTGACCGTTCCCTTCCCAGCTTATGGCTGCCTCTGTTGCTTAGCCAAAGGCCTTAGCCTAAGAACAGGGCCTCAGACTGTCACAGTAAGAGAAGGCCCTTACACTGGCAGACAGTGACTTTGATTCTTTCTTTTGTACCTCTATAACTAGCCAAGTGATAAGAATACACCTAAATGCTTAGAGTATAAGCCTTTACAGACAGACCTGAATATCTATATCCTAACAATTTTATATATATATATATAAAAGAGGAAAACGCAATCAAATTTTACTGTTTTTTTTTTAAAGCAGTAAACTTGTGGATGTACATGACTTCAGATAAAAGTAAGTTGAGATCTGACGTGCTTGTTGAATGTAGAGGAATAAGAAGGAGTAAAATAGTTTTGGAACTAATTTTGAATCTGAGTAATTCACAAGAGGATCAGAACTTTAATCAGTACTCTATATGTGCTTCACTATTGCATTACTTATATGAATATGTCTTTCATCCACGTATTTGAATGTGATGCTTAATGTGGGTTTCTGAGCTTACTTAATTGAACCATTTTATTTCACATTCCCTCTAATAATAATTATTAATAATAAATAGAAAAAGCAGAGGAAGTCCAGACTGCAAAAGGAACAACTACAGTAGATCACTGGATGTTCTGAAACTGTTATATAGGGCAGAAGCTCCTGCAATGGAGCACAGAGTTTAGCGATATTATGCCTAGTTCTAAATATTACCCATAGGAAATCTCCAATCATCTTATTCATTTGTTTGAATTATGCATGGGAGACTATGATATCTGGCTAGCTCAGCATAGATTGGTAAGGGACTAGTATAAATGTAAGGTAGTATTAGGTTAGATAAATTACACCCAATAGTACAATTACATGCGTCCCAACTTGCCAGATTCAATCTTATCCTTAAATGGGTAGGGTCAAATGTTAAAAAGACCATGCATTGCAGTTACAGTTATTCACTAGTTACTTATACCCTTGAAACACATTTTACAATAAATCTGAACAATAAGTTGTCAGATCTGAAACAGACCATGATCTTTCATTACTCTTTCTTGAACCTCCCTGGATTCTTTTTTATACTATGTATGGCTCTATCTTGATAGAGTGAGAGAAATGTACCCCCAAAAAGTGCACATCACTAAGCATTTCTTCCTGTCCCAAGCATTTATGTAAAAGTGTATTTAAGGGAGGTGACAAAGGTATAACTTTATTCACAAGATACACTGAATGTCATTTCTACCAAACTAAATTACTGTATGTCAACATGTACATTCTGTTTGTCCCTTCTGTCTGATTAAATGTCAGCTCTGCTTGTAAAGAAACAGCAGCACTATAACAATGTGAAAAGGCAGAACAATTATTCCACATCTTGAAAGCCAGCTTCATTAGCACCTAACTACAGAAACTGCCTAAATCCAACATTAGCACTGACAGTATGATCATAAGTTACTATTTACATTGTAGTAGCACTTGGAGGACATGGTCAGGGATCAGGGCCGATTCAGAGTCCCTATCCTGACAAATGCTTATGCATCTGCTTAACTTTAAACACACAAATAGTCCCATTCAATAGGTTGGGGGACAAATGAGTAAAATGAAGTCAGTGAGGACAGTGGTGGGCAACCTGTGGCCTGCACACGGCCTATCAGGGTAATCCACTGGCGGGAAGCCAGAATGTTTGTTTACATTTGCGCAGATGCCCGCAGCTCCCAGTGGCCACGGTTCGCCAACCTGGCTAATGGGAGCTGTGGGAAGCAGCTGTCAGCACATCCCTGCAGCCCACGCTGCTTCCCGTAGCTCCCATTGGCCAGGAACAGTGAACCACGGCCACTGGGAGCTGCGGGCAGCTGTGCAAATGTAAACAAGATGTCTGGCAGCCCGCCAGCAGATTATCCTGTCAGGCCGCAGGTTGCCCACAACTGGTCTAGGACTATGACAAGATGGAACAATCAACCAGATACCAAGAGCAACAGACATCTGGGTTAGGACAGGGTGGTGTGGGGGGTGGGGTATGATGTAACCATAAAGATGGATATGTTTATATAAGCATGTACTCATAGTAGTTAAAGTAGTCACAAATGATTGCCAGCCTACCATGTCAGATGGTAGTAATTTGTAGGTATCACAGCTGAAGTAGGTTTTCATACATTGTGTATTCATGAAAGAACACTTTAAATGCTTTTTGGACAGAATTTGACCTCTAAAGTTGCACCCTATATGATACTGCAGCCTGTGATGGGGTGTATAAACTCCACACCAGCCAAGAGCAGGTAACTGGAGCCTAAGAGCTCTTTTAGCTCCACTTTGCTACACCTGGAGGGTGTGTATGGCTTAGGCAGGAGTTAAAAGAAAGGACTTCAGAGCAGTTGGAGGAAGGAGAGTTAGGAAAGTGGTGGTCTGGAGTTCTGTCTGTGGGATGGGCCTGACAGGAACCATATAGAGGGAGGACTGAGGGAAAGCTATAGGAATAGAGTTAGCCCCTGTGGTGGGCCTTGAAAAAGGAATAAGACTCTGGGTTGGCAGCAGTGCTGTGCAAAAGGGTGGAGAAGAGGGGGATGCTAAAACAGGCAGAAATTGCTTAGTTTGTATTTTTGTCTGGTTTGGGAGTTTTGCTGAGGGACTTGAGTGAGGAAGCCCTGGTAGCCGCTGCTGTGGAAGAGTAAGATTGTAGAGGAGCCCAGGAAGGGTGGAAGATATTACAATTACTTTATTGGTTATTATTTGTTTGGGACACTGATATGCCAGAAGGGTTGGAACTGACCTTGTCACCACCATAGCAAACCACTGAAATCCTGAGGGAGAGAGCAAGGCAGAATTGCTGAAATGCCAGTCTGCTCTGAGATGGTAACTCTGACACAACCTTTACACTGTTTTTAATTTGCCTGCTTCTCTTTCATAGATCAGAATAACACATGAACAACATAATTCTGTGTGGTCACTAAATGTGTGTGTGTGTGGCGGGGATAGTGAGTGGAGGAAGGAAAATAAAGGCAGTAGAATAATGCACAATGTTTCCAATGAAATCCAAAGCTACACAGTACTTGCTTGGTTCCAGATGTTGATGCAAACGTGAAATTCAGAAAGGTTTCTTAAGATCCCTGCAAACTGTGGCCATTCATAGTTTTGTACCGAAACCATGTGAAATTTGCAATTTATCATTTTAAGGTGAAACTCAACAGTTCTGTGTTTTGTGAACCCAAAAGGCAAATCAAGATAAGAATCCACATAGAATAAAAGCATGGAAAATGTTTGTACAGAACCCTATAAGAAGTGAAACTACTGTATCAAGTGTACCTATCCCTAGCAATCAGCTCAGTAATATTGTTTTAACTGAGTAGAAGCTATTCCATATCACGGGCCTATCAGTTAAGTCAGTCCAAATATTATCAGGAAGAGATGCCTTAAAAACTGTCTGTCCCATCTATGCAGCCAGTGGGAGTTTCTTGTATTCTGCAAGGGGATGCCTGTGATGCAGAGGAAGGGGAACAGTTCCAGGAACACAAGGTAGAGCTGAGAGTGGCTTCTCACACACAGTCTTTTGACACCCCAAGGCCATCTTGGGGACTGAGTTGCAGGATTATCTCCCAATATTTATTGCTTTGGTATTTACACGCATTTTTCTGTGAAACTTCAAACAGATTAGTAAATGCTGGGGGAAGGTATTTGTGGACATTCACTTGGATAAATGCTTTGAACACTCTTCAGTGCTATGAGTGACTCCTGTTGTTCACTTTCTGCCAACAAGCAGATGAGCAATTTGTTTGCACAAAGGAAGGTTTATAAACACTCATGCAAAGATCTACTGAGCTGAGTAGTCACACTGGGACCACCATGAATATTCATGTGAATAAGTTTCAGAGTAACAGCCGTGTTAGTCTGTATTCGCAAAAATACAGTTTCTTGAGCAAATGCTGTAGTTTCTTTTGGTAACTCTCAGTGGGATCAGAGGGTAATGGCTTGTAGAAAGTGGTGCTGGAGAGCTGCCGAGCAGCCTCTTGTTCATATTCCGACCTATTCATGATGACAACAGCACCTCCTTTGTCAGCCTTTTTGATTATATGTCAGAATTGTTTCTGAGGCTGTGGATGGCATTGTGTTCCGCACGGCTGAGGTTATGGGGCAAGTGATGCTGCTTTTCCACAATTTCAGCCCGTGCACATCGGCGGAAGCACTCTATGTAGAAGTCCAGTCTGCTGTTTCGACTTTCAGGAGGAGTCCACCTAGAATCCTTCTTTTCGTAGTGTTGGTAGGGAGGTCTCTGTGGATTAGTATGTTGTTCAGAGGTATGTTGGAAATATTCCTTGATTACCCTCTGATCCCACTGAGAGTTACCAAAAGAAACTACAGCATTTGCTCAAGAAACTCCCTGAAAAAGCACAAGATCAAATCTGCACAGACACACCCCTGGAGCCCCGACCTGGGATATTCTATCTACTACCCAAGATCCATAAACCTGGAAATCCTGGGCGCCCCATCATCTCAGGCATTGGCACCCTGAGAGCAGAATTGTCTGGCTATGTAGACTCCCTCCTCAGGCCCTACGCTACCAGCACTCCCAGCTACCTTCGAGACACCACTGACTTCCTGAGGAAACTACAATCCATCGGTGATCTTTCTGATAACACCATCCTGGCCACTATGGATGTAGAAGACCTCTACACCAATATTCCACACAAAGATGGACTACAAGCCGTCAAGAACACTATCCCCGATAATGTCACGGCTAACCTGGTGGCTGAACTTTGTGACTTTGTCCTTACTCATAACTATTTTACATTTGGGGACAATGTATACCTTCAGATCAGCGGCACTGCTATGGGTACCCGCATGGCCCCACAGTATGCCAACATTTTTATGGCTGACATAGAACAACGCTTCCTCAACTCTCGTCCCCTAACACCCCTACTCTACTTGCGCTATATTGATGACATCTTCATCATCTGGAGCCATGGAAAAGAAGCCCTTGAGGAATTCCACCATGTTTTCAACAATTTCCATCCCACCATCAACCTCAGCCTGGTCCAGTCCACACAAAAGATATACTTCCTGGACACTACAGTACTAATAAACGATGGTCACATAAACACCACCCTATACCGGAAACCTACTGACCGCTATTCCTACCTACATGCCTCCAACTTTCACCCTGACCACACCACACGATCCATCGTCTACAGCCAAGCTCTGCGATACAACCGCATTTGCTCCAACCCCTCAAACAGAGAAACACCTACAAGATCTCTATCAAGCATTCTTACAACTACAATACCCACCTGCTGAAGTGAAGAAACAGATTGATAGAGCCAGAAGAGTTCCCAGAAGTCACCTACTACAGGACAGGCCTAACAAAGAAAACAACAGAACGCCACTAGCCGTCACCTTCAGCCCCCAACTAAAACCCCTCCAACGCATTATTAAGGATCTACAACCTATCCTGAAGGATGACCCATCACTCTCACAGATCTTGGGAGACAGGCCAGTCCTTCCCTACAGACAGCCCCCCAACCTGAAGCAAATACTCACCAGCAACCACATACCACACAACAGAACCACTAACCCAGGAACCTATCCTTGCAACAAAGCCCATTGCCAACTGTGCCCACATATCTATTCAGGGGATACCATCACATGGCCTAATAACATCAGCCACACTATCAGAGGCTCATTCACCTGCCAATGTGATATATGCCATCATGTGCCAGCAATGCCCCTCTGCCATGTACATTGCTCAAACTGGACAGTCTCTACGTAAAAGAATAAATGGACACAAATCAGATGTCAAGAATTATAACATTCATAAACCAGTCGGAGAACACTTCAATCTCTCTGGTCACGCGATTACAGACATGAAAGTTTCGATATTACAACAAAAAAACTTCAAATCCAGACTCCAGCGAGAAACTGTTGAATTGGAATTCATTTGCAAATTGGATACAATTAACTTAAGCTTGAATAGAGACTGGGAGTGGCTAAGTCATTATGCAAGGTAACCTATTTCCCCTTGTTTTTTCCTACCCCCCCCCCCAACGTTCTTGTTAAACCCTGGATTTGTGGTGGAAATGGCCCACCTTGATTATCATACACATTGTAAGGAGAGTGATCACTTTAGATATTACCAGCAGGAGAGTGGGGTGGGAGGAGGTATTTTTTCATGCTTTGTGTATATATAAAAAGATCTTCTACACTTTCCATAGTATGCATCCGATGAAGTGAGCTGTAGCTCATGAAAGCTTATGCTCAAATAAATTGGTTAGTCTCTAAGGCGCCACAAGTACTCCTTTTCTTCATGTGAATAAGTGTCTTTATGGGCTTCTGATAACAATTTCATTCACCCACTCAGGGAGCGGCAGTCTTGCTATGTGACTTACTTGACAAATCATACAGTGCAAATAATGAATAATGGAGCAGCAATGGCAGTAAATAACTTACAAATGATCCCTAGTGCAGCAAAGTGAGACTCACTGGCACGACGTTTCCTGCTGATTGTCCTGGGATTAGCTCAATTCCAGCTCAGAGCACTCTTTGCTGGCCGGTGGCTCACCTGCCTTAGGCCCCCCCATGTCCCTCCCAGACACCAGTGACCCTTACCCTGGGGTTCTCTGGTCCCCCCTCCCAGGGGAACCCCCAACCCCACCTCAGTGGCTACTGACAGTCATCATCTAGCCCCTGTTCACTGGGGCAGGCTGCAGTGTAATGGCCACTCATCACTGGCAAGAGAGGTTTGGACCTGCTGCCTTTCTCTGCAGCCCAGTACCTCTCTAGGCCTTCCTGTCAGGCCGCAGCCTGGGAGGTCACCAGGCCTGAGCTCCCCAGCACTGCTCTCTCCACTATACCCTTTGGTCCTTCAGGCAGCTAGGTCTATCTCTCTCCAAAGCTAGAGAGAGACTGACCCAGCTCTTAGCTCACTGCTCTTTTATAGGGCCAGCTGTCTCCCTGCTGTGGCTGCCTTCCCAATCAGCCTTTTTGTATTGGGCTGGCTTTTAACCCTTTCTGAGCCGGAGTGGGGTGACCACTCCGCTACATTGAAATGTTTTTGCATGAAGCATTGGTTGAATAACTTGTAAAAAATAACTGAAGTTGGTTCACAAGTAATCCACAAAGAGAAAAGAGCTAAATTAATCCAATAAACTGTCCACGGCAAACAGTTTGCCTAGCTCTGGTGCTGCCAGTCACAAAGAATTTTATTGTATATTGCCACAAGTACCCTGTAAAATTCTCAGCTATCAAGATCTTTGTGAAATGTATAATATTACTGCTAGATGCCATTAGTCAGATCTCAAGGGAGTTGCAGGAGCACGGTAATGGGCAGAATTTGATCTATAATGTGGTCCTCTAGGTAGATACCAAGAATAATGTTGAGAAATACTGCTAAGAGTATTACACTGTATATATTTGCTTCATATAGTCTCTACCTTTCTACAGATTAAATTCAAAATTGTTAGTAACTATTATGTTAATGCAAAATGATCACTTTAATAGAGCAGTATGAGATGCTTTAACCTTATTTAAGTCACACTAAATGAGATAACTGAAAACATTTCAGCCCTGTGGAATTCTTGTCATATTATATAATGCTAGGACATTGGATGAGATCAGTTTACTGCATAAAGCATTATAAATTTGGCCTTTAGGGGTACAATGTATCTGGTCCAGCATTAATTCTCAAAGAGCTTTCACCCTCATTCTAGGCCACTGGACAGGGGAAGAACACTGGGGAGTGGTCACACCAGGGAACAGCAGCATTGCTCCCAGCTAATAGAAGTAAGCTCAGGGAAGAGAACAAAAAAATGTTTGAGGTGAGGACAGGGACTGAATACACAATACATCCTGGTAATTAACGAGGCACATGCTACAGTTTCTCTATGAATGGTGGAGCAACCTCTCCACCATTCACTGCTCTAGAGCCCCAGAAAGAATTCTGGCTGAGTCAGCTAGAATTCCTCTGGGAGGAGAGGTGCGTGGCCAGTGACTTAAAAGCCATAATCTAATCCTTAGAATGTGAACTATGATGAGGAACCATCTTCTTGTTGTTCATGTGAGAGAAACCAAATCCTTCATTCACTCTATATGTCACTTATTTTTTCCACAGTGCAGCTGAGTTAGCCATAAATACATGTTCTGTGCAAGCTATATTCCTTCTGAATGTGGCTTAACAATGCTAACAATTGTCCCAATTATATGGTCTTTCAAAGGCTGATAACTCAGTCAAAAGAAAGCTTTCACTAGAGCGCTCAAAGGCACTTCTCAGCGACAGCTATTTCCATCCTAAATTTTGTCTCCCTACTCCTAGCCCCATTTTGGTGTAAGAACTGTGTGTGTGTTTTGGGTGATGGGGGTGGGGGAGGAGAGGTTAAAAAAAACCTAGTGAACTCATATTTACACATCTCAAAACATTCACTTTCAGGCAAGGCAGAAACCAAAGTCTGGGCTGGCCCTGTAGAGTATGTCTACACTGCAACTGGGAGCATGCTTCCCAGCTTGAGTAGGCAGAGAGCACTAGCTCTGCTCAAGCCAGCATGCTAAAAATAGCCATGTAGCCCTGGTAGTGTGGGCAGTAACTGGGGCTAGCCTCAGCATACTTTGAGGTCCCGGTGGGTTTATACTCAAGCAGTTAGCCCAAGCTACTGCACATACTACCCCTAGCTACACTGCTTTCAGAATACTAGCTAGCGCTTGTCTGTCCATCCCATCTGGGAAGCATGTTCCCAACTGCAGTGTAAACATAACCTTAGTAAAGTTATTGCAAACTTTGTCCTCATGCATGAAAAGTTTCAGGCTCCCATTCCCTCTGCTCCAATGTGCTAATATCCATATGTGACCTGTTAGTCATATCTGCCAGTCATACTCTTCCATTTCAAGCAGTTAACCTTTCTCTGTCAGTCAGATCCCGTGGGGCTTTAAAAAGTTGCTCCAGTGTATCAGGAGCTGGCAACTTAATACTTAGGTCCACCCAAAATATGCACTTAAACATTAGCTACCATTCTAACTGAGCATAAACACATTCACACTGCTCATGATGCACTGCATTAGTAGCTAAAGGAAAACTGATCTTATTAATTATAATGTAAAATAATTAGAGCAACATACCTAGATTCTTTGAAAATGTCACACACCTGTCATCGTCATCATCTGCAAGTGAAGCATTATCAAACCTTCTAACTACTGTAGGCTGTTCTAATTCACCAGTTATTGCTGCTATTCTGGTAATATTACAAAATGGAATATTGTAATACTCTACTTACTATCAAATTCCCAATTATTTAACTGGCTGACACAAGAAAAAGTTGGGCTAGCAGATATCCCATGTTTTTGGGGGCACCCTAAAACTCCTTTAATGACTAATAAAGTACTTAAAGTTTTCTTGAGTCTACTGCATTTGCTACAGTAGTGAAATATAATGAGATAAATGTATATACTTCTAGGGCTAAGTGTGAATTCTTATTCTAATGCTCACATATAGCAGTGAGCAATGAGCTATCCCAATGAACATTTGCATTGGTGATAAACGTTGATGGATAACAAACATAGAATGTGTTTGTGTTTTCATTTTAGAGGACACACAGTAATGAGTTGGCTGAATGTTTCTGATGGGGTAGATGGGTCCCATGCTATAACTGGAAAGCAGGAGATTACATCCTGTCAAACATACCTGCTGCTGGGAGTAAAATGGTAGCAAGTCCTTCTGAGGCAATAGGAGCTGCAGTGAGTGATTCATTTGGTATCCTAAACAATAATGAGGCAAGAGTACAGAGATTCTGAAGGCTTCTGGGAAAGAGATGGGGAGGTCTTTTCAGCCAATTCTCACCCTGGGCTCTGGGCTGTAGGAAGCCATGCCCACTTACTTTTTTATATCAACTGCTCAAAGCCTTTTCTAATCTTGAACCCCACAGACTGAAACAGCCTTTTAAATGGCTCCCAATGAGGTGCAGGCTGGATCTCACCCCACTCATCAGCAAAACACAAAAAGGTGGGACAAAGGGGACTCAGAAGGAGCGACTATCACCCCCTCCTGCAGCAATCAATTCCACCCTATTGCGTCCCCAAGCTCATCCACAGTGGATCTCTTTCAATCCATTCACACATACACACACACACAGCCCAGCTCTGGTATAGGGGAATAATCCTTGTGTGAAGCTGTGGAGCTGGCAAGCTGCACTGTCTCAGCACTGAGCACTGGGTTGTCAGGCAAGGACAGAGGACCGGGGAGATGAGAAGTACAACCAGCCTGGTATACCGCTTCAGACACCCTGCCTCCAAGCAACTGCTTCCCACCCACACTCCAGCACAATCCCCAAGGGTACTGGGGTTGAGGTGCTGGGCTCTGAATATGACTTAGTGAATTGCTACACTGACATTTCTACGATTGTTAGTGTAACCCACTGGTGTCTGTAGGTTATCCTCTGCGCCAATCCATAGAGGATGAATTGTTAAAGCCCTCAGCTTCAGAGCTTTAGCTGTGGGTACTCATACTTTTAGCTCCTGTGGTGGTGGTTCATTTCTTGGTGCATTGCCCATTAGGGTGGCCATAACATAAACATCATTTTTGATTAAATGTATTCAGTGTAAATACATGAGTAAAGGTGCCAGTCATCCCCCTCCACTGCCAGGTGGGGTGAGGAGGGCCAACCACCAGCTCAGCAGCATGCTCCCAACGCCTCCCTTGGGCCCTGCTCCAAGGCCTAGGCTTGAGGGTGCAGGCAACGGGTTGCTGCATGCTCCATGCCTGAGAGGGTGGATATTTGAGTGGATGTGACCATCTAGGTGACTTGTATGCCGCCTCCTGCCACAGCTATTCTGCCATTGCAAATAGGGCTGCCCTGGTAATTTAGGGTGGGTAGCAAAAGTCCAGCTTGGAAAAAACACTGTAAAATATCTAAATACTGCATTTTTCAGAAAAATATTGGCACGAGTGTTTGAATGTAGATTGCCTCCAAAATTAATAGCAGCTGCACAGACACTTCAGTTTATTAAAACTCTAGACTGTTCCACAAAGTTTAAGCAAGTTGACTGAATTGCATGCTGCTTATTGACTGGAGACAATACCCTTTCAGCATTTTTATTGTTCTTTTAATGTCTAAACCTGAGAAGATTATGGTTGTAAAATGAATTATAATTATTCCTGTTTAGCACATACTCTCTACAGTCATTTTATTAAAGGTTAATTAAATGGAGTTTGCTGCTGTAGAGGTGCTATATATACTTTATGTAAATGGCATATAGATGGCTTTGGCTTCTTTGAGTCCTTGCTAACTGTATGTATAATCCCTAAACAGATGAATATGCAGATAATGCAGTATGAGGCTAGGAAAATGAGACAGATTCTTAACCTCTCTGGTGGTTTAAAAGTTAGCTGCTGTATCCCTCAAAGGGCTTTACAAGCCATATACCAGCCTTCTGCCCCACATCAGTCTTTCTGCAGGTCTCATTAGTCCATCTAATTGATTAGATTAGGCAATAACAAGCTGTCTCATGCCACCACCTTCTTTATTGCTCTCTCATGCTCTCATAAGTATACCGCCTTCAGCAGGCCTTTTAAAATGGACCAATAAAGGTTCAAATAAAGGTTGATCCTCAAAAAGGCACCCAATTGGCCTTAGCTATTTTAAATGGACAAAACTCCTATAGTATATGTACTAATTTTAATTTAGTGATTTAAATAAGGAACCTGAATCCAATTATTTTTAAATTATTGAACTATTAAGACAAAATTCCAGAGAGGGCAGCTTCCCTCTTTTAGAAACCCTGCTCTGGGTCTTTCATTCTATTTTATTTTGTTTTGTTTCTTTTTCTAATAGAATGAAGCAATTACCTTTTTAAAAACACTTATCCCCATGATCCGATGGCATCTACTGATGAACTGCTTTTATTATTATTGTACCCATTATTTCAGCTATCTGCTCTTTGGGGCAGGAAGCATCTTTTTGTTCTGTGTTTGTACAGTGCTTAGCAGAATGGAGTACTGGTCCATGACTGGAGCTTGTAGCTCATACTGCAATACAAAGTCCCATAACTTCGTGTATGTCTTCACTACCCGCCGGATCGGCGGGCAGCGATCGATCCAGCAGGGATCAATTTATCATGTCTAGTCTAGATGTGATAAATCGACCCCTGAGCACTCTCCCGTCGACTCCTGTACTCCAGAGCCACAAGAGGCGCAGGCAGCGTTGATAGGGGGAGCAGCAGCAGCTGACTCACCATGGTGAAGGCACCATGGTAAGTCGATTTCAGCTACGTTATTCACGTAGCTGAAGTTGTGTAACTTAGATCAATTCTCCCCCCTCACCCTCCCCTCAAATGTAGACCAGGGCTTAGTATTTATTATGGCCAGAATGTACATGGGGCTATATGTCATGTTCACAGCATATAAGCAGAAGTTAGACCAAAAGAAACCCCAAAACCTCTTGCTAGAAGGTTGCAAAGTAACACTACTTTATTTCTTAGAATTAAAAATGATAATGCATAAGAACTCCAAAACAGAGAGACCAAGAAGGCTGCTCACTAAAATAGAGGCACAACTCACCACAGGAGAGTGGGTTTGTTGTGGGGGGTGGGGAGAAAACCTGGATTTGTGCTGGAAATGGCCCAACTTGATTATCATACACATTGTAAGGAGAGTGAATATGTATAAGAACATCTTCTGTATTTTCCACAGTATGCATCCGATGAAGTGAGCTGTAGCTCACGAAAGCTTATGCTCAAATAAATTGGTTAGTCTCTAAGGTGCCACAAGTACTCCTCTTCTTTTTGCGAATACAGACTAACATGGCTGTTACTCTGAAACCAGCTTACTGTAGTATTTCTTTCTGAAGACTGACTGCTGTTAGGTCCTGATCACAAGCTTTCCTAAAGAGCCCTCTAGCCTTCATGCAGGACCAGGAAGAGACTCTGAAATTTCAAGTGGCAGCTTACAGTTTTAACATCATTTTCACTACATCAAACTGTATAGACAAAGCAAACATCCTTACAAGAGTTCACAAATACATGAAGGATGGAAGACCTAGGCATAACATGTAGGGAAAGTGGTGATGAGAATGACTGACATATGCTTGTAGTCTAGACCTCTCCCTAACTATTATTAATTGGCTAATTTCCTATAGGCACTGCAATGGAATTAGGTTTTTAAGAAGGATTTGAATGGGGAGAGGGCAATGACCCTTACAGAGTTTCTCACGGAAAGAGTTCTACTCATGGGGCAGTGGTGTGGAAGTGCTGAGACCATTGTAGGAGAAGTGGAGAAAAGGGTCATTGTGGCTCGTGTCCATGGCATAGGGAAGGGTATAAGAATGCAAGATGTGGCTAAGTAAGGAGGAACAGAGTTGTAAAGGGCCTAAATGCAAAGACAAACTTGAAATTGATGCAGTAGAGGAGGAATTACTGGAAAGATTCAAAAAGGGGTGACATAGTCAAGTCAACCATCAAGGAAGTTCATCTTTGTTGCTGCATTCTATATTGACAGGAGGACACAATGTGGTTGTCATGGAGCCAGGAGAGGAAGGTATTATGGGTCAAATTTTTAGGGGGAGGGATACCAGATCATGCTTGTATTTGTGGGGAACAAGCCAGAGAAGTATAAGAGCATAAGGGGAAAAGATAAAGAAGAGATGAAAGAGATGATAGTTGGGATGGGGCTGGGTTGAGGGACCTGATGGAGTGATCAGAGGTGGACATAAAACAAGCAATCATGGTACTGAAGAAAGAATCACTTGAGCAATTAACTTAACAGCTGGTAACTCAATAAGCAGAGCATTCACTATAGAGTGATCAGACAGACAACAAGATTAGTTGGTGAGTCAAATGTACTGCAAGGAATAGTGGGTGACTGGGGCCTGACAAATAGTTATTTACTGGCTAGAGAGGTCTCTTGGGTGTTCAGCAATGAAGGGTAGCATGACCACAGCAACAGAGCTGAGGACCGGCTGTGGAGGTTTTCAGAAAAGAGTAGCAGTTATGCCTGCCTTCCTCACTTAGGACTGCCTGACAAAAGTAGTATGAAAATGGTCTAGCCCAGGCACAAAGTCTACGGCTACACTAGAGCGCGTACAGCAGCACAGCTGCATCGGTGCACTGCTGCAGCTGCAAGCTCTCCAATGTGGCTGCTCTAAGCTGACGGGAGAGAGCTCTCCAGTCAGTTTAATTACTCCAGCCCCCATGAGCAGTGGTAGGAGAGCTTCTCCCACCGACACAGCACTGTCTACACCGGTGCTTATGTTGGGGGAGTGGTTTTTACACAACCACGAGCAACATAAATTATACTGACATAAGTGGTAATGTAGACATAGCCAAAGTTTATTTCATCACCTTTGATATGATGACAAATGATAGTTTGTTCATTCCTGGCAAACAGGTTACTAGAATTTAGCATGAGGCCTGCTTAGTACTGAATTCTCATATGGAACTGTCCCCATTTTGTTACTTTATCTAGAGAGATTCCTTGTACCTCCCATTTAGACATCTGAAAAGTGCTTTTAGTTTCTCCTAAGTATTGAAATATTATTGATACCCCTGGATATACACACAAAATACATTACAATCTGCTGTAATACAGGTTGACATTAAGATAATTAAGATGGCACAAGGGATAATGCCTAGGTTTTGCAGTTAATTCAGAACTTATGAGACCCTGTTTTTCTCCTGTTGCTTTTCATGGCATTGTAAATACCACTCAATCAGTTATAATAGTACACAAAATCAATTTGTTAACCACTGAATCAATAGCCTAGTAACAAAATGCACACCCAAAAAGTGATTCAATCTGGAATATACTAAAGAGGTAATAAAAATAATTTTAGGTGTCTGAGATTATACAAATTTGAGCATCGTAGTGCTGAAAGGCCTAATTTAGTTCAAAATGCACATGCTATAAATCTTCCCTCTGAAATCTGTAAAACACATTAGTGTAATACCTCTTGGGAGATCTGGATTAAATTGTTTGCATATGTGGTGGAGAAAGGTCTGACAAATCTTTGATGTGAAAGGCTAGATTTTTGCCTATATGCAAAAAGAGATGGGATATGCTATAATGGGCCTTTGCTACCTCCTTGTGCTCCTGCATAATCATGTTCCTTATGCTCCTGGGCCTTGATTCATACAAACCACCCTTATTCATCAGAACACTTAGGCACACACTTAGCTTCAAGCATATTCTTAGGTCCTGTAAAAGTCAATGGGATTTAAGCAAGTGCTTAAGGACTTTGCTGATCAAAAGCGGTTTTGTCACACAAGAACCAGGGAACTTTAGCAGCAACAAATATCCAGCCTCTGCATATTTCACTGGGGCAAGGGTGAATCCATGGCCCTACTTCTCCTCAGCATTGTTCCCACCACTGTGACATGTGCATCTCAGCTTGTGTATCATCCCTGCAGAGAACTGGGGAAGAACTGTGTCTCCTGAGCTGCATGCATTCCTCCCCTTGAGATGGTACATCTCACCTGCTGCTACAGGCTGTCGTTAAATGACAGTGTAGCCCTATGGAAGCAGGTTATAGCAGGTTAGGCATCTAACTAGATAGAGCAGGTTCCACCACAGTCTAGACACATGCGTCAGCAATTGTTAGTCACTTACATTTTAAGCTATATCAAACCGTTATACCTAGATAAATAAAATAAATTAAAGGAAAACCCTTTAACAGTCAAACTTAAGCTGCTATAGACTTCAGATGCCTGTTGGCTCTTTCAGGTCTGAAGGTGAATTTGGGGGAAAAAATGTAATTTCTAGCAGTCTGTCTCTGAAATGTATTAGTTCTTCTGATAACGAAGCTGCTGGCTGCTGCTCCTGCTGTCATGGAAACAGACATTGCTGGAAACAGGGAAGGTTGCTTTAAACTAATCACTATTTCACAAAAAAGAAAACAGGTTTTTGTGGAATGATTAGTTTAAAAGAACCTGTCCCTGTTTTTCAGCAGTCCGAATCTTAGTCTGCATGGCAGAGGAAGTGACTGCTGGCACACAAGTGATCAGCATTTGTAGACACAGAGACTGGAAGTGCTGTTTTCTCCACATATTTTGGGGCTCCGAAAGTGTATAGGGTATTAATAAAATATTAATATTAATATTTTAAAATTACATAATCTTGTCACAGGATGGACTTGTGGTTGAAGCACTGGGCTGCACCTCTGTAAACCTGATTTAAATTCCCACTTCTGGCAAGTAAGTTAATCTGTGTCTCAGTTCTGTCTATAAAATGGGCTAATAGCACTTCCTTTGTCCCACCCTCTGTCTTGTCTATTAAGGTCAAAAGCTCTTTTGGCCAGGGACTGTCTATTATATGTATGTGTACAACGGGGCTGTAGTCGTAATTGGGGTTGCTAGGCACTGTACAATTTTTTTATTATTTTTAATCATGACATCTGGGAATTATTTGCTTTAGAGAGGAAGCATGGTGTAATAACTTAAGCTCCCAGACTTCCTGTGTGACTTTAGGATACTCCACTCAAGTTGCTTTGTCTGCAAAATGGGGATATTAAACCTCATCTCTTTCTCTGAGATATTGTAAAGATTATCACTGATTTTGAAGCGCTTTCAGAGCCATGAAAGGAAGGCACCATGCCAGTGCTAGGTATTGTACTAATAGCATTAGTATTAATAATAACTAAGAGTCATGCCCTTCCATTGGTTGGAGGCATTGAGCTCTCCTTCTCCTTCATCACTGTGCAGGCAAGTTGTATAGGTATACCCATACCTGGGCCTGTGTTACTGTATGTTAATGCAGAGCCAGGCATACAAACATAGCTGTACATAAGTGAAATAAAAGAATATGATATAAAAGTTCTCTAATGTGTCCCACATCCCTAGCTTCTTCCTTATACAAAGTGCTATTGTGCTGGAAGTGCTGAGTTTGGGAAGCCCATACAAGAAATACACATCTCTTGTGCACCACAGAGGACGGAGCAGCAACTGCAGAATAGTCTGGCTTCTGATCTAGAACCTGGGATAGCTGAGGAGGAAGGAGACTGCTTTTCCTCCTCACCAGGGCTGAAAGAAACTTAAGGGACCTATGGGTACGCATGACCAAGGTCCAGACCAAGGGGGCGTGGCCTCAGGCAGAAGGGGAGTGGCCTCAGGTGGAAAGGGTGGGGCCTTTAAATCCCCGGGCCCTTTCAATTGCCCCAGCTATCCTGGGGCTCCGGCAGCAATTTAAAGGGTCTGGGGCTCCGGCTGCTGTAGCGGGAGTCGGTAACCCTGGGACCTTTAAATCACCGCCAGAGCCCCATGGTAGCAGTAGCTGCGGCAGTAACCGGGAGCCCCGGGGCTCTGGCGGTGATTTAAACAGCCAGGGCCCCAGCTGCTGCCACTCCACCAGGGTTCCGGTAGCGGGGCTCTGGTGGTGATTTAAAGGGCCCGGGGCTCCCAGCCACCACCACTACCCCAGGGCTGGAGCCTCATGTTACCGGTAGCTGCGGTGGCAGACGGGAGCCTGGGAGCCCTTTTAAATTGCCAGCCTGGGGAAGCTGCCCCCTGCCGGTACTGTCAGCTGTGTACCGGCTCTTGCTGATACGCAGTATTGGACCATAGTGGCTTACTTTCACCTCTGCTCCACACCTCTTAGGAATTTCCCATTACACAGTCCAGTTGCTCAGGCTATGTGCTGGAGTCGGGGTTTGGGCCTTGCTGGATACATGTACATTGGCCTGAAATAGTCTGGATTTGATGACCTTCCAGGCATGCTGCAAATGACATCTGTCTGACGGGACTCTTGGAAAGGGCTGAGGGTCTGCTTCTTAGATGAAAAAGGGTTGAAAAAGCCAGGTTAGCTGAGTTGCTGCTAAAATGACCATTTTAATGCTGCTGAGATTTAAATTTTGTTGTTAATGTTTTAGGGTACCTAGAACCTTTGGATAGGTGGCTCTTGAGTTATTTTTAAATCAAAATAAATTAATTGTGGAGAGACTTACAGACAGAGAATGAATCTCTTTTGAACTTAAATCATTTGCAATGTAACTATTTCTCGATGTAGCTGTGTTTAATCTACACACCTGTGATGGGTTGCGCACAGAAGTCAGAATTTGGCCATATGTCTTCATCAGCTTGGAAGATAGGAGCTTATTTTCTCAGCTAATGTCAAGCTAGTCAAAAGTCCTATACAGTAGCTACTCTCTTCACAAGGAGGCTGGGAAAAATACTGGCATTCTATAGAGCCCAAGTCTTTGACTCTACCCTTGGATTGCCCAGTTTTCAATAGCCTTGATCTCTTTCAATGCATTTTTTCCCTGTTAGTCAAACAGCATTATGAATGAGTCTCACTCAAAAAAAAATGCAAATCAGTCCAATTGTTCTTTAGCTGAACCCTGGACACGTGTTGTAACACAACAACATCAAAAGTGTAGTCTCCAGCCTTGTTGTTATAGTGATCCTACCGTGGTAGGTGAAATAAATGTACAAAATCCACAAAATGGATTGTACAAGTGGCAAGCATTATATCTGAAATTTAATTGTTGGATCTCTCAATTCTTTCTCAGAAACTCAAAGAGCTAAAGAAGAGAGATCCGTGTAGAATTTCATATAATATCTTGTTTCACAAAAAGTCTTCAAATGTAGTGGAAGTGATTATGTCACACACTGAACTATTTCAGTGATTTTATATGTAAAGACTCCTGGTGTTGTGTTGCACATTTGTTATAGAGGTTATTCCATAAAGTAATTTGTTTTGCTTAAGACTATCTGATGTCTTTCCATTTCCTTTACATTTGGATCACACAGTGTTTCTGTGCCTACATGAAGATGAAGCTAAGGAGACAAATAGATGAGAGCAACATATCCTTGCAGTCTATACTTTCTCCATTCATTTTTATTTGCTCTGATTTTCAAGGTGTATTGGGAAACTAACTTAGATAAATAGGTGCATGGAGCTCTGTTACAATCTTTTGGCAACCCGAAGTAAAATTGGCAGGTAATAGAAAAAATATTTTAAAAACCATTACATCTGTCAAGCATACTGTGGATTCTTCAGCTGATTATCAAGTTTCTGGTCTCATAGGAAATTGATTGCATAGAAAACCCTGAGAGCAACTTCATTGGTGCTAATGCGGAAAATCTTGGCTCCCATGAAATACAGGGGAGAGCTTTCGAAGTATGATGGTATTTGCTAGGAAGCCTGGGTGCATAATTCTGTATTAATTAAGAAATCTTAACAAATCTGGTGGACAGCACACATACAGACGATGTGTTAAAATTAAGCTATTACCAAAAAAATCACGCATGTTTGATAAAAGTAAGTCTCTTTCTATATTCATAGAGTGGATTAGGTTGTTGTTTTTTTAAGTGTCTTCTAAATTTGTAGCACATCTTTCATACTGTTGCATTCATTGGTCAAAAGAAAAAAGAGGGGAATAAGGAAAAGACAGCAGAAAAAACAAAACTTCAAATTTTTCAAAACTGTTTTGTGAAAAATTTCAGAAACTCTTCCATTTTAAAATGCAAATGACTTCAAATTTTTGATAATTTTCATAACAACTGAATAATTTAAAACAAGGTTTAACAAAGTGCAATTTTGAGGGATTTCTTTTTTCACTGAGATGTGTATATTCGGTATAAACAGAGTTCTATATTATATAAAAATATATAGTAGAATTTGATATAAGCACCAATTAGACATATGATAAGGTTGAACAGTAGTATAGTGTGAGGCTCACTCTGGCTTCTCTAAATTTTTTCTTATCATATGTAATGCCTACCTGTTAGGGCTTGTCTGCATGGAGAACTATTCTGGATTAGTTCCGTGTGTGGGTGCTTCTGCTAGAATAAAAGTACCTATTCTTAATTGTTTTACTCCATTTTGGAGTAAACTAATTCAGAATATGGCACTACTATTCTAGAGAAAAAAGTATCCGCACGTGGACTTAATCAAGACTTGTCTGCTTTAAACGCCTTACCTTATTCTGGATAAATTTTCAGTACATCAGGGAAAAGATAATGTTTGTCTCCTCTGCTCAGATGTACCTGGTAACCAATAAAATGGAACACTGAATTACTTCTAGGGTGAAAGGAAAAAAGCTATCCTCACATTTCTCATTCTCTGAAGGCTACAAAATCTGTGACTGAGCTGAAGTGAATAAACTACTTGCTATAATATCCATCTGACATGATGTTTTCAGCTGGGGCAGAATGTTTGAACATATAATAAATGCCTGACAACTACTGGACTAGCCAAAAAAACACCAAAAACCAGCAGGAACATATATACACAAGTAAAGAATGGTGCTTGTCAAATCCCAAGTAAGGCAATATACCAGCACACTCTTCTCTTCTGAAATCCTGTAGTTTGACAAAAGAGATTACTAGGCCAGATTCTGATGAGTTATACCAGTGTAAAGCTGGAGTAACTCCACTGGATCTATATTGATATAAATGTGATCAGATTCTGACCTACTGTATGCTCAGGAGCCTTTTGCATCCTGGGAACTGAAAAAAATGCAGTACCTGTCATCTGCAAAAAGCCAAGCTCATCCTTTTCTACCAGAAAGTTTTTGATATGGTCTCCCACAGTATCCTTGCCAGTAAGTTAAAGAAGTATGGGCTGGATGAATGGACTATAAGGTGGATAGAAAGCTGGCTAGATCGTCGGGCTCAACAGGTAGTGATCAATGGCTCCATGTCTAGTTGGCAGCCGGTATCAAGCGGAGTGCCCCAAGGGTCAGTCCTTGGGCCGGTTTTGTTCAATATCTTCATTAATGATCTGGAGGATGGCATGGACTGCACCCTCAGCAAGTCTGCAGATCACACCAAACTGGGAGGAGAGGTAGATATTCTGGAGGGTAGGAATAGGATACAGAGGGACCTAGACAAATTAGGACAAGTCCAGAGTCCTGCACTTAGGATGGAAGAATCCCATGCACTGCTACAGACTAGGGACTAGGCAGCAGTTCTGCAGAAAAGGACCTAGGGGTTACACTGGTCGAGAAGTTGGATATGAGTCAACAGTGTGCCCTTGTTGCCAAGAAGGCTAACGGCATTTTGGGCTGTATAAGTAGAGGCATTGCCAGCATATCGAGGGACATGATCGTTCCCCTCTATTCGACATTGGTGAGGCCTCATCTGGAGTTCTTTGTCCAGTTTTGGGCCCCACGCTACAAGAAGGATGTGGAGAAATTGGAGAGAGTCCAACGGAGGGCAACAAAAATGATTAGGGGACTGGAACACATGACTTATGGGGAGAGGTTGAGGGAACTGGGATTGTTTAGTCTGCGGAAGAGAAGAATGAGGGGAGATTTGATAGTTGCTTTCAACTACCTGAAAGGGGGTTCCAAAGAGGATGGATCTAGACTTTTCTCAGTGGTAGCAGATGACAGAACAAGGAGTAATGGTCTCAAGCGGTGGCGAACCAGCTGAGTGAGCGGCGGCGAACCAGCTGAGCAGTGGGGAACAGCAGAGCAGCACACAGCAGGAGTTTGCCTGGCATTGGTGAGTATCCAAGTGCGTGTTTGCTGAGTGAGTATCCGAGTGTGTGTTTGCTGGGAGGGCAGTTTGAAAGCCTGAGCGAGTGCCTGATTGGGTGGTAGCTTGCAGGGGGCGGGTATTGGGGCTATCTGTTTGTTTGTTTCAGAGAAGGCTGGCTGTTTAAAAATAGCCAGAGCTCCGCGAACCAGCTGAGCAGCGGGGAACAGCAGAGCAGTACACAGCAGGAGTTTGCCTGGGAGTTCGCCTGGAGTGAGCCCAGTGAGGCTTACATCTTGCCAACTTCTCTGAGGAAGCTCATAGTAGGAAGGTAATATGGAAGGGGGGGGGGGTTCAGCTATTGTGACCTGCACTGGATGTGCCATGTTTGTCTTTCTTCCACAGGACAGAAGCGACTTTGTCTGTACAAAGTGCAAGCTAGTATCCATATTGGAAGAGAAGATCGAAGGTCTGGAGCAACAGATATCGACCCTGAGTTGCATACGAGAATCTGAGGATTTTCTGGATAAAAGTCAGGATATGCTTCTATGGGCACAAAGCTCTAGAGATTTAGAGCAGGTTGCACAGCAGAGCCAAGAGGCCAGTGAAGAAGCTTGGCAACATGTGACCTCCAGAAGAAGAAGGGGGAATGTCCGGGTACCAGCAACGCGGACACAGGTAAGTAACCGTTTTCATGTTCTCTCCACAGATACCATTGCGGAGAGTGGACCAGATGATACGTCTTGGGGGGAGAAAGCAGAAGGAGACTCTGCTGGTTGGAAGGCATGAGATGCGCTGTCCTGAGGTTGGGGGTTCCACGACCTCCACTCCCAAGAGAAGGAGGCGGGTGGTGGTGGTCGGGGACTCTCTCCTCAGGGGGACTGAGTCATCTATCTGCCGCCCTGACCGGGAAAACAGAGAAGTCTGCTGCTTGCCAGGGGCTAAGATTCATGATGTGATGGAGAGACTGCCGAGACTCATCAAGCCCTCGGATCGCTACCCCTTCCTGCTTCTCCACGTGGGCACCAATGATACTGCCAAGAATGACCTTGAGCGGATCACTGCGGACTACGTGGCTCTGGGAAGAAGGATAAAGGAGTTTGAGGCGCAAGTGGTGTTCTCGTCCATCCTCCCCATGGAAGGAAAAGGCCGGGGTAGGGACCGTCGAATCGTGGAAGTCAACAAATGGCTACGCAGGTGGTGTCGGAGAGAAGGCTTTGGATTCTTTGAGCATGGGATGGTGTTCCATGAAGGAGGAGTGCTGGGAAGAGACGAGCTCCACCTAACGAAGAGAGGGAAGAGCATCTTTGCGAGCAGGCTGGCTAACCTAGTGAGGAGGGCTTTAAACTAGGTTCACCGGGGGAAGGAGACCAAAGCCCTGAGGTAAGTGGGAAAGCAGGATACCGGGAGGAAGCACAGGCAGGAATGTCTGTGAGGGGAGGGCTCCTACCTCATACTGAGAATAAGGGGCGATTGGCAGGTTATCTCAAGTGCCTATATACAAATGCACAAAGCCTTGGAAACAAGCAGGGAGAACTGGAGGTCCTGGTGATGTCAAGGAATTATGACGTGATTGGAATAACAGAGACTTGGTGGGATAACTCACATGACTGGAGTACTGTCATGGATGGTTATAAACTGTTCAGGAAGGACAGGCAGGGCAGCAAAGGTGGGGGAGTAGCACTGTATGTAAGGAAGCAGTATGACTGCTCAGAGCTCCGGTATGAAACTGCAGAAACACCTGAGTGTCTCTGGATTAAGTTTAGAAGTGTGAGCAACAAGAGTGATGCACTGTTGGGAATCTGATATAGACCACCGGACCAGGGGGATGAGGTAGATGAGGCTTTCTTCTGGCAACTCGCAGAAGCTACTAGATCACATGCCCTGGTTCTCATGGGTGACTTTAATCTTTGTGATATCTGCTGGAATATCAGTACTACAGTGGTGCATAGACAATCCAGGAAGTTTTTGGAAAATGTAGGGGATAATTTCCTGGTGCAAGTGCTAGAGGAGCCAACTGGGGGGGGAGTTTTTCTTGACCTGCTGTTCACAAACTGGGAAGAATTAGTGGGGGAAGCAAAAGAGGATGGGAATCTGGGAGGCAGTGATCACGAGTTGGTTGAGTTCAGGATCCTGACACAGGGAAGAAAGGTAAATAGCAGAATAAGGCCCCTGGACTTCAGGAAAGCAGACTTCGACTCCCTCAGGGAATTGATGGGTAGGATCCCCTGGGGGAATAACATGAAGGGGAAAGGAGTCCAGGAAAGCTGGCTGTATTTCAAGGAATCCCTATTGAGGTTACAGGGACAAACCATCCCGATGTGTCGAAAGAATAGTAAATATGGCAGGCGACCAGCTTGGTTTAACGGAGAAATCCTTGCGGACCTTAAACATAAAAAAGAAGCTTACAAGAAGTGGAAGATTGGACAAATGACAAGGGAAGAGTATAAAAATATTGCTCGGGCATGTAGGAATGAAATCAGGAGGGCCAAATCACACCTGGAGCTGCAGCTAGCAAGAGATGTTAAGAGTAACAAGAAGGGTTTCTTCAGGTATGTTGGCAACAAGAAGAAAGCCAAGGAAAGTGTGGGCCCCTTACTGAATGAGGGAGGCAACCTAGTGACAGAGGATGTGGAAAAAGCTAATGTACTCAATGCTTTTTTTTGCCTCTGTCTTCACGAAAAAGGTCAGCTCCCAGACTGCTACGCTGGGCATCACAGCATGGGGAGTAGATGGCCAGCCCTCTGTGGAGAAAGAGGTGGTTAGGGACTATTTAGAAAAGCTGGATGTGCACAAGTCTATGGGGCCGGATGCATTGCATCTGAGAGTGCTAAAGGAATTGGCGGCTGTGATTGGAGAGCCATTGGCCATCATCTTTGAAAACTCGTGGCGAATGGGGGAAGTACCAGATGACTGGAAAAAGGCTAATGTAGTGCCAATCTTTAGAAAAGGGAAGAAGGAGGATCCTGGGAACTACAGGCCGGTTCAGCCTCACCTCAGTCCCCGGAAAAATCATGGAGCAGGTCCTCAAAGAATCAATCCTGAAGCATTTACACGAGAGAAAAGTGATCAGGAACAGTCAGCATGGATTCACCAAGGGAAGGTCATACCTGACTAATCTAATTGCCTTCTATGATGAGATTACTGGTTCTGTGGATGAAGGGAAAGCAGTGGATGTATTGTTTCTTGACTTTAGCAAAGCTTTTGACACGGTCTCCCACAGTATTCTTGTCAGCAAGTTAAAGAAGTATGGGCTGGATGAATGCACTATAAGGTGGGTAGAAAGTTGGCTAGATTGTCGGGCTCAATGGGTAGTGATCAATGGCTCCATGTCTAGTTGGCAGCCGGTATCAAGTGGAGTGCCCCAAGGGTTGGTCCTGGGTCCAGTTTTATTCAATATCTTCATAAATGATCTGGAGGATGGTGTGGATTGCACTCTCAGCAAATTTGCGGATGATACTAAACTGGGAGGAGTGGTAGATACGCTGGAGGGCAGGGATAGGATACAGAGGGACCTAGACAAATTGGAGGATTGGGCCAAAAGAAATCTGATGAGGTTCAACAAGGATAAGTGCAGGGTCCTGCACTTAGGACGGAAGAACCAAATGCACCGCTACAGACTAGGGACCGAATGGCTAGGCAGCAGTTCTGCGGAAAAGGACCTAGGGGTGACAGTGGACGAGAAGCTGGATATGAGTCAACAGTGTGCTCTTGTTGCCAAGAAAGCCAATGGCATTTTGGGATGTATAAGTAGGGGCATAGCCAGCAGATCGAGGGACGTGATAGCTCCCCTCTATTCGACATTGGTGAGGCCTCATCTGAAGTACTGTGTCCAGTTTTGGGCCCCGCACTACAAGAAGGATGTGGATAAATTGGAGATAGTCCAGCGAAGGGCAACAAAAATGATTAGGGGACTGGAACACATGACTTATGAGGAGAGGCTGAGGGAACTGGGATTGTTTAGTCTGCAGAAGAGAAGAATGAGGGGGGATTTGATAGCTGCTTTCAACTACCTGAGAGGTGGTTGCAAAGAGGATGGTTCTAGGCTATTCTCAGTGGTAGAAGAGGACAGGACAAGGAGTAATGGTCTCAAGTTGCAGTGGGGGAGGTTTAGGTTGGATATTAGGAAAAATCTTTTTCACTAGGAGGGTGGTGGAGCACTGGAATGCGTTAGCTAGGGAGGGGGTGGAATCTCCTTCCTTAGAGGTTTTTAAGGTCAGGCTTGACAAAGCCCTGGCTGGCATGATTTAATTGGGGATTGGTCCTGCTTTGAGCAGGGGGTTGGACTAGATGACTTCCTGAGGTCCCTTCCAACCCTGATATTCTATGATTCTATGATTCTAAGTTGCAGTGGGGGAGGTTTTGGTTGGGTATTAGGAAAAACTTTTTCACTAGGAGGGTGGTGGAGCACTGTAATGCGTTAGCTAGGGAGGTGGTGGAATCTCCTTCCTTAGAGGTTTTTAAGGTCAAGGTTGACAAAGCCCTGGCTGGGATGATTTAGCTGGGGATTGGTCCTGCATTGAGCAGGGGATTGGACTAGGTGACTCCTGAGTTCCCTTATATCCCTGATATTCTATGATTCTATGAAATGGTCTACATCAAATTTACAGAAAACAAAAGGGCTTTTCTGGCCTTCCTATATGTTGTTTCATGAAGTGCCACCCTGTAGCATTAAATGTAAACAGTATATTCCTGAATTAAGTAGGCCAAATTCTGCTCAGTTTAGTGCAAACCTATTGCTTTCAGCAAAGTTGCCCAGGTGTAACTGAGAGCAGAGTTTTGGCCTAGAATGTTTTATTAATACAGTAGCATGGAAACCCTGCTATTATGAATGACAAACGTGGTTAAATTTGGTTACAGAGTTCAAGAAAAGTTTATTTCTCTGTTCCCTCATTTCTTTTCATTGCCACTTTTCTCTTCGTTTATGTGGCAGGGTTTACAGTAATGGAATATGGTATAGTGATGTGTCTCCAAGCACTCTAAGGAAAAGATCCTCAGCTGCTATAAATTGACATAATGTCAATGGAGCTATGACAGTTTACACAGGCTGAGGGTTTGCCCCTAAGTGACTTGGTAAAGAAAACCACTTTATATTCATCTTAGAAGTAAATTGAGAAGGGGTCTAGGAGAGTGGCAGCAACAGGGGAGGAAATGAAACAGGGCTTTGATGTAGTATATTATAATAATAGCATGTAATAGAAGCAGGCAATTTCTTAACATTTTGGTGATAAACTATGCTTACTCTGTTTTCAAGGCTTGCAATACTGCAAGAATGATTTGATGATATCAGGTATACATTTATATGGAATTATAGCAAAAGAACTACATTGTTCCATTGTTAATATTCCAATTATTTACATACATGTTTGTAAATTGTTGCACAACTGCAGGATATTAAAGCCCAAGCTAACAACAGAGCTTGAAATAGAACTCAGGACATCCAGACTCTCATCCCTAAACTTCATCCGCTAGATCAAAATTTGTGCATGTGTGGGAGAAGCACATGCCTCCTCTAATGACTCTTTCAAGATTCACACCAGGGAATAATTGTTTTAAACTGGCTTATTGATCCTAACATCAAAATCATTTTGACAGCTTATATTTTGGTGTTTTCACTGAATTTCAGAACTTTGTGAAATTGGAAGTCCTATGTGACTATGGAGCAAACTCAAAAACATGCATTTCAACAGAAAATCAAAGCCCCTTTCATTTTGGATATTTCACTCAGCTCAATTCACAGCACGTTAACAAGATAATTAGAAGGTCAAAGGTCACTTTTTTAGTTAGTGTGTCAACATCCACTCTGAAAATTTTAGGTGTATCATAGATTTGGTAATACATGAACCATTTCAGCTGGAACTCTGCATTAGTAATGTATTGTTTCTGTGCTCTCAGTTACAAACTTCGGTATATAAAATAACCATTCAGATAATGTTAGCTCTAGAAAACAAAATCACTAGCATGATTCTTTTAAAAATTGCCTTTTTCACAGGTTACAGCTGCCTGCTTTACGGATCTGTGCAAACTATTGAAAAGACTTTCTAAAGATGGACTTTAATCAATTATTTTATGCATAAATCAGTGGATTCTTCGGTGCAGTAGAACCCACCACTGCTATCCAAAAATGAAAGTACCTGCATATTGGTTCTACAATTACCCATACCTCTATTAAGTAGCTCCAATTAATATTCATACATTACTTTAATGCTTCTATTTATTAGCCCTTTTTCGATAAGGTACACTCAACTATTTTTTTCACCATGTGGACTAATTGTGGGCATATAGTAACCAACATTTGCAATGGATATTAAATGGGTTGAAACATGCCTTTGCATCACTCCTGCTTTTGTGACTTTTAGAAGCAGATTAAATTTATTGGGCCACATTTAGCTCCATTCTCATATTGATTGATCTGTTGTTTCTTTGCAAAGACAAAGTCATTACTAGCTAATGGTGGTTTTAGAAACTACGTGAAACAAGTGGATGGTTCTGCTGTCTGAAGAGGTGTCCCAACCCCCTCCCACATGGCACACCTTACCCCAAACCACCATCAGAACTGATGCTAATTGGCAACCTTATTGCCATTCCCAATCTGTACTCAGAGAGGGAAAAAATATCTTACCCTCCCAGTTCCCATCCACAAGCCTAGCTCCAACCATTTCAGATGCCAAAATGAAAAACTGCTCACAGTAGATTTTGCAGATGTTCATATATGATCCTGCTGCTCTGCTGGGCTCCACAGGATTAGTTCTCCTTCAGCTGGGTTTGGACACTTCCCTGGGCAAATATGAAAAAAATGCATTGGCATGTGACTTCAGCTCCAGCTTCTGGAACCATGTAGTAATTAGGTTACTAGTTTCTTGTTTACCAAAATAAACTTGAAAATATGAACGTAGAGTGACTGATTCAGTGACGTGTGCAGGCAGATACTAGCCGTATGAGAGGCAACAACAGCCACTGGAACCAAGGAAGAAGCTTGCATTGTTTCATCAAACAGAATCATAGAATAGAATATCAGGGTTGGAAGGGACCTCAGGAGGTCATCTAGTCCAACCCCCTGCTCAAAGCAGGACCAATCCCCAACTAAATCATCCCAGCCAGGGCTTTGTCAAGCCTGACCTTAAAAACTTCTAAGGAAGGAGATTCTACCACCTCCCTAGGTAACGCATTCCAGTGTTTTACCACCCTTCTAGTGAAAAAGTTTTTCCTAATGTCCAACCTAAACCGCCCCCACTGCAACTTGAGACCATTACTCCTCGATCTGTCATCTGCTACCACTGAGAACAGTCTAGATCCATCCTCTTTGGAACCTCCTTTCAGGTAGTTGAAAGCAGCTATCAAATCCCCCCTCATTCATCTCTTCCGCAGACTAAACAATCCCAGTTCCCTCAGCCTCTCCTCATAAGTCATGTGTTCCAGTCCCCTAATCATTTTTGTTAACCTCCGCTGGACGCTTTCCAATTTTTCCACATCCTTCTTGTAGTGTGGGGCCCAAAACTGGACAAAGTACTCCAGATGAGGCCTCACCAATGTCGAATAGAGGGGAATGATCATGTCCCTCGATCTGCTGGCAATGCTCCTACTTATAGAGCCCAAAATGCCATTGGCCTTCTTGGCAACAAGGGCACACTGTTGACTCATATCCAGCTTCTCGACCAGTGTAACCCCTAGGTCCTTTTCTGCAGAACTGCTGCCTAGTCCCTAGTCTGTAGCAGTGCACGGGATTCTTCCATCCTAAGTGCAGGACTCTGCAGTTGTCCTTGTTGAACCTCATCAGATTTATTTTGGCCCAATCCTCTAATTTGTCTAGGTCCCTCTGTATCCTATCCCTACACTCCAGCATATCTACCTCTCCTCCCAGTTTAGTGTCATCTGCAAACTTGCTGAGGGTGCAATCCGCTCCATCCTCCAGATCATTAATGAAGATATTGAATGAGACCGGCCCAAGGACCGACCCTTGGGGCACTCCGCTTGATGCTGGCTGCCAACTAGACATGGAGCCATTGATCACTACCTATTGAGCCCGACAATCTAGCCAGCTTTCTATTCACCTTATACTCCATTCATCCAGCTCATACTTCTTTAACTTGCGGGCAAGAATACTGTGGGAGACAGTGTCAAAAGCTTTGCTAAAGTCAAGGAATAACATGTCCACTGCTTTCCCCTCATCCACAGAGCCAGTTATCTCATCATAGAAGGCAATTAGATTAGTCAGGCATGACTAGCCCTTGGTGAATCCATGCTGACTGTTCCTGATCACTTTCCTCTCATGTAAGTGCTTTAGAATTGATTCCTTGAGGATCTGCTCCATGATTTTTCCAGGGACTGAGGTGAGGCTGACTGGCCTGTAGTTCCCAGGATCCTCCTTCTTCCCTTTTTTAAAGATTGGCACTACATTAGCCTTTTTCCAGTCGTCCACGACCTCCCCCGATTGCCATGAGTTTTCAAAGATAATGGCCAATGGCTCTGCAATCACTTCCGCCAACTCCTTTAGCACTCTCGGATGCAACGCATCCGGCCCCATGGACTTGTGCTCGTCCAGCTTTTCTAAATAGTCCCGAACCACTTCTTTCTTCACAGAGGGCTGGTCACCTCCTCCCCATGCTGTGCTGCCCAGTGCAGTAGTCTGGGAGATGACCTTGTTCGTGAAAATAGAGGCAAAAAAAGCATTGAGTACATTAGCTTTTTCCACATCCTCTGTCACTAGGTTGCCTCCCTCATTCAGTAAGGGGCCCACACTTTCCTTGACTTTCTTCTTGTTGCCAACATACCTGAAGAAACCCTTCTTGTTACTCTTAACATCTCTTGTTAGCTGCAACTCCAGGTGTGATTTGGCCTTCCTGATTTCCCTCCTGCATGCCCGAGCAATATTTTTATACTCTTCCCTGGTCATTTGTCCAATCTTCCAGTTCTTGTAAGCTTCTTTTTTGTGTTCATGATCAGCAAGGATTTCACTGTTAAGCAAAGCTGGTTGCCTGCAATATTTACTATTCTTTCTACACTTCGGGATGGTTTGTCCCTGTAACCTCAATAAGGATTCTTAAAATACAGCCAGCTCTCCTGGACTCCTGCTCAACAGTTCCCTGAGGGAGTCAAAGTCTGCTTTTCTGAAGTCCAGGGTCTGTATTCTGCTGCTCTCCTTTCTTCCTTGTGTCAGGATCCTGAATTCGACCATCTCATGGTCACTGCCTCCCAGGTTCCCATCCACTTTTGCTTCCCCTACTAATTCTTCCCGGTTTGTGAGCAGCAGGTCAAGAAGAGCTCTGCCCCTAGTTGGTTCCTCCAGCACTTGCACCAGGAAATTGTCCCCTACACTTTCCAAAAACTTCCTGGATTGTCTGTGCACTGCTGTATTGCTCCCCCAGCAGATATCAGTGTGATTGAAGTCTCCCATGAGAACCAGGGCCTGTGATCTAGTAACTTCGTTAGTTGCTGGAAGAAAGCCTCATCCACCTCATCTCCCTGGTCTGGTGGTCATAGCAGACTCCCACCTCGACATCAGCCTTGTTTAGTCTTATACGAGGCCAAACAGGTTAGGGAGGCTGCCTTTCTGCTATAACTTTCTGTGAATAGACAGCTTCAGTCGTTAATGTGGGCAATCCAGCAGTTGTCACAAATACTAATGTTCACTTAAAGGTTTTAAAGGACTGGATTTACAAAGAAGAGTACAGCTCAACAAAACTTCAAAAATCCCTTTATGGGCAATATTTATGTCTGCCACCAAGTACTTTCCTCTCAGAAACCCTAGGCAACAGGCCTGCTACCCCTCCTGCCAGTTGCACTGCCATGGCTACACTCCATTTTTAGTATACTTGCGCTAACTCTTATCAAGCTAGTGCATCTCATCAAGATGGAAATTGTACCCCCAGCTCCAACACATACCCTCCATCATGTAAAAAGAAAAGCCCTTTCTTTGTCACCTAAGGCATATTTATGATGCTTTCTTCAGGTTTATAGAACTTTAGCAATATCTGACAGACTCCTTTTCAAGTCAGCATGTTGACCCGTGTTCCATGCTTCAGCACTGCTGATTCAGGTAGCTTGAAAGGTACTTGTCAGTAACAGAGGATTCTGATACAAAACCAGGTACAAAAGATATCTTTGACCTTGGGTTACTAACTACTGAGCATCTGAAGAAGACATTTGAGCTATATAGCTATTATATTACAGCTTATCTTTTGGTCTGTTAAGATGTATCACATTATCCATCTAGTTCATTTTTGGAGTTCTTGTCAGACTTCTGAAATACAGTAGTATAGATCTTCACAAGTGCTCACAATTTTAAAAGTGTGCAAACTTCTTTATTCTACCTATCAGGGCATCCCAAAGATAAACCTGGACAGTAAACATTCAGTCAATTACTCAGATTAAGTTTCTAAGAACATGTACCAATATGACAACTTACGTATGTAGACCAATATCAATTAAAAATGTCCTGAGCTGCAGGCCATTCATTGAAAACTCCCAAATGTAAGAACTGTTAGAAGAAGCAACACAGTGGATCTCAAATATCACAGAGTATGGAGGGACATTTTGAGACACCTTCTATCATTAATATCAAGAAAATTCAGTAGGTGAACAGATAGACATGGCAGGTGAACTGTGCTATCAGTGGAATACAGTGAGGATGTTCCTAGGGATGTAACATGATTTCAACTTTTTTTCTATCAGATATGGGAGGTCTATGAAGATGGGCATAGCACTACCTTAGATCCTCAACTACTGGAGGACGTGGCTGTATCTAGGGTAAAATAAAGTGGCCCAGAGGCTAATCTAAATTAGGCCAGGGGCTGTTCAGCCAAGAGCTGCAGGAGCAGAAAGGTGACTTAGAACCACCTTTCCTCATCCACCCACCTAATTCTCAGTTGCACCAAATATACATTTTTCACAGTTAAAAATTGAGTCCAAATTTGTGTTTTAGCTTTCTTTCTTCTCTGTGCTTTCTCTGGGTTGGAACACAATGAAGTCCAGGTCCTTCAAAATGCCTAAATTTTAGTCAATAGGTTAGGAATACTAGGATATACTCTAAGATATTAAATTGCTTCTACTTCACCTACCACTTTTAGTCCAGCTCCTTAAAAGACTGTAGAGTAACTGTACAGAATAGCTCATAATAAAGCACAAATCATCAGCTTATTCTGTGCTGAAGTCTCTAAATATCGATTCAGAGACTTCAATGCAGAAAGAATGGATCATTTGTCTTCAGTTACCAATTGCTTATTAAGAGTTGGTGTGAGGGGTCTGCTTTATTAAATTAAATTACCTATTGCCTAAAATCCATTAGTGGCTAAAGATAACTATATCCAAAATATCCCATACTTGATTTGGATTATCGTTAGTGCTGACCTGAACTGAAATGTAGTTTCCAGGAAAATATTTTCCTTGGGAAATTGATGTTGGCATAATTTCTCTTCCAATGAGAAATTTCCAAATGAACTACTTGTTTCAAATCAGCATTTATAAATGTAATTTGTTTTGCCTTAAAATGTCATTCCATTTCAGTTTTTTCCACTGGAAAAAGGGGAAAAGTAGTACAGTGTGGCAGTTAGGTTTTTTGAGTGGATGTATAGGCCAGATGGTATTGTTTTCATTTCCTTAGCAGACAAAAGTCTGATCAGTCTAGTTTCTTGTGTGAATACTAGGTATTCTGAGTTCAAAATCACCTCCCATGTATATTCTTGAATGTGTGTATAAGAATTTATTTCTACCAACACTACCGCTAGTAAATGTTTGCTACAATATTAACAGGGAGGAAGCACTAACGGGGCATGAGCACAGTCAAAATGTTTGTGACTATTCATGGACAATTTGAGGTTTTCACCTATCTCTGCTTACTGTTTCAAAGGATTCCTTTTGCAGGTGATTGAAAGCATTCTCACCTCCTTGGGTGCTCTTGAGTGATTTATAATGAGCTCCTGACTAAAGTAAAAAAAGGATGGTTTTCTCCATTGAAATTCTCAAACTATGTATGCACACAGATATTATCTGGGTTCACTGCTGGTTTTTTACTCCATGGGGAGTAAATGGTCCCTGGAAGTTTAGTAAAACAGCATATTGTCCAAGTCATCAGCACTAACAGCACCCTCTGCACTTATAGAGCTTAAACAGCCAAATCATAGAAGCCTCTTGTGTGAAAGTAGTAGCTGAGAGGGGCTCCTTACATCATCTCCACCCCTGGTGCACTTGGACCACGACAACCATAATGTTATGCTGAAAGGTACTAATGGCTTCCACCAAGAGACTCTTTGAACAAAAACCCGCCACAGACCCTGCTAAAGCTAAGGGTGTGCCAAGCCCTCTGTCATGTTCAGTGGAAGCAGCAATTAAGTCCCTTAATGCAGTGTAACAGTTGCAGACAGATAGCCAGGTCAGACCAGACCTAACGCAGGTACATTGCCAGGAGTTTTTCTGGGGTGCAAATGCAGGCACTAGGACATTGGTAGCAAGCTGTGGGTGGCTTGGTATGAAAAAGCCAGGAGAAGGGGTTGAGTGTGACCCTGAAAGGAAGCAGAGAACAAAATCTTCTTGGACACAAAGCTCACTGGAGTGACAAACTTGCGGATTTCTGAGACAGGAAACTGCCCACTGTTTATTTCTCCTGTATTCAGGAAAAAGAGATATAGTGTACATTTTTTAATAAACAAGATTGCATCAAGAATATACCTAACTCATATCACTGATTTCTCATCCTCAGGAAACAACCCTGCAAGGCTCCATATATCGGCTAGCTTCTTGGGCCAATGGAGCAACAATTTTGGCTGATACTCTTTTAAACTTCTCAAATTAAATCACCTTGGCAATAGAATATCTGGAAACTTCATGTCACGCCACCAATTATTGTCAAATAGAGTTTTTAAGAAATTAGAGGACTTTGACATACTGTCCTTCTCTATGACTGGGAAATGACAAAGTGAAGGGAATGAGGTAACTAGACACTGTAGGAACTGAGAAAGTGTTTCAGAGGAGCAATAATTGCCATATTTTCTGTATGTAGTTCCTTTCTTAGACTTGGATGCCTCTTTGATTCCTTTCAAATAATGCTCTGTTTTGGCCTGAAGCTTAAATGTTTCCTTTTTCTATTTTTACTGGTTTTTTAAAAGTTTCAGCTACTTAAGTCCAAGTCATTAATACTTCTTACCTCAATATGTCTTGTAAGTGTCACACAAGGTCATCCTTTCTCAGTTCACACTAACAGTGATATACCATCTTTCTTTCTAAGGTGAATGTGAGGTTGTCAGCCATACCAGTCTATCTCACCACTGTTTGTCTTACCATCTGTCTTGTTCCCATGTATAACGTATAATTGACAGCTAGGATAATTAATAATGCTGTGGGGTCTTTTCTGTTACTTGTTGTTTATTTCAGTCAGAATATACCAGTTCATGTAGAACTAAGGGAATAGTAGCATTTAATCATGAAGAACACAGAGAACTGTACATAGTTTTAAAATATTCATAGGGATGGAAACAAGGGGAAAAGGTGTAAGTATCATTTTAATGTCTGTCTTTATATAGCCTGCAAAGCAGACATTACACAACTTCTTTGCAATGCACCTTGGAGGGGAGTTGGGTAAACAATTCACAACAAACAATTTATTTAATGAATTTAGCCCTTGATCCTGTTCACAAATTGTGAGCAGATTGCAGTCTGAGAGGCTTATTTGCTGTATGAAATTGTTTGATAAATATTCTGTGCAAACATATGTCAGTTTATAGATTGCTGTGTAATTCTTATCTATGGGTATTTTGTATTTGTAGCTGACACTGGAGCTCTGTAACTGGTCATCTAAGCTACATGATATTGTTTCTGGTCCCTCTTTGGATGACCACAAAAAACAGGGAGAATTTCTAAGGTGATGTCCTCTTGTAACAGGGATTCCATTTAGTAATTATTTGGAACATTTGTAAAGCAGAGCTTTGATCCTGTGAATGTTCACAAAAAGCAGTGTCATAATGGTCAAAACATAACTGTAAATTTTGTGTTTCAGTCACTGAAATGTTCCAGAGTCTTTCTTCGGTATTCATTAGAGTGTTCAGACTGCTCTATCTAGGAGTTTGTCAACAGTCTACACTGATTCTTTGAAATAGAAATACTTGTCCAAGGATGTCTCTCTGAGCTCATTACTATTCAAACATGTCATTTTTATTGTTCCTGGGACTTTACAGATTGATTGCAATGTTTATTGTTAACTGTCTGTTCCAATTAGTTGCTGAAAGAAATTCAAGAGAAAAGAGAGACTGCAGGTAAAATTTTCGAGAGCACTTAGGTGCCTAAGACCCTTTGACTTTCAATGGTATTCAGGTGCTTTTGAAAATTGTATTATGTAGTAATCTTGTTGGACTATCAATAAGCAGGAAAACTTAAAGAATAGACGTAGAAAGACTTCAATGCTGGAAAATAGAGCCTCTTCCATTTTTTCTCTACTCACGTGTCCATGAACAAATAGGTTTCCTGCAGTGGTAAGACCATTTCCTGCAAAAACACCCTGAGGAATGGAGCTGGGAGTCATAGAATATCAGGGTTGGAAGGGACCTCAGGAGGTCATCTAGTCCAACTCCCTGCTCAAAGCAGGACCAATCCCCAATTTTTGCCCCAGATCCCAAATGGCCCCCTCAAGGATTGAACTCACAATCCTGGGTTTAGCAGGCCAATGCTCAAACCCCTGAGCTATCCCTCCCCCAGGCAAGATAAACCCTGGGGCCCTTTTCACTCACAAATATCACCAGTGCATTGGAATGGTTTCTGAGAAGATGAGTGGGACTCTTACAAGATTGGAAAAATGTAGTGGAATAATCAGAAAACAGTCAGGAAGAGAAGAAAAGAAGCATTTGCCAAGGACTTCTCAGGTTCTCTGGAAAACAGGAGAGATCCACATTTTCTCTGGTTGTGAAGTGTGACAAGTGTAGCTGGAAAGACTCAATGAGAAACTTCTGGAGTTTGTAGTTATAATGAGGAATACATGCTAGAAGGGCAAACACAAGTTTCAACATGCTGAAAAATAGATCTAGTGGACTGCAATGCCTCTGAGAAAACAGAACTCTGGAAGTGGGTGGGGAAGAGGGGTCTGCTTAATAAGCAAGAGCTAATATATTTGGGTATAATCTGTGATGAATACCTGCCCTGTCTTAACTGACAGAAAATGACAGTTGCATTGAAACAAGTGTATAAGTAGGCCATGCAGAGTAATCTGTATGTGAGGGATAAGGGGGAAAAAAGGGGGAAAAAAAGTAACCTGTATGTGAGGGATAAGGGGAAAAAGAGGCTTTGTGGGTTGGTATTTTTGGGGAGGCTAAAGGGGGTTCTGCTTCCTTTACTCTGTGTGCATGTTTCTTTCTTGGTTTGGGCCCTATGACATTTCCTAAGAGTTTAAAGTTAGCCCACTGTTCAAGTTATTTCTGGATATTTCCATTCTACCTAGTAATCTTCCCCTGTATTTTCAATGAAGTATGACATTCTTCACTACTTCAGCTAAGCTGTTGTGAATTGTTGCTGGCATCACATGTTACTGCCCCATTGCACCTCAGAAGTGGCTGCATTTCTTCAGTGGGTGAAGTAATCACTAATTAGAATCTCTTAATTGCTTTGGAATCTCTTTGGATAAGGGGCACTCTATACATGTACATTGTTATTTACACACAGGCTAAATAGTCAGACATCTGAGTAGTAGTAATCTGCAGAATTTTCAGTTGAGAAACTCCAGAATATTCAGTCATCTTCTGGCAATGGCATTAAGGTAGTGTTCAGCTAAAAATGTACTTCAGATATCTCAGAACACAGCTACAGAGAAGGATTTAGGACTCACAGTGGATTAGCAACTCAACATGAGCTCCCAGTGCAATGCTGTGGTAAAATGAGCGAATGCAAACCTTGAATGCATTAACAGGGAGCAGTCAGAAAGTGTGTGGTGACGTTACCTCTGTATACAGCCTTGGTGAGACCAGTGCTAGAACACTGCAGCCTCTTCAAAAAGGATGTTGAAGACTTGAAGAGGGTGCAGAAAAGGGCCACAGATATGATGTGAGGGCTGGAGGGAGTGCCATTCAGTGAGAGTTAAAGCTCATTGTCTGACTATGCTAGAAGAAAGACTGGAAACTCTGGATGTGGTTTAATTAGGCTGTAACCTTATTCTTAAGTGTCTGGAAGTACCTGGCAGATAAATTTGTACAGTGCAGATAATTCCGTATTTGTACAGTGCAGGTAATTTACATATGCCTGGCTGAAGGCTGCTGTCCTCTGTCCCCGTTTGCCCATCCTGGTCTCCAGCCAACCCACTGCTAGGAGCTTGCCTCCCTTCCCCTAAAGAGGGATGTGGCGGGTAGGTTGACTCCCTGCTGTACCAGTCATAGGAACCCCACACCTCCCTATTTCCATTCTTTTAAAGAATACTTCTTTTAACAATCCATATTCTCATCACCATATCCCTTCCACAATGGAGTTCCTGTGCTGGACATCCACCCCAAACTTACCTGATGAGTTGTAACATCATGGCCTAATCCCTGTGTGACAGAATGTACCACTGTGTCCACACCCTACATGCTATTGTAACAATCTTTGTACAAATGATGTCTTGTGAGTTATTTAAAAATTTATAATTTGCTGTCCATCACTGTTCTGACAAAATGTGTGGCAACATTGTGTGTGACGTTATAAGACTCCACTGTCTGGTTTTATTAACATATGTTCCAAACTGAGGTTGGCAAACAGGCCTGTCTCAAACAAAGGGATGTGTGTGCTGCTTAATTTGCATTTAAGCAGTAAACAGAGGGAAATAAAGGAAGCCCAAACAGGTAAGAAAAAAAGCAGCAGGGAACATCCTGCTCCATAGACTTTGTCTCCTGGCTTCTGGTACCCAGCTGGAAATCTCTTTGAAGAGGGGGGCTGAGACTATAAAAAGGAAGGACTAACACCGCAGCCACACACACACCCTGCCCATCACATTGACTGCACCTGAAACAGCAAAGAAAACATTTGTTAGATACTGGGAGAAGGGGTCCTGACCTAAGAGATTTGGTCAGTAAGAGGGCTGAAAGCATGTGGTGAGAACTTTAGCTTTATTTTTTGTAACCATTTCTGACCTTTATGCCTCGTGACTTGTACTCACTTAAAATCAGTTTGTAGTTAAACTTTTTTTTTCTTGCTTAACCTAATCCAATGTGTTTAAATTGAAGTATTTGGGAAACTCCATTTGGGGTGGCAAGTTGTGTGCATATTATTTCTACTAAAGATATAAAGGACTGTATTGTCCAGGAGAGGGCTGAGCAGTATAGGACATACATTTCTGGGGGGAAATCTGAGACTGGGAATGTGTTGGGGTCACCTTGAACTACAAACCAAGGTTGATGGGAGCCACACTAACCCAGGTGTGGTTGGCAGGCTACAATTACACACAAACACCCACACTCGGGGTGTGGTTTGCATGCTGGAAGGCTGTTTGTGAGCAGCCCAGGTGGGAACTCCTTCAGCAAGGCATCATAAGGCTCCCAACATTGCAGGGCAAGGGTGGCACAGCTGCTCATTAGTCTGGATTGAACCCAGGAATGTCACATCCCATTTAATTTTTTTTTTTGCTCCAACTAAGCCCCCAATGTGCTGTGGGCAGGTGAAGGAAAACCTACCTCTTCTTGCCCAATCTAAGAGTGAGGGGAAAAAATTCCTCCCTAGTCCCTTGTGAAAGGAGTGACCAGCTTAATGCCCATAGTGACTGATGACAACACCTGGTGTTTAACCACTTCCATGGGTGGGACGGTGGGGGCTGCTCTACCTGGTCCAGGTATGAGCGATTTTTCCTGCACTGAAGTGGACATAAATAGTTCCCCCTCTCTTCTGGTCTCTTGGGGCAAAGTGTGGGAGGAGGATGAATCAGCCATCCCACGCTGACCTGATATGAAGCTGCCATAGCAAGTAACTCTCTGGCTCTCTAGCCTCCAAAGGAGCAACATACCTTTTCTGACAAGCCAGACAGTGACCCCCATTGCTTAATGTGCAGTGAGGTCATTGTCCAGTTATGCCAGACGACAATGGATGTGGTTTAATTAGGCCACTGCTTTATTCCTAAATGTCTGGGAGTACCCAGCAGATAAAGTTATACAGGAAACAGATCTGCTCTGTTACTTTAGGAATAGACTCCTGACTTCTAGGATAGGGCCCTAACCCCTAGACATGTACCTGAGAGCAGCATCTGATCCTTGTTCAGCTGAACAAGGTTAACATTTTAGGAGGGGGGCAGCACCTTTTGCTGTTACCTCTGCATTTATCAAGTGAAATGCCTCAACTCATTATTTGGGTGACATCATTCATATTGCCTCTGTCATGCTGTCTGGGCTGGTTCACAACCATGAGCACCAACCTCAAGGCAGACTGTCAAAAGCAGAGCAGACACCCCCAGCTGGCTGTGTGTTCTATAATTAGATTTCCAACCCAGTTACAAATGCAAACTCCTGAAGCACTGTAACTCTCTTACCATGGAGCCATAGACAGTCCCCATGGGCATGCTGGTCTATCTTGCGATCCACACAAGTTGGACTTAGTGATACTTGGTTGCCATACACCAAAGGTCACACAAGATTCAGGTATCTTCCAGTTGCAAGAGACCAGTCACTTAGCCCAGGTCAGTTTGTATCTCAGATCTCTCATTAAAGACAATGCTTGTGGCCAATCCTCTAGAGTAAACTGAGGATTTATTAACTAGGAAAAAGAAAAGAGTTATTTATATGCTAAAGCAGGCATATATATATATGTACTAAATATATATACATATACACAATATATACACAATATATATATATATATATATATATATATATATATATACACAAATGAGTTAGTCTGTGGTTCCAAAAGGTCAGAGTAATCTGTCAGCACTAAATGTCTTTTAGAGCTTAGACAGACTGACTCTGGTGATCTCTGCTTCTGTTGCATAGTTCCAGCCCTGTGAGAGTCCAAACAACAAAGGGAAAATTTTCTTGTATTCCTGTTTTATCCTCTTCTTCCAGCATTCAAGCTAATGAGATGGGATTTCTTGCATGTAGAACCTTCATGGTGTGAGAGGATCATTAACCCAGCCTTTGTATTGTGATGTTCCACAATGGCCCATTTAGTTTTGATCACCCTTCTTGATGGCGGGTATACCATTAGTCCTGACTAGGTTCAGAGTAAGCATTTTTACAATTATAAAGCAAAACTGTATAGCATGGGATACAGACATTACAAGTGAAATTAATGAATGTGGCAGCTTCCAAGCATTCCATAGAGTCCAAACACTAAACACATTGCCATAAGTCTAAGGGCTGATCTACACAACACAGAAGGTCAACATAAGGCAATTTATGTCGACCTAATTATGTCAGTGTCTACACTACAGCCTTCCTCCCACCGTTGTAAGTGCCCTATTACACCGCCATAATAACTATACCTGCAGAAGAGGTGTGGGGCTTATGTTGCTGTACTTAGGATCACGCAGTGTCTGTGTAGACCCTGTGTCCCTTACATCAGCTGTTGGCTGTCCCCTGGAGAGATGGATGGCTGGGCCTGCTTCCATTTGGGAGATGGGGGGGAATGGACCCCATTCCCAGCTAGGAGCCAGGGCAAAAATCCCCAGAGGCTTCAAACCCCACCCTAGCTGAAAGCCAGGGTGAGAAGCTCCAGTGGCTTGCCCCCAACCCACTTCCAGCTGGGAGCCAGGCAGCCTTGTCAATTTCACAGCTCACTGAGTAAGTCATTAAATTGACAAGGCTGCCTGGCTCCCCTGGGGAGCAGGCGGTGGGGGGCAGGGAGAAGCTGGGGCAGCTGGAATCAGCTTTCCGGGGGTGGGAAGCCCTGGGTGGCTTCCCCTGGCTCCCAGCAGGGAACAGGAAGGGGAGAAGCCCTGGGTGGCTTCCCTCACTCCTGGAGGGGAATGGAAGCAGAGGAGGAGGTTGCCCGCCAGAAGCCTGGGAGCTTGTAGGGCAGCCAGGATCCCAACAGGGAACTGCCAGCATAGCTGAGAGACTGGGCTCTCAGCTCCCCGTGCTGCCCTTCTTACGTCGGTGGAAGTGCTCCTGGTGATGATGAGCACCATCCACCCAAGGAGGATAGTGTGGACCTACCTACTATAAATAGACTTACATTCCTAATTCCTATCTTGAACACTACTAACATACAGGTGAGCTGGTCCTGTTTCCAGCTATGAATTTCAGTGCTGAGCTGATGCCTACAGACTACTCAAGAGCTAGCACCTGACACTCATGCAGGAAAGAGATCACAATGAGAGAGGATCACTGCAAGGATCACTGATAGTGAATACCAGCTTATCACCTCCATACATAGTGCTGTCCACTAACAGAAACATGTGATTTCACGGTGTAGAGTTCCTCAGTTTTCCTTCTTAGTTGCAAGAGCTAAGTGCTCTTGTGGTAGGGTCCTACACCATTCCCTATTGGCTACCATGGAAAACCATAGGATACCACACAGTGTTATTGAAAACTGCAGAAACACAGGACCGGGGGCAATACTGAAATAATTACCTGGTGATCTGAAAAGCTGCTCCATTTTCCTGTTAATGTAGTAATTAAAGTTAGACACAGGATCCCACGTGCCAACCACAGGACGGGTAAGAGCTCAGTGAACAGCACTGTCAATTAGTTAACTAACAGTAATGAAATCCAGACTTTCAGCTCGGTGGACGATGCCTAATTGGAAGAGCAATCACATAAAGAGGGAGAATATATTTACATACTGAAGAATTGAATTTGTTTAATATTCTGGCACAGAAGAAATCCAGTACAGATCAAAATCTAAAGAGAACTGAAACAGAGTAATGCTAAAAGTAAAGATAGTGACAAAGGAAGAGATTAGGGATTTTTCTATAATAACTTCTTAAAGTCTTTGGTCCTGTGGAGCTATTGTAAAGATCAGAAACAAGACAGTGAATTATATTTAATGGATAGACCCAAATATCCTATTGCCAGTTAGTAAAAATGTAATTTGCCATCTGATAGCAGAGAGCTATGTTTCATTAAAACAAAATATGAGTTTCTATCAACTTTCACATAATTTTAACTAGAGATTATCAGATTTGAGTCTGAAAAGTGTGATTTGAGCCAATGTCTAATTTTAACCAATCAGATGGCATTACAGGTGTGTAAATGAGGTATAATGCCTGGCTGAGTTATCACTTATTTTACAAGTGCCCCTGTCTTGAGAGAGAATTGTTCATAGCTGTTCTGAAATCAAACTCCATGTTGCAAAAAGAAAGGAAAAAACCACACAGATGTTTTCTGGTGTTTCTATGAATGCAGTCTTACAAAGCGTAACCATGCAGAAGATCTAGTTCTCCACATGTTAGTATGATAGCCAGTTCTGTGGTGGGGCAGAAGTTCAGTCCCTTAGAATACAGATAATTCAGCTCCAGTTAGGGATAGTCTTGATAAATTGACAATGTTTGTGGGTTGTGTAGTATTTATGTAGTGGGTACTGGTGCCATGGTTTCTCCTGGAGGTTTTCTGTGGGTTGTAGAGTAGCTGTAGTTGGTTCCACTTCTTGTTTTTGTGTTGTATGTCTGTAATCAGGGGTTTTTTGATAGTTGTTTTGGATTTCTTGTATGATTTCCAGGTAACTCTCCTGATTTTGTCTCTTCCAGTGTGTAGAAGAAAGTGGTGACTTCCTGTTTGAGGTGGTCCCTTCTGGAGTATGCAGGGTGTAGTCAGTGACTCCACAGTTTTTCTGAAGTCTGTCTGCAGAGGTATCCCAGCATATTTGGAGTTGTATGTAGTGGTCAGAGGGTGAGACCGCTGGGGATAATATTTTTGTGTCTTGCATTTGCTCAGGAAGTAGATGTCTCTTAAGTTTTGAAGAAAAAGGAAGCATGTTATGGAGTTTCGATTTCAGGCAGCAAATTAGATGTCTTCCATTGTTGTAGGTAGTACTGTTGTAAGCATGTCAGTCCCCACTACACAACAAGATACCATACTAACATGTGGAGAACGAGAAGGATTCTTTCACAATAAGACAGCACCACTCACAGTTACATGTCCCCACCACCAATCATAAGAAAAAAGAATCATCTGACATCATAGAGCAAATAAACCATGCTTTTGATCATTATGTTTATTGATTGCTGCAGGAAAAAACTGACTGTGAACCACAAACAAACGCCACATCCACATCCACCATAATCTCTTCCCCCATCAAAGAACAGCTATACAGTCCCTGAAATCTAACCAGTAGACACAAGGGATGCCATCCTTGTATCATGGATGTCACCTCCCTCAGATCACTAACATCCCTCACAATGACTGCAAAGCTACCTGCCTCAAATATCTGAAAGACAATGGACAACCCTCAGACATCCACCCCAAACACATCACCAAATTCATCCATTTCATCCTCACCCATAACAATTTTACATTCAACAACAAGCACTTTGTCCAAACCATGGAACAGCCATGGGGACTAAGATGGCTCTCCAATATGCCAACCTCTTTATTGGCCAGCTTGAAGAATTATTTCTGGACAAATGCACCATGAAACCAATGATATACCTGAAATACATTGATGACATTTTCATCCTCTGGACAGATGGCTTAAACTCCCTCATAAATGTCCACCACAACTTCAACAACCACTCGTCCATTAAACTCTCTGGAACATTCCTACACCAGTATCAATATCCTGGACACTGTGATCATCTCCAAAAATGGAACCCTACAGACAACTATATACAAGAAACTCACGCATCAACACACCTACCGTCATAGATCAAGAACAAACCCCAAACACACCAAGCAATCTGTTATCTACAGCCTGGCACGCAGATACCACAGAATATGCTCTGAGGAGAAAGTCCGCGATAGATATACTTTAACATGTTCAAAATGGCCTTTACCAAACGAGGACACTCCACCAGGGAGGTAGATCGCATCATGGAATGGGCCACCCAAATGCCCCAAGAGAACCTACTTCAATACAGAATAAAAGCCCCTCAGCCCACACACCCTAGTTGTCAACTACCATCTCACACTCTCCAAGCTCACCAAAACTCCAAGGTCATCACCAGAAGCAAGCTCCCCATAGACCAGGACAAAACAACTCAAAGCAGCACCGGACTCTGCCAGAACAACAGATGCAAATCCCGCAGATGTATTTCCACTGCTACAGTGATCAACACTCCCCGCACATTTCAAGATCCATGGATCCTACACATGCCTATCACAACATGTGGTGGACCTCATCCAGGACACTTTATGTCCCAGTAGCAACTATGTGGGTGAAACCAAACAATCATCAAGTTCTCAGAATAACTCACACAGGAAAAATGATAAAAAACAAAAACACCACATCACATGTGGGTGAACACTTTTCCGAAAGCAATCACTCTATATCTGAACTCTCAGTCCTCATCCTCAAAGGAAACCCACAAAACACCTTCAAAAGATGAGCCTGGGAGCTTATTATAACTCAGTAAAATACCTGCCCCTTCCCTTTCCCGTCCCCACCCCAAGACTACAAGGAAGTTAACAGACCACTTCACCTTGAATGGTCCCTTGGAATATGTATTAACTACTTATGCTAAACAATCTGTTCTACCTTGTATTTAGGTGTGACATGCCAAGGTAGTTCTCCAAACCTGAAGAAAAGACTGAGAGGGGACATAACAGTTTTCAAGTACATAAAAGGCTGTTACAAGGAGGAGGGAGAAAAATTGTTCTTCTTAACCTCTGAGGATAGGACAAGAAGCAATGGGCTTAAATTGCAGCAAGGGCAGTTTAGGTTGGACATTAGTTGGACATTCCTAACTGTCAGAGTCGTTAAGTACTGGAATAAATTGCCTAGAGAGGTTATGGAATTTCCATCATTGGGGATTTTTAAGAGCAAGTTGGACAAATACCTGTCAGGAATGATCTAGATAATACTTAGTCCTGCCTTGAGTGCTCGGGACTGGACTAGATGACCTCTCGAGGTCCCTTCCAGTTCTTTGTTTCTATGATTCTAAGAGCTCCATGTAAGCTTGAAAGCTGGTCTCGCTCACCAAGAGAACTTGGTCCAATAAAAGATATTTCCTCACCCTCCAAAATTTTTATAGACATGTAAGAGGAGAAGTGCCTGTCTCAATAAGTTTACACATGTAATGACCAAATTCTGCTGACAGTTACCTTGAGGTAAATCTTAAGGAATCATATTGTATTTATTCTGTATTCTCATTAGTGTGAAAGCAGAATTAATAGATAACAGAAAGAGGGTGAAGGGGGATGTTTTGGGATTTTGTGGTTCTCAATAATAAACAAATGAGTCAGATGCCAGGCAGAATCAAGGGTCTTCGATACTTTATTCAATTCAATTCAACAAGACTTTATTCAATGTGCACAAAGGGAGGGCTCCTGGTACAAAAATCAGTCAGAATCCCTCCAGCAAGGAGCCCCTTCCGTTGCTATTTTATAGCACTTGGCAGTTACATAACAAGTTACATAACACAAACCTCTAGCCATCATATTTAACCTTTCCATATATGGATTTGTTCATAGAATCATAGAATCATAGAATATCAGGGTTGGAAGGGACCTCAGGAGGTCATCTAGTCCAACCCCCTGCTCAAAAGCAGGACCAATACCCAATTAAATGATCCCAGCCAGGGCTTTGTCAAGCCTGACCTTAAAAACTTCTAAGGAAAGAGATTCCACCACCTCCCTAGGCAACGCATTCCAGTGTTTCACCACCCTCCTAGTGAAAAAGTTTTTCCTAATATCCAACCTAAACCTCCCCCACTGCAACTTTATTTTCATCACATGCTTATACTTCTCCACTCCACATGTTGAGCTCACCCCCCTCCCCTTGGCCTTTTCTAGACTGTTCCTAGGGTGGTGAGCCACAGCATTCTTCTTTATGCATATGTACCTTCTAAATCACATTTTGTTTAAAATGAACACAAGCATACCCTTCAGATGTCATATGAGATTTATTGTAAAGCTTTCTCATTTCCCATTCTCCTATTAGTACTATTTCTCCACCTACTGTCTATTTCTCATTGTTATACATTTGGGGGTTTTATCCCTCATGCTGCCTATTGTTCCCTACTCCTGCACCCATTCTTTAATCTGTCTCCTTTTGCCTATTTTTCTTTTTTTTTTACTGTTTCCCAACTCTCTTCCACTTCTTCCAGGATACCATATTTTTACATGGATGGGTGCTTTCAACCTTTGGACGAGACTCTGAAGTCTCTTCTCAATTTTAACTTAGTTATGTCCCCTGAATCTCTGAGGTAAAAGGGATAAAACCAGGGAGGTGGTACTGAAAAACAGGCAATAGGGCTGGAAGGTCTATTAAGCTTTTGTGGATTTCCTTTCTCCCCTCCATGCCAGGAAATCCAGAGGCAGCCAGGATGCTGTGGGGGCTGTCAGAGCCACACCAAGGCATAAGACCCCCATGCAGTTGAGTATTGGTTCAAATAGATCCTACGGGGGATTCTGCCAAGCTTGGGAGTAGATCCTGTTGGCTTACTGCTTGGAGCAAACCCCTGCTCTGATCATATTCTAGGATGGAATCTCTATGAGGGAATCCTTGCAGAAACTGCTCTATTAGAAGTCCCCTCCAATAACTTTTCATAGGGGAGGAGGAGGATGAAGCCCAGGACAGGGCTTGGGAGTTTTCCTTCAATAAAGACTAACGATGCTGAGTAAGGACTTCAGGCTTTGTCCTCTGTGAATAGCTCTCTTTTATTCTGTTTAAATTTAAGCACCCCCTATAAATCCTTAAAGAAAATTTTCCCTGGACAAGACAGCTCTAACAAAATGAGTATTTTATTGCCTACAATGTAAATATACCCATTTCCCTCTTCATTCTTAATTTGCCTGGCTTGGAAAGGCCCATCAGAACTGCAGTTATTGGGCTGGGAGCTACACTTTCACCCCTCTAATTGCCTCAGACAGCAACTATAGAATAAGCTGACTATATTGTATCTATGTGATCTGATTCTGTAATGCAGGATGCATACAGTAAACCCAGTTGACCTTCTGTATTGTGATGGGGCAAGGCCAGATGGCTATAGAAATGTAGTAGGAGATAGATATATTAGCTCCAGGCTAAACAAATCCCTGGTACCAGGATAAGTGAAATGGAAGCTGCTCCAGGTCAATTAAGACACCTGGGGCCAATTAAGAACTTTCGAGAAGGCTAGGTTGACTGGGATACCTGAAGCCAATCAGGGGCTGGCTGAAACTAGTTAAAAGCCTCCCAGCCAGTCAGGTGGGTGTGGATGTCAGGAGCTGTGGGAGGAAGTTGTGCTGTTGGAAAGGCTGAGTAGTACACACCATATCAGGCACAAGGAAGAGGCCCTGAGGTAAGGGTGAAGTGGAGCTTGAGGAAGTGAGGGCTGCTGTGGGGGAAGTAGCCCAGGAAATTGTACATGTCATGTTTCTAAAAGGTCAGCAAACATAGCTGATAATTTTAGGGTTCCTGGGCTGGAGACCAGAGTAGAGGGTGGGCCTGGGCTCCCCCACCCCTTTGCCCCCGATTAATCACTGAGACTGGAAGACAACAGAGACTGTGCAAGGAAGGATAACTTCTCCTCACCTCCCTTGCTGGCTTATGATGAAAATGGCTCAGTAGACTGTAACCCTTGTCTCTAGAGACAGAAGGGTTATGTGGAGGGTCACAGTGAGCCTCTCAGGCTAGTGAAATCTGCCAGGAATTGTGGGACCCATGGAGGCAAGGACAGAGCTTTGTCACAGTATATAGTTTAACTTTAGGTAATGTCTATTGTAATATCTATTGTAAAAACAAACCAATCCTTCTCACTCATTCCCATAGTTCTAGCTGTTTGTACAAAACACTTTATTTTGAGTTACTCAGTGTCAGTATATTGTTATAAACCTAGCACATGTTCAGTGCACTGGTGGGGTACCTGGACCACAAATATTTCAATAACTAGAAGCAATAAATATTTTAAGAAAAATGATTTCTGTTTGTGAGGCATATTTGAAAGAAAATGGAAGGATAAAATATAAAATAAATTGAAAGCAACATTTCCTTCTGCTGATGATGGGCATGATAGATAGTTTTGTGCAGATCTGGTTGAACTCACGATAATACCCACCAAATTAAGATAAATCATTGTTGAAGGATACATGCAGTAGGTGTCCAAAATCAATCATGTTCACATTGAAATCCATTAATCAATCTCCTCCCCTTCAGGCTACCTACTATCTAGCTGCTTTTAATGGCTTTTTGTCATTCTGATTACAAGTTCTCTGTTATGGAGGTAGAGCTCCCAGCAGTTTGACTCTGCTCTCTGATCACTCTCCAAGGGAGAGGAGTCCCTTTCTCTTGCCCCAAAACTCCCTTTGCACAACTTCAAATTGTTCTTTCCAAAAGAATTTTGATGAGTCATGTGCCTCTGTTTCCCTATATATAAATTAAGGATGATTATGATATTCACCTCCTTTGGAAACCACTTGAGAGCTATGGATGCAAAGTGCAAAATAAAAGCTAGGCCTTTATTATTAGTAATAGAAGTAAACATTACAGTCTTGCTTCTATTTGGGAGATCATAGTCACATGTAAATCCCCTTTCTCGCCCCGCCCTCCGTCAGTCTATATGAAAGAAACACTCAAGAGCCAGAACTGTTCTAGTTCATCAGTGCACAAGGAGAAAACTGTGCTAAGAAAATGATGTTCAGGAAACTGTCATTATTATTTATTAATATTATAGGATCTCCAAGAGGCACCAATGGAGATCAGGGCCCCACTGTGCTAGGCACTGTTTATAGTAGTACAAAAAAAAAAGTCACTGCACTGAAGAGTTTACAATTTAACTAGACAAAAGAGGCAGGAGTGTCAGAGAGGACATATTAATAGCTCCATCTTGCATAGAGGAAACTGAGGTACAGAGTAAGTGAATCATGCAGGGAATCTTACAGAGCTGGGAATTAAACCCAGATCTCCAGAGTCCCTGTCAGTGACTTAACCACAAGGCCTTCCTCCCTTTCTAGAAAAGGGACTCCTCCACGGAGACCAACTAACCCTCTTTATCTCTTTTCATCTGTTTTCATCTCATAAGAGGATAAATTTCTATCATCTGCTATTGGCTGTTACAGTTCTATGTGAACTGTAGATTCTGAATGCTATAAAAGTCAGTGCGGAAGGCAAAGCTATTGCTACTGAAAAACAAATCCAAATGCAAGCAATAATTTATTATCCTTATGGAAGTGTATAACAGACTGAAGATCTATTTTACAGGTTACAATTCCATCAAATGGCTGTCATATGCAATGGCAAACAGACTGGCCCATTCTGTCCAAATGCACAAACTTATACTGGAATGAATTGGGTCCAAAGTCTCAAGACAGAGTAAAACAGGTAAGCCCTTATGGAAAGAAAGATAATAAATGACTAGGAAAGTCAGTATTTATTAAGGAGTTGAGATCTCTATTTCAGTGACAGAGATCATCTCCAACAAGTAATAAAACTTGACCTGCAATCTGAAATAAAAACTGAAAATGATTGTTATAGTCTAACATGACCATAAGTCAAGTAAAAGGGTCTGAGCAAGGAGAGGCTTTGACACATTGTGCAGAAATCTTCATCATGGGCTCAACTCCCATTACTAATAGCCTAATAGTCTCCATTATTTCCAGGGCAAGAAATGCTTCTATAAAAAGCTTACCCTGAGGGAGAAATGAGCCTTTTATAGGCATTGGGATTAGGGCTAAAGTGGAATATAGTAAGATCCATAAACACTAAAGCAAGACCTAGCCTCCTCTTTCCCAAGAGAGGTCAAGAGTCTTGGGCTTTATGACTGTATATTTATTCCACTGAGGAGAGAATGGACAGGGTACTGATTTGTTTTCTATGTTCCAATTGTGCATGAAAAGTGCATCTTATTGCATGTTGCATTGTGGGATAAGATGGACAATTAGTGTGGAGCACACAAAATGTCCCTTTCAAAATACTTGACTCAAGACTTAATGTGATGGTGTTTCCCCAAACAAAAGCTAATAACATTTTTAAGCTGTGTTTTGAAGTAGGTAATATATACGTTGAATGCTGACTACTCCTCGATGCTGAAAAGATTAAATCTACCATAGGCACTGATAAAAGATGAAGAGTTAGATTATATATCAACAATATCCAGATTTTATTGCTAATTCTGAAGTTTGATTTTTTTAATGTGGCTGAATTTATCACTGGAATGTAAATAGTGCAATATGGAGGTGTATCATCTTTTTTGAAGGTATAGCTGTCCAGTCATAACTTGATCCAGTACAGAAGCGCTTCCTCCATGTAAATTGTTTAGACTTCTCAATACATGATCAGCAATATATTCTCATTTCAACATACTGAAAGTTTTATATAAGGGAAAACAGCAGATTTCCTGTGTTGACTTCTTAATTGTGACCACTGTGCATGGACAGGAGGCTTAACTCATTGATTGGAAGTATCCTAAGAAAAGAAACTAACTTACCTGACACTCTGAAGTTCAGTGCTGAAATCTTTCTTAAATTGCTTGGTTTCCACATGATTTTCAGGAGCTGTATCAGACTGATTATAACATAGTATGGAGAATTTTTACATTCACTCATCTGCAAACTTTTTGTCATATTTTCGCAGTAATCCAATAAGTTAAGTGATTCACATTTTGGTAATACTTCATGCTTTATGTCTTGCACTTAATGAAATCAATGCTCAATCTACAGACAGGGCTAGTGAGTTACTAACTCTGCACACATCTTGTGTTGCCTCTGTTTGATCTTTTAATGTAATAATTTAATTGTTATACTAAAAATGCATGGTGCCACTACCATGAGTTTCAGGATGTTGCTCCCATAAATGAAAGGGTTGCAGTACCACAAAGTACTTATTTTTCCAAGAGATGAAATTTCTAATAAAAAGGGTAATGTTAAGGCAAGCCATCTGGAATCTAACAAGATCTCAGACTAGCTCTCTCTTGAGAGGAACATGATGAAAGTAAATGGGCAAAAGTCCTTTCAATGGATTTCTATAATGATGTCATGTACCCGAATGATGTGTACATATAGTTTAGCAAGTGTTACTATACTGCAAGGCAATGTACAATCATCCCAGCACAGGGCAATTGACATATTTGGAGGTCATCCCTATTCGTTGGTCATTTTTGAACCTATACTCTGGATGCAAGCAGGGCACTTCAGAGCCTGTAAAATCAAGAGATTAACAATTTCCAGCTGAATCTTAGTAGAAGGCATTGATATTGTTATCCTTCCCCATGTATATTTCCACTAAATCTCCCAGATGTCGCTTCAGGGTTGGGAAGCCATGCAGTTCTGCAACACACATCTGGTAGAACAACTTTCAGGAGGTAGAGTTCTTCGATCTCTAAAGGCAATGGCTATGTTAAAGAGATCAAATGAACTGAAAGAAACCACTTTAACATTAAAAGGCAATCTTCGGCCAGCTGCCTGCATAGGTTTTCTCTTGACAAGGCTCAAAGGTAGATGCATTGAGACCTCCTTGATTTATTATAGCAAGTGCTTGATAAACTAATGTATCACCCCTTTATTTCTTTTACTACTTGCTGTAAGTAGATCAGTAGCTACAGTTTGAATATTGTCTGTGCGTTTTTCCTATTTAGTGTGTTTATAGCCAGCACTATAACACTGTAGTTCTTACTGACATCTTTTATGACATCTATTTATGCATGTAATGTACTCTCATGTGGAAGGTGAAGACCCTAGCTGCACCAGTGATTCATTGTTAACGGCTGATGTCAGTTATCTTACCTGTTGATGGATTCTTAGCAATAGCTTGAGCATTTGCACATTATTTATTCTTCTTCTGCCAATAAAGTTTGATTTATGTTAGCAACATGATGAACCTGTAAGAAAACAGTAACATTTTAAATGCAAGTTTACGTGGGTGAATTTCATTTACATTCTAAGCAGAATAGAATGTTTAGAAGTGATTCAAACAACTTAAGTGGCCAGAGCATGAGGCTTTAGTTGTCTAGAAGACCTGTGCACACACAATAACACTAAATAAAATTCCATTAGTCTTTAAGTGTTTGGGGTGTGTTTTCAGCTCTTATCTACAACCTCCAGGTAACTGGCTGAGATTAATGGCAGGAGGCACACAACTCATCCCAGTCAGTAATTTATCCTGTTCCTTTGTTATTACCTCAGTAGAATTGACTGCAACAAGTTACACTATCTGCTTTTTAAAACCATTTTTAGAACCAACTATAATGATACAGACTCCACCAACCGCTCCCTGTGGTCAGTGCTGACTGGACTAAAAGTAGCCTGGCAACACCCCATCTATATGCCACATGCCAGGAAATGGGCTACATGTCTGCAGTCCCTAAAACCTTTGTTGTGCGGGGCCATAAAATTACAGAGGGGCCACTGACCAGTAAAGAACTGGAAATAGAGAATGGCCTTCCTAAAGCATCATCCCCTAACTGAATGGCTAAACTCCTCCTTAGAAATATTTAGGAAAAAGAGCTACAGAAAATTCCATTCAGATCCCTTGGAGTGTTTCAGCTGAAAACAAATCCATTCTCTCTTCCCTGGATAGCCATCTATAAGGAAAAACATTCAGAGTAAGTCAGTAAAATTTTAGTAAGTTTTGCTAATAATGCTGTGGCTACAGTCAGACTGAAGTGACGCATACACAAATAATCGAAAAAGGATGACTCAGATCTATTCACTGCCCTAGAGCTGCTCGTAAAACCCCATTGTACCATGTTGCTGTTTGATATCTTCATTCTGATATCTTTTCCATTTCCCAATGGTGTTCTCAAACACAGCATGGTCCTTCAGTTGTTGATGAACATGTTTAACAGACCTTGATCTTAATAAGGATTACTCACATGTATGGAAGAGAGAATACCCCCCACCCTCGTGATTCTGGGGAGCACTGACTTCACCTTATCTTCATGACTTTTCCATAAAGTATTTTATTGCTCAGATCTTCCAGCCTGTGAGCAGTTATAGAAGGAATGTCTTTTAAAGATTTTGCCACTGGGACTTGTGGATTGTAGAGAAACCCAATTAGAGAGATCAGACAGAATGGAAACTGCCCACAGGTCAGTAATATGACTTGCTATACCAACCCTCTAATTAGACTCCGTATTTGGCATGACCCTAAGCATTACAACTGGAATAAAGAGGAGGGGGAAAACTGGCTTGGAGATAGTAAATGATTCAACCCTTTGTGCTTCCCTCAGAGTGAACCTTCATCTTTCTGAGAGGCAAAGAAATTTAGTAACTTCTCTTTTTTAAAAGAAGTGATAACTGGCTTTGGAAGGGTTAGGAAGTAGGGAAAACAGCAAGAAAAGCTATTGTCATGGAATTTCTTATCAGGTCAATACTAGCAGGAAGTGAGAGGACTTGTTCTTGTGACTTCCATCTTGAGCGCTCAGTTTGCAGATAGCATTCATATCATTCAGCCGCACATACCAGAACTGGAGCTACTCCATGTAATGTCTTAAAAGAAGTAGTGGACTTTTGAACTGAAATGAAGCTGCATTAGGTCAAGGTAAGAGAGGCTCAAGCCACAGATGTGTATTTCAGTAGTGGTGAAGTGATATACACAAGAGGAATGAGTTCCCGTAATATAAATATGTCTCAAACTAAGCTAATTGCAACTCAATTTTTCCCAACTGCAGAAACCATAAAAACCAACGGACTTTTTTATCTGTCAGCTGTCTATGTATGAGAAATAATTCATGCATGAAGAGAGTCCTATGCTACGTGTACACTGCGATCAGAGGTATGACTGCAGAACATGTAGCTTTGATCTAGGTAGCTTGAATAACAGTAGCACTGAAATCACTGCAGGATAGGTGGTACCTTGGGCTAGCTGAATGAGTAGATTGTGACAGTCTGTACCCTCACGTTCACCACTTTTTTTACAAGACTATGATAAATTTTGTACAAAGTGTGCCTTGTAAAGTATCATTTGAAAACTTGTAATTAATTGATCGTTATTGTCCTGGTAAAATATGTGTGACAACATTATATGTAAAGTTAAGATTCTACTCTATAATGTTACTAAACCATATTCCAAATCAGTTCCTCAGAGACAAAAGGCAAACTGATGCCTGAGGCAGGTATCAACTAAATCAAATGGACTATCACCTGGCTGTTCTTTGGCAGGAAGGAGGAGTGTGAGCAAGAAATTTACATCTTGGCAGCAGACTTGCCATCACTTGAACCCAGCTGGAGACGATTCTCAAAGAAATGTTATAAGAAGGGAGAACAGAGGACCTTTCTCTCCTCTTCTCTGCCCATGGCATCAACAACGTTTGAAAGACAAAGAAAGTATAATTGGTTTGGGGGAGGAATCCCGGTTGGGGGAGGATATGTTGAGAGAAACTTTTTTTCTTTAAGTTCACTTAGTTTGTTAAGTTAGATATTAGTTTGCATTTTAGCTTTTATTTCTTTGTAACCAATTCTGACTTTTATTCCTCATTCCTTACAATCATTTAAATCCTCTCTTTCTGTAGTTATTAAACTTGTTTTATTGTTTTATCTAAGCCAGTGTGTTTGGACTGAAGTGTTTGGAACCTCCATTTGAGGTAACAGGGTGTGTGTATATCATTTTCTATTAATGAAATGATGGACTTTCTATGAGCTTGTATTGTCCAGGAGCGTACTGGGCAGTTCAAGATGCGCATGTCTGGGCTGAGAAATTTCAAGTGTCACTCTCCAATATAATTCACAAGCGAGGGGCTAGAGTGCTTATATTAGTAGCTAAGGTGCCACAAGTACTCCATATCATTCAGCTTCAAGTGATTTTTGCATGCTGGTGGGGAGGTAGGGGGGAATACGAACAGGCCAGGAGTGGTCATTCTCACACCAAAGCAGTGTGAAAGGCACCCAGGTTGGAGGGTTGGGAGGACAGAGCTGTTCAGCCATCCAGATTGTACCCTAGGGAATGTCACATACATACCCAAGATCTTGGATGGGCTTCTACAGCACATGATGCTGGGGCTTCACTGCTGTAGTTTGAGCTACCTAGATCAAAGCTATACATACTGCAGTCGTATCTCTGATTGCACATTAGACATACCCTAAGAGAGAAATTAGCCACCTTAGGCACTTTCATGTTTATAAGATGCCATGTGTTGCCATATCAGTGCAAAATAATGATGATACTGTCCTGTGTTTCAGTGGCTCCTGGTAATGGCCAACCTATCTCTGGTGTTTAGGGGTCAGGTGATCCACAAAAGTTTTGCTTCAGTTATATTATTTAAAATAAATAAATTTATGCTTAACTCCTACAGCATTTACAATGACCATGGTTGGATGAGCAGGATTACTTATGGTCAGGCACTGGATAAAGAAATAGAATTAATAAGTCTTCCCTGTGGGAAAAAGGAGCAGATGGTTGGAGTATGTAGGACTATTTAGTCCAGTTTTAGGAAGGGGGGCCTTCACCCTTTCAGATTCACCTCTTCTATCTATTCCTCTCCAGAGTGCACTTTCACTGGACAAACTAAGGGTGAAATCCTGGCCCCTCTTAGGTACACCAGTACAAATATGAACAAACCTAACTGATTTCAGTGGAGTAACTGCAGCTTTACATTGATACAAAAGAGGAGAAATTGGCTGTGAATGCTTTTTTACAGGAAGCTGCAGATGTATGCATAATATTAATGTGAATTAATATTACTCATTCAAATTGCTGTAAAGTGATCCTTCAGGTCCTAAGGGCTGAGATTAAGAATTATTATCTGTTTTCAAATAGCACAGTTCTAATGCAGAACATTCCAATATTCCATCCAGTTTTAACCAGTTTGTTAAAACCTTAATTATTAGTTTATATAAAATAGCTGATGGATTAAAAACCCAGGAAAACAAAGCTAATAAAACATTACAGAATTGCTACTTTAACAGCTTTCTGCTTTTAAAGCCTGTTACAACTTTGACCAACCACTATAACAATGAGCTTTCTCCTACATAGTTCATGCTTTCTTAGACTGATTAAATCTAATAAAAAAAATCATCCTGCTTCCCTTATGAAAAGATCATTGTTTCAGGTTACTTGAAGTATTGTACTAAAATTAATACATCTTTCTTTTGCAGAATGTTTTTTTTTCCTTGTTCCCATCGTGTTAAACAACTAGATGCAGTTCTGGGCTATAATCTACACCATTTATCAAGAAGAAAAGATCTAACTCTACTCTTTGCTTGCCTTTCATTGTAACTCACACTTCACTCCTGGGGTAATTCTGCACCACTGCATGTGCAGAATTTATGTCCCCTGCAGATTTCTTTGCTTCCCTGCAGAAAATGACTTTCTGATGAGGAAGCAAAGGGAAGCCACAAGAGCAGTCATGCAACTCTCCCCAGCAGTATGTTTCAGGTGATCACAGCAGCCGGCAGAGAGGTAAATCACTGTAGGGTAGGAGGCAGGACTGGAGAAGACCCGTATGGTGGCTCCTACCCTATGCCGGGCTCAGTTGCTAGTCCTGGCTGGCCTGGAGAGGATGAGACTTCCTCTTCCCCTGCACAGCATCCAGGGCTGGGTCAGACCCACCCCCAGATTTCTTCCTCAGCTGCAGGAAGCTCTGCAAATTCCCCTCCTAACCCCCGCTTCCTCCACCCATCACTCCTCAGCTGCAAGAGGAGGGATCATTGTACGGAGGGCTGCTCCCCCATCTGCCCAACTGCTGTGCATACAGACCCCCTCATACCCACACACCCAGATCCCGCCAGTAAGCCCTAACCACCTTCACCTGGACCCTCCTGCAGCATCCCATTACCGTTGCATCCAGAACCCCCAAACAAGCCCCTGTGCATCCAGATCTTCCCCTGCCCCCGGATCCCCCACTGAGCTGCCTGCACCCACCCAGATGGCCCCACACAGAACCCTCTCAACACACACCTGGATCCCCGCACACTAAGCCCCTCCACCCTGATGTGTATGAATGAGGGACTCCATTATCACATACTTTCATTCCAGCACAACTGAGTGTGGGTTAAAGCTGATTTAGTTCTAACAGGCAAAATACTGCCATCTGTTACACCAATGCAATCATTTGACTTCAGTGCAGTTACTTCAGTTTCATTACCAGTGTAAATGAGGGCAGAATTTGGTCCACTGAAAAGATACACATAAACAGGCAATTTAAAAGCTACTTTGATCTGCTCCATTTATGAATCCATCAGCTGTCCATATCTTTTATACATAGCAGACTGTACAGAATATCAGCATTTGTCAGCAGGTGAAGGCTGTGCCAGTCATGATTCAATGGGGAATAAGAATGCTTTATATTCAGTGATATGGGAAACAGTGTCAGCCCCATCAATAGCTCTATTTCACTTTATTGATTTACACATTGCAACGTGCTGCTATGATTTGAATCACAGATGCTGCTATAAGGCTCATATTGAGTTACATGCAGAACAACAGACTTTAGTGAAAATGATATTGTGGTAGTTCCTGACATTGTATACTAGACACACATGCAACAGTTGTGTGCTTATGGCCAGGAGGGTTGGGGAATAAACTCACTGAGAAACTAAAGCTGCATACAACTGGCTTCAGCTCTGAGCTTTGGTCCATAACTTCCGTCTGAGCCAGAGCATAGCTTTTAGAAAGACATCCAGTCCTGATTTAAAGACTTCAAGTGATGGAGAATCCACCATGTCCCTAATTAAGTTGTTCCAATGGTTAATTACTCTCAGTGTTAAAAACTGGGGCTTTATTTCTAGTCTAAACTTGTCTACATTCAGCTTCCAATTTGGTAACTGTATTCCCATTTTGTGTGTAGAACTCATGATGACCCAATTCAGCAAGGTATTTAGGTTACATTAGCCATGCTTTTCAGGGGGACTACTCACATACTTCAAGTACCTCACTGAATAGGAATCTTATTCTTTCGTACGTTTTCACCCTTTTCTAATATAGAGCATATATTAAGACCAAGCTCATTTTGTTGCTCTAGCAGTGGTTCTCAGAATGTAACTGTGGACCACTACATGGCACTTCCCATGGTCTGCAGAATGATCTATTTCGTGATCCAGGGAGTTTTGCCAGTGCGGTGTTGGGAGTGCAGTTTAGTTCATAAGTAAATCAATTTCTTATGCAGTGATCTGCAGAATGAAAAGCCTGGAGAGCAACCATATAATCTCTTCTTGCATTTGGCTTATTTTAGTATGTACATTATGAAATATTATTTTTTAATGTTGGCTCCTGAGGTTTTAAACATTGCCTCTATTTTTGCACAGTGTGATTGTAAGTAATATTTTATATCTGCTTCCAGTCAACTGTGAAATTTAATCTTTAATAAAGCTGTCAATCTTGCCTCCCTGCTTGTAGGAATTAGTCAAGTTCTGCATGATGCTGTGGGTGGGTATGTGATAACTTGAATAGGATTTTGTTTGAACTTTGGCAGGCTGAGTATCTTGTAGGTGCGCATCGCCACTGGGGATTCATAACATGAAGATTTTCTTGTTTGTCCAGAGTGCTGTCAAAATGTCATCTTGATCTCCCAGCCTCAGTCAGCACATAGCATCTATATAAATTGCAGTCTCAAACATATGATCCTTTCATCTTCCTGTATGATTGTATGATTTGTTTTTCTATGATACTGGGAGATCTTTGACAATATTGATCACTAAGTGTTTTGGCAACTAAGTGCTTTTGGCAAGCTCACTTTTCAAGAGTCCATTCCTGAAATCTCCCTCTGATCCTAGAAACGGTTTTCTGTCTAAAAATCCAAACAAGAACAAAACTCTGCAGCAACAGATTAGACCTAGACAAAATACACAAACATATTTGTAGTGGCAGGAGGAGTTTTTAGTGTTAATTCTTTTTTTTATTCATATTGTGACAGTTTTAATCTTTAAAATATTTGTGAAGTAAGTATGAATTCAAACCCAGCCACGTCCTCCACTTGGAAAATTTCAAATATGGATCTGTGATTTCTAGCTTGAATTTCTCTTATTTGAAATTAATGTTTGAGAAAAGCATGGAGCTACTTCTCTGGAGATTGAAGCGTTCTTGGGGACAATGTATACCTTCAGATCAGCGGCACTGCTATGGGTACCTGCATGGCCCCACAGTATGCCAACATTTTTATGGCTGACTTAGAACAACGCTTCCTCAGCTCTCGTCCCCCAATGCCCCTACTCTACTTGCGCTATATTGATGACATCTTCATCATCTGGAGCCATGGAAAAGAAGCCCTTGAGGAATTCCACCATGATTTCAACAATTTCCATCCCACCACCAACCTCAGCCTGGTCCAGTCCACACAAGAGATCCACTTCCTGGACACTACAGTGCTAATAAACGATGGTCACATAAACACCACCCTATACTGGAAACCTACTGACCGCTATTCCTACCTACATGCCTCCAACTTTCACCCTGACCACACCACACGATCCATCGTCTACAGCCAAGCTCTGTGATACAACCGCATTTGCTCCAACCCCTCAGACAGAGACAAACACCTACAAGATCTCTATCAAGCATTCTTACAACTACAATACCCACCTGTGGAAGTGAAGAAACAGATTGATAGAGCCAGAAGAGTTCCCAGAAGTCACCTACTACAGGACAGGCCTAACAAAGAAAATAACAGAACGCCACTAGCCATCACCTTCAGCCCCCAACTATAACTCCTCCAATGCATTATTAAGGATCTACAACCTATCCTGAAGGATGACCCAACACTCTCACAAATCCTGGGAGACAGGCCAGTCCTTGCCTACAGACAGCCCCCCAATCTGAATCAAATACTCACCAGCAACCACATACCACACAACAGAACCACTAACCCAGGAACCTATCCTTGCAACAAAGCCCGTTGCCAACTGTGCCCACATATCTATTCAGGGGAAACCATCACAGGGCCTAATAACATCAGCCACACTATCAGAGGCTCGTTCTCCTGCACATCCACCAATGTGATATATGCCATCATGTGCCACCAATGCCCCTCTGCCATGTACATTGGTCAAACTGGATAGTCTCTACGTAAAAGAATAAATGGACACAAATCAGATGTCAAGAATTATAACATTCATAAACCAGTTGGAGAACACTTCAATCTCTCTGGTCACGCGATTACAGACATGAAAGTTGCGATATTACAACAGAAAAACTTCAAATCCAGACTCCAGAGAGAAACTGTTGAATTGGAATTCATTTGCAAATTGGATACAATTAACTTAGGCTTGAATAGAGACTGGGAGTGGCTAAGTTATTATGCAAGGTAACCTATTTCCCCTTGTTTTTTCCAAACCCCCCCGCCCCTCCAACGTTCTTGTTAAATCCTGGATTTGTGCTGGAAATGGCCCACCTTGATTATCATACACATTGTAAGGAGAGTGGTCACTTTAGATAAGCTATTACTAGCAGGAGAGTGGGTTTGTGTGTGTGTGTGTGTGAGAAAACCTGGATTTGTGCTGGAAATGGCCCAACTTGATTATCATACACATTGTAAGGAGAGTGATCACTTTGATAAGCTATTGCCAGCAGGAGAGTGGGGTGGGGGGAGGTATTTTTTCATGCTTTGTGTGTATAAAAGATCTTCTACACTTTCCACAGTATGCATCCGATGAAGTGAGCTGTAGCTCACGAAAGCTTATGCTCAAATAAATTGGTTAGTCTGTAAGGTGCCACAAGTACTCCTTTTCTTTTTGCAAATACAGACTAACACGGCTGTTACTCTGAAATCTTGAGCCTTGGCAATGCAGGATTCCCCACACTGTCAGGCCAATGTGTCTCAACCCCAAGGTGAAGGACTCACCTCTAGGGGTTAAGGGGTAGCTCAGTTTCTATGCCTATTAATTTGTTTTACTTCTTTTTATTTCTTTCTCTATAGAGTAATAACTTATCCTATGCACTGGCGCTGGTCAACATTTCTTGACCAAATAATTGTGCCACTGGAAAATATGGTTTCATCTTCCAGTCAGGAAAATGATGTTTCATTTTTCATTCTGATTTGACACTTTAAAGTAAAACATTTCATTTTGTTTTTAAATGTTTCAAAACAAAACACTTTCTAAATTCAAAGTGAAAATCAGTGGGAAATTCCAAAGCTTTTCAGTTAACAAATTTCGAACGGTAACTTTTTTTCAAAATATAATACTGATTGGGGAAAAATCAGCTCTATTGTGTACTAGTTGATCTTTTTCCAGAAATTAAAAATACAGGGGCAGATTCTAAACTCCTGTTAGTCAATCTGTCTCCATTATACAGATACACATGGATAACTTGAATGGTCTGGCGGGGGCAGTAATGAAAGCTTAGTAGGAGCCAGATCCTCAGCTGGTGCAATCTGGTATCACTTCACTCCTTTCAGTGGCTCTGCACCCTAAATGAAGGGGCGGGGGGGAGCTCCCTTTTATGGACACCCAGCCAGCCAGTTAGCTATAAAGTCCCTCTTGGTGGCTGTTCTCTGCTTGCTTTACCTGTAAAGGGTTAACAAAATCCCCCAGGTAAAGGAAAGGTAGTGGGCACCTGACCAAAAGAGCCAATGGGAAGGCTAAAACTTTTTAAAAATGGGAAAAAAGCTTTCCCTTTGTCTCTTGGTTGTTCTCTCTGGGCTGAAGAGACAGGGCAGCAGAAATGCTGTGTAAAGTTTGAACCGGGTATGAAAAATTATCTTCCATACCTAGAAGGATTCACTGGGACAGGGAATGTTTAGACAGAAGTGATCAGGTTATTTCTTTATTTTGGCTTGTGGGATTTCCTCTGTGCTAAGCTCAGGTATTTTTGTTTTCTTTTGTAACATTAAGCTGGAGCCCAGGGAGCCATTCCTGGTGTTTAACCCCTTTTCAGTTGCTCTATAAAATGTAGCAATAGCCTGATTTTCCAGATGTGTTTCCTTTCTTCTTTTTTTAATAAAATTTACCCATTTTAAAAACCTGATTGGTTTTGTGTCTTAAAAGGTCTGTGTATATGTTTTTCAATTAGCTGGTGGCAAAAATTGGGTTTTCCTTTTGTTTGTTTTCTTTTTCAGCTTCCCCGAGGGAGGGGTGGAAAAGCAGAGGGGCCTCAGGGAAAACTTTCCAAGTGAGTTTTTCCAGGATTTGCAAGAGGCAGTTTTTCACTTGGGTGGTGGCAGCGTTTACCAAGCCAAGGTCAGAGAAAAGCTGTAATCTTGGGAGCTTAATACAAGCCTGGAGTGGCAGGTATTATTTTTTAGAATCCTTGTGGGCCCCCGCCTTCTGCACTCGAAGTGCCAGAGTGGAGAATCAGCCTTGACAGCATCTTTCTCATAAAATAGCACAAATATTTCTTCTGCAAGCAGGAGCCTGTGGACTGTATTCTGTTAATGAATTGGATTTTGTTTGTTCATCAACCTTTGCATTTGATCACATTTGCAACCAGAACCCATTTATGTACATAAGAAACTATGCTTCCCTGCATGCTGGTTCATTGCCTAAAACAACAGAGCTCTGAACTTGATCAGGTCCTCTAGGTGATGAGACATAGCCTCCAAACAATGACTAAGGCGACACCTACACTACACACAACTGTTGGTGGTATGTAGCATATGTGTAGCTCTATGTGGCAGTGAAAAGCAAGCTGCGCCCATGCTGTGATGATGTACATCTATATGTATCAGTGAAGCATTCCACCAACAGGGAAAGGCTCCCAGAGTCTTCCTGCAGCAGGGAAAGACTCCAGCAGGAGGAGGCAACATGATACTACACTGCTAAAAATACAGTGTAGGGAGGGAGACACAGCATGGACAAGTAGAGAGCCATGTAGGGTATGTACTCTGGTTTATACCCACACCCTTCAGGTGTGTCTTTACTCACTCATGCGATGTCTCACTGGCTACACTGCTATTTATACCTGTTCCAGGGGCTACGTGTGGATGTACACAACACGGTGACGAAAGAAGTGTGCCGTGTGGCTGTACTTTAAGATGCGACTGTAAACAATTTAACAGAAAGGCCACTGTAAAAGCACAGGAACATGACTCAGAATACTTTACAAAATAAATATATACCCTGGTTGAGGAGAAAGTGTTACGTCTTGGGTGCTAAAAATGCCAGCTCCAGATGCTGGTATAGTTAGTATTCTGTCTGAGGGGGAAAACAAGCTGAGACACACACACTGGGGTAGTAAACTTTAGTTTCCAAGCATGAGACTTAATTAGTCAATCATATGAACAATGAGGGAAGAAGCAGAATTTCAGAACACATATTTCGGCTTTACTAGCCATCTTTGAACTGCATTAATACCACAAACTACTTACATTTAAGCCTTAGGACCAGTGAGGAGTGCAGCTCTCTCAGCATTTCTGCCAATCAGCTATTAGGTTGCTTTTGGATTCTATTAATTCTGATTGAAACCAGAGTTATGTGTGTAATCCTTCTTCCCGTCAGAGTTGGCAGCAACAAGGGCCGAGTTCAATATCTAGGGCATCCATTCCAATAGCACAATGCAAACCGGCTCGAGCCCCCACCCAGTGACCTGGGACAATTACATACCACCTCTGCTGGGCACCTCCAAGAGGCAATACTTCCCCTCTCACAAGCACATAGTCTGAGTGTAGCAAAAAGCCTTTTAATAACAGAGAGAAACAATGTGGCATTATGTTGTGGAAACACCACCAACAGGATTCGTAACACAACCCATGAGCAAAAAACCCACCCCAAGCAAATTGGGGCATGCCCTTTCCCTTTGGTTCTTGAGTCCAGCAACCCCAAATCACCCAAAGTCCCAAAAGTCCAATGACCCAAAAGTCTCTGTCCCTGGTCAGGGCAGCCCCAAAGTTCAAAAGTTTATCTACAGAGCTTTACCTCCCAACCTGGGTGGAGATGGGGGCTGAGGTAAGAGGCACCTTACATGATCTGAAGCTGACCGCCCCACAGCTCCATAGGCCTTTGCTCCGCTCCGCCAGCCGCCCCATGAACTGCTTCGCTCAGCTCCGCTCTGCGGCCCACACGCAGCTCCTGCCGTCCCACGAACTGCTCCACCAGCCGATCCACAAACTGCTCCGCATCCCACCAGCCGCTCCCACTGTCCTATGAACTGGTCCACCAGCCTGTCCACAAGTCACTCCAGCTGTCCCGCAAACTGCTCCACAATATATCTTCAGGCTCCCCCACTACTTAACACAACGCTCAGTGATTTCAGCTCTTAGTCAGTTCAGCTCTTTGGTGAATTCAGCTTGTAGTAGGAGAGCCTCAGTGCTGGTACACTATTAGCCCAAAGTGAGCTCAGCAGCCTGTAACTAGATTTCTAATGAAATCAAAATTAGCTCTGATATTCTACAGTGGAGAGAGGAGGAAGTGCAATTAGCATGTAAGGCCCTCACCAAGGGGCCCATGCCACCAAGTATTAATACTTGTCCCCAGCCTCTCTCAAGTCACAGAGTTTTGGAACCCAGGACCCTTGCCTAGCAAGTGCCACTTAGTTGATAGTGAGTCCCTCCATCATAACAAAAGGCCAAGTACAGTTCCAAGCACAGTTCCCATAATCAGGGTAATAACAATTTATTCTTCCTGCCCCAATAACAGAGACACTGGGGATCCCACAGCAGCCAAAGTGACCACTTGGGCAGCTATGGCCTCATTCTAGGCAGGGTGGGTGTGCCTATGCAAATAAGATTGGCCCCTGAAGTTCTTTTCCACAACTTGCCACACCTCACCACCAGATGTCAGGGTGGAGCTCATCCTGACACTGCTTACATGTGTAATACATTTCCGAAGATTTCCTGCACTCATATCCACTGTTGGAGAATATGCAAGCAGGAAAATCTGAAACAATACATCAGAATAGTATAAACAGTTTCACAAATGTAGCTTTTTTATGTGATTGCTCCAAGTGATGCTCAGAAGGTATCTACAGGTGGATTTCTTTCTGCATCTGCACATGGTGCCAGTTTAAAAGATTCAAATGATTTATAACACCTTTGTGTGATGTTTTCAAAAGGGTGTTTTCCTTTACATTTTAGTATCACAAAAGTGGATCTCATCTTGCATAATGCAACTCATCAATGGAGGTTGCCTATCTGAACAGATCATAGGCCTGATCCAAAGCCCATTGACTAGTCCTTACGTGAGGAGAGACTTGGTTCTCAAGTTTCAGTTTGTAGTCCACTGTGTTGCTATAGGTATATGGGTATATGCTAGTAAAGTATAGGTATGGATTAAGGAAGTAATGCAAAAGCCTATAGGTCCCAAGCATGTAAAGACAATAGTTTAGCCAAACTAACTAAAGCCCTAGACTTGACTAAACAACTAGCTCTTAATGACCCTTATATCACAAGAGGCCACAAGATAGAATGATGCTATAAATCAGTGTTGCTAAACTGCTGATAGCTAACCACAAGATGCCATTTTAGCTAGTTCATTAGGAACATCAGCAAATGTCCAACCACAAGAATGCCATGGTAACTAATTGATGTATATGATAATAACCTTGAGGTAAAAGGCCGAGTAACCTATGGCACCCCAATATTAGTAGGGTGAAGAAATACAGATAAGAAAAAGGGGCTGAAAGTCCTACTGAATATGGATTAGGCATAGTGGTGTCAATGTAGTACATTATAAAACCTACATCCCAGTCTGCATGCCTTGATAGAGGCCAGGATGACACACACACAGGTAGTGATGATGACAATGAAGATGATGAGAAGGAAGATAATGACTGATACTTTGGGTTTCTCCATCGGGGATGGTTTGAGTAATGCAAATGCTTTACTTGCAGTAAATGCAGTAAATGCAATAAATGCAGACTTCCAGTACTGTTCTCTCTCTCCTTTACCAGATTGCAGGGTGCGTATTGCTATTTGGTTGGCTAATAAAAGTAATTATTACAAAAAGAGCACCGTATTGTCCCTGTTGTGCAACAGACAGCCTGATATTAGGGGCTTTGTCTTACATATACAACTATATCCCCCCCACCCTGAAAAAAGGGGTCCTGGTTTTTCACAGTTACTATTTGGTCACCCTAATGGGGTCTCACTTCTATTGATAACCCCAGTCAATCTTGGGGCTGACCTCTCACAGATTAAAGTTGTTGCAGACCATCACCTTGGGGTGGGTCATTAATTAAAGTAACCTATTACTATAGCAAAGGCTGCAAGTTACAACTTGAACTTCTATTCAAACTGAGAACAGATTTAACTTGAATGATTTTTTCTGAATTTGTCTAGACCTCTGACTGTGCACTCTTGTGTATTCAAGGTTTCTGCCCATTTTGCGTGGCTGTACACACTACTTAGGTGGTCCCAGCCAAAGTGAGCACAAGATTCACAAAACTGCATTTACTAGAAGACATTATTTTCCTGTGTTTGAGTTTTCCATTGAAAGATCCAGACATTCTCAAATTTGTTCTTTATTCAAAATTATGGACCTGAGAAGTGCTGAGTATAAGAAGTTATTTTGTGGGCAGTTGTATTTGACCTGGAATTTCTCTTGTTTATACAGTATATTGTAAGCAAAGCAAGTTTTAATTTGAGCCATTTCTTATCCAGCAAAAGATCTATGGAAAAATTAAGGATCTTATTTGGAAAAATGCATGCACAGTTCCAGGCCTAATTTGCATGCACAATTACTGCAGCTGTGTTGCAATCAATGATATTTACAGGCTAAGCTAGCTACTAGATGATTGAGAACAAAACCAGGAAGGGAAAGAAGAGGGAAAGCTATATTTAAAGTAAGAAAATATATGTTCTTTCTATTCTCCTCTTTTGCAGTCCTTGCCCCAGATCCTCTGCCCTGCCTACGCCCCCTTAATACTGTTCCAGATGTGCAAAAGACACTTAAAGCTGCCTCAGAGAGGCAACTCAGGATTCCCCCAATGCATCTGTACTAGCTTTATGCCAACTGCTGCTCTCCTGCAGTGGGCAAAGGAACATGTCTGAGTGGGGAGTGACATGTTGAGCATCTGCCAGGAGGCTGGAGAAGAGAGATTTGCATCATGAAGTCCATGTGCATCATAATGTATATTACTTCACCCACCTTGTCTCTTATAATAGACAAGAAAGACATATTAAGGTGTGATTTTTTCAGAGCATGTCTGCAAAAGTATCATAACTATGAGCTTGATCCTCAGCTCTACTGTGACCCTTTAGTAATACACTGGTGGCATAAAGATGCTATAAGCCAGCTGAAGTGATTTTCAGGGAATTCCCTGGTGTAGAGGCCATGGCCTAGTGACAGAGGCACAGTTGGACCACAGCTTAGGTTTGTTCCAGCTGGTGCAACTTAGAGCAGCTGTGAGGCTGCTTCTAAATTGCACACAAAGTGGATTCAGGCCACTGGCTAGACCCAAAATTAAGGAGGTATAAAGGTGGCATAAAACCATCCTTGTTCCCGGCATTCCAGATGCACTGAATGGAGAATTGAAGTGTAAAAATATAATTAGGAAGGTCAAAAAAGGATTTGAAGAACAGCTAGCCAAAGACTTAAAAAGTAATAGCAAAAAATGTTGTAAGTACATCAGAAGCAGGAAGCCTGCTAAACAACGTAGGGCCACTGGACGATCAAGATGCTAAAGGAGCACTCAAGGATGATAAGGCCATTGCAGAGACACTAAATGAATTCTTTGCATTGGTTTTCATGGCTGGGGATGTGAGGGAGATTCCCAAACCTGAGCAATATTTTTAGGTGACAAATCTGAGGAACTGTCCCAGATTGAGGTGTCATTAGGGGAGATTTTGGAACAAATTGAAAAACTAAACAGTAATAAGTCACCAGGACCAGATGGTATTCACCCAAGAGTTCTGAAGTAACTCAAATGTGAAATTGCAGAACTACTACATGTCATTTGTAACCTATCATTTAAATCAGCTTCTGTGCCAAATGACTGGAAGGTAGCTAACGTGACACCAATTTTTAAAAAGGGCTCCAGAGGTGATCCCGACAATTACAGGCCAGTAAGCCTGACTTCAGTATCAGGCGAACTGGTTGAAACTATAGTAAAGAACAGAATTGTCAGACACACAGATGAACGTAATTTTTTTGGGGAAAAGTCACCATGGTTTTTGTAAAGGGAAATCATGCCACACCAATCTACTAAAATTTGTAAACAAGTGTGATCCAGTTGATATAGTGTACTTAGATTTTCAGAAAACCTTTGACAAGGTCCCTTACCAAAGGTTCTGAAGCAAACTAAGCAGTCATGGGATAAGAGGAAAGGTCCTCTGGTTAACTGGTTAAAAGATAGGAAACAAAGGGTAGGAATAAATGGTCAGTTTTCAGAATGGAGAGAGGTAAATAGTGGTGTCCCTCACGGGTGTGTTCTGGAACCAGTACTAGTCAACATAATCATAAATGATCTGGAAAAAGGGGTAAACAGGGAGGTGGCAAAATTTGCAGATGATACAAAATTACTCAAAATAGTAAAGTCCAAAGCAGTCTGTGAAGAGTTGCAAAGGGATCTCGCAGAACTGGGTGACAGGATAACCAAATGGCAGATGAAATTCCATGTTGATAAATGCAAAGTAACGCACATTTGAATACATAATCCTAATTATAGATATAAGATGATGGGGTCTAAATTAGCTGTTACAACCCAAGAGAGAGATCTTGTGGATAATTCTCTGAAAACATCCACTCAATGTGCAGCAGCAGTCAAAAAGCAAACAGAATGTTGAAAATCATTAAGAAAGGGATAGATAATAAGATAGAAAATATCATATTGCCTCTATATAAATCCATGGTATGCCCACATCTTGAATACTGTATGAAGATGTGGTCGCCCCATCTCAAAAAGATATATTGGAATTGGAAAAGGTACAGAAAAGGGCAACAAAAACTAATCGGAGTATGGAGTATGGAACAACTTCCATATGAGAAGAGATTAATAGGACTGGGTTTTTTATAGCTTGGGAAAGAGACTACTAAGAGGGAATAAGATATAGGTCTATAAAATCATGACTGGTATGGAGAAAGTAAATAAGGAAGTGTATTTACTCCTTTTCATAACACAAGACCTAGGGGGAACCAAATGAAATTAATAGGCAGCAAATTTGAAACAATCAAAAGGAAGTATTTTTTTACACAACACACAGTCGATCTCTGGAACTCCTTGCCAGAGGATGTTGTGAAGGCCAAGACTATAACAGGGTTCAAAAGAGAACTAGATAAGTTCATGGAGGATAGGTCCATCAATGGCTATTAGGCAGGATGGGCAGGAATGGTGTCCCTAGCCTCTGTTTATCAGAAGTTGGGAATGGGCAGCAGGGGATAGATCACTTGATGATTATCTGTTCTGTTCATTCCCTCTGGGACACCTAGCATTGGCCACTGTCAGAAGACAAGATATGGGGCTAGATGGACCTTTCGCCTGACCCAATATGGCCGTTCTTATGTTCTTAGAGCTTGGCCACAGCTCTAAGCAAATTGGGTATTTTGTGTGCAAATTTATTCGTCTACTTGGCCATTTAAAGATTTAAATACTAGAACTGCATGAGCAGTTGCAATGACTGTGCACTTTGTTCGGTGCTGACTTGCACCCTATGTAGTCAGTCACACATATGCAGAGTGGGAGTAAAATACTATCAAATCAGAATGGCATTTTAAACAAGTAGGAAATCTGTGCAAAATAGTTGAGAATCAGGCTTTAGGTATCCAAATTAGGCACACAATAATGCACCAACATATAATTAAAAATTTTCAGTTACATTTGAGAAAAATCCCACTTTCAAGGATTTAGGAAGAACGAATGTGCTGTCTCCTCAAATTTGCTGCAAAAATGAAAGACATTTTTTTTTCAAGCAGCGATTTGTTAATGTTAGACATTTTGCTGAGCACACTAACCTATTTACAAACACATTCAGTACCTTGGACTATGGTGAATAAAGAACAGAAAAGCAGGCCTGAGGCAGGTTGCTGTCTAAAATTCAAGAGCACACAACACAGCTCAGGAGGGGAGGGATAAAAATAGCTTTTCTCCAAATCCTGGACTATCTGTGTGCTGGGCCTATCGGCTGGCATAAATGACACTAGTGGCCAAAGACCCCAAAGGCTCAATATGGCAGAGAGGGTTATTGGGACATGAGGAATCCTTGGGCATGCCACTGCTCCCCAAGCCAAATCTCTATTCCAAGAGTAGTGGTGGCACTGGTATATGATCCAGGCTTTCCACCCCCAGAAAGATCCCCCTAGTCTGAAAGGATAGTCCAGTGGCCAGCTATGCTGGATTTTGTTCCATAGTATACTGGCAGTATATGCCAGATAAACCTGGATTTTTAAATTCTAACTGAGCGTATTTAATTTTGTGTGTTCATGAACTCAGATAACAAATTGACTTTTTATGTAATTAATGTTCTTTGCTGGTTTTATAGCTGCAGTAAGGAAAATAAAATAAGCAAAAGGGACCGTACTTGGTATTTTAGTTGCTCCATCTGTACGTTGTAATGGCCTTTTCCTGCTCAGTCTTGCACTTCATGCAGGCATACATCCATGTGTAAAACAAGTTCAAAGTGCACCCAAAATGCTATCACACCAGAAAAGCAGCATTTTACACCCTTTTGCACAGGTGTACATAACTCCACAAAGGGAAGGCAGTGGCAATTTGAGTGTGAGGATCTAATGGCACCTTAGCAGCCTTGGACCAGTAAGGATAAGCTGTCCCTCCTGAGGTTTTGGAACACATTCTCATCATCATTACATACATATTTGTAAAGAATTTTCTAAAACATTTAGTAGACGTTACTTGCCAATAAATGGCAAGTAAACACATGTAAATGTGCATATATATGGGTCTCTGCCTTTGACGTGGATTATTTATGCCATGATGCATTATGGTTTATAAGTGTTTGCAGTTATTTTTAATATGCAAATTATTTACCGACTGTAGTAATCGACGATTAAGCCTACGATGTAGTCAGGGAGGTCCCGGAAGTCATGGAATCCGTGACTGCGGGGGTCGAGAACTGCAGGGTACCCCACCGCCCACGGGGGCAAGGAGCTGCGGGGTACCCCCCCCCAGTCCCCCGCCACCACCACCTCCGGCGGCCCCGGGAGCTCCAGGCTGCCACAGGAGGCAGCGTACCCCACAGCTTGCGGTCGGTGGGGTATCCCACAGCTCGCGGGTAGCAGGGAAACCCCCTGAGCTCCCGGCCACCGGCAAGGAAACCCCTGAAGCGCTCAGCTGCCAGCAGCGGCGGGGAAACCCCCGGAGGTCCCGGCCCCTGCGATCTGCCCGTCGCAGCCGGGGAACCCCTGATCTCCAGGCTGCTGTGGACGGCAGTGAACCCCGCAGATCCCGGCTGCGACAGGGGAACCCCTGAACTCCCAGCCACCGGGGGTCCCCGGAGCTGCGGCAGCATTGGCACCCCAGAGCTCCCAGCCACCACGCAGCGGGGTAACCCCCAAGCTCTCGGCCCCTGGGGCCCGTGGACTGCAGGTGGCCGGGATACCCCGCAGCTCCCGGCTGACCTGGGAGGCGGGGGCACTCCACAGCTCCCAGCCCCCATGGGCAGCGGTGGACCCCCGGACTTGCAGGCAGCAGAGGTCCCTGCAGCCCCCAGCTGCTGCAGGCGGCTCCTTGCCCCTAAGCAGTTGCCCTTTTTCAAGCGATGTGGGGACACAGCAGATCCGCATTTTGTCAGGGATATTTTTATTAAAGTCAGGGACAGGTCACTCGGCTTCCATGATTTTTTCTTTTTTGCCCATGACCTGTCCCTGACTTTTACTAAAAATATCCCTGACAAAATCTTAGCCTTATCCATGATAGCTTCAGTGGAGCTGTTGTAGTCTACAAAGTAAACACGTTTAATGACTTAAGAGAAGTTGAGTCTGAATAGCAGAGCTATGGAATAGATCCATATAATGCTAATACATATTAGCAATAGCATGTATAATGTATTCAATATATATATATATATATATATATATATATAATGTAAAACACGTAGCAACAATAACTACTAAAAAGGAAAAGGAGTACTTGTGGCACCTTAGAGACTAACCAATATATTTGAGCATAAGGGGGCTAAGATTCGCGATGTGACGGAGAGACTGCCGAGACTCATCAAGCCCTCGGATCGCTACCCCTTCCAGCTTCTCCACGTGGGCACCAATGATACTGCCAAGAATGACCTTGAGCGGATCACTGCGGACTACGTGGCTCTGGGAAGAAGGATAAAGGAGTTTGAGGCGCAAGTGGTGTTCTCGTCCATCCTCCCCGTGGAAGGAAAAGGCCTGGGTAGAGACTGTCGAATCATGGAAGTCAATGAATGGCTACGCAGGTGGTGTCGGAGAGAAGGCTTTGGATTCTTTGACCATGGGATGGTGTTCCATGAAGGAGGAGTGCTGGGCAGAGACGGGCTCCACCTTACGAAGAGAGGGAAGAGCATCTTTGCGAGCAGGCTGGCTAACCTAGTGAGGAGGGCTTTAAACTAGGTTCACCGGGGGAAGGAGACCAAAGCCCTGAGGTAAGTGGGAAAGCAGGATACCGGGAGGAAGCACAGGCAGGAATGTCTGTGAGGGGAGGGCTCCTGCCTCATACTGAGAATGAGGGGCGATCAGCAGGTTATCTCAAGTGCGTATATACAAATGCACAAAGCCTTGGAAACAAGCAGGGAGAACTGGACGTCCTGGTGATGTCAAGGAATTATGACGTGATTGGAATAACAGAGACTTGGTGGGATAACTCACATGACTGGAGTACTGTCATGGATGGTTATAAACTGTTCAGGAAGGACAGGTAGGGCAGAAAAGGTGGGGGAGTAGCACTGTATGTAAGGGAGCAGTATGACTGTTCAGAGCTCCGGTATGAAACTGCAGAAAAACCTGAGTGTCTCTGGATTAAGTTTAGAAGTGTGAGCAACACACTTGATGGGATGGGAGTCTGCTATAGACCACCGGACCAGGGGGATGAGGTGGATGAGGCTTTCTTCCAGCAGCTCGCGGAAGCTACTAGATCGCATGCCCTGGTTCTCATGGGTGACTTTAATTTTCCTGATATCTGCTGGCAGAGCAATACAGCGGTGCATAGACAAACCAGGAAGTTTTTGGAAAGCATAGGGGACAATTTCCTGGTGCAAGTGCTAGAGGAGCCAACTAGGGGGGGAGCTTTTCTTGACCTGCTGCTCACAAACCGGGAAGAATTAGTAGGGGAAGCAAAAGTGGATGGGAATCTGGGAGGCAGTGACCATGAGTTGGTTGAGTTCAGGATCCTGACACAGGAAAGAAAGGTAAGCAGCAGGATACGGACCCTGGACTTCAGGAAAGCAGACTTCGACTCCCTCAGGGAACGGATGGGTAGGATCCCCTGGGGGACTAACATGAAGGGGAAAGGAGTCCAGGAGAGCTGGCTGTATTTCAAGGAATGCCTGTTGAGGTTACAGGGACAAACCATCCCGATGTGTCGAAAGAATAGTAAATATGGCAGGCGACCAGCTTGGCTTAACGGTGAAATCCTAGCGGATCTTAAGCATAAAAAAGAAGCGTAGAAGAAGTGGAAGGTTGGACATATGACCAGGGAAGAGTATAAAAATATTGCTCGGGCATGTAGGAATGAAATCAGGAGGGCCAAATCGCACCTGGAGCTGCAGCTAGCAAGAGATGTCAAGAGTAACAAGAAGGGTTTCTTCAGGTATGTCGGCAACAAGAAGAAAGCCAAGGAAAGTGTGGGCCCCTTAATGAATGAGGGAGGCAACCTAGTGACAGAGGATGTGGAAAAAGCTAATGTACTCAATGCTTTTTTTGCCTCTGTCTTCACGAACAAGGTCAGCTCCCAGACTGCTGCGCTGGGCACCACAACATGGGGAATAGATGGCCAGCCCTCTGTGGAGAAAGAGGTGGTTAGGGACTATTTAGAAAAGCTGGACGTGCACAAGTCCATGGGGCCGGACGAGTTGCATCCGAGAGTGCTAAAGGAACTGGCGGCTGTGATTGCAGAGCCATTGGCCATTATCTTTGAAAACTCGTGGCGAACGGGGGAAGTCCCGGATGACTGGAAAAAGGCTAATGTAGTGCCAATCTTTAAAAAAGGGAAGAAGGAGGATCCTGGGAACCACAGGCCAGTCAGCCTCACTTCAGTCCCCGGAAAAATCATGAAGCAGGTCCTCAAAGAATCAATCCTGAAGCACTTACACGAGAGGAAAGTGATCAGGAACAATCAGCATGGATTCACCAAGGGAAGGTCATGCCTGACTAATCTAATCGCCTTCTATGATGAGATTACTGGTTCTGTGGATGAAGGGAAAGCAGTGGATGTATTGTTTCTTGACTTTAGCAAAGCTTTTGACACGGTCTCCCACAGTATTCTTGTCAGCAAGTTAAAGTACGGGCTGGATGAATGCACTATAAAGTGGGTAGAAAGTTGGCTAGATTGTGGGGCTCAACGGGTAGTGATCAATGGCTCCATGTCTAGTTGGCAGCCGGTGTCAAGTGGAGTGCCCGAGAGGTCGGTCCTGGGGCCGGTTTTGTTCAATATCTTCATAAATGATCTGGAGGATGGTGTGGATTGCACTCTCAGCAAATTTGGGGATGATACTAAACTGGGAGGAGTGGTAGATACGCTGGAGGGCAGGGATAGGATACAGAGGGACCTAGACAAATTGGAGGATTGGGCCAAAAGAAATCTGATGAGGTTCAATAAGGATAAGTGCAGGGTCCTGCACTTAGGACGGAAGAATCCAATGCACAGCTACAGACTAGGGACCAAATGGCTAGGCAGCAGTTCTGCGGAAAAGGACCTAGGGGTGACAGTGGACGAGAAGCTGGATATGAGTCAGCAGTGTTCCCTTGTTGCCAAGAAGGCAAATGTCATTTTGGGATGTATAAGTAGGAGCATAGCGAGCAGATCGAGGGACGTGATCGTCCCCCTCTATTCGACATTGGTGAGGCCTCATCTGGAGTACTGTGTCCAGTTTTGGGCCCCACACTACAAGAAGGATGTGGATAAATTGGAAAGAGTCCAGCGAAGGGCAACAAAAATGATTAGGGGTCTGGAACACATGACTTATGAGGAGAGGCTGAGGGAACTGGGATTGTTTAGTCTGCAGAAGAGAAGAATGAGGGGGGATTTGATAGCTGCTTTCAACTACCTGAGAGGTGGTTCCAGAGAGGATGGTTCTAGACAATTCTCAGTGGTGGAAGAGGACAGGACAAGGAGTAATGGTCTCAAGTTGCAGTGGGGGAGGTTTAGGTTGGATATTAGGAAAAACTTTTTCACTAGGAGGGTGGTGAAACACTGGAATGCGTTGCCTAGGGAGGTGGTGGAATCTCCTTCCTTAGAAGTTTTTAAGGTCAGGCTTGACAAAGCCCTGGCAGGGATGATTTAATTGGGGATTGGTCCTGCTTTTGAGACTAGATGACCTCCTGAGGTCCCTTCCAACCCTGATATTCTATGATTCTATGATTCTATAAGCTTTCGTGAGCTACAGCTCACTTCATCGGATCCGATGAAGTGAGCTATAGCTCACGAAAGCTTATGCTCAAATAAATTGGTTAGGCTCTAAGGTACCACAAGTACTCCTTTTCTTTTTGGGAATACAGACTAACATGGCTGTTACTCTGAAACCTACTAAAAAGGAGTTATTTGACTGATGTATATACAACTGCTTTTCAAACCTTGGTATTTAATCTATTAAATATTTTGTTTTGTTTTCTCAGAAGATTCAGTAGATTGCAACAGACATCCTCATAGAATCATAGGACTGGAAGGGACCTCAAGAGGTCATCTAGTCCACTCCCCTGCACTCATGACAGGACTAAGTATTACTTAGTTTAAAGAAATACTTTAGTTATAAGAATGTAAAACACATCTGAACACTTAATTTCCCCCCATAACAGAAATGGCAAAATCAAACTAAATTTGGTTTCATAATAAGAATGGCCATACTGGGTCAGACCAATGGTCCATCTATTCCAGTATCCTGTGTTCCAAGGCCAGGTGCTTCAGAGGGAATGAACAGAAAGGTAATCATCAAGTGATCCATCCCCTGTCACCCATTCCCAGCTTCGGGCAGAAAATAAACTACTAATGCCAGATTCACACACATACTCCAGGTGGTTTATGCTATCTCAAAGAAGGTTTGTGGCTGTATTGCATATCCTATTCTTTTTCCTTAGTGTTCAGAGTTATTATACAAAGTTATTGTCACTTTTTAACCTGTGAATATGCAATGTTTTCCCTGCATTTTAAAAAAATTCTGATACATAATTACAAAAATTCTCCCAGTATTGCCTGAAAGCAATATTTCATAAAAATGAATTTGTAAATTCCAAAGCTATCAGAACTAATGATGTTTGACAGTAGCTGATTGAAATTATGTTTAACATGATAATAGCTGCTACATTATGGTTGTCATCTAATATAATCATGTGTAAAATATGTTTTTAGGTTTGACCATGGCCATTCAGTTTTGCAATGGCCAGTTCCATAAGTTAAAGTTGAAGAGTATTTTAACAGCCATTTGTAAAAACATTCCTGTGTGTATGTGTCTTTCACGTCTTAGAGTAGGAAATAGCAAATACATAATGAACTGTAAAGAAGAACAAATAATTAATACAAAAGGGCTACAGGGGGAAAATATATTTATATAACTTTCTCTTTCCTTCAGTCATCTCAGAGAATAAAAAAATATAAGCTTTATTCCTTTCTCAAACTGCAAAATTGTAATTATTTTAAAGGGCATTGAAAAAAGGAGACACATTAAAAACAAGTATTCTGGGCAGCTGGATTCACAGAACTTTTTGTAAAGCAACAGGGTAAGGAAATAGTTAATCTAATTTTGTCAGTGCTATGAAGGAATTGTTGGTGTACAAGGCTGCTACATTGGCTACAGTAAATTCATTAGATTTTTCTGAGTCTACCCTTTAGGTTCTCACTAAGGGGAATAAATTAATTTGCAGGACAAGTAGGTGACTTGAGGCATCTTTTACATTTGCCTGTAAACTAACATATAATGTTCTGCTGGAATCACTTGCAATTCTAGAACTTTCATATTCACTTGTGAGCTGTTCAAGTATTCTTTTCTGCTATTATTTTGTGTTACACAAATCTCCTAATTTCAACTGTCCCTCATTTCAACAGACATGACCAAAGTTGCCAACATCCTTCAGACATCTCCCTTCGTTTTTATTGTTGAAAGTTACATGAGAAATAAAGAATCACAGACTGAGGTTATAGAAAGACTTTTTTCTGTGATTTTCAGTGCAGCATAAGGGAGTCAGGCTCAGTTTCAACAGAGTTGGATATCAAATTCCCTTACATTTCATTGAAAAGTCCAGCCTAAAGAAGTGATTTCCTTGGCTTTTTAATAGGAATATATTTTGCTAATTCCCACATATTTTGGGTCTTTGTCACACACTGGGCCCCATATTTGGGCTGTGGCAGGTTGAAAGAGATGCTCTGACTGAACACAGAAAGAATTCACATCTTCCATTTAATCAGTGATGTAAGCACAGTGGTGACTCCCCTCCCCTACACCTTAATAGTTATTCTGTGGAATACCAACTACAGTAACTCCTTGCTTAATGTTGTAGCTATGTTCCTGAAAAATGCTACTTTAAGCAAAACGATGTTAAGTGTATCCAATTTCCCCATAAGAATTAATGTAAATAGGGGGTTAGGTTCCAGGGAAATTTATATCTATCTATCTATATCTATATCTATAGATATATTGTTTAAAATGAATACTGTATATATAACAATTTAATACTGTATACAGCAATGATGATTGTGAAGCTTGGTTGAGATGATGGAGTCAGAGGGTGGGATATTTCCCAGGGAATGCCTTGCTGCTAAATGATGAACTAGCACTCAGCTGAGCCCTCAAGGGTTAACTCATTGTTGTTAATGTAGCCTCAACTCTACAAGGCAGCAGGAATGGAGGGAGGAGACACAATAGATGTATGGCAGTGGCTGCAAACATTCCCTGCAGAACCTGAACGTGATGATGAACCTTTGTTAAGCCACTGGAGCACACCACTCCCTCCACTTTCCAAAGTGCCGGGGCTTGGGCGTGCATGTGTGTGTGAGAGACAGAGACAGCAAGCAGGAGGCTCCCGGGAGCAGCTCCAAGGCAGAGGGCAGGAGCAGCACACGGCAGTGGGGAGAGGGACACCTGAACTGTCCGGCAATTGATAGCCTGCTGGGTGGCTGTTGCACAGGGAACTTAAAGGGGCTGCTGGCCCATCCTGGTTCCAAACCCCCACCAGCTAGCGCCAATGGGCTGCTCTTCCTGCAAGCAGTGGATAAAGCAAGCGGCTGCCAAACAACCTTATAAGGTACCATTGTGCAACTTTAATTGAGCATGTTCTCTAATAGACCAGCAATGTAACAATGAAACAATTAAGTGAGGAGTTACTGTACCTTAATTGCCATCCCAGAAAGCTCCACTTTCCTAAGTGTGTAGTTGCTGCACAATTTTGCTGTGTGAGCACAAAATTTAATTTCTGCTTTGGATGCCAGCACTAATTACTCTGTGAGGCAGAGAGAAGCTACTAGAATAATGTGCTGATAATTTACCCGACTCTAAGTGAAGCCCACTTCCTCCACTGAGAGAAATTCACTTGGCCAGTGCATAGGAACATAGGAAATGGTTCTGTGGGTAAGACAGAATGTGAACTACTCTCCTGCCTTCAGCAATGGCCAATCCTAAATGCTTCGGGGGAGGCGGAATTGGAGCATGGTGCATTGCTATCTGTGTCTGTGGAAGATAAAGGGATTCCCTCCATGCCCCCTGGAGATGTTAACATTATGCCCTTGCTTTTCTGCGTGTTTGCATGGCTGCAAATGCTGATAAAATTATTTTGTCTTTTAGCAAAGTCTGTTACACTTTGTCTTGATGACCACTTATGGCAGTGAACTCCACAAGCTGAGCTTCTGGAAAGTTGTTTAAGGATGATAAAACAGAGCCTGCAAAAGTGCAGTGATGGGCAATGAAAAAGTTTAAATGAGTTTTTACATGTGACAAGAGACTTACAGATTTGCAGAGCAGAAGGAACCACTGTGATCATCCAGTCTGATCTCTGCATACCACATGCCATAGGACTCCCCTAAAATAATTCCCCCCTTTTGAAGTAGAGCAGATCTTTTAGGAAAAAAACCACCAATCTTGATTTAAAAATTGCCAATGATGGAGAATCACCATAACCTTTGTAAACTGTTTCCATGGGTAATTACCTTCACTGTTAAAAATTTGTGCCGTATTTCCAGGTTGAATTTGTGCTTCCACTTCCAGCAATTGGATTGTGTTATACCTTTGTCTGCTAGACTGAAGAGCCCATTATCAAAATGTTGTTCCCCATGTATGTAATTATAAATTGTGATCATCACCCCTTAACCTTCTCTTTGTTAAGTTAAATAGATTAAGCTCCTTGTATCTATTACTGTAAGGCATGCTTTCTAATCCTTTAATCATTCCTGCGGCTCTTCAAAGGCTAATTTTATTTCCCCTGAGCTGGAGTAATAGTTAAAATGGTGGATACAATGTTAAAATAGAGAATATAAAATAATGAAGGACACAAAGACAGGGTTTTGCTATGTCAGCACCAGTCAATGTTTTAATGAGAAGTTTGTTTACTTGTCCCATTATACCAGATCTTAAACTAATTTCACCTGCAGCCATGGTTCCTAGTTCCCTGCTTGAGTAAAACTGTCCAGAGTGCTTTACAATTCTTGATTCCTATTAATTAGCCAAGAGGATTTGGATTGTGAACATATAAAGTGCCAAAAGTCCTCAAATCCAAATGAAGTCAATTGGAGTTGTGGGTGGGATTTTCAAAGTGGCCGAAGGGAATCAGCTGCTTGGCTCCCAATTTTCAATGGGAGTTGGGTGCCTAACTCCCTGAGGCCCCTCTGAAAATGCCAGCCTATGGGTGCTCAGCACTTCACAGGATTGGGACTATACTTTGACAAGTGAAACTGGTACTTGACCCTAATGTCTGATTTCCTAGCTGTGTGAAGTTAGAGCATTCCTCTTTGTGCTTCTGCAGGAAAATCATATTTTATAGTCTCCTTAGCCATAATCCAAGAGAAGTTTGTGACTGAGAGCCATTTTCCTTCAAATCAATCTTTATGCTCCCTGAAATTACTGTTTCAGTGTTATGCTGCAAGTTACCGAGGGCTGAACTCCCTCAAAATCAATCACTCTCAGGCTGTTTGGAACCTCAACTTGCTTGCAGATTTGACTAGAGGCTTACATCTGTGCTTTCTCTCTGAAATCATTATTGTTATATTAGCTTTCTGTGACTGCAGGACAATATTGCTGCTTCCCCCTCAGATTATTAGATAGATGGAATAAATTATAAAATATAGCCAATGAGACTGAAGCCAGGCTGCCTTCATGAACATGCTTAAATACATATTGGGCCTGTGAGAGAGAGTGAGAATGACTCTACAGGCTGGTGATTAAGGCAGTCAGCTGGGAGGTAGGAGACATGGATTCAAATCTTCTCTCTGTCTGATTTGGAAGAGGGATTTGAACATGTACCTCCTACCTCACTCCTTAATCACCATCTTACAGAGTCATTCTCACACTTGAAATCTGAGAAAGAAAAGAAAAGAAAAGGAAATCAGCTATTGCCACCAGCTAATTAAACAGCATATGCACAAACCTCTTAAGACACAAAAATCCAATTCTGTTCTTTAAAAAGGTAAATTTTATTAATAATAAAAAAAAGAAAGAAAATACATCTGGGAACTCAGGTTATTGCTAGATTTTAAAAGAGCAACTACAAGGATTAAGCATCAATAATAGCTTTCTTGAGGTCCAGTTTAAAGGTCATAAGCAAAACAAAAGTACCTGTGATTAGCTCAGAGGAGTCCACAAGCCATAAAGAAATAAAAAGAGATAAACCTAATCACATCTTACAAGACATTTCCTGATCTACTGGATATTTGGGTATCTGGGGTTTCAAATGAATATTTTCTAAGCATGATACCGAGGGTTTTTATCATACCCTTGTATACTGGATATCTGGGTTTCAAATGAATAGTTTCTAGGTATGATATTGTGGTGGAAAATTAACTATGCATTGTGTTTGGATCAGAACAAGCCTGAAGCTCCTTTATTGATTACAAGTGCAGGGAGGGTAACAGCTTAAGTAGCTGCCCCCCGATGCAAAGCACACACAGCTTTTTAAAGCTTAAAATTACAGACAAATTACACATACTTCCGTATTAATTACCTGATTTGGAATACATTGCAAAATTAACACTAGTCAAAAGCAAAACCAAGAGTCTCCCGCACTAGGCCCCTCTTGTTATTCACTGCCTGTTCTTTTGCAGTCAGTGACCTTTCTAACACAACTGTTGTGGTTATATATTTTATGAGCTTGACTATTGCAAATTTGTTCTGTCCCCAAACCACAATTGGTCAAGCACCCTTCCACCAACTGCATTTTCCCTTATTTGGCATATAATGTAAGTGTTTAACAGTTGCTCTGCCTTATTTGAAATACAGCAAAACTAGCTTTTCCTGTTATTGACAGGTTTGTTCTTTTGTGGTTAACAATCTTTCCTAATTTCTAGCTGCTATGGTTACATTTCTTAAGCTGTGCTGTTGTAACTGCCCCACAATGGAATTTTCCTCACCCTCTTCTTATGCTCTATATACACAGTTAGCTTGACCAAAGTTTTAGGTCTATAAGTTTAGGCCTACTAGATTTTTCCTCCACAATACCAAGGGTTTTTCATACCTGGCCCCCAGCTTCTTACAGCATGGCTGCTGCCCTGTCCACCTCTCCCTGGGAGAACAACAACAGACAGACAAAAGGAGAGTCTTGTTTCAATTTTAAAAAGTTCTAGCCTTCCCATTGGCTCTTTTGGCCAGATGCCCACTCGCTTCCTTTTATCTATGCGTAGCAGTGAGACTTTTTATCCCTTTACAGGTAGAGCAATTAGAGAACAGCTACTAAGAGGGATTTTATAGCTTCTGGCTGGCTGGGTGTCCATAAAAGGGAGCTAACCTCCCATCCCCCCTTCATTTATCACACATGCACTCTCCCTGTCTCATGCTAGCAATGGCGGTTAACTAGCACTGTGTGACCAACCCCCCTGCTCCTTCTTAACCGCTCTTGGTCTGAGTCAGAGCTCCAGCAGTACCTCTGCAAAGGGGAGTTATTTTAAAAGTGGTCAGAGGGAGACCAACTAGTGCAGACTGATGGGGAAGTGATTTGGATTTCATACCAGGGAGGAGGTTTGTTTCCTTGCACAACTTGAACACAAGTGTTATTACGGCAAACACTTTGATGGCGTATAAATCGTGTTTAGTAAGTGGAGCTTTCTGGAGGTATATTCTCACCTCTACATCTGTCAGTGTAAGAGAACTGAAACCCTAGTGTATGACAATAGTGGTGCAGAAATGGGGAGAGGTACTCTGTGGCCTGGACCCTTTTGTGACATTCTGTACCCTGGGGGAATACCCTGAACCCTCATATTCGTCCTTATAATATGATTGTGTGGTATCCAATCCTAGGCAGCAACAAAGGATCTCTTGGACTCACAAATGTCACCCCCCTTCCCTTGGTCAGTTTGGGACTATGATGAGGTAATGCTCACCTGACTCTGACAGGGATGTGGAAGGGAGAGAGTCAAAGCCAAGTGGGAAGAAAGAACATGATAAAAGGGAGAGACATTTGCCATGCTCTCTCTCTTACACTTCCATCTACAGACATCACCACCAAGTGACTGAAGCACTGATCAAAGGGGAGAGCCCACAGAGGAAATGGCTTTTATTCCCATTATTTTTTAGCCCAGAAAAAGAGCAGAGGCTGGAGGCCCATTCTCAATTTGAGAACCCTCAACAAATTTGTCTAAATACAATGGTTCAGGATGTTTACTTTGCTGCCCCCCTCCCCCTTCAGAGTCAGGGGAGCATTACTTCATTGCAGTCCCAAACGGACCAAAAGAAGGGGATAACTCACTTGAGAGTCCAACAGATCCTTTGTTGCTGCCAACCCGTTTGTTCCTGTGAGGCTGGGCTGGGTTTGTCCCATACACACCCTGATGAGATGTGAACTGCCCTTCTGCTCTTGGAGAGTTTTAGCCTGGGGTTGTTTTAAGCCATGAAGACACATTTCTAGCCTCATAACTATATACATGAAGTTACAACCTACAATATTACTATAACATTACTATAACAACAATTCTCAGTGCATCATGAGCCTTCTGAAGACACCCAACATGACAAACTTTGCATTGGATACCACACAATCATATTATAAGGACTGGTGTATGACACCACTAACTTGGTTGGATAGCAAAGTAGCTTTCTGATGAATAGCCATCCTGAGAAGAACTTCATTATAAGACTAACGGCACAGGTGACAGTACGGGGATTCAAAAGACAAGGTGGGTGAAGTAAGATATTTTATAGGACCAACTTCTGTTGATGAGAGAGAAACTTTCAGGCTTACACAGAACTCTTCTTCAGGTCTTTCTAATATCCTGGGACCAAAATAGCTACAACAACACTGCATACAACATGGGGATTTGCAGCCTGACTGTCACAGGAAACTCTGTGCACCAATACTAATTTGCTCTATTCACACCTGATATACTGTATATTTTGTGTCTCTCCAATTTTTGACATTTGTATAGAGTTTTTGAAATGATAACATCTAAATTATTATGACTTCCCCATTCTTCCTTCATTGAGTAGCTTTTCAGGTGTGGGAGGAGGATGCCCACAGAGAACAATATGGAAAAAATAAGGTAGTTTAATGAAGCAATAATATAAGCTCTTCTGGAAAACTGTGTATAGTACTGTTTTGAACAACATTGCAGAATTAGAGGGGGTTCAAAGAAGGATAACAAGAATAATCAAGGATCTAGGAAAAGGCTCTCCTATGAAGAGATTGAAAAGATTGGGATTTTTTATTTCAGATAGGAGACAAATAACAGGGATGTGACAGAAGTATATATAATAACAAATGGTCCAGAGAAGGTAGATTTGAAATTTCTGTTCTCATTGATTCTTAACTCAAGAACAAGGGGACATGAAATGAAGTTGAAAGATAGCAAACTGAAAACTGATAAAAGAAAATGCCTTTTCACATGTTTAGACTGTGGGACTCATTGCAGCGTAGATAATGCCCAAGAGATTTCAGTGTCCTGGTGAACATTACTGGGATATTAGCACTGTTGATTAAGCAACTTATGGACAGATGATCACCTTCCAGTTGAAGAAATATCATGCCACCTTCTCTCTGTTATTAGAGCATTTCCCCTAGAACAGAGAAGCTTTTGCGACCTCAGAATGACACGTTGTGGGCTGAGTATGGGCAACAGGATGGATCACTTGATGATTGCCTGTTCTGTTAATTCCTTCTGGGGCACCTGACATTGGCCACTGTTGGAAGACAGGATACGGGGCTAGATGGACCTTTTGTCTGACCTAGTATGGCTGTTCTTATGTTTTTATGGGTAGCAGGGGCTTGTGGACTCTGCACCCTAAAGACAGATAATGGAATGTGTAAGGGTTTGAAGACAAACGCAATTGGAAACTACTCTCTGACCTGATTTTGGAGATGAAGTATTATATAAAATGCTTAAAGTAATCCACTTTAATAACTACATGCTGTTTTAGTGGCATCTGTTAAGTTAACAGTCTAGTATTTAAAGACCTATGTCATTTCAAGAAACACACTGCTTGATTTATATTGAATTAATCCATATCCATAACTAGATTTATTGTGAAATTAACAGGCCGCAAAAAAATGAATTAAGGAATGTGACTGTGTTCCTTCTGCTGCTATTAAAAATCTGCTTTAAGATGAAAGGATATACAAATAACAGACTTTGTGCAAAGGCTTTAAAGTGTATACCATGTTATGTTGCTGTGGTTGATCAAATGTATTAACATGAAAAACTGAGTCTGGATTCATTCATTTGCTTGAATGCTGTAGCCATGACAGTTTCTACTACTAATGATACACTATTGGAAATGAAGCCATTTTCAAGAGCTGCTTCTTCGGCCATTTTGCACAATAATGAATCCACTTAAAGCTTGGGGCATCAGGATTTGCTTTTTTCCTTTTCTTTGACTGAATGAGACCCTTTAGTCTACCTCACATCCAAAAAGTGTAAATAAAGAAGCTGCAATTATTGGGCTTTGCTTGGAGGGACAGTACGGTATATTACACTGTTCTCAGTGGGGGCAAGGGAGAGAAGAGAAGGAATCCAAGGTCGTATGGAAAATGTATAAACTCTTCTTTCATTTTTAAAGATTTTCAAAGGAGACCAATTTCAAAGCACAGCAATTAGCAGTAAAGCAAATGAAGGAGAAAATGCTCAGGATGCAGTAAATAATATATTTGAGACACAATGACAATCACATTCAAATGTGGTAGTTACACTCCCTCTGGCTCTAAAGATCAAGTGAGGACACATACAAACCTTGCCTCTCTTCTCCCTGTCTCTAGGTAATTTAAGTATCAGAAACCTGCAATAAATGCTCCCCCTTTCTTTCTGTATTAGCTTCAGCCTCTAGCCCTACAGCTACTTGAACAGAATAGGACTTCTAATACTCACCATTTCTCATTGTGGGGAGAGGGGAAGAAGGGATGAGAGACTTGAAGAAAGGCAAAGAAAATCATTAACACACATTTGGACGCCCTCCTCATCCCAACTGCATTAGAGGAGAAAGCTCTTAGAGACAGATCAGGGCCTGATGTGGTCATGTAGGCAAGTAAAGGATGAGTAAGACCTGCTCTCTAGTACCTGCTTACTCCTAGGTACATGTACACCCACTAAACCCCCCTCCCCAAGCAAGTGGTTGTGGAGTTGGTGGAGAAGTGGCTTGGTATGGGTTGTGATAGGAGCCTGCTGCCGTAAAGGCCAGTACCAAATGACTCCCCCTGGGCACAAGTGGGGTACAGGGAAGAAGGAATAATACCTTGAGAAAACAGAAGGATGGTTCAGAAATTAGGGCACTAGTCAAGGACTTGAGAGCCTTGCATTCAATTTTTTGCCCTTCAACAGACTTCCTCTGTGACCTTGGGCAAGTCACTTAGGGAATAGAGGCAGAGACAGACTATCTGTAAAATCGTCATTATACAACTTCCCTACATCACCAGGTGTGTGAGGATACATATAATAAAATTGTGATGAGTTCAAATACTATGGTGAACAGGGCCATATAAGTGCCATGGATAGAGGGATTGATTTCTATGATGAGATAACTGGCTCTGTGGTATATGGAGAAAGTGGTGGATGTAATATATCTTGACTTTAGCAGAGCTTTTGATACGGTCTCCCACAGTATTCTTGCCAGCAAGTTAAAAAAGGATGGACTGGATGAATGGACTATAAAGGGGATAGAAAGCTGGCTAGATTGTCCCGCTCAAGGGTAGTGATCAACGGCCCGATGTCTAGTTGGCAGCCGGTATAAAGCGGAGTGCCCCAGGGGTCGGTCCTGGGACCGATTTTGTTCAACATCTTTATTAATGATCTGGATGATGGGATTAATTGCACCCTCAGCAAGTTCGCAGCTGACACTAAACTGGGGGAAGAGGTAGATATATTGGAGGGGAGGGATAGGGTCCAGAGTGACCTAGACAAATTGGAGGATTGGGCCAAAAGAAATCTGATGAGGGATAGCTCAGTGGTTTGAGCATTGGCCTGCTAAACCCAGCAGTGTGAGTTCAATCCTTGAGGGGCCCATTTAGGGATCTGGGGCAAAAAGAAGAGAAAATTTGGATGATTTAGTTGGGGATTGGTCCTGCTTTGAGCAGGGGGTTGGACTAGATGACCTCCTGAGGTCCCTTCCAACCCTGATAGTCTATGATTCTAAGGACAAGTGCAGAGTCCTGCACTTAGGAAGGAAGAATCCTATATACCACTACAGGCTGTGGACCAACTGGCTAAGCAGCAGTTCTGCAGAAAAGGGCCTGGGGATTACACTGGACAAGAAGCTGGATATGAGTCAACAGTGTGCCCTTGTTGCCAAGAAGGCCAATGACAAATTGGGCTGAATTAGCAGGAGCATTGCCAGCAGATCGAGGGAAGTGGTTATTCCCCTCTATTCAGCAATGGTAAGGCCACACCTGGAGTACTGCGTCCAGTTTTGGTCCCCCCGCTACAGAAGGGATGTGGACAAATTGGAGAGAGTCCTGAAGAGGGCAACGAAAATGATTAGCGGACTGGGGCAAATGATTTACAAGGAGAGGCTGAGGGAACTGGGGTTATTTAGTCTGCAGAAGAAAAGAGTGAGGGGGGATTTGATAGCAGCCTTTAATTACCTGAAGGAGGGTTCCAAAGAGGATGTAGCTAGGCTGTGCTCAGTGGTGGCAGATGGCAGAACAAGAAGCAATGGTCTCAAGTTGCAGCAGAGGAGGTCTAGGTTGGATATTAGGAAACACTATTTCACTCGGAGGGTAGTGAAGCACTGGAATGGGTTACCTAGGGAGGTGGTGGAATCTCCATCCTTAGAGGTTTTTAAGGCCCAGGTTGAGAAAGCCTTGGCTGGGATGATTTAGTTGGTGTTGGTCCTGCGTTGAGCAGGGGGTTGGACTAGATGACCTCCTGAGGTCTCTTCCAACCCTAATATTCTATGATTCTATGAAAACTTTTAAGTTTGAAAAAAAGAGTATTCTCCCCTCTCCCCATTTTTTAACCGCCTCTACTCAGGTGACTAGGGATTAGATGGTTAGGCTCTTAGTGCTGGGTAAGGACAGGCTATCCCAGCATTTACTATGTCAACTATTTGAATACTGTACTATAGTAATTTACTAGAGCTTGGTAAAAGAAAAGCATTTTCATTCCAATAGTTTTCAAATTTGAAAAGACTACAAATCTCAAAATACGTTTTTACTTTTGAAAATAAAATTTCTCAATTTGGAAACACAGTGACTCTGACAAAGTGTGGCAATGGAGAAGAAAAACTTCCCCAAAGAGAATGGATGATTCTGGGCAACCAAACATGATTAAGAACATTTCTGAGGACTGAACAAGAAGAACTGATGGATATGAGACTGACTTGCATTGATATTGACCAAACACGGTCACAATGGCTGCACCACAACTAAAATGGGGCAGATTTTGTCTGGGGCTTACCCAAAGAAGGGCAGGTCTGCTTGGGGGCAGGGGGAGGGGAAGAAGAAGGTCAGAAACTGCTGTAAAAATGGTGCTTGGTGGTCAGATTTGCAGCAGTGACTCACCCACTCCCCCCACATACAACCCCAAGGAATGTGCATAATGGTATCAAACCGGGGTGGGGCAAGTCTTTTTGCTTCATGCGGCGAGGAAGCCAGCGCCAGGATTAAGCAGCATGACTCCAGGGGCAAGAAGAAAGGCGAACTCGGGAAAACAGGGTGCTGTTCCCCCCCAGCCCTGGAAGCAGGAAAGGGCAGGCAGAGAAAAATTACCAGTGGGACACAAGGGGGGGTCGGCATCTGCTGCAGTCAGGAGACAGCGTGGCTTCAGGCTCTCAGCATCGGAAACAATCAACGTGCATTGGGACAATCAACCTGCAGTTAGGTGTAAGGGGTCTGCACAGGGTGACAGGATAGGTCCAGTATGGGCTCAAGTTTGGGCAGCAGGACATGGGCAGACCCCCAGCAAGGGTAGCAAATCCCGTGCTGGGAACGAACCCCCTGGTCACATGGGGACTCATCAGCCATCAGGGCATGTTACCTCATGGGACAGAATAGAGACTCCCGGGGAGTCTATGGGGGAACACGGCTCTGCAGAACTCCATGCAGTCCTGAGTATGGTTATGCCGGGGTGGCTGACCCGGTGGGAGTTCACCTAATCAGTACAACTAAAGATAAAATCCTGAGAGGTGAATGCATGGATATATTATCCCTGTTGTACAGGGAGGTGTTGACGGACAGTAAACATGGACAAGGCAAGCAAAACAGCGAGCTGCCCAAGAGACTGAGGGTGCCTAGAACATGGGAAAATTGAGAGGCTGCCTTCCTCATCTATGCAGGTGTAATAGTGCAGGCCTCCCTAGAGAGGAGCCCTGCCGTGGTTAAGTATATGGATATAATTAGGCGAACACACAATATGTTTGGGGGCATGTCCTGGTTTAATTATGATGAGCAGTTTCGATTGAGGGTAGCAACGCAAAATGGGATAAGGTGGGACATACCTCATCACACACTATGGTTAGAGTGGATGATGCCAAGGGCACCAGGAGTTCACACAGACAGTGGTTTGTTCATACCGCAACAAGTTCGGGAGGAGCCCCGGCAAGTAACATTATTTGCTGGGCATTTAATGATGGTGATTGTTTTCGCTACCCCTGTAGATACAGGCATGTTTGCGAGACATGTTTTGGAACCCATTCAGCCCGTTACTTGCCAGAGCGGAAAGAGAAGATCACTGGGAGGAAACAGGAATGGGGGTGGTGCAAGTGTCAACCACAGGTTTGGCACGGGTGGAACAGAGTCTGGGACACAGAGCAGAAGCTGGGAAGGAGGACAAGTGGGGGGTGGTGCAATGAGCATGGGTCCCAGTGCCAGTTACACCGGATGTGTTAAGGGTTCTTCTATGGGATTACCCTATAAGGGCAGATTGGGCATATTTGTGGGAGGGGTTTACAGCAGGATTTAAGATCCCTTTTGTCAGAAATAGAATTCATTTAATGTCAAAAAATTTAAAGTCAGTAGCTGGGATGGGGCATATTGTTAAAAAAAAAGATTGCACAAGAATTAAAGGAGGGCAGGATAGCTGGGCCATTTAATCAATTGCCTATAGCACATTTGAGAGTTTCTCCCCTGGCGTTGGTCCCCAAGAAGACCCCAGGGACATACCGATTAATTCATCACCTGTCATACCCGCAAGTTGGCTCTGTTAATGATGGAATAGACCGGGCACTATGTTCTGTACGCTATTCCTCCATTGAAGAAGCCCTTCGTATCGTTAGAGCGTGTGGCCCTGGGGTGCTAATGGCTAAATGTGATATCAAGTCTGCTTTCCGACTCCTGCCAGTGCACTCGTTTGACTTTGACCTGTTGGGTTTCTGTTTTGAGGGGGAATTTTATTTCGACAAGGCTATGCCCATGGCTGTTTAGTATCCTGTGCAGCTTTTGAGAAATTCAGTACAATGTTGCACAGGGCTGTGGTGCGGTCAGTGGGACTAAACCACTTATTGGACACATGTCAGGCCCTGGCTAAAGAGTTGGAGGTACCCCTAGCAGAGGAGAAAACAGAAGGGCCTTCCACAACATTGACCTACCTGGGCATTGAGCTGGACACCAGGGAGGGCATATCTTGGCTCCCTCAGGATAAGCTTCAGGAGCTATCGGGGTTGCTCCAGAGAGCACTGGGGACTAAAAAGCTCAGGCTGCAGTAACTGCAATCTATTTTGGGGCACCTGAACTTTGCTTGCAGGGTTGTTGCCCTGGGGTGGGCATTTTGTGCCTGGCCAGCAGCAGCAATGGCCGCATACGAATCACTAGAGAGATGAAGGAAGACTTGGGGGTGTGGGAAAGTATTCTGAGTCAATTTAATGGACTATCATTGTGGAGGGAGGAATGATTATTACAAAGGGGTTTAAAAATCCACTCGGATGCAGCAGGGGGTGAAGGTTTTGGGGTGTTTTATCAAGGCAAATGGTGTGCACAAAAATGTCTCACCACCTGGACACAAAACAGGGTTGTGTGTGACATGACCTTCTTGGAATTTTTCCCCATTTTAGTTGGGTGGTGATTTAGGGATTGGATCTGGCTAATAAAAGGGTGTGCTTCTGGTGTGACAACATGGCTATGGTACAGGTTATCAATCGCCAAACTTCCAGATCGCACAGGGTTATGAAATTGGCAAGGGCGTTTGTCCTACAATGCTTAACCTTCAACATCTGTTTTTCTTCAAAGCATGTGCTGGGCATGGATAATGGCATAGCAGACGCCTTGTCTCATTTCCAGTTTGACAGATTCTTTGAGCTTGCACCGGGGGCTAGCAGTGAACCTGAGCAGATGCCGCTGGCTCTCTGGAACCTCGGAATGTGATGTGGTGGAGGAATGGAGATTTTTGGCTCCAGCTTGCAAGTTGTTTATTTTGTTTTCTTTTATGGAATCTTGTCAATTTCAGGATCCAGAGAATGGGTCGCCTATGCAGCCCTCCGTGGAGGGTGGTTGTTGCACTACTGGGTCAAGGACAATGCAGCTGCTGGTGCCCCTTGATGAACACACATGGGGCAATGGGTTCTTTCTCCCCAGTAGGGTTGCTAGGCAACCGGCCATTTGGAGAGGTCTGAGAACCTGGTGGGGTTGTGGGGGAGGCAGCTAAGCAAATTGATTGGAATAAGCCTGGATTTGCCTACACTGTACATTTTATCTGCTGGGTAGTCCCAGACATCTATATAATAAAGTTGCAGCATGTTTTAAACCCATAACAAGTCTCCTGTCCTTCTTGTGGTGTACCCAGACAATCAAACACTAAGAGGACTATCGCGATGGCTGAACATGAAGAAAAAGAAGATACAGAGGAACAATGAAGGTGGGAAAACAAAAGAACAGAAAACCATCAGCCCAAATTTTTCATTTATGTCTTCCATTATAAATGTCCAAACCAAAAGGTTTTGAAAAGGCCAAATCAGTTTGACAAAAAGTTTTTTGTTTTAAAAAAAAGCTTTTGGAGAAAAATATTCTCTTATGGAAAACTTCAGCCATCTCTAATGTTTACTTAATGTCCCGTTGTCAAAAAGTTATAGTGAACTGAGAATTCAAAAGGAATAATTTGTGAACATTTTTCTAAACTTTCAGGAAAAAGCTAATTTAAAACTGTCAAACAGCTCTTCCCCCTTCCTCTAAACCTTTCTCTGTTATCACTCCAGCGATCTCATATGTGGGACCTTTAACACACATGTCTGAATATCTAAGGGCCAGTTTCTGCCTCTTGTACTTACATTACTCTTTGAGCAAACCTACTGAAATGTGGTTCTTCTCCAGGATGATGTATAACAGAATGTGACAGAATATAGTCCTAAAAAGGCTTTTCCCTGTACTATCAGTCTGAACGCTACCAAAAGAATAGTTAAACATATATCAAACTTGTCTGATATAGTGTCACATTTAAATCTCAAATCAAAATGTTACATTTTTTCAGTGAAGAAATAAATCTAAAGCTTTACAAGGCAGGGAAATCTGACAGATGTGCACACTACTAAACCTGTGGAGAGTGACTGTCATGAATGTAAAAGAAAAAGATCTTTGGTGTGGGATTACGACAGCACCATCACTGTGTTCAGTACTGCTCATTATCCTTTTTAATGTTCCTTTCAATTGCACTAGAAATGCTCTGCAAAACCAAATTAGCACAAAGCAACATTTTGGTTGATTATTGGCAATATTTTCTGCCAGCAATACTGGCCTGATTTTGCAAAGTGTTACATACCTCCTGCAAAGCACTGAGTGCACTCAGTGGGCGCTGAGGTCACTCAGCACCTTACATTAGGCACTCAGCACCACGCACATTCAGACTTAAATATATTACATAAAAACTTCATTGATAGTATGGGCCAAATTCTGGCATGGAGACCCACTAGAAAACCCAGACAGAGTCCTGGGTGGAAGTTTTCCAATTCAATTTTTGTTCCTACAGAAATCCATGGAGCTTCTACTCAGGAGGAGGAACAGGACACAAGGAGCAATAGTGTATTCCGAGGCAAGGCTGACGGATCAGCCATCTTGAGCCACATGTTTGTGTGCTTATGCCTTATAACCTAGCAATTGCTTCTACACACCCAGTTGTAACAGGACTAATCTGCATGGAGTTTCTGTGTGAGGGTGTTATCAACAAAAATCTGAGCATGTTGCACAGTATATGTTTGACCATGTAAAGGACAATTTATGTTCTAGTCCAGAATTTGGTCCTAGGATTGCAGATTTGGGGCCTGATTCTGATCTCACTTGCACTGATACAAATCATATCAGAAACAAGCCCTCAAGGGAGAGCTATACATTATAAGACCATGGAATCATGGATGACAGGTTGTGTTATGTAATCAAATTGCAGCTTGAGGAGGGATTTACCGCTACATCAGTACCATTAATTTTTATTATTATTAATTATTATTATTATTACCATAGTGATTCTGTTATTGTAAATTAGCATTGCTACATTAATAGCAATGGTGATGCCTGGGTTCATATAAGCTGAAAATCTGGCCCTACATGGTTTCCCTAACATCCATTGATTCCATTATAAATTATCTCTCCTCCATTTTTTCTTTACTCACAAATTTTTGTAAGATTTTCATCTTTTTTGTTTGTTTTGTTTCACCAATAAGAAGTCTTTTTACATTGTTTTTAATTGTGGGCATCTCTGGTCACTGGAAGGGGTCTGGCATTAATTTATAAGTAGCAACTGCTAATAGTCTTTTAATATTCAACATTGTCTGCCCCTAAACATCTGGAACCATTAGGGAAGGACATGATGTCTGGCCACGGTGACAGAGATCACCTGGCAAATGTGGGAGTGTGTACAATAATGAAATGGTACAGAGGTACTGAGCATCACTCTAATTCTGTGACTGCTGTTTTCTTAGACTCATTGATGAAATTGCTGTCTTCATTACAAGAAGAATGATGCTGCGAATAATCATGGCTGATTTTCTCTAATGTTGAAAAACATCAGTGCAACAGTTTTTCTTGGTCTCATTTGCCACAGAATATGAGGGGTAGAAAGGCCACTTTTTCCCATGGAGATGCATTATAGCAGGACATTTGGGCCTAGCCTGTCTCTGAAATAGCAGAACAAGAGAATAGGATGATCTAGCTAACATCCCCCGTGAAAGACTTGGCTGGGAAAAGGCATAACTTTTCACCAGAAAACTTCAGGAGAAGGTGGGTAGTAGTCCAGTAGGTATCTCTTTAGTGCTGTTAGGGCTCACATAGAACTTTTCATATTCAGAATGGTCTAAAAAGTAGAACTAAATATCATAAAAACCCTTCAGTTACATTATAGATTTTTGGGGCACACTGTTACAGTCCCTTCTTAAATGCTGGATGGCTGTGACAGTCAAATGAAAGACTGGATTCTGCTCCCATCGAGGTAAATGAAAACTTCTCTATCAGACTGTGCATGGAAATAACTTCTTAAAAGTACATAAGAATGGCCATATTGGGTCAGACCAATGATCCATCTAGTCCAGTGTCCTGTCTTCCAACAGTGATCAATGCCAGCTGCTTCAAAGGGAATGAACAGAACAGGCAATCATTGAATGATCCATTCCCTGTCATCCACTCCCAGCTTCTGGCAATCAGAGGCTAAGGAGAGAACATGGGGTTGCATCTCTGACCATCTTGGCTAATAGCCATTGCTGGACCTACCCTCCGTGAATGTTCTTTTTTGAACCCTGTTATAGTTTTGGTCTTCACAACATCTTCTGGCAACAAGTTCCATAGGTTGACTCTTCATTGTGTGAAGAAGTACTTCCTTTTGTTTGTTTTAAATATGCTGCCTATTATTTTAATTGGGTGACCCCTGGTTCTTGTGTTAAGTGAAGGGGTAAATAGCACTTCCTTACTCACTCTGTCCACACTAGTCATGATTTTATAGACCTCTATCATATCCCTGTGTAGTCATCTCTTTTCCAAGCTTAAAAGTCCCAGTCTTTTTAATCTCTCCTCATATGGAAGCAGTTTCATACCTTTAACCATTTTTGTTGCCTTTCTCTATACTGAACTGCATGCAATATTCAAGGTGTGGTCATACTGTGGATTTATATAGTGGCATTATGATATTTTGTCTCATTATCTATCCCTTTCCTAATGGTTCCTAATATCATTTGACTCCCACTGTACATTGAGTGGATGTTTTCAGAGAGCTATCCACAATGACTCAGACGTCTCTTTCTTAAATGGTAACAACTAAGTTAGACTCCCATCATTTTATATTTATAGTTGGGATTATGTATTCCAATATGCCTTACTTTGCATTTATCGACACCAAATTTAATCTGCCATTTTGTTGCCCAATCACCCAGTCTTATGAGATCCCTATGTAATACTTCGCAGTCTGCTTTGGACTTAATTATCTTTAGTAGTTTTGTATCATTTGCAAATGTTGCCATCTCACTGTTTACCCTTTTCTCCAGATCATTTATATGATATGTTAAACACCACTGGTTCCAGTACAGATCCCTGAGGGCACCACTGTTTGCCTCTCTCCATTCTGAAAACTGACCATTTATTCCTACCCTTTGTTTTCTGTCTTATAACCAGTTACGAATCCATGATAGGACCTTCTGCCTTATCCCATGTCTGCTTACTTTGCTCAACAGCCTTTGGTGAGGAACCTTGTCAAAGGCTTTCTGAAAATCCAGGTACACTTTATCCACTGAATCAACCTTGTCCACATGTTTGCTGATCCCTCCCTCAAAGAATTCCAATAGATTGGTGACGCATGATTTCTTTTTACAAAAGCTAGTTTGACTCTTTCTGAACATAGTGTTTATCTATGTGTCTGATAATTCTATTCTTTACTATAGGTTCAACCAATTTACCTGGTACTGGAGTTAGGCTTACTGGCCTGTAATTGACAGGATCACCTTTGGAAATATTTTATTTTAAAAATGGCGTTAAATTAACTATCCTCCAGTTATCTGATATAGAGGATGATTCAAGCGATAGGTTACATAGCAGAGTTAATAGTTCTACAGTTTCATATGTGAGTTCCTTCAGAACTTTTATGTGAATACTATCTGGTCTTTGTGACTTATTACTGTTTAATTTATCGATTTGTCCCAAAAGCTCCTCCACTGACACCTCAATTTGGGACACTTCCTCAGATTTGTCAGCTACAAAGAATGGCTCAGGTGTGGGAATCTCCCTCATATCCTCTGCAGTGAAGACCAATGCAAAGAATTCATTTAACTTTTCCGCAAAGGCCTTGTCTTTCTCAAATATTCCTTTAGCATCTCAATCGTCCAGTGGTCCCACTAAATATTTGGCAGGCTTCCTGCTTCTGATGTACTTAAAACAAAATACTGTTACTTGAGTCTTTGGCCAGTTGCTCTTTAAATTATTTTTTGGCCTACCTAATTATACTTTTACATGTCACTTGCCAGAGTTTATGCTCCTCTCTATTTTCCTCAGTAAGATTTAACTTCTAATTTTTAAAGGATGCATTTTTGCCTCTAACCACTTCTTTAACTTTGTTGTTTAGCCATGGTGGATCTTTTTTTAGTCCTCTTAATATGTCTTTTAAGTACAGGTACACATTTAATTTGAGCCTCTATTATAGTGTTTTTAAAAAGTTTCCATGCAGCCTTGCAGGTAGTTCACTTTTGTGTAATTTCCATTTACCTAGCTTCCTCATTTTCTTGTGGTTCCCCTTTCTGAAGTTAAATGCTACTGTATTGGGCTTCATTGGTGTCCCCACCGCCAAGGATGTTAAATTTAATTATATTATGGTCGCTATTACTAAGCAGTTCAGCCATAATATAGATGTTCTTGCCATAATATATATTATTATTGTACACACACAAAACTATGTGAAAAGAACATTATTACAGTTGTGAAGTCAAGCACTCAAAAGTTACAAAATGCCAGAATGAAGGTTCCTTGTGTAACCTTAATTTGACCCCATGTGTATATGCATTAAGATTAAGGCTGCGTATCTGTCATGGAGATCATGCAAGTCACAGATTCCGTGACTTTCTGTGACATCCGTGAATTTTGTAGCAGACAGTGTGGCTGGCTCAGGGGCTCCCCAAACAGTCAGGCATCCCCTGGGCCAGCAGCAGCAGCAGTTTGGTTGTGGGAGAGGGCTCAGGGCTGGGTCAGAGGGTTGGGGTATGGGGCAGTGTTTATCTGAGGTGGGGACTCCCTGGAAGTGGCTGGCATGTCCCTGCAGCTCCTAGGTGGAGGGGTCAGAGGGCTCTGTGCACTGCCCCTACTTGCAGGCACTGCCCGCACAGCTCCCATTGGCTGCAGTTCCCAGCCAATGGGAGCTGCAGAGCTGAGCTTGTAGTGGGGGCAGTGCACGAAGTCCCCCTGGCCTTCCCTCCCACTAGGAGCTGCAAGGACATGCTGGCTGCTTCTGGGGAGCTGCGTGGAGGGAGTAGGTAGGGAGCCTGCCAGCTCCTCCAACCTCCCATTCCCTCCAGCACCAGCAAGCGTCCCAGGCTGCACGTTGCTGCTTGCCCCGCCCCCCAGCACCAGCGGGGCTCCTGGGCCATATGCCACCCATCCCCCCCACAGCACCAGTGGCACTCCTGGACTGCCCCCGCCAGAGCACCCACATCCCCCAGCCCAAGTTTTAGTTAGTGGTATATAATACAAGTCATGGACTGATCACAGGCCGTGAATTTTTCTTTACTGCCCATGACCTGTCCATGACTTGTACTAAAAATACCCATGACTAAAACATAGCCTTAATTATGATAGAGTCTTTAATAACATGTTCACATGCTATTTTTTCCACAGGACTCCTGCCTCATTCAGTATAGAGAATAGACCCGATCTGGGGATGAATCAGGGCTTTCCCCGGTTACTTTGTCAAGCCAGTCCCAGTTATCTCCCCTCATCAGGTCTGTCTCCCAATTTGCTATAGTTTATTTTCTATCTCAGACTAGTTTATGCAACAGCATTCTTGCTGTCTCAAACCAAAGTGAAAAGGAGTACTTATGGCACCTTAGAGACTAACCAATTTATCTGAGCATAAGCTTTCATGAGCTACAGCTCACTTCATCAAACCAAAGTGCAATTTTAACTTTCTTCCGGTCCTTGTATAACTTTTAAAACATTTAGGAAGTTCTAGCAAGGACAAATACTTTAAAAGCCTCAAACTCATAGCATCATTATTTTGCAGGTAATAATGAAGGCATGCTGCTTGTAAATCCTCCATTCTTAAAGTTAATTACCACATCAGAGGCCCACTATTCATCTTTAATTACTGGAGAGAGAGAGAGAGAGAGAGAGCGCACATGCAGCAGGAGCCCAAATGCTGGTCTAGCAAATCATACAGAAATTGCTACATACAATATCTGCTGTGGTTCATGCTCAGTAGAAAGAGTCAGCTGAGCATTCAGGACTGGTCTTAGGAGCCAGTAGTCTCTTCTGCTCTGTCTGACAAACTTTATTTCTTGCTATAGTAGAAAGAAAGCATCCTTTGGGATAGAACTTGATTGAACTTCTTCAAATGCAATAATAGGGTTTTACTTTGCATAGATCATTTGGGGCTAGGTTGTGCCTCACCTCTTTGGGAATTCACAAGGAGGAAGAGGGGAAAAATGTCTGCCCATCTTTGTGCTCCCCAACCCTTAATGAAGGGACCAGACACAAGTGCAGCCTGTGAGCTCCTCAGGCTCAGGAATTGCTCCCTCCTAGCATCCCTATGGGTGGTAGGCACCACAAAGGAAATTGGGAGGTATTATAGATTCACCTGAAGAGAACTGCCTCTTGCTGACCTTAAGGTGGATAGCAGGAGGCATGATGTCCATGTGAACTAAGAAGCATGAGTGTCACAGAACTTTGAAGGAAAGAGGGGTTTGTAATCTGAGCACAGATGCAGGTCAGAAATTTGTGACTGGTCTCTTTATGTATAACAGGCCAAATCAAAACCCTGGATCCAGATACCCCTGAACTTTTGTGAGTTTAAATTCCAAAACCAAGTCCAAACTTTATGACAGAACAGTATCTAATTTCTACATGAGAAATTGTGTTGACATTGTTTGCAGTAGCTGATTTACAGTCTATCACTCTGAAACTCAACATGGAGATGAGCTGTTGTGTTAATTAGCCATACACTACTACAAGAGAAGCTTGATTTTATAGTGGCATTTAGTGAACTCTAAATAGGACTTATTTTGATGTTAAAACTAGAGCTATGCAAATAATTGAATTTTCTGTCAGCCACCAAACTACAAAATCAAAATTGTTTTTTCAGATGGACCCAAAATGAAAATTTTCTGAATATTACACAAAACAAAAAAGTAAAAAAACAAAACAAGCCCCCCCCACGCATGTTTTGGGTTTTGTTGAAATCTAAATAAAACATTTTGTTTTGATTTTGAGTTTTTTTAAGTGGTTTTTCACGGTTTTTATAAATAAGATTGAGGGAAATTCCAAAATGAAATATCTTTTCTAAACAAAAAGTGAAAATGTTTTGTTTCTGAAATTCCAAAATGAAATGTTTGACATTTCCAAATGTTTTATGTTCTTTCTTTCTTTCTTTCTTTAACAACATTTCAGAAATCAACCCAAATTGATTAGTTTTGGCTGACTCGAATCTGCATTTTTCAGTGAAAGAAGTATTTGGACACAAAACTTATCTCCACTTCTAATGACAAACTCCATTCTTTGATGTGCTCAGAGAGGCTGAAAATACAAATATCTAATCTTTTCACAGTTTAATAAAAATAGACTGTTCTTCATTTGTATGCTATTTACCACAATGAACTCCAGTACAAAGGCAGTCAGACAGACATAAGAACAAGGCTGAGAGCTTGTCTACAGTACTGCTTAAGTCGATATAACTTACATTGCTCAGGGGTGTGAAAAAAAAATAGCCCTTGAGCGACGTAAGTTACATCAACTTAAAGCAGTGTCTACACCACACAATGTCAGTGGGAGATGCTCTCCTGCCAACATAGCTTCCACCTCTCTTTGAGGTGGAATAATTACATCAACGGGACAGTGCTCTGCAGTCGACGTAGCCATCTTCCCCAGATGCGCTACACCAGCACCGATACATCAGTGCAGTGGCACTGATGGAGCGCGGTAGTGAAGACAAGCCCTGAGAGAGATAATACTTAGCTGTAATGCATTTCTGGCTGGCAGTCCAGCTCCTCTACCCCCTCCTCCTCTTCCTCTTAGTTGTTCTTTGTAACCATAGGGGTCCAGAGGTTTGTTGATGTTCATTCCTTCTACAGTATCAATGCCAGGCATTTGTAGTTATTTGTAAAATTCTTTAGTTCATACATTTTGGGAATCTCATTTTAACTGTAGTCCTTCACTGTGCTACTTGGGTGTTCCAAGTGCACAAACCTGGTCTTTGTCCACACAGAAAAAGAACATTTAAAGTGTGCTTCTACTCTGAAAAATGATTACTGTATTTTATATGGAATTTCACCAAATTTAGCTTCCAGGTTGTACTAACAATTTTTAATACGATTCCTCAGGATTTATGAAAATGTCCAGTTTGTGAAAACTTCATTGAATGGAGCCCCGAGGTTTCGCCCTAGCTTTAATAATTAAACAGAAACCAAGAAACAAAATATTTTCACTGCCATATGTATTTATAGGATAAAATGAAGTGAGATGGCTAGTGCAGTTTTGTTTATTTTGCAGGACACTAGCATCACAGACTGGGATATCTGAATGATGGGTGCTTTACATCTATAATGCCCTGGTTCATCAAAAAGAAAAGGAGTACTTGTGGCACCTTAGAGACTAACCAATTTATCTGAGCATGAGCTTTCATGAGCTACAGCTCACTTCATCAGATGCATACTGTGGAAACTGCAGAAGACATTATATACACAGAGACCATGAAACAATACCTCCTCCCACCCCACTCTCCTGCTGGTAATAGCTTATCTAAAGTGATCATCAAGTTGGGCCATTTCCAGCACAAATCCAGGTTTTCTCACCCTCTGCCCCCCCCCCCCCCAAAAAAAAAAACCCCTCACTCTCCTGCTGGTAATAGCCCATCCAAAGTGACCACTCTCTTTGAAATGTGTATGATAATCAAGGTGGGCTATTTCCAGCACAAATCCAGGTTTTCTCACCCCCCCCCCACTCCCCTCCAAAAACCACACACACAAGCTCACTCTCCTGCTGGTAATAGCTTATCCAAAGTGACCACTCTCCTCACAATGTGTATGAAAATCAAGATGGGCCATTTCCAGCACAAATACAGGTTTTCTCACCCCCCACCCCCTTTTAAAGCGACCACTCTCCCTACAATGTGCATGATAATCAAGGTGGGCCATTTCCAGCACAGATCCAGGTTTTCTCACCCCCCCCACCCCCATACACACACAGACTCACTCTCCTGCTGGTAATAGCTCATCCAAAGTGACCACTCTCCCTACAAGGTGCATGATAATCAAGGTGGGCCATTTCCAGCACAAATCCAGGTTTTCTCACCCTGGGGGTGGGGAGGGTGAGAAAACCTGTATTTGAGCTGGAAATGGCCCACCTTGATTTTCTTACACATTGTGAGGAGAGTGGTCACTTTGGATAAGCTATTACCAGCAGGAGAGTGAGTTTGGGGGGGGGGGGGGCGCGGAGGGTGAGAAAACCTGGATTTGTGCTGGAAATGGCCCAACTTGATGATCACTTTAAGCTATTACCAGCAGGAGACTGGGGTGGGAGGATGTATTGTTTCATGGTCTCTGTGTATATAATGTCTTCTGCAGTTTCCACAGTATGCATCCGATGAAGTGAGCTGTAGCTCACGAAAGCTCATGTTCAAATAAATTGGTTAGTCTCTAAGGTGCCACAAGTACTCCTTTTCTTTTTGCGAATACAGACTAACACGGCTGTTACTCTGAAACCTGGTTCATCAAGATACTTAAGCATGTGACTAACCTTAAAGACTTTGAATGAAATTGTGGCTCTATTGAAGTCAATAGAATTTCACTGGGGTCGGGATTTCACCCATTAATTTCAGTTGGATTACTCACTTGCTTTTTTTTAGGTATGTGCTGAAGTATCTTGGTAAATGGAAACCTGAATGTATAACATAGTATGATTTATTTGAGACGCATTTCATTTAGTACATTCTCTCTGTAGAAGTCTATTTAATATTTGAGGGGAGGGGGCTGAGTTCTTTTCCACTATTAGTAATGCGTTGTGAATGTCCATTTGGAAAACTGCAGGCTGGATCTTCAGCAGGTGTAAATCAGTGTAGTTGCAATGATTTTAAATGGATCTGTGCCAATTTACATGAACAGGTGATCTGGTCCACTGATTTCCTCCCCCCCTCCCCCTTGCTTCTTACTGGCCCATATAATTCCTTCTAGCACCCAGCCTGAATAGCAGATGCTGAACTCTGTACTTGGTATCTCCACTGACACAAGGTGGTGGAGTAAAATATGTTGGAATTTCCCTCCAAGGCCTCTTTCCACTCAGCCTCCCAAAAACTCAGTTCGACTCCAACCTTCGTCACTCCTGTATTCTTATTTAGCAAACAGCATTGCTATGATGAGTTGATCAGACTCAAACACAGGGGGGATGGATGTGGTACATCACAGTTTGTAAGTTACACAGAAACCTTCTCTCTTTATATACGTTACACATCTCATTGCATTTACTATATATTGCATCACGCATCTTTTGATTGGCTTGGTTACTTTGCAGGTACCAATCTCTGTGCAGCATGCACTGTGCATGCACCGTCCATGGGTTGATTTCCTCTTTACTTCATCTCTACATTCCTAACTTATTGTGTTCCTTGTTATGTAGTTTATAATAAATAGTTCCAAGCATGTTCTCCCTCCTATCTTAGTTGACTCAGACATTCTGTCCTCTTAGCCTACTGACCTATTTACCTACCATATTTAGCACAAACATTCTGTTTTCAACCTGATGATTCATTTACTTTCCTCATTCTATCTTCCAAAAAATGAGGCCTGCCTCCATGTGTTAATGACTCATGTCAGACCAGGCCTCAGCTAAAAAATAAAACAAAGCATTTATCAATTCAGGGTATGTGTATGCCTCACTCTGAAGGTGTTAATTGCAATCCAAGGCGACATAACCACATTAGTGCTGATCAAACACACATGCTATATATAGTGTGTAGCCACCACGAGACAAGCAGTGGGAGAGGCTAGCCACAGGTACATACCATTCACACCATTCACACTGTAGCAGCTACTTTCTCTCTTTAATGCACTGCTTGATCAGAGCTAGTGCAGGTGTATCTCTTCAGACTGGAACGTACACCTCCAGCTCAAAGTGTAGATGTACCTTTAGATGCTGGAAGTTATTCCCCATAATGTTAACATACGTTGGGAGGAAGGATGGTCTTGTATGCAAGATACTGAATTAGGATTCAGGAGATCTGGGTTTACTTCCTTGTTCTACTACAGACTTCTCATGTGACCGCGGGCAAGTCACTTAGAGCCTCATTTTCAACCATTGAAGATAATGACAAAGCTCTCAGTGGTTTTAACAGCACAGGACCAGCACCTTAATCTCTCTGTGCCTCAGTTCCCACTTGTAAAAGAGTAGAAAATAGCACTTCCTTTTCCTGTCTTGTTTGCTTGTGAGCTCTCGAGGCAGGGATTGGCTCTCACTATGTGCATGTATAGCATGAGCACAATGAGGCCCTGATCCTGGTTGGGGTATCTAGGTGATACTATGATACAAGTAATAATAATGGATCAAACTTTGGGACCATGCTAGTGGGCAATGTCCCAAAAGACCCAGAATTTTTTTGCATCTACAACACGGGTGGGATTTTTGAAAGCCAGCAGCATTGGCCCAGCTCTACTCCCACTAAATTCAACATTAAAATTGCACTGACAGCAGTGCAAGCAGGCCAACACTGAGTGCTTTTGAAAAGCCCACTCTATGTTTCACTATATCCTTGTCATGTGAAAACACACACAAACAAACATATTTCTGGATATAAGATTTTGGTCTATACAACTGGACAGCTTTAGTTTGAAACTGGAATTTACTGCTGAACCATTGATTTTCAGTAAACTTCACTACATAGAGCTGTAGCTAGAATCATTTGTTTGCCATTGTTAGGTACTGAGTTGAAGTAAATTATTTACTCACGCCAGTCAATCTCCGTTGTTTATGAAGAACAGAGGTGACTTTATCTACACTTTGCAACCATAAGACTTCTCTCCAAGGACCAAATCCATTATAGGAAATGGGAGCTAGATCAGCATCTGTGTATTTGCTGAATTTGGTCAAAAACTACCAATGCTGGCAATGCATTACACTCAAAGATAAAGGGTAACATTTTCAAACATACATAGTGACCTAGGCAAATAAGTCCTATTGGAAGTCAATGAGACCTAGGCATCTAAATCATTTAGTTCCTTTTGACTGTTACCCAAAGTGCATGCAATAGGCATTTTTAAAATATCAGCTGCTCCTTAATGACCTATTATTAACTTTGCAAAATGTTAGCCAGTAATAACTGAATTCATATCTTCCCTCTGCCCTGATGCTAACACAGCATTGGCCTCAGTATCCCATTATAAATGTATCTTGTCAGTTGCATTCATATTTTCCTAGAATACATGACCTCATTGGCATGGAAGTGTTCATGCTTATCGTACTACTATGTTACACAAAAATGAACTATTAGAAGTCTTTATTCTACCTTTTATCACTTAATTATTTTCTCCCAAGGAATTCTGGCTCCCTCTGGACTTCAGGATAAACAGGTAAAATTAATTGTAAATTAATCTTAAGAAATGGTCTCAGCAGAATGAAAAATAAGTATATAAATAAATAATTAAAATCAGTAAGTTACAGCCTCACAGTCACATTATGTGTGTTTATATTCTGCACCTTACCTATAACGTATTGTGTAATGAAAAACATATAATGGGATGAATCTATCCTAATGTGTCTAACAGAATGTTGTTCATAAATTATACATTGCAAATCCATGATTGCCTGTTAGATGGTGAGCTATAAGAGGAGGTTAGATCATGATTTCCTAGTAGAAAAGAATGCAATAGAGATAACTCTAATGGAAGTGTTGCAGTACCAAGGTAAACTCACTTTATTACATTAAGCAGACTGTAGTGTCTCAACAATGCTCATGTTGGCACATGTATACTGGCAAATAGTCAAGTGCCTACAGTGATTGGACTTCCTGACTGTAGTGGGACAGGTGTTTTAATCACAGCTGGTAACATCTTCCAAAGCTCCTAAGTTCTATTGACTTTCAGTAGGATCTGGGCTTCTTAGTTGTTTTTGAAAATTTTGTTCAATATTTTCCTGTATCCATAAAAGCAAATGTACAAACCTGTCATGAAATCTTATCAATCCTGACTCAAGTTTACCTGCTTGGCCATTGCCGTGATGATTGGTGATAATTAGAAGCTAAATTCCTTGTGGTAGGTTTGTGGTGGCTGAGGCCTGGTCTACACTACGAGTTTATGTCGGATTTAGCAGCATTAAATCCGAGTTAACCCTCCACCCGTCCACACAACGAAGCCATTTTTTCGACATAAAGGGCTCTTAAAACTGATTTCTGTACTCCTCCCCAACGAGGGGATTAGCGCTGAAATTGACATCACCATTTTGAATTAGGGTTAGTGTGGACGCAATTCGAAGGTATTGGCCTCTGGGAGCTATCCCACAGTGCACTATTGTGACCGCTCTGGACAGTGCTCTGAACTCAGATGCACTGGCCAAATGTACAGGAAAAGGCCTGGGAACTTTTGAATCTCATTTCCTGTTTGGCCAGGTGAGCTCATCAGCACAGGTAACCATGCAGTCCCAGAATCTAAAAAGAGCTCCAGCATGGACCGAACAGGAGGTACTGGATCTGATCGCTGTATGGGGAGAGGAATCCATGCTATCAGAACTAAATTCCAAAAGACGAAATGCCAAAACATTTCAAAAAATCTCTGAGGCCATGAGGGACAGAGGCTACATCAGGGACACATCACAATGCCAAGTGAAACTTAAGGAGCTCAGACAAGCGTACCAGAAAACCAAAGAATCAAACGGACACTCCGGGACAGAGCCCCAGACATGCCGCTTCTACGCTGAGCTGCATGCAATTCTAGGGGGGGCACCACCACTACCCCATCCCTGTCCGTGAACTCCCATGATGGGGTACTCTCCCCCATGGCTGAGGATTTTGCAGATGGGGAAGATGATGAAGAGGAGGAGGATGAGCTTGGGGAGAACACACAGCACACCGTTCTTCCCGACAGACAGGATCTTTTTATGACCCTGACTGAAATACCCTCTGAACCCAATGAAGCCAGAGAAGGGACCGCTGGTGAGTGTACCTTTTAAAATATAATACATGTTAATAAAAGCAAGCATTTTTTAATGACTAAGTAGTTCTGAGGACTTGGGATGCATTCATGGCCAGTACTGCTACTGGAAAAGTCTGTTAACTTGTCTGGGGATGGAGCGGAAATCCTCCAGGGACATCTCCATGAAGCTCTCCTGGAGATACTCTAAAAGCCTTTGCAGAAGGTTTCTGGGGAGAACAGCCTTATTCCGTCCTCCATGGTAGGACACTTTACCACGCCATGCTAGTAGCAAGTAATCTGGTATCAATGCATGACAAAGCCTGGCAGCGTATGATCCTGGTGTTTGCTGGCATTCAAGCAACATCCGTTCTTTATCTCTCTGTGTTATCCTCAGGAGAGTGATATTGTTCATGGTAACCTGGTTGAAATAGGGGAATTTAATTAAGGGGACATTCAGAGGTGTCTGTTCCTACTGGGCTGTTTGCCTGTGGCTGAAAAGAAATCCTCCCCACAGTTAGCCACGTGGGGGGGGGGGGGGCATTGGCACTGAGGTGTTCACATTTGGCTAGCAGGGTTCTTCCATGATACCAGCCAGGCGGTGGGGGGAGGGGAAAAGTGATCATCCCAGAGAATTGGATGCGGGGAGGAGGTTAGTTTGGTTTCTGCTGCTGCACGTTAACAGGAAAACCACAGCACTAAATGGCCAACTCAACAGGCTTTGCTTGGTATGGGAAAGGAGGACACTGCTGTTATGAAGGTTGCAGAAGCCGAAAGACTATGGCTTACCATGGCCGCCTGCAAGCCAAATTCTGTTGCCTGGCCCTGCGTGTGTGATCTCTAACACCAAAGCCGCAAGCACTCAATACAAGATGCAAAATGTGACCTTGTACCAAAATCACATGTGCTATGTAATGTGTATAGTGTTGTTCACCATGAAAGAGTATAGCCATTGTTCTGTAAAATGTATCTTTTTAAATACTTCACTCCCTTTTTTTCCTCCAGCAGCTGCAAATGTTTCAAGCCTCCCTCCTCCGTCCCAAAGGCCCTCTCAGATAATGTGGCGAAAAAAACACACGCGCAATGACGTTCTCTGAGCTCATGCAGTCTTCTGGCACTGACAGAGCTGTGTGGAGGGACACAATAGCAGAGTACAGGACAGTGGCCGATGAACATGAGGAGAGGTGGCGGCAGGAAGATCAGAGGAGGCATGAGGCAACACTGGGGCTACTGCGGGATCAAACGGACATGCTCCGGCGTCTGGTGGAGGTTCATGAACGGCAGGAGGATCACAGACTGCCGCTGCAGCCCCTGCTTAACCACCCTCCCTCCTCCCCAAGTTCCATAACCTCCTCACCCAGATGCCCAAGAATGCGCGGGGAGGCTCTGGGCACCCAACCACTCCACCCCAGTGGACAGCCTAAGCTACAGAAGTCTGGCATTCAACAAGTTTTAAAGTGGCCTTTTCCTTCCCTCCTACCCTCCTCCCACACCCCACCCGGGCTACCTTGTGAGTTATCTCCATATTTTTATAATCATTTAATAAAGAATACATGTTGTTTAAATGATAGTGACTTTATTTCCTCTGCAAGCAAGCTGTGATCAAAGCGGGGAGAGCGGGTGGCTTACAGAGAATTTAGAGGCAACCAAGGGGGCGGGTTTTCATCAAGGAGAAACAAACAGAAGTGTCACACAGTACCCTGGCCAGTCATGAAACTGGTTTTCAAAGCTTCTCTGATGCGCAGCACGCCCTGCTGTGCTCTTCTAACCGCCCTGGTGTCTGGCTGCACGTATTCAGCGGCCAGGCGATTTGCATCAACCTCCCACACCGCCATAAACGTCTCCCCCTTACTCCCACAGAGATTGTGGAGCACACAGCAAGCAGCAATAACAATGGGAATACTGGTTTCGCTGAGGTCTGAGCGAGTCAGTAAGCTGTGCCAGCGACCCTTTAAACGTCCAAATGCACATTCTATCACCATTCTGCACTTGCTCAGCCTATAGTTGAACAGCTCCTTACTACTGTCCAGGGTGCCTGTGTACGGCTTCATGAGCTAGGGCATTAAGGGGTAGGCTGGATCCCCAAGGATAACTATAGGCATTTCAACATCCCCAACAGTTATTTTCTGGTCTGGGAAGTAAATTCCTTCCTGCAGCCGTTTAAACAGACCAGAGTTCCTGAAGATGCGAGCGTCATGAACCTTTCCCGGCCATCCCACGTTGGTGTTGGTGAAACGTCCATTGTGGTCCACCAGAGCTTGCAGCACCATTGAAAAGTACCCCTTGCAGTTTATGTACCAGCTGCCATGGTGGTCCGGTCCCAAAATAGGGATATGCGTTCCATCTATCGCCCCACCACAGTTAGGGAATCCCATTGCAGCATGACCTGCACATTTCCCAGAGTCTCTACCTTTGGTAGCAGCAGCTCAATGATTGCATTGGCTACTTGCATTACAGCAACCCCCACAGTAGATTTGCCCACTCCAAATTGATTACTGACTGACTGGTAGCTGTCTGGCGTTGCAAGCTTCCACAGGGCTATCACCACTCGGTTGTGAACTGTGAGGGCTGCTCTCATCTTGTATTCAGGGCAGGGGAAAGCAACTCACAAAGTTCCATGAAAGTGCCCTTACGCATGCAAAAGTTTCGGAGCCACTGGGAATCATCCCATACCCGCAACACTATGCGGTCCCACCAGTCAGTGCTTGTTTCCCGGGCCCAGAATCGGCGTTCCACGGCATGAGCCTGCCCCATTAACACCATGATCTCCAAATTGTGGGGGAATGTGGTTTTAGAGAAAAGTGTGTTCATGTCCTCATCACTGCGCTTCTGTCGCCTCCTCGCCTGTTTTTTCAGGTGCTGGTTCTTCATAAACTGCACGATAATGCGCGAGGTGTTTACAATGGTCATAACTGCTGCGGTGAGCTGAACGGGCTCCTTGCTTGCTGTGCTATGGTGCCTGCTCCTGCTTGGGCAATCCAGGGAAAAGGGCACGAAACGATTGTCTGCCGTTGCTCTGACGGAGGGAGGGGCGACCGACAACATGGCTTACAGGATTGGCTTACAGGGAATTAAAATCAACAAAGGGGGTGGCTTTGCAAGAAACAGAATGTCCCCCTCAAGGATAGAACTCAAAACCTCAAGGATAGAACTCAAAACTGGGTTTAGCAGGCCGTTGATTTCACGGAGGGAGGGAGGAAGGGAGGAGAAAATGAATGCAAAACAAATCTGGTCTATTTCTTGTTTTGATCCACTTCATCTATCTTTATACATCTTGCTGGCAGCAGACTGTGCAGTACAACTGCTAGCCATCGTCATCTCCTGGGTGCTCGGCAGAAGACAGTGCAGTCTGACTGCTGGCTATTGTTGTCTCCTGGCTGCTCATTAAAAGACGGTGCACTAGGACTGCTGGTAGGACTGAATCGCCATGAGACGAAACTTAAAAGGGTAATGACCTGGCTGAGTCACTCCCATGTTTGCCCAGGCACCCCTGACCTCATCGAGGTCGGTTAAAAGAGCACTCTGGACTACGTCAATGACGGCTACCAGTCATACTGCACTGTCTGCTGCGAAAAGGCAATAAGCTGCTGCTGTGTAGCAATGCCGTACCGCGTCTGCCAGCACCCAGGAGACATACAGTGACGGTTAGCTGAGCAGGCTCCATGCTTGCCGTGGTATGGCGTCTGCATGGGTAACCCAGGAAAAAAGGTGCGAAACAATTGTCTGCTGTTGCTTTCACAGAGGGAGGGAGGGAAAGGGGGCCTGACGATATGTACCCAGAACCATTCGCGACAATGTTTCAGCCCCATCAGGCATTGGGATTTCTACCCAGAATTCAAATGGGCGGTGGAGACTGCGGGAACTGTGGGATAGCCACCCACAGTGCAATGCTTGGGAGTTGACGGTTGCCTCGGTACTGTGGACGCACTCCACCGACTACATGCACTTAGAGCATTTTCAGTGGGGACACCCACAATCCACTGTATAAAAACACTTTCTACAAAACTGACTTCTATAAATTCAACCTCATTTCATAGTGTAGACAGGGCCTGAACTAAAACTAAAAAAACGGAGAAAAATAGGTTTTAATGTAATGCTTAATTTGACCCAGTCCAAAACAAAATGTTGTTGTTGTTTTATTACATTTTGGGTGTTCTTCACACTTTTTAAATTAAAAACAACACCAAATCTAACTAAATTTCAAAACAAATGTTTTGAAACAATACATTGAAAGGTTTTGTTTCAAAGATGTCAAAACACACCATTTTGAATGTATTTGTTTTCTTTTTGTTTTTTTTCCAAAAACAATTTACTGAATTCTACCCAAACTGGCAAATAGTTATGGTCGCTCCAAAATTGCATTTTTTGTCAAATTTACTATTTGACCAAATCATTTTACCTATCTCTAGACAATTCATGACTGAAAATAATTAAAGTGTAAATACAGTGTAGTTAACGCACCTGGATTCTAATAGTATGAAACAGAATACCAAAGCAATAATAATAAATAAATCAGACATAATGACCAATATTCTCACAAATAAGAGCTCAAAACTATGCTCCTAAATCCATATGTAGACACCTACGGGGTGGGATTTTCAAAACCATCTGAGCGATTTGGGGGCAAAGTCCCACAGCTGTTATTGAGGTCAATAGGACTTAGGCTCCTAAATGATTCAGCATTTATGAAAATCCCAGCCTTATGCAGCTGAATTTTTGAAAATGTTGGCAACTGTAATGTAACTGTGATGTCACTACCTTGTAATTACATTCACCTTACTATGAAGTGTGATCTCCTGGAAAATCATGAGCCAAACTCCTCAGAATACTTCTTTGACAGGGGTTGTATGGGTAAAAATGAAGGCAGAATTTGTATGGGTAAAAATGAAGGCAGCTTTTATGCCTTACCAATAACAAATGGTTCTCCAGGTAGGGCTGTATAAAACATTCTGCAGTTTTCACTTTACCTGTATTCACGTGTAGAAACAATTATTTTCCCACAAGCAAAATCTGCCTTTTGTTGATGCAAGTGTTTGTCCTGCAAGGGCTATGAAAAATGTTTCACGTTTCACAAGAGAATGAACACTTACTTTCGTTGTTTGCTGGTATTGCCATTGGTGGGGATTATTTTCTCCCAACTCTCCCAGCTTGTTGGAAATAACCATGCCACAGTAGAGAGCTAACCATAAATTCAATCCTGAGGTAACTTGCCCAAGTTAAACTTGATCCCTTGAGTCAAATAGTCTTTAGATGTTTTCAGACCTGTACTTTTAAGCACAGATGCTATGGTCACATTGATATCAAGATATAAAATAATATAAATATATATGTCTTATCCAAGTTGTCATTATCCATTAGGCCAGAGCCCTTTTACACTTTCTGCTAGAACATAACAACCTCCAGCTTTAAGGTATAGGAGACATTTTATGAATGACTAATTAATATATTATCAGTTTTCAGCAGCAACCTTTTGGATGCTTTAAAAATAACCAGTTAATGCCCAGTTACGTTGGAAGTTGCTGGATTTTGAGTTCAAAGGCTTCGAATAATCAAACAAATTAAAACAAGAACTGATTAGGAAACAGACATACTCAATCAGATCAACAAACTTCCTGCTCAATGAGCAAGGAATAAATCAAGCTTGATAGTATTGTACTGCAGCAAAACACAAAAGTCAAACTAACAAAGGGAAATGAAAAACTGCCAGATCAATCTTTCTCTTCCATGACAGTTATCTCTCCTTCTGTAGTGAATTAGAGCAACCTAAAGCCTCAGTTCCACTGTTTTATACACACATAAATATACTCACATATGTGGTTAGTTACTATGTACATAAGTAACACATATATATGTGTCTTTGTAGGATCAGGGGCTAAGTTTGTTCAAGCAGGAGTGTATCTATTTAAAAGATTAACCACTGGAATTCATTCAGAGCTGAAAAAGTGTCCATAGTTTACAGTTGTGTGTGGAGTATGGAATAACTTTTTTCAGAGTTATCTTTGAAGATATAGAGGTAGTTTTATTGGAAAAGGTATGGATAATGTTCCAGAGATTATTCAGAGTACTGGCTTTATGGTCAATGAAAATATATGACTTCCAAACCCAAAATAAGGGGATCTTCACTAGTTATTTGTGAAAATAATGCATGCTTTGCCATGGGTAAATGCATAGAATTGAAATATTGTAACACCCCACCACTCTAATCAGACATGAGCAAATTATTCCTTTCCTCACAAAAGGGATTTGTTATAAATAACATAGGACTAGGTTGTGGCTTTAGCACCCTGAGTGCTGGGTGGCTCACAACTGCACCAACCCAGTGGGAGCACCAAGAGAACTGTTCCGCAGAGACACCCCACAGAGGCTAAACACCTCCTGAAACTTCTCACTCTACCTGGGGGGAAGTAGCTTGTGACACTGTTTTATAGGGTGCTGTATACTGCCCCCTGAATGGACCATCAGGCATGGGTGGGCAGGAGGAGTAATGACACTGTGTACTTACTCCGGGGGGAAGTACACTGCTGTACACTGAGCCCTGAATGCCACAATCCAGGAAGCTCTTAGGTCACCAGATAAGGGGGCAGAATCGCTGCATGACTAAATCTAGGTATAATCTAGTTTATAGTAATGTGTGACACTCTCCTGTGCAGTGTGCAGTTTGTGTAGGTACAATAGTGCCCATGGGTCTTCAAACATCAGAACCCCGACCCACCCAAAGGCCTGTTACGTGTGTGTGTGTGTGTGTGTGTGTGTGTGTGCACGCACATGTGCATACATATAACCACTCTTTTCCTCATTTTTCACCGGATATGGTCATTTATTTTTCAAAAGTCCTTTAAACTTATTTTACTGCTTGAAAACTCAAGGGCTTTTTCACAGTGCAAGAAATTCTCAATGAAATCTTTGAGGGCGTATAGCCCTTACATTCCTAGACAGCACCAGATAACAATGGTGATGGATCACATAGCGCTACCTCCCTAAAGATTCCTTCATGGATTCTTCATACTAATATGGACGTCTATTCCTTTCAGTTAAAGCAGTTATTTAACTCCTAAAATGGTATGTTTCTTTTCCCAGCTATTTTATCTCCCGAGCTGTGCTTTTTTCCCTTCATGTCCCTAGGAATTTCTACATTTTAAAAGCAATTCAGTGCAGGCATCTACACAGGGGATAGGAATTTGAAATTCCTTAAATGCTATGGCTATTCTGTAATCTCTTCACAGAAAAGCCTGCCCTGCTCTTTACTGAAGATTCCTACCCTGCTGGTTCATCTTCTCATGTTTACAGTCAAACATCAGTTAAAAATGTACTGGAAATAATTATATGAGGGAGTAGGCTCTGTGGAAATAGGTATCTAGAAATGATACAGTCCATTACAATTCCACCTGCCTTGTCTTTTGTTTTTAGGAACCTAATTTTTTTATTCCACAGAACAGGAAATTGTATACAAGACAAGAGGAATTTTTTGTCTGTCTATGTGTCATCCTTTTGGTCAGAATCTGTCAAGATCCACCTAAATCAGCAGTCCAGTATTAGAGATGGTCACCAAGGACTCTCATAATTCTGATTCAGCTCAAAACTTCAGCACCCCCATATCATTCTCTCTCTCTCTCTCACACACACACACACCCTCCCTTTCTCTCTCTCACATACACACATATGTGAAAGGTGTTAAGATTTGAGGATGTTGGTTAAGCCTATTAAATAAACAGGTGCTATCCACAGATTATGGAACCAGATTGAGGCTCCACCTAGTCCCTACCTCTCCTCAACCACTTGCTCATGGGGACAGTGGCAACCTCATGAAGTCTGCTCTGCCTTGGGAAAGCCACATTGGTGACTGGTGGGGGAAAGGGTCTGGCCATGTTTAGGGCCAGATACAAATGGGCCCAATATGTCTAGGCCCAAGTCTCCATTGCCCAGCATCAGGTGTTGTCATTTACAGCATTCATAAAGTGAATTGAAAGTGGTTGTAAAATTCTGCACAATCAGAATAGTGGGGTGATGCACCCAATTTGCACTGATTTGGATGACCAGACAAGGTCCAGAGCAACATGGTGTTTATTAATGCTCTGACAAGTTATAATTTTTTAAATCTTTCATATTTTAATGTAGAAATAATTGTAGACTAATTATAATAGCTGTAGACTATTATAATAGTTGCCTGAGAGCTATAATTAAAGTAGCAAAACAGTTTCTATTAGAACTCCCTGTTTCCAAAGACTCAGAACATATGTTTTCAGGGTAAATTTTCCATACTTGGACTCTGCCCAAAGCTAATTTTCTTGTTGTGTTTTATATTATTTTTGTTTAAGTTTGAGAAAAATCCCCTCAGCCATTTCCGAGTCATGAGTGAATGAAAAAACACACTTTCCTTTTTAATAAAAGTCTGATATTTTTCTCTCCACAGAGATAACAAAAACAACAATGAACCTTGAAACTTCAGATATGGAGGAATGCATATTTTGATACGTTTCATAGGAACCTAGGAATTTCCACACTGGATCAGACCCATGGTCCATCTTGTCCTGCATCCTGCCTCTGATGCTGGCCAGCACCAGTTGCTTCAGAGCAAGGAGTGAAGACCCTGCAGACTGTGGAGGGCTTGCATTGCACACTTCTCCAATACACAACCTCTTACTTTAACATCAGGGAAAGGTAATAAATACGGCAGATTTAAAAAAGATTTTAGGATCACTCTGAAAATTTTGTCCCATTGTTGAATAAACTGCAAATGTAAACATTTCATTTAAAAACAAAAAAAACCTAAAGCTGTATTTTGCTGCTGCCAAGCTACAGCCATCCCAGTATAATCAGAAGGGATGCTACCTGGGTAATAAGAGTTGGCCAGAATGTTTCTAATTTCTCCTTCAAGAAGAATTAAGTTACAGTGAACTAAGGCCATTTTATCCTTGACTGAGAGCATCCATACCAGGCTTAACACACTTGAGCTTATGCACATTGACTTTACACCCTCAGCTCTTTTGCCTTAACTTATCCACGTGCCCCTGTGTGAGCTAAGCCTTGGAGTGCATATAGTACGCTAACCATTACTTTGGGTCTTTTGCCATTGCCTTCTATGAGGCTAGGATTTCATCCATTAGCTGCTGCCATTTCCATGACGTTTTATTCCAAAAGAATGTGGGAAAGAACAACAGGGATGTAAGGTGGTTATATCCCTTTCCTCTCCTCAGTCCACTTCATTCTGAATCATCTTACAGCCCTACCACCAGGTTTTGTTGCTGAAGACCTGGTCCTAAACAATCTCTAGTCCCTTCCCTCCTCAGTGTGTGGCTATCATTTGGTACAAGTCTCTCCAGTGAATTTTAAGCCTGTTTGTGCAAATGGTGATAACTTTGATCAGTGTGGTGCCCAGGCAATCATGAGTTGCAGAGCTTTTCAGACACATATTTGGTATGTGGAAAAGATGACTGGCTTTAGAATAAACTCACTTTTAAATTCTACTTATTGTCCTGTTTGTTCCAAGACTTTGGGCCATATCCTCAGTTGCTATAATCACTATAGCTCGACTGACTTCAATGGAGCCATTCCCTTTTACCCCAGCTGCGGAAGTCCTACTTCATGAGCATAAAGAAAGAACCTTAAGGAATATAATCTTCACTGCCAAATTAAATGTAAAAAATTTAATAAGAAAAGCCAAAAAGGAGTTTGAAGAACAGCTAGACAAAAACTCAAAAAGTAATAACAAAATGTTTTTTAAGTACATCAGAAGCAGGAAGTCTGATAAACAACCAGTGGGGCCCCTGGATGATCAAGATACAAAAGTTGCACTTAGAGATGATAAACTTCATAGAATCATACAATCATAGAACATTAGGGTTGGAAGGGACCTCAGGAGGTCATCTAGTCCAACTCCCTGCTCAAAGCAGGACCAATCCCTAACTAAATCATCCCAGCCAGGGCTTCGTCAAGCCTGACCTTAAAAATATCTAAGGAAGGAGATTCCACCACCTCCCTAGGTAACGCATTCCAGTGTTTCACCACCCTCCTAGTGAAAAAGTTTTTCCTAATATCCAACCTAAACCTCCCCCACTGCAACTTGAGACCATTACTCCTTCTTCTGTCATCAGCTACCACTGAGAACAGTCTAGATCCATCCTCTTTGGAACCCCCTTTTAGGTAGTTGAAAGCAGTTATCAAATCCCCCCTCATTCTTCTCTTCTGTAGACTAAACATTCCCAGTTCCCTCAGCCTCTCCTCATAAGTCATGTGTTCCAGTCCCCTAATCATTTTTGTTACCCTCTGCTGGATGCTTTCCAATTTTTCCACATCCTTCTTGTAGTGTGGGGCCCAAAACTGGACAAAGTACTCCAGATGAGGCCTCACCAATGTCGAATAGAGGGGAACGATCACGTCTCTCAATCTGCTGGCAATGCCCCTACCTATACATCCCAAAATGCCATTGGCCTTCTTGGCAACAAGGGCACACTGTTGACTCATATCCAGCTTCTCGTCCACTGTAACCCCTAGGTCCTTTTCCGCAGAACTACTGCCTAGCCATTCGGTCCCTAGTCTGTAGCGGTGCATGGGATTCTTCCGTCCTAAGTGCAAGACTCTGCACCTGTCCTTGTTGAACCTCATCAGTTTTACTTTGGCTAGGGCCAAAATAATTTGTCTAGGGCCCACTGTATCCTATCCCTACCCTCCAGCGTATCTACCTCTCCTCCCAGTTTAGTGTCATCTGCAAACTTGCTGAGGGTGCAATCCACACCATCCTCCAGATCATTAATGAAGATATTGAATGAGACCGGCCCAAGGACCGACCTTTGGGGCACTCCACTTGATACCGGCTGCCAGCTAGACATGGAGCCATTGATCACTACCCGTTGAGCCCGACAATCTAGCCAACTTTCTATCCACCTTATAGTCCATTCATCCAGCCCATACTTCTTTAACTTGCTGACAAGAATACTGCGGGAGACCGTGTTAAAAGCTTTGCTAACGTCAAGGAATAACACATCCACAACTTTCCCCTCATCCACGGAGCCAGTTATCTCGTCATAGAAGGCAGTTACAATAGTCAGGCATGACTTGCCCTTGGTGAATCCATGCTGACTGTTCCTGATCACTTTCCTCTCCTCTAAGTGCTTCAGAATTGATTCCTTGAGGATCTGCTCCATGATTTTTCCAGGGACTGAGGTGAAGCTGACTGGCCTGTAGTTCCCAGGATCCTCCTTCTTCCCTTTTTTAAAGATTGGCACTACATTAGCCTTTTTCCAGTCGTCCGGGACTTCCCCCAATTGCCATGAGTTTTCAAAGATAAAGGCCAATGGCTCTGCAATCACATCTGCCAACTCCTTTAGCACTCTTGGATGCAGCGCATCCGGCTCCATGGACTTCTGCTTGTCCAGCTTTTCTAAATAGTCCCAGACCACTTCTTTCTCCACAGAGGGCTGGTCACCTCCTCCCCATGCTGTGCTGCCCAGTGCAGCAGTCTGGGAGCTGATCTTGTTCTGAAGACAGAGGCAAAAAAAGCATTGAGTACATTAGCTTTTTCCACATCCTCTGTCACTAGGTTGCCTCCCTCATTCAGTAAGGGGCCCACACTTTCCTTGACTTTCTTCTTGTTGCTAACATACCTGAGGAAACCCTTCTTGTTACTCTTAACATCTCTTGCTAGCTGTAAGTCCAGGTGTGATTTGGCCTTCCTGATTTCCCTCCTGCATGCCCGATCAATATTTTTATACTCTTCCCTGATCATTTGTCCAATCTTCCACTTCTTGTAAGCTTCTTTTTTGTGTTCAAGATCATCAAGGATTTCACTGTTAAGCCAAGCTGGTCACCTGCCATATTTACTATTCTTTAGACACATCGGGATGGTTTGTCCCTGTAACCTCAATAAGGATTCTTTAAAATACAGCCAGCTCTCCTGGACTCCTTTCCCCCTCATGCTATTCTCCCAGGGGATCCTGCCCATCAGTTCCCTGAAGGAGTCAAAGTCTGCTTTTCTGAAGTCCAGGGTCTGTATTCTGCTGCTCTCCTTTCTTCCCTGTGTCAGGATCCTGAACTCCACCATCTCATGGTCACTGCCTCCCAGGTTCCCATCCACTTTTGCTTCCCCTACTAATTCTTCCCGGTTTGTGAGCAGCAGGTCAAGAAGTGCTCTGTCCCGAGTTGGTTCCTCCAGCATTTGCACCAGGAAATTGTCCCCTACATTTTCCAAAAACTTCCTGGATTTTCTGTGCACCGCTCCCAGCAGATATCAGGGTGATTGAAGTCTCCCATGAGGACCAGGGCCTGCGATCTAGTAACTTCCGTGAGTTGCTGGAAGAAAGCCTCGTCCACCTCATCCCCCTGGTCCCATGGTCTATAGCAGACTACCACCACCACGACATCATCCTTGTTGCTCACACTTCTAAACTTAATCCAGAGACACTCAGGTGTTTCTGCAGTTTCATACTGGAGCTCTGAGCAGTCATACTGCTCCCTTACATACAGTACAACTCCCCCACCTTTTCTGCCCTGCCCGTCCTTCCTGAACAGTTTATATCCATCCATGACAGCACTCCAGTCATGTGAGTTATCCCACCAAGTTTCTGTTATTCCAATTACATCATAATTCCTTGACTGTGCCAGGACTTCCAGTTCTCCCTGCTTGTTTCCCAGGCTTCTTGCATTTGTGTGTAGGCACTTGAGATAACTCGCTGATCGTCCCTCTTTCTCAATATGAGGCAGGACCCCTGCCCTCTCGCGTGCTCCTGCTCGTGCTTTCTCCCAGTATCCCACTTCCCCACTTACCTCAGGGCTTTGGTCTCCTTCCCTTGGTGAACCTAGTTTAAAGCCCACCTCACTAGGTTAGCCAGCCTGCTTGTGAAGATGCTCTTCCCTCTCTTCGTTAGGTGGATCCCGTCTCTGCCTAGCACTTCTCCTTCTTGGAACACCATCCCATGGTCAAAGAATCCAAAGCCTTCTCTCCAACACCACCTGAATAGCCATTCGTTGACTTCCACGATTCGACGGTCTCTACCCAGGCCTTTTCCTTCCACGGGGAGGATGGACGAGAACACCACTTGCGCCTCAAACTCCTTTATCCTTCTTCCCAGAGCCACGTAGTCTGCAGGGATCTGCTCAAGGTCATTCTTGGCAGTATCATTGGTGCCCACATGGAGAAGCAGGAAGCGGTAGCGATCCGAGGGCTTGATGAGTCTCAGCAGTCTCTCTGGCACATCGTGAATCCTAGCTCCTGGCGAGCAGCAGACTTGTTATCACAGAGGAACTAAATGAATTCTTCGCTTCAGTCTTCACGGCTGAGGATGTTAGGGAGATTCCCAAACCTGAGCCGTCTTTTGTAGGTGACAAATCTGAGGACTTGTCACAGATTTAAGTGTCTCTAGAGGAGGTTTTGGAATTAATTAAGAAACATAATGGTAACAAGTCACCAGGACCAGATGGCATTCACCCAAGAATTCTGAAAGAACTCAAATGTAAAATTGAAGAACTATTAACTACAGTTTGTAACCTGTTCTTTAAATCAGCTACTGTACCCAATGACTGGAAGATAGCTAATGTAACGCCAATATTTGAGAAGGGCTTTAGAGGTGATCCTGGCAATTACAGACCGGTAAGTCTAACATCAGTACCAGGCAAATTAGTTGAAACAATAGTAAAGAATAAAATTGTCAAACAGAAGAACATAAATTGTTGCGCAAAAGTCAACATGGTTTTTGTAAAGGGAGATCATGTCTTATTAATCTATTAGAGTTATTTGAGATCGTCAGCAAACATATGGACAAGGGGGAATCCAGTGGACATAGTGTACTTTGATTTCCAGAAAGCCTTTGACAAGGTCCCTCACTAAAGGCTCTTATGTAAATTAAGTTGTCATGGGATAAGAGGGAAGATCCTTTCATGGATTGAGAACTGGTTAAAAGCCTTGGAACAAAGGGTAGGAATAAATGGTAAATTTTCAGAACAGAGAGGGGGTAACTAGTGGTGTTCCCAAAGGGTCGGTCCTAGGGTCAATTCTATTCAACTTATTCATAAATGATCTGGAGAAAGGGGTAACAGTGAGGTGGCAAAGTTTGCATATGATACTAAACTGCTCAAGATAGTTAAGACCAAAGCAGACTGTGAAGAACTTCAAAAAGATCTCACAAAACTAAGTGACTGGGCAACAAAATGGCAAATGAAATTTAATGTGGATAAATGTAAAGTAATACACATTGGAAAAAATAACCCCAACTATACATACAATATGATGGGGGTTAATTTAGCTACAATTAATCAGGAGAAAGATCTTGGAGTCATCGTGGATAATTCTCTGAAGACGTCCACGCAGTGTGCAGCGGGAGTCAAAAAAGCAAACAGGATGTTAGGAATCATTAAAAAAGGGATAGAGAATAAGACGGAGAATATCTTATTGCCCTTATATAAATCCATGGTATGCCCAAATCTTGAATACTGCATATGTGGTCCCCTCATCTCAAAAAAAGATATACTGGCATTAGAAAAGGTTCAGAAAAGGGCAACTAAAATGATTAGGGGTTTGGAATGGGTCCCATATGAGGAGAGATTAAAGAGACTAGGACTTTTCAGCTTGGAAGAGAGGAGACTAAAGGGGGATATGACAGAGGTATATAAAATCATGAGTGGTGTGGAGAAAGTGAATAAGGAAAAGTGATTTACTTGTTCCCATAATATAAGAACTAGGGGCCACCAAATTAAATGAATGGGCACCAGGTTTAAAAAAAAATAAAAGGAAGTTCTTTTTCACTCAGCGCACAGTCAACCTGTGGAACTCCTTGCCTGAGGAGGTTGTGAAGGCTAGGACTATAACAGGGTTTAAAAGAGAACTGGATAAATTCATGGAGGTTAAGTCCATTAATGACTATTAACCAGGATGGGCAAGAAATGGTGTCCCTAGCCTCTGTTTGTCAGAAGGTGGAGATGGATGGCAGGAGAGAGATCACTTGATCATTACCTGTTAGGTTCACTCCCTTTGAGGCACCTGGCATGACCACTGTTGGTAGACAGGATACTGGGCTGGACGGACCTTTGGTCTGACCAAGTATGGCCATTCTTATGTTCTCATGAGCTGACCAGCAAATGAAATCAAGATTCTAGAATAATAGATGTTAGGGTTGCAGTATCCCTTGTGTATAAGACCATAGATAGATGGTCATTTAGTGCAATGCCCTTCATGGAGGAAGATTTTCCTCTCCACTAGCCACTCTGATGTTACAAATTACTAAGAGCTCCGGTTTCTAGGCCTTGAAGTTTTTTTAGTGTATCTTAATGGTACCTCAACCGTCCTTAATCCGTGTCTGTTTTCCCCCAAAATCTACATATTAAATACTGCCCTTTATCTCTCTTTAATGGGTAGACCTAATTCTTTTATCATTTTATGTCCTATTCAGATCATCTGTAACATATCAACTTCCTTTCTACAAAGAGGTGACCAAACAGTATGCAGTGCTCTGGCTGTTTAGCTAACGCATTGATAAGGTGTTTTGTACATTAGCATGTAGGCATCATAGGATTTCATGTGCCTCGATATCAAGGGTGAGTGCATGTGTGTTCCTCATGTCTTCACATGCACTAATAAATACTTTTCAAAAAAGCATTTCCCAGCCTTTACAGCCACACCAAAATAGGGTCTCTTGTCCAACTTTGTATCCATTATCACCCCTAGCTCCTTTTTCCCATCACTCATCATTGGTGCTGAGAGCTCTGTAGGAGTACAATCATTGTGGTTCCACTGTGCAAGGGGACTGGGGGACAAGAGTTTGAGAGGCTGCATAAAGGATATTTACCCCATGCATGATGCAGAGATGAGTTTCACATGGGATCCCTGTGCTGTAGATTACAAAAAATGCTTGAGAGAGAGGTAGAGCTCAAGGAACTGCTCCACTTTTGGTTCTTCTTTCCATTACTGAATGTGACAAAAAGTTTCTCTTTCAAATTAGAGGGCACCTGAAAACTTGGGGATATCACTTGCCTGAAGCTATCCAGTCATGCTATTGACTCACTTTAATAACCAGCGCAAGCATCCCATCTCACAGTCCCATGCCTAATCTGCTGGACTCTGCTGCTTCTCAAGCAAATCTCTAAACTGCTGCACATATTTACAGTCTTAACTTCAATTTATCCCACCTTTTTCTTGCCTGGGAATCATTCACTATTTTCAGTCAAACTCCACTGTTTTGCACTGCTTCCAGATTTGGTACTATCTGCATGTTTGAAAAATGTGCAATTTACTTTATTCTCCAAATCATTACTGGAGTACTGTCATGGATGGTTATAAACTGTTCAGGAAGGACAGGCAGGGCAGAAAAGGTGGGGGAGTAGCACTGTATGTAAGGGAGCAGTATGACTGCTCAGAGCTCCGGTACGAAACTGTAGAAAAACCTGAGTGTCTCTGGATTAAGTTTAGAAGTGTGTGCAACAAGAGTGATGTAGTGGTGGGAGTCTGCTATAGACCACCGGACCAGGGGGATGAGGTAGATGAGGCTTTCTTCTGGCAGCTCACGGAAGCTACTAGATCGCATGCCCTGATTCTCATGGGTGACTTTAATTTTCCTGATATCTGCTGGGAGAGCAATACTGCGGTGCATAGACAATCCAGGAAGTTTTTGGAAAGCGTAGGGGACAATTTCCTGGTGCAAGTGCTAGAGGAGCCAACTAGGGGGGGCGCTTTTCTTGACCTGCTGCTCACAAACCAGGTAGAATTAGTGGGGGAAGCAAAAGTGGATGGGAATCTGGGAGGCAGTGACCATGAGTTGGTTGAGTTCAGGATCCTGACGCAGGGAAGAAAGGTAAGCAGCAGGATACGGACCCTGGACTTCAGGAAAGCAGACTTCGACTCCCTCAGGGAACGGATGGCCAGGATCCCCTGGGGGACTAACTTGAAGGGGAAAGGAGTCCAGGAGAGCTGGCTGTATTTCAAGGAATCCCTGTTGAGGTTACAGGGACAAACCATCCCGATGAGTCGAAAGAATAGTAAATATGGCAGGCGTCCGGCTTGGCTTAACGGTGAAATCCTAGCGGATCTTAAACATAAAAAAGAAGCTTACAAGAAGTGGAAGGTTGGACATATGGCCAGGGAAGAGTATAAAAATATTGCTCGGGCATGTAGGAATGAAATCAGGAGGGCCAAATCGCACCTGGAGCTGCAGCTAGCGAGAGATGTCAAGAGTAACAAGAAGGGTTTCTTCAGGTATGTTGGCAACAAGAAGAAAGCCAAGGAAAGTGTGGGACCCTTACTGAATGAGGGAGGCAACCTAGTGACAGAGGATGTGGAAAAAGCTAATGTACTCAATGCTTTTTTTGCCTCTGTTTTCACTAACAAGGACAGCTCCCAGACTGCTACGCTGGGCATCACAAAATGGGGAAGAGATGGCCAGCCCTCTGTGGAGATAGAGGTGGTTAGGGACTATTTAGAAAAGCTGGACGTGCACAAGTCCATGGGGCCGGACGAGTTGCATCCGAGAGTGCTGAAGGAATTGGCGGCTGTGATTGCAGAGCCATTGGCCATTATCTTTGAAAACTCGTGGCGAACCGGGGAAGTCCCGGATGACTGGAAAAAGGCTAATGTAGTGCCAATCTTTAAAAAAGGGAAGAAGGAGGATCCTGGGAACTACAGGCCAGTCAGCCTCACCTCAGTCCCTGGAAAAATCATGGAGCAGGTCCTCAAAGAATCAATCTTGAAGTACTTGCATGAAAGGAAAGTGATCAGGAACAGCCAGCATGGATTCACCAAGGGAAGGTCATGCCTGACTAATCTAATCGCCTTTTATCATGAGATTACTGGTTCTGTGGATGAAGGGAAAGCAGTGGATGTATTGTTTCTTGACTTTAGCAAAGCTTTTGACACGGTCTCCCACAGTATTCTTGTCAGCAAGTTAAGGAAGTATGGGCTGGATGAATGCACTATAGGGTGGGTAGAAAGCTGGCTAGATTGTCGGGCTCAACGGGTAGTGATCAATGGCTCCATGTCTAGTTGGCAGCCGGTGTCAAGTGGAGTGCCCCAGGGGTCGGTCCTGGGGCCGGTTTTGTTCAATATCTTCATAAATGATCTGGAGGATGGTGTGGATTGCACTCTCAGCAAATTTGCGGACGATACTAAACTGGGAGGAGTGGTAGATACGCTGGAGGGGAGGGATAGGATACAGAAGGACCTAGACAAATTGGAGGATTGGGCCAAAAGAAATCTGATGAGGTTCAATAAGGATAAGTGCAGGGTCCTGCACTTAGGACGGAAGAATCCAATGCACCGCTACAGACTAGGGACCGAATGGCTAGGCAGCAGTTCTGCGGAAAAGGACCTAGGGGTGACAGTGGACGAGAAGCTGGATATGAGTCAGCAGTGTGCCCTTGTTGCCAAGAAGGCCAATGGCATTTTGGGATGTATACGTAGGGGCATAGCGAGCAGATCGAGGGACGTGATCGTCCCCCTCTATTCGACATTGGTGAGGCCTCATCTGGAGTACTGTGTCCAGTTTTGGGCCCCACACTACAAGAAGGATGTGGATAAATTGGAGAGAGTCCAGCGAAGGGCAACAAAAATGATTAGGGGTCTAGAACACATGACTTATGAGGAGAGGCTGAGGGAGCTGGGATTGTTTAGCCTGCAGAAGAGAAGAATGAGGGGGGATTTGATAGCTGCTTTCAACTACCTGAAAGGGGGTTCCAAAGAGGATGGCTCTAGACTGTTCTCAATGGTAGCAGATGACAGAACGAGGAGTAATGGCTTCAAGTTGCAGTGGGGGAGGTTTAGATTGGATATTAGGAAAAACTTTTTCACTAAGAGGGTGGTGAAACACTGGAATGCGTTGCCTAGGGAGGTGGTGGAATCTCCTTCCTTGGAAGTTTTTAAGGTCAGGCTTGACAAAGCCCTGGCTGGGATGATTTAACTGGGAATTGGTCCTGCTTCGAGCAGGGGGTTGGACTAGATGACCTTCAGGGGTCCCTTCCAACCCTGATATTCTATGATTCTATGATTCTATGATTAATAAAGATATTAAATTGTATTGGTCACTTGATAGTGATCCTTAATGAATTCCAACCAATCTGATGGTTTTGTACTATTATTAATTCTTCTTTGTTTATAACTTGTCAAGTAACTTTGTACAGCATAATATTCTTAATCATGTAAGCATCTTTCCAATTTCTTAATTCACATGTATTACAGGATTGTGAAAGGTTTCAGAGTAGCAGCCATGTTAGTCTGTATTCGCAAAAAGAAAAGGAGTACTTGTGGCACCTTAGAGACTAACAAATTTATTTGAGCATAAGGTTTCGTGAGCTACAGCTCACTTCATCGGATGCATTCAGTGGAAAATACAGTGGGGAGATTTATATACACAGAGAACATGAAACAATGGATGTTATCATACACACTTTAAGGAGAGTGATCACTTAAGAAGAGCTAATACCAGCAGGAGAGCGGGGGGCGGGAGGGAGAAAACCTTTTGTAGTGATAATCAAGGTGGGCCATTTCCAGCAGTTGACAAGAACTGAGGAACAGTGGGGATGTATCCGATGCATCCAATGAAGTGAGCTGTCGCTCACAAAAGCTTATGCTCAAATATATTTGTTAGTCTCTAAGGTGCCACAAGTACTCCTTTTCTTTTTGAGAATTGTGAAAGCTTTCCTAAGGTTTAGCTAAATTGAGTCCACTGAATTCTCTTTATCAAGAAAATGGTAGTTTTGTCAAAGAAAGAGGTCAAGATTGTTTGCCATGATCTGTTCTCTCTGAACATATGTTGCTCACGAGTAAAAATAAGTGAATATTAAAAAAAAAAAACCTTCCACAATTGTTCACTGTACTTTTTAAAGGACTTTTTTTCTAGCCATGATTATGCTTCTTTTGGCAAACATTCCAGAAAGAGTTTCATTGGAATACATGTTCACTGAAATATATGTTCACAAAATGTGAATTTCAAAATTACATGCACAATTAACTGTGAATCATAGAATCATAGAATATCAGGGTTGGAAGGGACCTCAGGAGGTCATCTAGTCCAACCCCCTGCTCGAAGCAGGACCAATCCCCAATTAAATCATCCCAGCCAGGGCTTTGTCAAGCCTGACCTTAAAAACTTCTAAGGAAGGAGATTCCACCACCTCCCTAGGCAACGCATTCCAGTGTTTCACCACCCTCCTAGTGAAAAAGTTTTTCCTAATATCCAACCTAAACCTCCCCCACTGCAACTTGAGACAATTACTCCTTGTCCTGTCCTCTTCTACCACTGAGAATAGTCTAGAACCATCCTCTCTGGAACCACCTCTCAGGTAGTTGAAAGCAGCTATCAAATCCCCCCTCATTCTTCTCTTCTGCAGACTAAACAATCCCAGTTCCCTCAGCCTCTCCTCATAAGTCATGTGTTCCAGACCCCTAATCATTTTTGTTGCCCTTCGCTGGACTCTTTCCAATTTATCCACATCCTTCTTGTAGTGTGGGGCCCAAAACTGGACACAGTACTCCAGATGAGGCCTCACCAATGTCGAATAGAGGGGGACGATCACGTCCCTCGATCTGCTCGCTATGCCCCTACTTATACATCCCAAAATGCCATTGGCCTTCTTGGCAACAAGGGCACACTGCTGACTCATATCCAGCTTCTCGTCCACTGTCACTCCTAGGTCCTTTTCCGCAGAACTGCTGCCTAGCCATTCGGTCCCTAGTCTGTAGCTGTGCATTGGGTTCTTCCATCCTAAGTGCAGGACCCTGCACTTATCCTTATTGAACCTCATCAGATTTCTTTTGGCCCAATCCTCCAATTTGTCTAGGTCCCTCTGTATCTTATCCCTGCCCTCCAGCGTATCTACCACTCCTCCCAGTTTAGTATCATCCGCAAATTTGCTGAGAGTGCAATCCACACCATCCTCCAGATCATTTATAAAGATATTGAACAAAACCGGCCCCAGGACCGACCCCTGGGGCACTCCACTTGACACCGGCTGCCAACTAGACATGGAGCCATGTGAAAACCACATTTTAAATTTAATTAATTAATTAATTAATGCATTAATTAATAAAAATAAATTAATTAAATAAAACCACATTTTAAATAAAACCACATTTTAAATGACAGGTTTCAGAGTAACAGCCGTGTTAGTCTGTATTCGCAAAAAGAAAAGGAGTACTTGTGGCACCTTAGAGACTAACCAATTTATTTGAGCATGAGCTTTCCGATGAAGTGAGCTGTAGCTCACGAAAGCTCATGCTCAAATAAATTGGTTAGTCTCTAAGGTGCCACAAGTACTCCTTTTCTTTTTGCACATTTTAAATGTGGACGCTTAAATATTTTGCACTGTAAATTGTTCTCTAGCACCCAATCAGAGATAAAAAATAGCATTTGTTTTGTCTGAGCACTCACGACCAAGCAACACAGCTCACATGTTGTAGATTATCAAACTCACATGGCAAACAATCTATAGAATACAAACATTGTGTGATAAACATTCAGTGATAAACAAATTGGAAATACCATAGATTAGATAGACAAATACATGAGAAAGCAAGCAGGATTAACCCATTCAGCTCATTTGTTATGAAGCCCTTATGGCCAGTTTAGCCTTTTTTTTTTCTTTCTTTTTTCTTTTTTTAATTTAGCAGTAACACAAGGAACCTACAGTCTGCATCCTGTAAGACATTGGCCTAAGCAAGTTAACATATGTGAAGCATAAGTCTAGGACCTTTAACATAGATAAAGTGGCTCAGTGGTCACCCTAGATTTTGCGGAACTGGGAATAGCTTGCTTAAGAGAAAAGTTGGTATCAAATGAGACTAGGTAAATGCAGGAATACTGACATGATACTAAACTTGGATACTTTAGGATAGGATCATTGGCAGATGTCTAACCACAAATTTGCTTTAGTACTATGGTAATGAGTAAATAGGGATTAATATGCTAGCCTATCACATAAAGGCACCCCAGTATTATGAGGGTGAGGAAGTTGGATATGGACAGAAGAGACTGGGTGTTTATATTAATATTCATTATAATTCCCAGACCCTATATAAGCAAGAAGCCACATGAAAAGCTAGCTAGCCCTCCACCCTTCAATATTTTAGTGTTATAATCTATCATCTATCTTCAAACATTGTGGATCTGGACCATTGGACCCATGTGGCATGCCAGAGACAGAGCTGGTCCTTTGTCTCTTTGTCTCTTACCATCAGACCTCCACTAACGGAGTGTGAGTATATAAGTTTATGAGCATATGCTATGCAAGGAATAATGTTGAAATATTTCTCTATTATTGCTTGTATTTGCTCATGTGGTTTGGAGCTTTCTTGTCTCTATTAATTGTATCAATAAAGGTTGTTAAAAGGTTGTGTTTTGCTCTCTGTGTGAGTGTCCTTGCCATACACCCTACAAGATATTTAACTTGTCAGTTCTGACTGTTGTGTCTGATTCTGGGACAAGAACCTTAGTACACTCCTCTCATTAGTTGAGTACTAACTGGCATTCATTATAGGGTCAGGCTAGAGTTATAATCCATTTTTTCTACTTGAATTTTCAAAAATGATTTGTCAGCATTTTTAATTTGGAGGCTTTTCTAAAAGACTTGCCATTTTAGTGTCTGAGCCAATTTGCAAATTTAACTTTCCCAAATGCCAACTGAATGCACCCCAATGCATATTAGTACATGCAAATGAGCATTTTAGCATGTAAACAGGAGTGGGCATAACATCTGCAAGTCCAAGTTTAAAGGCCCCAAATCTGAAAATCTGGCTTCAAAGAAAGACCTATATTTAATTTTGTTTCTAGGAGTTTTGAATGCCATCTTAAAGGAGATGGTTCCTACCCGAGTTCAGTACTGGATCAAGCATCTTGCTGTACTTTCATGTCCTGATCCTGCAAATTCTTAACACACTGGAGTTAACGGGACTGCTTGTGTGAGTAAAGTTACATCCGTAAGTGTTTTTAGGATTGGGCCCTCAGATTTCTGCAATAACAGGACTTTGTCAACTCTTCCATCTACTGTAGACAGGGTGAATGCTGATTAGGTTAATTACATTAACCACTGTTAATCAGAACAACTGCTGTATGGGACTTATTGAAACCCAGGCTAAGCAATTGGTTCAAAGAGCTCTTAATATCTGGGCTGGATGCTTTGGCTTGGTCAGTTTATTGCATTGCTATTTGAGATGGGCCTAAACTGGAACCCAAATTAATCCTTATCATAGTTCACGGGAGCTGCGGATGGACTCTGCAGTTTGTTTTACTTTTCTTGTTACACTTTTCTGGTCACATTAGAATTTCTCTATCTTCTGTATCCATTTTAATGTCTATAAATAATCAGCTTAGGTTTCATCGGTTGGTATCACTACAATCCATGGAACATGAAGATAATCTAGTTAGCCAGAAAAATACATAATTAATGGTGCAGGAGGAAGGAATGTTTTCCATTTTCTGCACATGCATTAAGGGACACCGGGGTAACTAGTAGTGGCTTAAAAATGAAGGTTGCTTCTACAGAGATGACATCTGACAATGGGTTCTCAGACCATTTGTGCCTTTCCTTAATTCCTGCCTCACTCTCACTCTTCTCTAGCTCTATTTTACTCTCAAGGCTTTATGATCTGTATTAATTGTAAGCATGCAGTGATGTGACAGCTAAGCAAGCACCTGACCAATCAGACTCCCACAGTGTCTGCAATGATTTGAATCAGACCTTTAAATTACGTATGGGTCGAGTCCCAAGGGCGAAGTTACCACAGCTGTGTATTCTTTCAAAATATAGTAAGATAGTTTCTTGCAAATTATAATCATCCCCAGTTACTGGGATGGTGAAAATTAATGGGGTTTGTCTGACAACAGGGCAAAGAGCTAATTAACTTAGGTTTCAGAGAAGCAGTCGTGTTAGTCTGTATTCGCAAAAAGAAAAGGAGTACTTGTGGCACCTTAGAGACTAACCAATTTATTTGAGCATAAGCTTTCGTGAGCTCTCACGAAAGCTTATGCTCAAATAAATTGGTTAGTCTCTAAGGTGCCACAAGTACTCCTTTTCTATTTAACTTAGTGCCTTGCATTTAACCTATTGACTAGATAATGCTGGAAATCAATTCTTTAGAGAGGAATTCTGCTTTGTGTATTATTCTATGGCAATTACAATTTGTAGACTGAATTAACTTCCAAGAAATAAAGCCTAATTTATTATTTACTGAGTAAATCCTCATTATCTCCTGTCATTATACAAGCACTGTTGGCACCAAAATGGGGAAGGTTATGTCAGTGTTCACGTTTTAATCCTGTTTGCAGTGATTTATAGACTCACCCCACAATAGCAGCAGGTTAATACTTGGCATGTAAGGATTTACAAGGGCAATTTGATTTTGGGTGGGGGACAAAACATACAGAAGAAAACATGGTTTGTCCCGTTTAAGATATTGGTATGCAAACAAACAGAAGAATGAGAACATAATGACTGTTCAGTGGCTTAAGCACTATTTTGTGCTCCTTTAATTCAAAAGCAAGTTTGATTTTTAAACAGATTATTTGAATTATATCAATTCCTGATGTGGATTAGTGCCTATTGATATGGCAGGTGACATTATAAAGTTAATGGACCAGATTCTCTTTTCCACTAAGGCCCCTTTATATGGCTCTGGTGGTATAAAGGATCTTATGTCCATTTTAACACCCTTTATACTACTGAGCACTGTAAACAGTCCTTAGTGTAAATGAGACTAAGAACTCACTATGTACTAATATATACCACAGTTATTTCCCATTCTAAGTATAGGGAGAAGCCAGGGTATATCAGACCCCATTGTGTAAATCAGGTGCTTGCTCTTTTAAAAATATTGAAACTAAGTTATTTTAGTTAAAAAAGCAGCAATTGGGCTATGTGTAAAACCTTTTTACACAGGATATCCTCCAGAGGTGCTCCCTGGAGTCAAAGCAAGAATGGAGATCACAAAGGAGAAGATGGAACCAAGACCAGGGATAAGTGGAGCTGGTTGAGCAGAGAAAGCAAAATGGTTGTGTGGAGGAGAACAGACTTACCATTAGACTAGAGGGCAGGCAGGGAAGGGGAATGACAGGAGCACAGAAGTCAGATTAAAAATAATGGGAGGAGAGAGTGACAAAGAAAATGGTGGAGGAGAATAGGTGATACTGAAAGACAAGCATTGATGGTTGCAGAGGGAAAATTCTGAGAAGGAATGGAACCTTATGCAAAGTTTAGAAGTCACTCCCAATGTGTCATGAGGACTTGCTGCAAAGCTTATTCAGTTTAATGGGAGTCTTCCTGATGACTTCAATGAGCTTTAGTTTAGGCCCTGACTAATTTTTAAACTTCAAAATCCAGCCATGTGTGTAAATATTGGTCAAATTCTGAGTGAGACTATGGGCTATGCTCTGCCCCCAGATGTCTGAAAACAACAGATATTGAAGTCTACCTGAGCATATAACTAAGCCCCATTGGGACACTACACCCCATATTCATCTTGGGGGTATGATTATGATATGATTATGACATAATTATGATGCAATTTGTACAAGATGAGCCAGCAAGGTGTTATTGGAAAAGTTATGATTTCCTGAATATGATTATCCTATTTGTATGCATGTATCATTTTTGTATCTGAAGTTATTAATATTGACTATGGATCTGTTTTTCAAAAGTGCTTACTCTGGAAAACACCCACAACTAGCCTCTCAGGTAAAACGATGAAGAAGCTAGACAGTGTTGATAGTCCACCAGCAAAGACGAAGGACTATGAAAGAGCTTAGCCCATCTGTAAACGTTTCAGCCAGCCTGTAAATAATAGTTGGTATGACCATGTACTGAACTCCATTTTGGGTATCTGTATTTTTCCCAAACTGAGCTGGGAACTGTTTTCAGAACTTGTTTTTTGCTTTATCTAAACCAGTGTGCCTTTGAGTGAAGTGTCTGGGGAAAAATCTCATCTTGGTTAACACAGGCTTGTTGCACATTCCTCTCCACATTGATGGAGGGGTGAACTGAGTAATAAATTCATATTGGTTGGGATTTTGACAAGAGCAAGACAGTGCAGCTCTGGGGTTCTTGGCTGGGGATCTGGGAGTTATTTTGGCTGTCACCTCTTTATTGTTGGTACATGCAGTGGCTGGCCAGAGACTGCATATAACTGCAGCTGGGTGTGTCCCTGCCTGTGTGAATGCTAGTGGGTATCTAGGACTGCGAGTGGTCTTCAGCTTATCACAGCAACACAGAGTGAGAAGAAATCCAGGCTGGTGAGTCAGAAGGCTCAGTGGTACCCCAATTCCAGGTAGTACCCGAGGGGGAACCCATCACACCCATATTCTTAACCAATTGCCTACCAAATTAAAATGTTAAACTCTTGATTTCTTTATGAATAGTATAGATATTGGGCGTATAAATGCAGGCTCATGTAAATACATTTTGCACAAGCAGATTACTGGGCATACCCATATCTTTGGGCATCTATTTACAAGCACAAATTATTATATTAGCCTAACAAACAGAATATAATTTTAAAATGTAGTCCTTGATTAATTTATCCAAATAGGTTCTAAAATGTTGCAACACCAGTTCATAATGGAAATACTGCACCATAGTGCTGCATACTTAATATAAACAATTGAAAAGTGATGGGAGATAGCAAATGTGTCAGGATAATGGAATATCTTCAAGTTTTTATTGGGGTTTAATAGTATTTGGATGTATTAAATCCGCATCCTATTTCCCAGTGTGTTTTGTTTAAATGAAACATTTACACTTTTTTGCCCCAATAGTTTCTCTCATAAGGACATTTAAAGTAATGTCAGATGCATTTTATTTTAATCCCTCAAGGTTCTTGCAGCTTTAAAGCTAGAGCTAATAATAAGGTCACTAAAATACAGTGCTGATCTGGTCTGTAAATACCTTTAAATTGATTTTAATAGCTAAAATATAACATTATGACTGAACTTGCTCTGAATCAATGACATATATTATAGTTATAGCTAGTTCTTTAGTTATAGAGTTAAACAGACAGCCCTGATCCTTTAGATTATTTGGCATATTTTAGTGAATGGGTAAAATGTCCTTTGAAGTACTACGTCTGAACTATTGGTGAACAATGAATACATATCCAGCTTGTTGTTCACTGAATAACTGGAAGGACCTCTCTATTACACTGCAAAGAGATACATTGAAAGGGGAATCGGTTATATAAAATTATATATATAATTCTTCTCCCCCACACTTTTCTGATCCCAGCTGCCTGTCCCTCATCCCCTCCTGTTCTCCGTCCTATCCTCAATAGTCCCAAAGCCCTGTCCTTAAATTATCACAAACTCTTCAGAGAGTGCTAAGCCTGTGCAGAGCCAGTGTGGCCTCCCCTGCCTGTGGAGTCTTTGGCCATAAGCTGTATTTTTCCTCTGCTGATTTCAAATATAGTTTTCCTTCCAACACTTGTTCACTCACCCACAGGTGAGGTCCAACCCCACCCATTCCCTTTCGATGTATCTCTTTGCAGTGTAATACAGTGCCTATCACTAGCCCTTTTTCTTCCTCTTGCTTGGTTTATTTTGCCCTCTCTAATTAGCCCTCCTACTCTCTCACACTGCCACCTCCCCAGCTGGACCCATCTCCTGCCATACAGTGAGACTCCCATTCCTGTAAAATTGCTTGCTGAATCCAAAACACGGGTGTCAAATGTTTGGGGCTGTGAAAGTGCTGCTGGTTTCTGTCTCTTCGCCAGAGGAAAGCATTGGCCTTTATGGGCCACAACACTATGTTATGATTTCCTGTCAGGCAATGGCAGGGGAGTTACTTGCCTCCTGGTGCTGCTTACAGCTGCTCCCAGCTGTCCCCTAGGGGAAGGGCTATGCCTTAAAGGGGCCACACCCCAGTGCGATGTCTTTTGCAGTTAGTTAATATTAGGCTGAGGCATATTTCCCTATTCCCTGTTAGTCAGAGAGCCCTTTCTGGTACACAATGGCCTCTACCTCCGCACCAAGATTTTTTAACATCACATTGGAAGTTAGGCAGCTTTCAGCTTACCAGTTACTGCATATAAATTCTATGTTATTTCTTATGTTTTTAATAATACTTTGAAATTATCGTAATCTTATAATTGCTGTTTCTAGTAGCAGCCTCCCTGTAGGCCTCTGATTGTTCAGCTGTTAAAGAAAATGTACTCGTTTTCACTTTAGGCATGGAAATCCATTCTTAGACTTCCAGTAAGATTCAAAAAGTGTCAACTGTAGGCATCCAGGGAATAATGTACCTCCGTAACCACTTCTAGTTGCTCTGGAAAACAAGTGGTGTTCTTCAAAAGCATGAAACAGCCTAGCAGGTGTATTATGAATTCTGACGCTTTGAGTTGCATCAAGTTACGCTATAATGCACAGTGCAATAGAAGCCAGTGTAACCCAATACACTGTGAAAAAACAATTGCATAGGATCACAAGTGGGTATAAAATATCTTGAATAATTAGGTTCATCCCTAAAGGGCAATGTTGTTTAGTAGGTTATGGAAATTATTCTTGGATAATTCACACAGAAAGCCTATTTCATTAGTGTCCCCATACTCTTCTGACATGCTGAGTAAGCAATATGAATTATAAATGACTGAAAAGGTAAAATCCAATTGACTGCAGCAAGTATTCACCAACTAAGTTGTTGTTATTATTATTGTTGTTATTATTATTATTTATTTTATTTAATAAGTATATTTTCCCCACTAGCTGGGTAGCCGATGCGTTTGGAAGAACAGAATGCAAAGTGATAGAGAAAGTGTTCGTGGGTAAGGTACTGCTACTAGCCAGCTCTGGGCAAGAAAGGCACTTGTATGTGAAGTCTCTGATAGAGGGTCTTGGTTCTCTCAATAATTTGTAGTTCATACCAATTGAAAAATTGGTGAAAGGGATTTATTCTGCCCCCTTGAGAAGCCAATATACAAAAAAGATACAGATTTAACCTACATGACCTATTACCTAGTAGTAGTACTAGTCACCCAGATTTTTGAGGACAACATTGATGTAGGAGAGAGAGAGAGAGTTTGGCGTACTGGGCCTGGTGTAAGGTCTTAGACCTGAATGATAGTCAGCAAAATCGGACCATGCTGTGAACCAAAGTCAGGCTACGTAGAAAAGCAGATGCTTACAAGTTTACTGCTCAATATATGACCTTGGAAAAGGTGTTGCTAGTGCTAAAACAGAGGCACTCCTGACATATTGGGTTTATGTGTGACCACCTGAGCCCCAGCTGCCCAGGCTGACCACGCAAACTCCAACCGCCCAGGGCTGACCACCTGAGCCCCAGCTGCCCAGGCTGACCACACAAACTCCAACCACCCAGGGCTGACCACCTGAGCCCCAGCTGCCCAGGCTGACCACGCAAACTCCAACCGCCCAGGGCTGACCACCTGAGCCCCAGCTGCCCGGCGCTAACTGCCCAAGCCCTGCTGCCCAGGGCTGGCTGCTTTAGCCCCTGCAGCTGTCTGCCCTGTGCAGCTGGTGGTTCGGTTAATAGGGAGACATGGATAATGGAGGCTTGGATAAACAGGATTCTACTGTATTTTTTATTTTTTTCATAAAATGTAAAAACTAAAAATTCTCTGTAAAAATGCAAATTCTACATTTTTTCGCGTTTTTCTCTGGGAAACAGATTTCCAGGATCCCTGTGTGTGAGTAACATCAAGTCTGCAGAACGAACTATCTTCACAGGGCTGAGACAGCATACAGAGAGAGAACACATGCACACCAACTGACAACAGTCAACAATCACCATGTGTACTAATGGGTCTTCACATGACTTCATAGACCAATCAGGATGAACAACTTTTACTGCACTGACCACAGAGCCATTTGCCTGGTTGTGTTGATTTAGCTGCATGTTGTTTCTGTACCTGGTGCTGTACTTCACCATGGTACCAGGCAATAAGATCAGTCACCACTTGCTTGAAAATCAAATCAGAAATATTCATCTTGTGCAAATGTTGTTTCAGAGTATCTTGGAACTACGGTGTCATCCCAAGACAATACAGAGCAACCAAAGCCTTGATTTGTCCATGTATAGGTTCACAACTCCCAGCAATGTGCATCACCTGTCACTTTCAGCATTACCCCATCATCACAGGACTTATTGGCTTGTCAAAGGTCAGGCAGGAATTTGTTTAAAGTGGAAGAGCAGTTGAGTGCCAACTGACATATTCTCTCACCCACCAAGTAGGGGATTGCCTTGCAGGGCAAGTATGGTTGGTGAGTCATTCTATCTGGGCCATTACGGTAACCATGAAAGCCTATAGGATCTACCTAATACCTAACTAAGAACGACGAGTATCCAGATCAGAACTCAATCACCTTGCCTTATGAGGATGCCTAAGACAGAAGAGCTCAAAGATCCCTTTGAAATGCTAGATTTGGAGCCAGGAAAGTGAGGACACTTCAAGAGCTAGACAGGGGGATGATGGCAGAATGACGAGACAATAACTGTTATGAGAGTGCTCTACAAAAGAGGTTTCATAACACTTATTGTGTGTGTGTATATGTGTAGATAGATAATTACTAGATACCATTCCACTAGATTACACTAAAGAACATGCACCATTGCTCATAGGTTTTCTAGGAGCAATACAAGTTGTATGTCTTGCAAATGGCTTCTGGTGTGCAGTTCTTATCATGGAGCTCTTAACAATGACCATTGTATGGAGTACGGAGTCTATTTCTTTTCTTCCAGAAACCACACCTTATCAAAAAGTACGTGGTGCAAATGCTTATGTAACCTTACTCTGATATGATAATGGACTTTAACCCATTTGGGATTAACTGAATCACTGACCAAAGGCTTGAAAAAAAAGGTGCTCCTGAGGTTGAGTGGAGAGAGGTCACTGGAGAGAGAGCAGGAGATAGAGGTGCTTTCTGGCAAAGAGGGTGGGACACTGCTTTATAGGAACGTGAATGTAACAGATTATCCTTTCATTATTCTGTAACTAAGTGGAGAGTGCATTGCTGAGTGTAACTGATGAGATGTTCAAATCGAGATTTGTTCTGCAAATTGGTTCTTTTTGCTTTTCTACAATTTTCTTTCCATTTTAACAAATCTGTTGTTTTAAATAAGATGATACAAATCTTAAACTATATAGGTAATTTCTCTCATACTGCCCCAAATGTAACAAAATCTCTCAACCTCTAAGGAGAGATAGTTAAAACTGCGGGGTATGTGAAATCATGCCCCCTCTCAGTCAAATGCACACATAACAGTGTCCTCCCCGATCAGGTGTTTGTAAGGGACTTCAGTCAGATGGACAGAAGACAGAAGTGTAAGGACAAACAAGTTGGAGTGGCTGCAGATGGCAAAGGCTCTGGCTGTATTAAAGACAATGTGGTCTTGACTTGTTCATTCAGATACTCCTGTTAGTGCATGATTATCAATTGTCAGATAAACTTACTAATTTATGATGAGGAAATTGTACAAACTTGTTCTATGGCTTATATACCCACAAAGATAAAAACCTTCATTTAAAGCCAGTTAAGGTTTCTTATGGGAAATACACAAACCTTAAAAACAAAGTAGTATCCAGGTAAAGCTTCCTCATTTAACATATGTGAACCTGCCACACATCACAGTCAGCCCTGCTACTCTACATCTTTATAAATAAATCCCTTTCACCCGAACATGTACACTGACACAATACACTACACGTGGCTTTCCTCATTACAGTACTACAGTGCAATACTTTACCTCTGAGCTGTGACATTAATGTAAGTGCCTGCCAGAGAACTGTATGAGGAATTATTTTCCTATGTGGAAATCTGAGGTCAGAGTTAAGGTTCTGTATCCTAGTGCAATGGACTGGTATGGTGTGTGTATTGCATTGTTGTACATGGAGGAGGTGTTCAGGACTGCTTTATGGAGAATGGAAATTTTCAATTTTTAAAGAGAAAGTTTAAAAGTTTTTTTTGGGGAAAAGAGATTGTAGTTCAGATTAATGGTATGTTGATGTATGTGTAAATTTTTAAGCTGGTGGGTGCTGTAGTTTTTATGCAAAAGGAGTATAAGCTTTAATGGGACACCATGCAGTGATTTTTGACTATTTATTTCTTTTTCCAGGAATAGTTCCCCGTGATCAAAATCAGGCAAAAATTCAGACCCTTCAAAGACTACTTTCTGCTTGTTTTTTTTTTTAAAAAGCAAACCACTGTTTCAACTCAAGAAAAGTTTTACTGTCTTGTTTAAGACAAAATCTGGCTGATTCTTTACTATTTAGCTACTGTCAGAATACTGCACAGATCTTTTGCCTCCTTATTCACACAGCAGTACATATCATTTTGATAAGGTAAAAATGTTTCGTTTTGACTTTTGTGACAAAGTTCCTCCTCTACCTTGGTGGGTCTTGTGCTTATTGGCAGATTTGCTCGCCTTGGAGCTTCATGGCAGCCCTCAGTTTGGCTGTTTTTCTGAACCCACAGTCTAGGTCAACTCCTCCTGTGTCTGACCAGGAGTTGGGAGGTTTGGGGGGAACCCGGGCCCACCCCCTACTCCGGGTTCCAGCCCAGGGCCCTGTGGAATGCAGCTGAATTTGTGTGGGGGGGGTGGAGGGTGAAAAAACCTGGATTTGTGCTGGAAATGGCCTAACCTGATGATCGCTTTAGATAAGCTATTACCAGCAGGACAGTGGGGTGGGAGGAGGTATTGTTTCATATTCTCTGTGTATATATAAAGTCTGCTGCAGTTTCCACGGTATGCATCCGATGAAGTGAGCTGTAGCTCACGAAAGCTCATGCTCAAATAAATTGGTTAGTCTCTAAGGTACCACAAGTACTCCTTTTCTTTTTGCGAATACAGACTAACACGGCTGTTACTCTGAAACCTGACAGCTGTTTAGAGTGTCTCCTGGAACAGCTACAACGCCCTGGGTTACTTCCCCATGGCCTCTTCCCAACACCTTCTTTATCCTCACCATACGACCTTCCTCCTGGTGTCTGAAAATGCTTCTACTCCTCAGTCTTCCAACAGTATGCGTTCTCACTCTCAGCTCCTAGTGCCTCTTGCTCCCAGCTCCTTACACGAGCACCACAAACTGAAGTGAGCTCCTTTGTAAACCCAGGTGCCCCGATTAGCCTGCCTTAATTGATTCTAGCAGCTTCTTGATTGGTTGCAGGTGTTCTAATCAGCCTGTCTGTCTTAATTGTCTCCAGAAGGTTCCTGATTGTTCTGGAACCTTCCCTGTTACCTTACCCAGGGAAAAGGGACCTACTTAACCTGGGGCTAATATATCTGCCTTCTATTACTCTCCTGTAGCCATCTGGCCCGACCTTGTCACACTTTATCATTTAATTTAATTTAATTTAGATTTTTATATTATATATTATACTTCTTGGACATTATCAAAACATAATGTTTCAAGAGTTCCAAATTGAATTTTTTTAGAATTTTTGTTCCATGGGAAGTTTCAAAATTTCAGCTTTTTTATTCCAATTCAAAATGAAAGCACATTTCAAAATGTCATAATTTCCAGCAGAATGGAAATTCCATTTTCCAGCTGTCCTAATTCTTTTCTGTGTCCTCACTAAGTGAAGTTCAGATATGTGAGGTTTCTGCAAAATGGTATTACATTAGATAGTACTTTAGGAGCACATCTAGTTTCTCCGAGATCATTCAAAAACATTAATTAATCTTATTGATTTTGATATAATACTTTTTAGCACAAAGTACAAAAAAAAATTCCTCAACTCACATACTCAATGTGACCTGCCACAGCAGACTTATAAAATGGCTTCATTGCAGCACAGAATCACTCTACAGCACAGAATGTAGGAGGATGGTAGCTTCTGAATCATTTATCAAAGTATTAATCAAACATGCAATAGTTTCTATGGCAAGCCAGTCTCTGCCATTCTGAAATATTGGAGCTAGGGAGATTTTAAATGCTCCACAAATGTAGGACTGGTCATGGGGAAAAATGAAAAAAGCCAGCTTCTGATTAATAACATTGATGACCTTTGATTGCATACAGATGAGTGTCTGATGTGTTTTACTCTTTGCTTTTACATTCTGACTGAACTAGCAGACTTCAAAGTGGTTCAGTGCTATGTTCATTTCACCTAGGGATCAATTTAAGTGAGGGAGATTGTCAGACTACAAATATTGCTAATAACAGCTCATTGATGATTCTTCAGAGAGAAACACTTCTTCAGGAAGGCAAGGTATCTAACTCAGATGACTGAAATAATTAAAGACAAAACTTAGGGTAGATTTAAGTTTGGGCTTCACTGCAGAGTTCATTTAGGTGATCAACACCCAGATCTGAGCACCCAGGTTAGCCTAGTTTAGGCGTAAGCAGCCACACTGAAAAGTCAGACTTCAGTGTGTCCAGACTGGTGCTACATTAATTCATGTGAGGTGTTAAGACTTCAAGGGGCACATCACATGGTTCGTAGTGCAGCAGGGAGCTGAGCCACTCTATGATTCTGCCATATACTTCATGTTATTGCAGTCTCGGATGATGACCCAGCACTTGTTGTTCGTTTTAAGAACACTTTCACTGCAAATTTGACAAAACGCAAAGAAGGTACCAGTGTGAGATTTCTAAAGACAGCTACAGCACTTCACCCAAGGTTTAAGAATCTGCAGTGCCTCGCAAAATCTGAGAGAGACGAGGTGTGGAGCATGCTTTCAAAAGTCTTAAAAGAGCAAACCTCCAATGTGGAAACTATAGAACCTGAACCACCAGAAAAGAAAATCAACCTTCTGCTGGTGTCCTCTGAGACAGATGATGAAAATGAACATGTGTCAGTCTGCACAGCTTTGGATTGTTATTGAGCAGAACCCATCATCAGCATGGGCGTATGTCCTCTGGAATGGTGGTTGAAGCATGAAGGGACATAAAACTCTTTAGCTCATCTGGCATGTAAATATCTTGCAATGCCAGCTACAACAGTGCCATGGGAATGCCTATTCTCACTTTCAGGTGACATTGTGAAAAAGAAGTGGGCAGCATTATCTCCTACAAATGTAAACAAACTAGTTTGTCTTAGCGATTGGCTGAACAAGGAGTAGGACAGAGTGGACTTGTAGGCTCTAAAGTTTTACATTGTTTTATTTTTGAATGTTGTTTTTTGTACATAATTCTACATTTGCAAGTTCAATTTTCACAGTAAAGAAATTGCACTACAATACTTGTATGAGGTGAGTTGAAAAATACAATTTCTTTTGTTTTTTACAGTGCAAATACTTGTAATAAAAATGAATATAAAGTGAGCACTGTACACTTTGTATTCTGTGTTGTTATTGAAATCAATATATTTGAAAATGTAGAAAACGTCCAAAATATTTAAATAAATGGTATTCTATTATTGTTTAACTGTGCAAGTAATCACACAATTAATCACAGTTAATTTTTTTAATCGTGTGATTAATCACGATTAATTTTTTTAATTGCCTGACAGCTCTACTTATGACAATACATATCACTATGGGCAGTGCATGGCATACACCCAGATCACCAAAAATACACTTAACAATAAACCTATACTGAACATAATTTAATCTTTCTTTGAAGATTCAGAAGACCCTTCAGGGTCTTGCAGTGCCTCAGGGTCATCATTTTCACATCAATTATCAGTGTAGATGTAGAAGGTGTAGGAGATTGGGCTGAATCTGTAATGACTCTATGACACATGCTGGAAGCTACTTTATTGAATAAATCCCTGATATCAGCTTGCTTACTTGTCTTCTGCGTCTTTTGCATAAAAGTAGAGTGCAGAATATGCAATTCAAACCTCCTGGGCAGCATGCTAGTCCCAGTTACGAGACTGAAGATTTGTATTGGGAGATATCAGAAGTGCCAGTTAATAAAGCTTTCTGGTTGATATAGTGCCAGATAACACAGCTTTTACTGTATTCAGAGAGGGGAGAATTCATTTGAACAAAATTAAAAAAAAAATCCCAAAACTTCAACTGTATCCAGAGGGAAAGCTTTTGATGACATGAAGACACTACAAGGACCAAAATGCCACAAGAAGCAATGCTATTCTAGTGGGGGGGGCAGCTTAATAACATGGAGGGGTGCATGCAAATGTTAATGCTATACCACTTCTATTCACTGGAGGGAACAATGCATAGAGAGTGCCTCTGCAGAGTTTGATAAAAAAGGGAGTATGCTCAGTACAGGGCAGCACTTCCCTTTCTGGGGATGTGGGCAGGGTCCAAAGATGAAGTTTTTAAAACTGTCTGTGAGGTGGGGAGGTCCCATAGCTCAGGCTGCAGCCCAAGACCAGAAGTCTACACTACCGTGAAACAACCCTGCGACCCAAGCCCCAGGAGACCACATCAGCTGGCATGGGCCAGCCACAGGGTTTTATTTGCAGTGTAGACATCACCTATCTCCTACTGAAAATCAATGAGTCAATCACTTAGGTGTTTTTAAAATCCCAGCCCACGTGCATTATTGTCCCTTACACCCACAGAAGAAGGGAGTGGGGAGACTTGGGCCATAAATATTTAGAACAAAATGTCTTTCTTACGTAGAAATTCTTGACAGAAATTAACTGACTTATGTTTTACTTTTCCAAAATATTTCCCTTCACTTTCTTCAGTAATTTTGAAACCAAAATAACCTGTCTTTTAATTTGCGAGAGTTGTTTCAAGAATTAAAAAGGGGGTGGGAAGATGAGCAGGGAAAGGCAATGAGAAAATAAATGGTGGCAAGAAGTTGGCCAGTAGGATGACTTTCCTTTTAATTTTAACTCATTCTGGTAAACTTGAATCCGTTGCCAAGAACTAGGGCTATAAGAGCAGGTTGAGTATGAGGGTGTGCCATTCGGCACAGCAGGATTTAACAAAAACCTTTGGGTTTAGCTAACTCTGCCGTGCTATACCTGCAGCCAATGCCAGGCTAGAGTGGGGGATAAAGAAGGGAGTCTGGCTCAGTTGGGGGCTGACTGGCAAGGAGGCAGGAGCTCCCTGTCTGCCTGCCTGAAGGGATGGATCAGGGACCTGCCAGTGAGTGCAGCCACTTGAGTCAAGTAAGGGTTCTCCTGCCAAGGGAGCCTGCAAATAAATCCCAGCCACAGGGTAACTGGGCTAGTGGGGCCATGCCCCAAACTGAACAGACTTGTAGGAAGTAGCCCAGGGAAGCTGATCTTGACTCGCTGGGACGGAGACTCCTCTCCCCTGTTTAGGGGTTGACCTACACAGGGCCCTGGGCTGGGACCTGGGGGAGAGGGAGGGCCTGGGTCCCCCTACTATCCCCTCTGGCCTTAAAAACTGAAAGACCAGTTGTCTAGCTACTAGGCCACCTAGCCACGGAAGACCCTGTCACAGAGGGTTGGACTGATGGGGAAAATTGGTCAAGTTACCTGCTGAAAGTAAGAAAAATCAGAAGGAAAAATGTCAGTGAGTAGATTATAGAGTAGAAAGCCACATGCTAATCTAAGAGGCAGATCAAATTTTAGGTAATTCTAGAAAGGGCTACATGTGTTCTTCTGCATTGCAAGGGCCACATTCAGTTCTGAGTTATACCAGTGTAACTCTCAATGACTTAATTCTAACTGAGAGCAGAAGTGTTTATAAGAGGCTTATAACAGTAAGCAACTGAAAATCACTATAAACATAAAGTAATTGACTAAACACAAAGCAAAATGTAAAGTGAAAAAGTGACAATAGGCATTGCAAAATATTAATCTAATGGAAAAAAAAGGCTATTGCTCTAATCAAAAGACAATGGGAATATAGGCTTCATTCCAGCTGTTTGGGTTTTTTTTTAATAGGTTTCTCGAAAGCTAAGATCCTTTGTCAGTGGCACAGAGATGCTATTGAAATTAGAGGTGCATATGGTAACCTTTGTAAGGTTAAAATGTAGCGAACGAATAATCTTACAACACAATGTTCCACAAAAAATATGCAAAATATTTAATCCTTAGTTCTTAATATTTAAAAATAAATGGTACTGCAGGACTGATAAGCAGTAACTCATTGCTTTATTTGGAAGAAAAACGTGATTTATCTGTCATTCTTCTGTAATGATTGTTATCAAGCCTAGTCAAAAATGTTCAATCTAACCTTTTTTTTTCCTGTGGAGAAGAGGAGTTCATTTTCAACTAAATGAACATTTTTGTGGAAAGGGTCTGCTTTCCTCAATTTTTTTCCCAGGCAACTGAAAATCCATAAACTGAACATATTATGATTGTCAAAATTTTCATGAAAAAGTGTTCTTGTAGGTGTGTTGGTCCCAGGAGATGTGAGAGCCAAGGTACCTGAGGTAATATCTTTTATTGGACCAATTTCTCTTGGTGGAAGGGACAAGCTTCTGAGCTTCACAGAGTTCTTCTTCAAATCTGTGGAAGGTAACCTGAATGTCTGAGCAAAATACAAGTTTGGACCGATTGTTAAGTATAAGGATTTCACAAATAGAAGACCAGCTGTAGGAGACCACTTAAAATGAAGTGGACAATTGAGAGTTGTCAGGCAGCAAAGTGTGTTCTTCTTTATTCAGCTAAGCCAAGTTTCCAGAGTGATGGTTAATAAGAAAGATACAACAACATTGTGGGGCTGTGTGTATACTCTGGTGCCCATTCATTTACTCAAAACAGCTTCAAAGGATCTTGGGATCTGGTCCTTTATATGTAACCTGGGTCTACAGGTTATACTGATAGAAGCACCCAAAGCATTTTCTGGTGCCAAAACATTATAGAGACTGATTTCCTCCATTGCTTTGCAAGTGGTGCAACTATTTAGGCCTTGATTCACCAGGGCATTAAGCACTTAACTTTAAGCCCACCAGCAGTCCATTACTGTTTTAAGATTCTTCAGTTCTGAAGACAAGTCAGTTATAAGCCTAACTACCTTGCTGAAACACGGCCCTAGATTTCAGTAAAGTGAATGCAAAGTCGGTGTAAAATGCTCCCACTCTGATGTGGTCGTGATTTACATTCACTTTGCATAGATGTAAATGACTACATAATGTGAAGGAACAGGCCCTGTTACTTTTTAACCTGATGTGAAGTGTTTGTGTTTGGCACCTTTTGTGAGCTCTGGTTGTGATTTTCATTCCTTTCAGTTACTTGTGTGTCTAAAATCCCCCATCAGCTTTGAACTTCTCAGTGGTATTCTCAAATTTATGTTAATGTTTAATCTCTAAATGTTATTACTTATGTATATTATTAATATTCTGAAAAGCCTGAGATGTTTCCTATTTAGGGGGTTTGCTTTGTCTGATTTCTGTCAGGCCCTTCCTTAACTCCTAGTAGAATTTTCTCCCAGAGAGAGAAGTATTTCAGTAAAAAGAAAAGGAGTACTTGTGGCACCTTAGAGACTAATCAATTTATTTGAGCATAAGCTTTCGTGAGCTACAGCTCACTTCATCGGATGCATACTATGCACAGTATGCATCCGATGAAGTGAGCTGTAGCTCATGAAAGCTTATGCTCAAATAAATTGGTTAGTCTCTAAGGTGCCACAAGTACTCCTTTTCTTTTGGCGAATACAGACTAACACGGCTGTTACTCTGAAACCTGTCAAGTATTTCAGTGACATCCAAAATTTGGTAGTTCTTACTGAAAAGTCCCCAAAAGCAAAATATCCAAATCCTGGAGTCTTTGAGTAGATGTTTGCTTTTTTCTGACTATTGTACAGTAAGTAAAGGGGTGGTGGTTGTTTTTTTTTAACAAAAGCTGAATTAAATTGTTCAAATATATATTGCCCCAACTTGATTTCTGACGTAAATGATATAGGAAAGGGACCAAACTGCTATGCTCATAAACTGCTCCAGAACTGCAGGGTGTTTTTTGTGGCACCGGTCTGCTGTGATCTTGATTATTCCTGCCAGTCAGCCCAGATAAAATGAATCCTGACAGAAATAATTTCTTTGAGAAAGGTAGAAAAGTTAATAGGGGGAGCTGAGCTTATATATCCCTGTATGCTCCAGTGATGGAGGTTCTGTTTACATAATGTAGTGACAGTATAAAATGGTACAAAATTATGCATAGCACTGCTTAGTCTGACATTCTAGTGCAGCAGGAATGTTAGAAATGATAAAAACATACAAGTAAAGTGGCAGGGCTTTTTATGCTAATTTTCAAATGTGTCACACATCCTGGAGAAAGACCAAAAGGAGATGTGAAATCTACTTAAACAAGGTTGTTAAACAGGGTTAGGATTATATGATAATACTTTAAAACAAAACAAAACAAGCTCCTCCACAGCCTAAAGGATCAGATCCTCAGCTGGTGTAAATAGACATAGGCCTGTTGACTTCAATGGAGCTATGCAAATTTACAGCAGCTGAGAATCTGGTCAGAATACTTTATCTTGAGCCTTACATCTGTCTTGGTGCCATCTAGTTGAAAGTCCCATGGTGCTTTTTGAAAAGCTCCCTTGTGCAGGGTGGAAAACAAGCATTTTCTTAATAAACCAGGTTATAGTTCGGTTTACGTGGAAATTTTTAGGCAAAAATGTCAGTGAAAATTGGAGCAATTTTGTTACTGGTGATTTTGCACTCACAAATTTTTCCTTTTTTTAATGAAATACCACCTTAGGGGATTTTCACATAGAAAGCATGCAAAAAAACTGTCGATGGTTTGCTATGTTCTTATGATCACTGACTTTATTCTGCTTCACTTCCATCTTCTTTGTTGTGTTCTTTTGTTCTGTTCTTCATTTCATTGCCTGCCTTCTAGAGCCCATCTAAAGTGTCTGAAGTGAGAAATGGAAGACCTAGAGCACAGGTAGATACTTGGATTCCTAATATCCAGGTAAAGAACTATGGGGGAACATCACCCTGCCATATACAGCTGAAAGAGAACCACCTGCACACTGATCCTCTGCACTTAAAAGAAGTGTTACATAAAACTCTGGCTACTCACATTACATAATGCCAGGGGGAGGACTGAAGTCACTGGAAAATCATGACTACAGTATGAAGGGATCTGGTCCTGCCAATACTAAATGACTTGAGTAAGAATCATGAAGTTGGATCCAATGCCCACTGAAGATTATGAAAAGACTTCCTTTGATTTAAGGGGGCTTTGGATCAGGCTCATTGGGATTAATTACTTCCATTATCTTCATGCGACTATTTGAACGAGTAAGAACTATTTATACCAATTAATGTGCTGGACCAAGCCCTAACTTTTTAAACATACAGATGCCAAATGTTGGCCAGTTTCTCAACTGGCATAAATAAGCATTGAATCAGTGAATGTATGGTAATTTTTATCAGCTGAGGTTATAACATAAAATATCTCCTGACCTTTAAAGAAGCCTGGCAACAGCAAGTCTGCATGATGCAATTCTTGTCCGTGATGAATTAATATTTTGTATCTGCAACAAGTCTCAAAGCTTCATTGAGTCTCATTAATATAATAAAATAAGCAACTTTTTGTGTTACGCATATCCCTCCTCAAACGCAATACTGGTGTACTTGAGGGGTGCACTCTTTGCCCTTTAACAACTGCTTTCTCTGTGGCAGGGGAAAGTACATTCTATTTATACAGGGAAACCAATTCTTATTTCCTTCATCTACAATAGGCAGGATGATCCATATGTAGGTGAACAGTCCAAATGATCAATGACCTAAAGACAAAACAATTCAAGTAATTACCTTACATGCAGCAATGCAAAGATTAGGTGACTCTTAAGGAGTTAATTTTATGGATCTTTGAGTTTGGGCAATTTAAGATTTAATTAATTAACTGAATTTTACCTCAAGTGTCTTACAAAATCTCCAGACCATTTTTTTGCACAAAAGACTGAACTTCACAAGGCAGAGTCATCAGCATATGTGATTCTGAAGCTGCTTGTTTCCAAGACAATGTATCACATTACTGATATATATAACAAATTATATGGGTCTTAAAATAAATCTATATGGCATGCCTTTCTCATTTCATCAGGTTGAATTTGCTGTATATCATTTGCATATTGCATTCACCTGGACACACAATTCTGAAAACCAACCAAGGCCACTCAATTAATATCAGAGTCAAGCAACCTTTAAATTAACAATGAGCAATTGGATGCATCACAGTCTTTAGTTAAATCTCCAAAAAAAGCAGTGTGAATCTGTCTATTACCCAAAGGCTCATTTATATACATGGTTGATGCAGTGACAGTACCATTTAAGAGATCTAAATCCTGACTTGAGGCATCCTTGAAATATCGTGACATCACCCTACTTTTCCTTCCATACCTTCAGTTTGTAACGTCTTTTGGAGAGCCATTGAACTCTTTGTAAATACAGTCCAGTTAGAATTGAGTTATGTTATGGATATCTGTATGTACATCACCACCATAAAATGCAAAAGCAAAAATTTTGTCATTATTTCAATACCTGCTCATCAGGAATAATATAACTTTGCAGTTACGTAACATGTTTCAATCAACGATCTCAAAGCACTTTACAAACATTAACTACGGAAGCGTGACCCTGGAGAGATAGATTATTAATAACCATTTAACAGATGGCCAGAATAAGATACTGTGAGAACACTTCCAGAAGGGGGGGGAAGGCGCAAAGATAAGAATTTGTGTAACTGCAATCTGTAGCTGGATGCACAATTATGGTTGCCCATGAAAATTGAATACTTCCACCATGTCATTGGCCTGTACAAATATGTTTTTTTCTATGCCCCATTGTGGCATCTGCGTACTTAAATGTACATACAATAGTGCTGTGTAAATAACAGATTATTTGATTTGTTGGAAGTTCCAAAAAATGTGGAAAAATAGTTTGGCATCCTTCTGAAACCCATTTCTTCTCAAAACTGTTGGTCGAACAAAAAGTAGGAAAAAAATAGGTTGGGGTCAAAAGAAACATTTCATTTCATTTCATTTTCATCCGTATTTTCACATGTCTAATTTTTTTTATCAAAGAGAAGGGCATTTTTATTTTTAATTTTAAAACATTTCATTTGTTCAGAACTTTTTATTGGTTATGATTTTTTTGACTAAAACTATTCAATGAAAACAATATGAATTTGTGAAATAGTTTAGTCAATCCCATTCTGCATGTTTTGGTAAAGAAAAGAGTAAGCCAAAATGTTTTTGCCCAGCTCTAATATGTACAGACTTTAACCTCTATCTTCATGACATCTTGCTTCAAGGAAGTGGCAGTGAATGAGTTGCCCAAAGCTATACATGAGTCAGAAACAAAAAACATGGGTCTAGTACTAGCATAAGTGAGATCAGAATCAGCCACCAAAACACCCTGCCTTATGTATTAACTGCCAGATCATAAGCCCTCACTAGAGAAAGAAGAGGAAAGTTTCAAAATAGGTGAAAAGACAAGTTCTGCTTTCCCATAGCAAATAAAACATTCAGCTCCTTTACTTCTGATAGAGGAGAGATGAATAAAGCACATACAGAGTTTCTAGCCCAAGCTGGTTTTCAAATGTGCTTTTCCAAAAAGACAGAATGTCTATCAGTGTCTTGCTCTTAACTCCCATATATAACAAATATCAGGTCTGAGTTGCCTCAAATCTGATTCAACTGTTCCCATCTAACACAGGTCCACACACTGAAATTTTCAAATGAATTGATTTAGCGTTGGCCATACTAAAGAAGAAAGTAGTTAATATTGGACTCAGAATGGAAAGCTAATTGCTATTAAAGCCTACCTACTTCTCCCCTGTGCTTTAGAAACTGTGGTGTACTTCCAAAAGCAAACAGTGGTTATGCAAACCTGCCAAGTCTGTTGGAGTGTTACTTGTTATGCCGGAGTCAATAGCAGGCCTGTAATGTTTGCATAATGCAGATGGAGTTTTCTGGAGTTTCTACTTCATAAGTGAATAATTTCTAACATATGGTGCCCTGTCTTGAAAATGCCAAAGGGCACTATGGAGTTGCCAGAATGTAATGAACAAACCTAATCTGAAGTCCCTTCATGCAAATATGATGGGATTCAAAATTGTGCTGTAAAAATACTTTGATCAAGGAAACTATTGAAATTTTTACAATCTCATGTCTCCAAATTGATGTGTCCAATTCATCTTCTAAGTTTGGCATCAAACTTACCTTTTGGTGCTGCTCCCCACCCTCACATACACACCCTGCATGCTAATTTGCAATCTGACAGGACTGTTAAGTGACCATTTTAGAGAGGTACCAATATTTCTCTTTATGATAGACAGGCTGGTCACCATGGACATTGATGCCTCTCCATAACAGAATTACTTCCCTAAGGTCCCATGAATGCCAAGCTGAATACTTCTTGGTTTCTCTGTCAGAGAGAAACATATAACAACAACAAAAAAGGGGAAATTCAAATAGTTCAGAGTTTGTTTTTCCAGGGCTTTGGCCTATGACAATGACAAAATGAAAATGACAATGAAGCATTGAAAAATCCCTGTCTAAGAGAGGAAGTAGTGTGGGTTGGGAGCAGCTGAACAAAAGGGACACCCTGTCACAGATGCCAAAAGGGGCAGAGAATGCTGTAGAGCTGGGGGGGCTGAGATGGAGGGTTTGCAGGAGGTGCCTGAGGCAGCTGGCCTCAGCTAAGCTTTGAGAGAGGTGATGAGCTTCAGGCAAGACCCAGGCCAATCTCCTGTGGGCTTACCCCTTTTCTCCACTTGCTGTGTATGTTTCGGCTCCTAGAGAGAAGTGTCTTGCAAGTATCAATTCCAGTTGGGCCTGTTAGGGTCACGCAGCTTGAAACACAGGAGCCGCCACCCCAGCATCCAGTCTGAGGGTGGTAGAACCACAAAGGTCCAGCTAGAGAGACGTAGAGAAACCTGTCACCTGAAGGGTGCATGTGTGAGGAAATGCAAGAGGATATAAGGAACCACACTCCCATAACCATGGCAGGATGGTAAAAATAGGCAGTGATATGCCCTGGTGATCCAGGCTAAAGTGGGGCCAACCAAGGAGTTCCACTCTGGGAGAAACTCAGGGCACAGCTTGGCACCTGGAAAGAGTGTCCACAGGAGAGACTGGGGAAGAGAACACAGATGCAGCTTGCCTCTGAACCATCACATGATGTGCCAGGACCAGATTAGCACAGGCATGGAAACCAGTCATGTGACAATTAATTATTTTTAAGAGCTACATGAAGATCCTACAGACTCGGCATAGTGGCAGTGGCTCAAGTTTGGTGCTGTTGTTTCCACATCTAATCCCTCCTGATAGTCATGGTGTGTTTGTGTATGCAGCCCTAAACTCATTACACAATCTCATGAATTGTCTTTATAAGGCTTAGATAAGACTAAGTTCAGGACAGTAGATTCAGGAAAGTAAAATAATTGTGGAAATACGTTTTAGACCTCTGAGTGAGATTTAATGGCTAGGCCCAGAAGGATGTGGATTGGCAGTAGACAGAGTTAGGTCAAAACCTTCTGTCACTCACTGTCAGATTGTAGAAATGAATCATACTGGGGTGGGTAGCAAAAGGCACTGTCTCTGCCACGTTACAGCTAATATATGGCTGGCAAAGATTACTAGATAGCAATGAGAGAATATGAATATGTTTGGCTGATCTCCTAAGAGCAACATGAGTGGCATCTTTGAGAGGGATACAATTTTAAAATGTTAAATATGAGATTTCTCATGAGTGGCTTTAAAGGCCATTCAGGGTAATTAAATGGTCAGAATCCATAGGGGAAGGTCCACATCCTGAACTTGTTCATTTTACAAGGACTCTGTTAGCTTCATGTAGACACAAGGTGTAGATTGTGTAAAAACAAAGTTTAAAAACCCAACCTAATATCAGTAGAAATGTTGTTTCTTTCATTTACGTCAGTGTTTAAAGCAGAATACATTTTGGCTGCATCTTAAACACACCTTGTGTTTGTGACGCAAACCTTGCAGTATTGTTCTTATCCAAGAAGCAGAAAATGATTAGAAACAAAATAATAGCATGACTTAGCTCCTGCAGTGAGCTTTTCCTTGGTAGATCTCAAAGCACTGGATGAATTAGAAATGAAGTTAAATATTACTCCTCCCACCCCATACAGACAGAGGCACAAGGAGGTGAAATGGCTTGCCCAAGGTCACGGGCAAAACTAGGAACAGAACCCAGGTCTTGTGACTCTTAAACTGGTATCATAGCTTCCTCCCCGAAAAAATGTCTTTTCATGTGCAAATTCAGTGCACTGCAAAGAGTAAACAAACGGCATTGATCGTGAGAAGCCAATCAGAGCTTTAAAACTTTTTCCATTTAATAACGTAAACAGTGTAAGTCTGGAATAACTTTATTCAAGTCACTGGTGTTAATCCATATAAACACTGGCCAGAGGGAGGATCTATTGTCACTGAAGATGAGACTAGGGGTACGTCTCCATTGCATGCTTTTGTTGGTTGTGTGTAGGATGCATACCCATGTAGCCTCCCTAGCACAGTTATAAATAGTGTAGTCAGTGACACACAGCTTAGGTGAGTACAGACAGGCCAGAAGGCTGTGGTATGTACCAGTGTACATACTCTATGCTGTTTGCGCCATGCCTCCCCATCAACCCTGCTACAATTAGCAGTATAGTACCCCATTGCTGAACCCTTTCTCCACCACAGGAAAAGACTCTGTCACCAGGGAAAGGCTCTGGCAGGAGGAAGACAGTGGGGAAAGGCTTGAGCAGCTCCCCACTGCTGAAGTCTTTCCCTGATACAGCGCAAGACTCCAGAAGCAGGGCAAGGTTATGGCAGGGGAGTTTCCCTCCCCATTGCCAGAGCTGCTCCTTGCTGCAGTGAAAGGCTCCAGCACTTTCCCCCACTCCTGGATTCTTTTATTAACATGTATAGCTACACACCACAGTGTGGATACAGCTTGCTTTTCATTGCAGCATGGAACTTCATGAATGCTACAGGGCGCCGGCTGTGGTGTGTAGTGTAGACATAGCCTAGGGGAGGCCATAGGTAGTAAAATCGGATAAACCCTGAACAAGAGAGTTAGTGAGCAGCCTATAGATTACAGATAGCAAGGGCTCCGCTGAAATCACGCCACACATTCATCATTGGCATAACTCCCGAGATACAGCACAGTTTAACTGTGGTTGAATTTGGCCCAAGACTTATTCTCTACTTACACACTAACACAGTAAGCAACATTTGGCCCATGGATTTTTCTAAACTGCTTGTCATTCATTTTTTTAAAAAAGCAAGGAATATTTTCTCATTGGGCCAGAATATGTATCCTCACTTATAGTAGTGTAATCCTGTGTGACTCCATGGCCTGCAATAGAGTTACTCAGAATTTACACCACTATAACCAAGAGCAAGCCATGACCCATTCTCAGCTCGTGTAAATTGGTTAGCTCCATCCACTGAAGTCAAAGGAACGATGACAATTTACACTAGCTGAAGGTCTGCCCCATTATATTTAATTTCCATGTCAGTATGTTATAGATGTGGTATCTGTATTTGCAAACCATTTGATACACCTCTACTAAACATCCTAAATTAGCCCACCACTAAAACAGAGAAAGTTTAGTCTCCTTGCATTGGAAAAGTAAGTCTGAAGACGGAGGCATGGCACTCTGTTGCCTACTACTGCAATAGACTTTCTTTGTAACAGTAATATATCATGGGAAATTCCAATTATATTACAAATTACAGTTTTTCATCGTGCGACTCTGGTACTTGATCAGTGCAGTGTCAGACCTTCATATTGTTCCAATATGGTCAAAGATTAGTTTATTTTCCCATGCTTTCCCCTTAAATTAGAGCAATAAGCTTGACTAATAAGCAGGATATTTGCATGTAGAGTAAATGTTATGAATCAGAAGGCAGGAGATGTGGAAGGGTAGAATTATGTATTTCTAAGGGAACTGTAACTGTAAAGTTGTCTTTATTTGGAACATCTAAGTACCAGATGGTAAGGGAGAAATTCAAGAATGTGAAAAGCAAGTGTATCTATCAGAGGAACCAGTTACCAGCATGAGAAGTGTAGGATGTATTTTTAGTGTGAAGTGTCATCCAGTCCCCTGCAATAGCAGTGCTTGTGGGACTGTGTTTCCACAGTAATCTGCATGTTTGCCCCGTGTCAGGGTTCCGTCCCCACTCTGAACTCTGGGGTACAGATGTGGGGACCAGCATGAAAGACTCCCTAAGCTTATTCTTACCAGCTTAGGTTAAAACTTCCCCAAGGCACAAATTCCTTTCTTGCCTTGAGATCGCTGCCACCACCAAGTGATTTAACAAACAATCAGGGAAAGGACCACTTGGAGTCCTATTCCCCCAAAATATTCCCCCAAGCCTATACCCCCTTTTCTGGGGAAGGCTTGAGCATATATTCTCACCAATTCATTACAAAGGGACTACAGACCCAAACCCCTGGGTCTTAGAACAATGGAAAACTCAGTCAGGTTCTTAAAAAGAAGGATTTTATTTAAAGAGAAAAGGTAAAAGAATCACCTCTGTAAACTTAGGCTGGTAGTTAACCTTACAGAGTAGCAGAAAATTCAAAGAGCACAGAGGAACCTCTAGCCTTAGTTTCAAAGTTACAACAAAACAAGGATAAACCTCCCTCTAGCAAAGGGAAAATTCACAAGTTGAGAAAACAAAGATAAACTAATACGCCTTGCCTGGCTGTTACTTACAAGTTTGAAATAGGAGAGACTGGTTCAGAATGGTATGGAGAACATGGATTGATGTCCGGTCCCTCTTAGTCCCAAGAGTGAACGGCCACAGAAAATAAAGAATCCAAAACAAAAGCCCTTCCCCCCCAGATTTGAAAGTATCTTTTGTCCCCATTGGTTCCTTTGGTCAGGTGCCAACCAGGTTACTTGAGCTATTTAACGCCTTACAGGTAAGGAGGAATTTAGGCTACCCCTATGGTTATGACACACTGAAATCTGATAGCTCAGACTCATCAGTCAGTTTTTGTGGGTTTTAGAGGTTTATCGTAGGATAAAGTTCAGACCAATAATTGAACCTGAGTGGTTCAAAGCTCCTGCACTATGGAGGGAGAGGATGTTAAAGTTCACACTTAACTTGCTGAAAATGAAAATGCAGCATAGAGAAGCAGCTGAATGAATGGGAATGCACGGAAGAAAACAAGAAGTACCAAAGAGGAAGCCACTAAATGTTTCTCCATTAAAAGAAAAGGTGAAAGAAGTAGCCTGATTACTTACTCACATGTCAGTACATACATATGCAGCTTTATAAAATACTTCATCAGAGTGCATAATGTATGATGTGGTAGCAACATGGCAAGGATATTGAGTATCTTATTGTGGGATCTCTTCCACATGTGCACTTCTAATCATGTATTCATTTTGATGCATGTCATCACATAGAGACTCTGCCTTTCATTTCCAGTGTTTTACACACCGATGATGTAAATTTTAATATGATCCCAGTCCAGCAAAGTATGATGCTCAAACGTTAAGTTTGTGAGTAGTCCCATTTCAATTGGACTATTCTAATGCTTACAGTTAAGCACATGCTTAAGTGTTTTATTGTATCAAGACCCATTGACAGTGTACCGGACCTTTCTGCAGAATCCACAGCCACTTCAGTAGTTGCTCTCTAGCTTATGCCAATGAGAGGAAGACACAGACAAGTATTCACTGGAGCCATTTCAAACAGGCAGCAACTTAAATTATTATTGTAGCATACATCACAGAGCCATAGAAGCTCTTGCAACATTACAGAAGCGTAGTCAGCCATGCTAAACCTAAAGCCTGCTCAACACAATCATACCATTGTTTCAAGAGATAAGAAAAGTAATTGCAGGGGGAATCCATCCTGAACCTGCTCAGAACTCCAGCGCACCCTCTGACCTAGGAGTAGCTCTCAAAGGCTGACTTATTCTTCATGTGACATAATGGTCAGCTTTTCCCCCTTTGTGAGTGTGAGCTTTCTTTTGCTCAAGTTCATTTTGTTCAAATTTCTGAAATCCTGTAATTGAATTACTTGGACTAAATTCATCCCGGGTCCAACTGCATACTGTCAATGGAATGACACTGGGGAATTGTATTTTTTGTGATTAGAATGGCAAGCACAGGATTTTCTAATGGTGCTAACTGCCTGTTTCACTTCTCCCATCATCATCATCTTATGTTTCTCCTAGGGAAGATCATATTGCATTCTGGAGAGTTGCTGAGTTGTGTACTATTTCTTTAAAGGACTCTACAGCAGTGAGAGCAGAGTAAGCGGATGTATCATGAAGCTGTTTGTGGCAAACGTATTTTTGGATTAACAGTCACAACTTTGAATCTCCAGAACTATTAATGAGTAGCAGAAAATTATGTGCACGAATAGCTGAAAGTTATACACATGAGGAGAGACAGAGCTGTGCAACTGAGCTGAGCCAAGAAAAAGCTGTTGTTAAACTCAAACTCACATATATGTGAAGAATTACATTTTACAGTCAAAAACATAAAGATTAATCCCTCTATAATAGATATATGGTAGAGGACTTATTTTCACATGCGGTACCTTCCTCCAGAGTTTTATGCATCCCTGTTTTATATGCTGAATGACTAATTCACAGTGAATAATTTTTCTGCTCATGATTTGTGAACAGTTTACATAATTATTCACTCACACCAATGTGCAGAAGACCTGGACAAAGCCTATACTCCATTTAGATCCCAATGAAATCATACATTCAGGGATTAAGTGGGATTTGTTGCGGCATACAGGCCTTCTACTGTCCCTGCACAGGAGTTAATTTCGCTCTCATTGAGGATTCTAGATTGCGTAAGAGCTGTTTGAGTATTCAAAACTTGAGCTGCGTTGATAAGTTCTGACTGGATGTATAAAGTCAGATCCTCAACTGATGTAAATTGACCTACCTACTGAAGTCGCTAGAGCTATGTTGATTTATACCAGCTGGAGATCTGAGCCATAGAGTCTGAGTCTCTTCTTACTTCCACCAATGTAAGTTAGTATTAATTGCAGTGAAGTCAATGTTACTCACATCTGGGTAAAATAGTTGTAAGTGAGAAGAGTATCAGGCCCAAAGGTCAGATGATAGTTTTCTGTTCCCTGATTGGATATGTATGACTCTTACAATATTTAACTGAATGCACTTTGATCTGAGTTTCAAATCAGTTCCAGTTATAATGTTCCAAGTGCAGTGTGGATGGGACCCGTCAGTGAATGTCACATCAAGAAGCCTATCTACTTGGAATTGTATTTGTTATTCTTCAGGACTTGATTTATCCGATGAACTTCACCCATTAAAAGTGAGTCCATACTGCAATCTTGCAGGCTATCTTTTAAAATCAAATCCAGCTTTACAAGTAATTTATTTTTTCCTAATTGTAAATATAGTAGTTTACAGCCAGAAGGCAATTGGGACTGTTTTTTTCTCAATTGCCAGTGTATTTTTAAAAAGCTGAACTATAATTGCACTTCTCAGCACTTCTCTCCCTATAGACCACTACTGTAAACCTGGAGCAACTGCACTGAGAGAGGTCACAGCATGTGCAGTGAGACTTAGTGCTGCCTCCAGCTTTTTCTGCAAATTGGGTGCAAGGGCAAACTGCTTAACGTGACTCTTTCGCATCACTGTTGGCCCTGCCAATTTTTCACTGTGGCCGCTTAGCCATGCACACATTTGGCAGAGGGGGAAAGATAGTTACATGAGAGTAGGGCTAGCTGGAAAATAGTAAATAAAATTGCAAAACATTTTAATGATAAAAAATTCTCCATTGTTTTCTTCTGTAAATTCTCCACCCAGTTCTAGTGAATAGTAGCATCCCAGGTAGCTTCTTGTCTCTTCTCTATTGGCCTTCCATGGCTTTCTCTGTTAATAAATTCCTTTCAGAGTGTGTGTGTGTGTGTGTGTGTGTGTTTTATTTGAAGATGGTTTGTGGAAAGCATAACCATTGTGAATACTTTTGAAAATAAATGTTCCTGAGAGTATTCACACCAGAAGACATAGACTGGGTGGTAGGGGGAGGGGGAGGTTAGCAGTGGGAACAATAGGGGAAAATGCAGATTTGGGTAAATATAACAGCGGAAGAAATGGCAGGAGTTAATTCCCAGTTCAGGAAAGTCCTTAAGCCCATGCTCAGATACATTATTATTCAAGACAACACTTTGGAACATGCTTAACTTTACATTTGAGAAACTCTACAGCACAGAAAAATAGAGTCTAAGTCTATGTCTACATTGCACACCTTACAATGGCATGGTTGTGCGAATATAGCAGTAGTTGTGAAGTACGCAGTGTAGCTGCTCTTTGTCAGCAGGAGAGAGATCTCCTGATGACAAAATAAAACCACCCCCGATGAGGAACAGTAGCTTTGTCTCCAGGAGAGCATCTCTGGATGAGGAAGCACTAGCCACACCAGCACTTTTCATCGTTAAAACTTTTGTCGTTCGAGGGGTGTTTTTTCACATCCCTGAACGACAAAAGTTTTAACAATGAAAGTGCAGTGTAGACATAGCCTAATTTTCCAAACTGGAGATTAGAGATGTATGCACAACTGCATTCCTATATTTGCATAATTACACTGCAGGAGAATTTGTGCCTGCAAAGGGATAGTTAGAGGTCTAAATGGCCATTAGCAAACTTGACTTCTCACCTGCAGATACCTGCCTTCACTTATTATTGTGGTAGTGGTTCACACTAATTCAGGAACATACTTTTGCTTCTGCTCCTCAGACATCTCTATGTGAAAGTTTGGCCTACAAAGACAAATTTTCTGCTTACATATTTCACATTAGCTTAGCATCATTGAAAAATATAACCAGTTATGCATGTGCAACTCCACTGAAGACAATTGGATTACATAAATGAACCTGAGAGCACAATTTGGCCCAATATGTAAAACAAATCAGAAACATACATTTATTGTTCAAATTCATCAATAGCCTCATAGCAAGGAAATAAATCATATTGATTCTTTTCTGCAAAGATATTTATTCTGTGTAACACTAGTCAACTCCCCCCTCCACATTTATCTTCAAGTGCAGCTTAAGTCATTTAGGTGTCTAAGGAATTGTGTGCAGCTGAAAATCAGGTAGTCTAATTTAAATAATTCAAATCAAACCCACAATTTATTTGTATCCATACAACTGTGGTTATAACAATGGAGACTTGCTCTGACCGGACTGAAAATTTGGCCCTAATTTTAGGTGACGTCAAATGTTGTGCTTTGTTTTGACCAGAACACTATATAAATTAGAACAAATACCGTAGACACTTTGGTTAGGATACAAATATGTTATTACAGCACTACTGGATTTGATTCCTAGAAGTACACAGGGGTCATATTCTCATCTGTTATTCCACCCCAACTCAGGTGAGTTGTTATGGATTTGCATCACAGTAACTGACATCAGAATCTGGACCCAGAGGTACCACGTTTTTAAAAAAAAACAACATCATAAACTCCTGAAATGTCTTGATCAGATAAAACTTTTTTTTTCCAGGAACCCAATAATTTTTAAAACCTTTGGAACCAGTTCCAGTAGTGTTCTCCTGCAAGGGATTCTCCCTTTCTCTTCGGCCCCTCTCCACCACTCACTATAATTTGCTGATAAAAAAGATTCTATTAAAATCAATTTAAAAACATTCAATTAAAAAGTCTCAAAAATCATGAAAATATTCACAAAGAACTGGATTTTTTGTTTGCTTTGTTTGTGATTAAAAAAAAATTGAAAACAGGACTGTGTTAATGAAAAGTTTTCTTTGCAAAAAATAAAATAAAATGTGCCAGATCTGTCTATAGCAATATCTAAAACATTGCTGTCAATGGAGTGCCCAATGGATCTGATCCAAAGGGCACAGAAGACAATATTTCCACTGATTTCAATGGGTTTTGGATCAGGCCTTAAGTGTGTAAGGTTTATTTATGTGAGAACAAATTCCATGATCAGGTTTTAAATATATGTTGTGATCTTGGCAATGGATCTTCCAGGAAGATGGAAAATAAATCTATATACTGATATCTTTTACATTGTTCCTTTTACACATTTCTAGCTACCAAGAAGGCAACGGTACATAGAAATTATCTATTCGATAGCACGGGTGGGGGGAGAACAGTAGTTAGGAAAGGTTGTTATTTTTCTTAAAAAAGGTGTTCAGAGACTGTTGTTAAGTATGTATTCTTCAATCAGTGAAGAGGAGAATTTGTCTTTGTGCTTTTTTCTTATACATTTATGTATGAAAATCAAACTGGATTTCCAATTCATGAGCGGTTCCTTGTGATTAACAATTAGCCACACACTGCAGACAGGAGGGGTGGGGGAGTGAGAGTGTGTGTATGTGTGTGAGAGAAAGAGAGAATGTTATTTTTAATACTTTCTAAACAAACAAAAAGTAAAACTTTGAGATTCTTATTCTGGGTCCATTAACACCTTTATAAATGCAGAGCAATTCTACTGACCTTGTTGGAACTACTTCAGAATTACATCAGTGTAACTGAGACCAGAATCTGTGCCTGAATATTCAGAACACTGATGATTGATTTCTGCAAAATCCTACAGTCTGCACTAACTAATTAAAAGTATAGGGCTACACTGATTGAAATGTCTTGTTTTATCATACTCAATTATCCCAGTTTGGAATCCATAAACTGCAAAATAGCTGTACTTTTTTTTATCCTTGTATTTTTTATAGTCTTGTTTTGGAAAACCATAATGGATACATAAAAAGTTTTTCTTCCATTACTACATAAATCATAGAACATCTTAAAAATTGTGTTTACAAAATCCCCACATTTAACAGCTTCCAGTGATCTCTGCAAAACAATACAGCAAAAAGTGTCTCATTTCAAACCAGAGCTAAATGTATGAACAATGAACTGTGAACAATTTACTCAATAAATTTAACATCCTATTCTCTTTACAAATTCTTTGAATAGTTGACAACTACATCATATGTATTTGTTAGTTAAGTCTGTACTCCAAATAAATTTGGTGAATGATTCTTGGTCTGTAATTCATTCAAGAGCAGCTCATTAGAGTGTTTGCAAAATTCTGTTTTCACTGGCTATTTAAGTCATATGGTATGTTTCTTTCCCTTAGTAGTTCAACATAACTCTTAGAAATTGGGTTTCTGTTGCTAATATTTATTATTACAAATTGGAAATATGGTTTCTGAAAATAATCCCCAATAATCACTTCACGAACATGCCCGCCAGCAAAATTCTTCTGTCAGAATATTGATAAGAAATGAACACAAAAGGGACATGGACAGATCCAAAGTGAAATAATTTAAAAATCTGAATGAATCCACTAATCAGAAAGGGTCGGTTTTAATTTTTTTTTAGTATTGTTTTCATGCTTTTTATATATTTTGTCCATGTTCTCATTCTATCGTGTTCCTGAGCCCTTATATAATCTATATAGCACATTGATCTTTTGATAAATGGTTCAGAAAGAGATAAGTAAGCTTCAAATTACATCACATTTCAAAAGACTCAAAAGTGGGATCGGGAGTTCTATACTGCCTTGAAAATTTACAGCTGAGGAGGGCAGTGATGGCAGCATGCTTGCTATAAATTCCTGTAAACTGACCAGGACTATATCCAAGTGAACTAGGTACCTTTAGTTTGCACCAGCAGGGTCCATGTGGGGCAGCTAGAGGGCAACACATCAGACTGCTCTACAACTCACACCCTTGGTGCCATGTAGACAGCTCGCTAACTGTAGGCTCTTGTGTGGGATTATATACATCTGATTCAAACCAGAACAACAAGATGTTCAATCCCTTCACCCCTCCCCAGTAGTACTCTTGCGCTCAGCATTCCCACCACCACCACAACACTAGACAGTGATTTCTTTTGTCCTTGTGAAAGCAGTGAAAAGCAAATGCCATGTGCCTCACACTAGGTTAGTTATGACTAAAGGCCGTGGAGCTGGAAGAATGATAGAAGGTCAGCACGGATCTCTCTATCTCTGCCTTATTTATGGCCCCATTCATTTGGGATGGATATTTTTAAGTTAGGAGTTAGGTTTGGGCATTGAGAGCCTAATAACTAAGGCTAAGATTTTACTACGGTTATTTTTAGTAAAATTCATGAACAGGTCACGAGCAATAAACAAAAATTCATGGAGCCTGTGCCTGTCTGTTATTTTACTAAAAATAGCCAGGGGGCAGGGCTAGGTAGGGGGGAGGAATGGAGTCCCCTGGGGAGGCTGACAGTCCGATCCCCGGCTCCAGTGGCTGCAACCGGGGACACAGCCACAGGGGACACACAGCCCCCACTCCAGAGCTGGCAACAGCTGGCAGAAGAACGCCCTCCATGTAGGGAGTCCCTTTCCCAGCTTTGCTATGATGTCCTTATTTCCTAGCTATACCCAGCTGCTGCAACTCCCATTGGGTATGGCAGGCAGTCAGCATAATACATGATGCTGTGTGGGCTGAACTGGTGCCTCATGGTGCTTGATGTCATAAAGTCACCTGAGAATCCAGCCCTCCTGTTCTGATTGAGTGGAGTTTGACACCCAATGGGCACTCAGTTTATAGAGGTGTAAAAAGGCAAGACACAATGGAGATCCTCAGTTGCCCTTTCCCAGTTCTCCAGCAGGTTGGATTGTACTGCTTCCTGGAGGTATGCATGCAGATCAGGTATTCAAGTTCGGAGCCATCTTTTAAATAAACTGCAGCGCTAGAAATGACATTCTCCATTTTCCCTATTTTTATGGCATTTGCAATCCTGCTTGCACAACCATATCTGTGGCACAAGCTTACAGTGACACAACAAGCTCATTTCTCCGAGCTGCCAGTGTGTTCAGTGATAAATTTCCTTTTGTGCATCTTGTGAAGACGTCATTGTTCTGTCATACGCTTCCCTGGAACTTCAAGGTGCTTTTCACAGTACATCTTCTCACTGAACAGCACATCACCATTGAATCCTGTATGTCACCACTTCTGTTTCTGCAGTACTTGTTCTTGTTCTTGTTTTGCTTTCTTCTTTTGGGTTCTTTTGGGTTTCACAGTATACATATTTCCATATGCAGCAAGAATTAGCCCTCATGCACAACAGAAGTTGAAACCACATTTAGACGGTGATTGACACTAGCCACAATTCATTATTCCGTCACAGATTTGGTGTGCTAGTCAACGGATAGTGATGTCAGATCATTTGAAATTGACTGTGAAGTGCCTCCTATTGATCTGCATGCTGAATTTCTGAAGGAAGGTATTGTAACTGATATCAATCAGTGTTTTGCACACACTTGTCTGTACCATTGCTCATGCACTATCAGAGTTTCCAACTCCTGGCTAGAAAAGAGGTGATGCAAATTCCTATAGACATTTGGTACACTCTAAAGTTGATGGAGACACAGCTGATTCCCATGCCCTTACATTACTGTGGTTTGCATGGATATGGTGTTTGCACACTCTCACACATTCTGCTCTATTGCTGTCCTATACCTTAAATCATGGTAATCAGGAGCATGGTTGCATTCAGACTCAGAGTCTTGGCTACTCTCAGGAAAGGAAGAATGTCTTCTTGTTAAAGCACTGGACTGGGGCTCGGGAGTTCTGGTTCAGTTTCTAGCTATGCCACAGACTTCCTGCATGACCTTGGGCAAGTCACTTATATCTCTTTGTGTCTCAGTTCCTAATCTGTAGAATGAGATTAACAATATTTTTGTCACCCACCCTTTATCAGTGGTTCTCAAACTTCTGTACTGGTGACCCCTTTCACATAAGAAGCCTTTGAGTGTGGACCCCCCCATAAATTAAAAAAACATATATATATATATATATTATAATATTATTTATAATGGTATTATTATACCATTATAAATGCTGGAGGCAGCATTGGGGTGGAGTCTGACAGCTCACTTCCCTCCATGTAATAACCTCACAACCCCTTTAGGGGTCCCGACCTCCAGTTTGAGAACTCCTGCTTTATATGTTTCAGAGTAGCAGCCGTGTTAGTCTGAATTCGCAAAAAGAAAAGGTGTACTACAAATATGCTCAACTAAATTTGTTAGTCTCTAAGGTGCCATTAGTACTCCTGCTTTATATGTTATGTGTATTTAGGTTCAAAGCTCTTCAGAGCCAAGACTGTTTCTTACTATCCCCACATCATTTTCTGATTTCAGCTGGGACCTCTAGGTGCTGCTATAATCATTATTATAATAAATGAAAGATAGGGGATATAATTGCAATGCTGTCCAATATTTATATTGCACTTTTTGACCCCAAGGACTTCACAGAGCTTTATGAAATTTTCAATGTACAAACAGTACAAGACTAACATTGTCCATCACAGAAATCCACCTCTGAGGTAGAACGTGACAGCAATTTAATAGCACAGAGCAATATTTGTTCAAGAAAAAAGTGAAGTAATTGAAGGCTTACTGTTGTATCGCTGTATTAATCTAGATATCCAAGGGTGCCTCATAGTTTGGCACAGGTGAGTGGACATTCTCTATTAAACACAGATACTTCACTAGCGGTGGGAGAAGGAGTGTCAGGCAGGAGGTGCATTAGTAGAACTATTTAGGAAAGTTTGCATAGGTTCTGCTTGCTTTTGTACTGTGGTTAAAGGTAGTACTATTAGTCCCTCACTTTCATGAGAACTAAAATCACTCATAACATTTAGTAACAGTAAACAAATATTATGATAGCCTTTAACATTTTCCCCAAACCATAGAATAAAGTGTGTAAAATATTAATAAATCTTTGCCAGCAATATGGGAAAGTATCATGATTCAGAGTACTATACTGATGAGGAAAAATACTAGCATTTGCCTTTGAAACATTTCTTTTTCAATACCTGAGAAGCAAGGCCTAGCTAGCTGCCCTCAATACATGATGTTTTAGTAATGCCAACAACAGTTAGGTCTTCCATAGATTTCTAATACTATATTCTTCGTCAGAAATTCTTTATTGATTTGTAGCTGCTATTAAGTTGAATTCCTGCTATTCTGACTAAAGGAATCAATGGCAATTCACTTTCCTTTATTTTATAAGCGCCAAAAGGGATGTAACATCAACTTTGAAACAGGGAGAACATTTATTGCACATGTAGTAATCCCAATAACAATTAGCTCAATCCAACAGGCTAGCAGGAATTGTTGGCTAGAGCAAATTAATCATTAGCAGGCTGCATGTTCATGGTTGAAAATTTTAGAATAGAATGAAAATGCTTCCAAAGAATAAAAACAGGTGTTCTCATTAACACTAGTGTAACTCAAGAGCAGATGCACTGAAGCCCATGTGAGGGAGAAGAGAGTCAGCCTATAGCTTGAATTCAGTATGCTGTGTCTGTGAAGTATAAATGGATAATGAAGATGGGCCAATTCTAAACCCTCTCGAACTCTGGAGTAATTTGAACAACCCTTGAAGCTTGGACTCATCTCTACTCAATAGTTCATTGAATTATATCCTAAACTGTTACAACTGAGGCTAAATTCTGGTCTCAGATATACAGATATTAATTGTGGCATGTACCAGAGATGGAAAAGACGGGGAAAGGATTATATACTTTCCGTCCCAACAATAGTATCATATTTGAGGCTGTGACTTTATTCATCCACACTCAATTCAAGCACTCTGAATATCATTGTATAATATCATTTACTGAACAGGCATGTGCAGCTGTGTAGCTGCTTTCATGAGTTACACATCAGAGATCAAAGCATTATAGGCATCACGTCTCGGAAGAATAATATTCCACACCTATTAATGCCCCTTATCTGAAGACCTTCCAGAGCTATACGAACAATAATGAATTAAATCCCAGAGAGCCCCTTGTGGTTAGTAGGTATTCTACACATCGATAGAGGCATAAACTGAGGCACAGAGAAGTTAAATATTTCTCCAAGGTCACAGGGCTAGAGAGAGCCAATTGGTTCAACCCAGAGTATGATGCAATATGTACCGGTACTGCCAGAAGCCACACTGGGAAGTAATTGTGCTTCACAGGGTTACAATTCCTCCAGTGCTCCCCCTCTCTTCTCCAGGCTGGGAGTGCAACTTACTCATCTCCAGACACCAAACCAGCTACTCTGGTTGGCAAGTGGCCCCTTCCACAAATCAAGTCTCCTCCCCCTGCATCTTCATCCTACCCACTTACTCATAGGTATGAGGTGAGCAGTCCAAATTTAACCAAATGGTGTGTGTGTGTGTGTAGCCGACAGGAAATATTACCTTTCCATTTATGAGTCACAGCCACTAGAAGAAGCTATTTTTGGCTAAAAGATGTAATTTGAATTTCTTGAGCTTTAATAGTCCAAGAGCCAAATTCTGGTACCACTGCAGCCAACGTTAAAACTCCAATTGACTTTAGTAGAATCAGCATTTGGTCCCAAGAGAATTATGGCACTTTGATATAAGTCATGATTTTAAGACTATTTTGCTTAGAGTTATCTTATGTCTTTCTTCAAGTAACATTTACTTCTTTCTCTCCAAATCCATTCCATATTCCCCTTTCTCCAAACCTCACCACCTTGTGATTCCTTAGGGACAAAGGTTTTTAATACAGAATCTGTAGTTGGTTGAAGTTTATTGAGTTCCCAAGGACAAATAATCAACAAACATTTAATATTTAAGCAGTTCACAAGCCTCAATTAAACTCTAGATGCAGCAGCAGTATTACAATTACAGCAGAATCTTTGACAAACAAGAGGCTATATCCAAGGATGTAGTAACACATATTGTGTTTCTCTGCATCTGAGCAACAAATATCTGACTTGAAGGATAAACAAAATTAATGATGCCTGCCCATGTCTTTCCTTCCATTTACTGCATCAAATTGAGTTGTTCACAGCATAGGTCTGAATTGAGGCAGGTCATCTGCAGAAGGGCCTAGCAAAAAAGTAACATTCAAGCAAATGCAGGAGCCAGGAAAAGTCAAAATTGCAAGTTACAAGTCATCTGTAGAATCAAACCAGATATTTTGAAGCTGTGTTATTCCCCAGGCAGGTGATACATAGCTGTTGTCCTATCATATAGCAGTTTGTTGTGGTCCAGTATCCTGGGAATTTCTTATTCAAAGCAGTACTTGTTGAAGGGAAATCCTCTGCTTGCTTGCCTACTTCAGGTAATATGAGTAGAGATAGGCCCCAGGATGCTGTGTTGGTGCAAAAGGGCCAGAGAATACATGGAAGACTCCTCTTCATGTGGAGAATATCCCCATTACTGAGGACATCTGTGCCATCTTTTCAGCTGCTCAGATAGCAGGGTGAATTCTGGGATGGGCCAGGAGTGGGGCAGGCATGACCAGAGCACAGCTATAATCTGGCAGTTCCATACCTCTGCAAAGCTTCCACACCTCTGAAAAGCTAGTGACTGCTGCATCAGGGATGAAACATTATATAGAGCTGTCATTGGGACTGGCCTAGCCTGCTCCCAGGGCTGCACTGGCCCCCACAGTTAATCCTTTGGTAGGGGAGACACATGCTACCTCTATGCTGTCCCTGCACTGGGGCACAATCTAGGCCCAGATGCATTGAGATTCTGCTTTGGGAAAACTGAGGCCTGATGCAACATGCCTCTACTCTAATAGACTACAAGAGATGATTGCAGATCTTCTCTTCTCCTGCCCCCTCCTTGCCCCTTGTTGGTAATGTGAGTTAGGTAAATCTAATGGGAGGGGCCTAGGAGAGACTTTTGCTCTTGGAGAAAGGCTAGATCTGGATCTGAACACTGTGGCTTGGAAGCACCTATATTCTTGATCTAGATTTTGAAAACCTCCTCTCTACCTATACTCTCCTGTGCTCATGTTATGTTGTCAGTCAGTGATTTAAAATAAAAGGTTTTATTATGGTCTCTGAAAATTTGTGTTAATATACTTTAAATTCTAGTAGCAGCTGGTAAATGGGCCCCACTGGAGCAGGGGAAAAATTCTAATTCCCTTTTGAAATTTTTTATATCCCTGAAGGAGTAGACACCTTTTCAAACTGATACAATGCAGGCATAAAAGAAAAATAACCCAGGCTTTATTTGAGCACTCTGAATGCTCTGAGAGCACACTTTTAAGTTTTAAGGGAAATCAATATGTTATTTATACAAAGTCTTTAAGAAGAGGTAAGAAACCCAAAATCAGGATTGTTTGGAGACAAAGAGTATGAATCTTTCTAATCCCCAGTTTGCCATTTCATCATGAGAAAATGTGCTTATTTGTTGCAGATGGATTGAAGCATCACACCCATCACTAATCTGTCAGCAGAATGAATGATCAGGAAAGTCAGAGTTTTCAAGTCTTGTCCATTTTTCCTAAAATTCCCATTACCAGCTGTTCTCAGCTTCCAACAGTGCAATGAGCAACTTGCTGAAAAACAGTGAAATAATCAATTGGCATTGCCTTTTTCTGTGATTCGTTTGTGGGTTTGTTGGTTTTTTGTTTGGTTGGGTTTTTTGGGTTTTTTTGCAGCAGTGTAGCCTCCATATGTCAATTCCTAATCTTATTAAGGGTAAACCAGATAGTGTCCTAAAATTTTCTGCTGTGTTACTCCACTGATAGTGGCCTTTCAAACACAAAAACTTAGCTACTGGGTAAACTAGTCATATAACTGTAAAAGTTATTTTTTTCTTTTTTATGTTTATTGTACACAAATCAGCTTAACTTTTACTAACTGTTTTGTTATTTAAAATAATCTGATCACCTACAAATTGTTCATGAACAGAGTATGTCTTTTCTTGTTGTACATTGTTTATTGCATGTAATTGGTTGCAAGTTATTGATTTTGTTTCAGGTGTTTATTAACAGTAGGAAAACAAAGAGATTTCAATATGGCTGTGAGAATTTTTTATTTCCGTGAATTAAAAAAATCATTTGTTTATTGCCCAGGGGAAATGAATTAAAAGATTATGAACATTGGCAAAGCTAGATTGAGGATTTTATTTGCAAAAATGCCCAAGAATTAATATTTTTTGCAGCATACAGCCAACTCTATCGCATGTCCTATAGAAAACAAACCACTGGAGACTCTTTTTGGAAGCCATCAATTTAACATGATCAGCTAGCAGGACATATTAGGGAGTAACATGTACCTCCATATCTGATGGTCCCAGAAGATAAATGTGAGAGTAGGAGTCAGGAGCCCTGAGTTCTATCATCAGCTCTTCCACAATCCAGCTGTGTGATTTTGAGTGAGCTGTTTCACTCCAGGATGTAAAATGGATGAAATTTACCATTATTTGTAAAGACTCTTGTGATCTATGCTATCTCAGTGAGAGGAAAAGAGAAGTCTCCCAAGCTCTTTCAAGGTAGCCAGAATCACAGTGGAGACAGATATTAATGAAACTTTGTTTAATTAAAATGTTCCTTTGTTTTCTCTAATTCCAAAGTGATGAGCCATTACATCTGAACACAGTCCTCATCCTGCCTGCACTTACAGTTAAAGTGCCTGTGAGAGTGTGCAGAAGTCCTGCCTGAGCAATAGCAGTCACTGAGTTAACTCCCTGCTCAAACCTCCTGCAGGAGTGAAAAGGGTAGTATAGTAATAAAGCAGGTGACTCAAGGTGTAATTAGTAGTTCGGGGTAAAGAAGGGGACTGTGTGAAAGTTACTCAGAAAATGTTTGTGTAGGCAGTGCTATAACAGAATTTTTTTGGCGGGGCCGGGGGGAGAGGTGTGAAGAGAGCAAAGTAAAGAATATGTCCATGGCACAAACAGGGATGTTAATTTTTCTGTTTGTTAAACATCTCTTCTGTTTTTGTTAAGGTAGCTGAATACTAAAATCTGAACAATGTTTTTGGAGAAAACCTTCATTGTAAAGATGTTGGGTCTGATTCACATCTTACCAGCATAGGTTTTACACTGGTATAGTTCCTTTGATTTCGGTAGAGTCAGTCCTGATTTACATTATGCTTTGTTCTTGGACCATGTGGGCTGACTGCCAGCTCTCGGACCCTATTTAATAAGTTAAAAGCAACATTCACAAATAATTGGAATCCAGAGGCTATATAATCTGTTCGATGCATTTTAAGAGAAAATACTCTTGCACAGGAAAAAAAGTGGCCAGTCAAGTAAAGTGCCTGAAGCTTTAATGAGTAGTAAAGGTTTGATTCTCCTCTGACACTCACAGGTGTTATTCCATTGACTTCACTAGAGTTATTCCTGATTTATAGTAGCATGAGAGGAGAATCAAGCCTGGATGTTTGAAACCATGGACACATCAGTGGTTGGTTGTTCATCTTTGATCTAGGCTTATTCATTACACTAAGCATTTTCATGTGGATGGTCAATGCCTCCTCCTATGGGATTGCTGCATAAATATTTTGTCTAGTCACTTGCTGACTCTGGAGGCACAGGGGAAAGATCTTTATAAGTGGAACAATCTACAGTACTTCTTTCAAACATATATGAAAGCTTTCACAAAGAAATATCCTCCACTTCCTTGAATGCTGTAAAGATTTCTAAGCACACAGCCAGAGGGGGAGTGTATTCATCGAAGGATCAGTTTTGAAACCCCCAGACTCTCTGGAACCAATGACTTAAACACTGACAGAGATGTCTCTGCCCTCCATACTTCTAAGGTTGATAAAATGTGCTCCATGACCTCAGCTCATTGTTGCTGCCTTTTTACAGTATTCCCCCATGACTATTGAGGAACAGGTTGCAGTCATCTATGCTGGTATAAGAGGTTACTTGGACAAACTGGAGCCCAGCAAAATCACCAGATTTGAGAGTGCTTTCCTAGCCCACGTTCTGAGCCAGCAACAAACCCTTCTAGCCACAATCAGGACTGATGGGAAGATCTCTGAACAAACAGACGCCAAGCTGAAAGAAGTAGTCACAAAATTACTGGCTACTTTTGAAGCATAAACACTTAACTGTTCTAACATGCCACACTGTTTGTCACTGATAATTCTAGGGCTTTAACTCCATTCTTCAGAAGTTTAAAGTATGTGTGACTTGACTGAACAGATATCTCATTGAGAATAAAAGGTACTGTGGTCTTCAGACCAAGCCTGGCTCTCCTATATCACTGAAATTAGCCCATTAAAATTCCAGGCTCCTTGTTGTTGCCTGTCCTGGCTGTGGTATGATTAGAGTGAGCCCTGAGCTTTGCTCTTCAATATGTCTCCCCTACTACTGGCTGCTGTTGCCGATGGCAGGCTGCTTGCTGCCTTGTTATTGCACCCCTTACATTTAGACTTACTAAGGGTTTAAAAGGTTTCAGAGTACCAGCCGTGTTAGTTTGTGTCCGCAAAAAGAACAGGAGTACTTGTAGCACCTTAGAGCCTAACAAATTTATTAGCGCATAAGCTTTTGTGGGCTCCAGCCCACTTCATTGGATGCATAGAATGGAACATATAGTAAGAAGATATATAGATATAGATATAGATATAGATATAGATATAGATATAGATATACTGTGACAAAGTTCCTCCTCTACCTTGGTGGGTCTTGCGCTTATTGGAGGATTTGCTCACCTCGGAGATTCACGGCAGCCCTCAGTTTGGCCGTTCTCATGAACCCACAGTCCAGATCAACTCCTCCTGTGTCTGATTAGGAGTTGGGAGGTTTGGGGGGAACCCGGGCCCGCTCTCTATTCCAGGTTCCAGCCCAGGGCCCTGTGGAATGCAGCTGTCTAGAGTGCCTCCTGGAACAGCTGTGCAACAGCTACAACTCCCTGGGCTACTTCCCCATGGCCTCCTCCCAACACCTTCTTTATCCTCACCATACGACCTTCCTCCTGGTGTCTGATAATGCTTGTATTCCTCAGTTCTCCAGCAGTACACCTTCTCACTCTCAGCACCTAGTGTCTCTTGCTCCCAGCTCCTCACATGCATACCACAAACTGAAGTGAGCTCCTTTGTAAACCCAGGTGCCCTGATTAGCCTGTCTTAATTGATTCTAGCCGCTTCTTGATTGGCTGCAGGTGTTCTAATCAGCCTGTCTGCCTTAATTGTTTCCAGAAAGTTCCTGATTGTTCTGGAACCTTCCCTGTTACCTTACCCAGGGAAAAGGGACCTACTTAACCTGGGGCTAATATATCTGCCTTCTATCACTCTCCTGTAGCCATCTGCCCCGACCTTGTCACAGTACATACAGAGAAGGTGGAAGTTGCCATACAAACTGTAAGAGGCTAATTAATTAAGATGAGCTATTATCAGCAGAAGAAAGAAAACTGTTGTAGTGATAATCAAGATGGCCCATTTAGACAGTTGACAAGAAGGTGTGAGGATACTTAACTTAGGGAAATAGATTCAATATGTGTAATGACTCAGCCACTCCCAGTCTCTATTCAACCCCAAGTTAATGGTATCTAGTTTGCATATTAATTCAAGCTCAGCAGTTTCTGTCTGGAGTCTGTTTCTGAAACTTTTCTATTGCAAAATTGCCACCTTTGAATCTGTTACTGAGTGGCCAGAGAGGTTGAAGTGTTCTCCTACCGGTTTTTGAATGTTATGATTCCTGATGTCAGATATGTGTCCGTTTATTCTTTTCCGTAGAGACGGTCCCATTTGGCCAATGTACATGGAAGAGGGGCATTACAGGACAGCCCCAACAAAGAAAATAACACTATGGGTACCCACATGGCCCCAGAGTATGCCAACATTTTTATGGCTGACTTACAACAATGCTTCCTTAGCTCTCCTCCCCTAACACCCCTACTCTACTTGCACTACATTGATGACATCTTCATCATCTGGACCCATGGAAAAGAAGCCCTTGAGGAATTCCACCATGATTTCAACAATTTCCATCCCACCATCAACCTCAGCCTAGACCAATCACACAAGCAGTCCATTTCCTGGACACTACTGTACTAATAAGCGATGGTCACATAAAAACCACCCTATACCGGAAACCTACTGACCGCTATACTTACCTACATGCCTTCAGCTTCCATCCAGGACACACCACACGATCCATTGTCTACAGCCAAGCTCTAAGATACAACAGCATTTGCTCCAATCCCTCAGACAGAGACAAACACCTACAAGATCTCTATCAAGCACTCTTAAAACTACAATATCCATCTGCTGAAGTGAAAAAACAGATTGACAGAGCCAGAAGAGTACCCATAAGTCATCTACTACAGGACAGCCCCAACAAAGAAAATAACAGAACACCACTAGCTGTCACCTTCAGCCTGCAACTAAAACCTCTCCAGCGCATCATCAAAGATTTACAACCTATCCTGAAAAATGATCCCTCACTCTCATAGATCTTGGGAGACAGACCAGTCCTCGCTTACAGGCAGCCCACCAACTTGAAGGAAATACTCTCCAACAACCACACACTACACAACAAAAACACTAACCCAGGAACTTATCCTTGGAACAAAGCCCGATGCCAACTCTGTCCACATATTTATTCAAGGGACACCATCATTGGACCTAATCACATTAGCCACTCCATCAGGGACTCGTTCACCTGCACATCTACCAATGTGACATATGCCATCATGTGCCAGCAATGCCCCTCTGCCATGTACATTGGCCAAACAGGACAGTCTCTATGCAAAAGAATAAACAGACACAAATCTGACATCAGGAATCATAACATTCAAAAACCGGTAGGAGAACAGTTCAACCTCTCTGACTACTCACTAAAAGATTTAAGGGTGGCAACTTTGGAACAGAAAAGCTTCAAAAACAGACTCCAACGAGAAACTGCTGAGCTTGAATTAATATGCAAACTAGATACCATTAACTTGGGGTTGAATAGAGACTGTGAGTGGCTGAGTCATTACACATATTGAATCTATTTCCCTAAGTTAAATATCCTCACACCTTCTTGTCAACTGTCTAAATGGGCCATCTTGATTATCACTACAACAGTTTTTTTTCTCCTGCTGATAATAGTTCATCTTAATTAATTAGCTTCTTACAGTTTGTAGGCAACTTCCACCTTCTCTGTATATATATATATACATATATATGTATATATATGTATATATATATACAGAGAAGGTGGAAGATATATATATATACAGAGAAGATATATATATCTTCTTACTATATGTTCCATTCTGTGCATCCAGTGAAGTGAGCTGTAGCCCATGAAAGCTTATGCTCTAATAAATGTGTTAGTCTCTAAGGTGCCACAAGTCCTCCTGTTCTTTGGAGCAGGGACCATATTTTTGTTGTGTTTTCACAGCACCTACCACAGTGGGGTCCAGGTCTATAACTGGGGCTTCTAGAAGGTATTGCAACACAAATAATTAATATTAATAATAGGATAATTGGGGCAAGATAAACCAGTACTACAGGTATTGTATATGGGATCCACAATGACTTTCGCATTTTCCCCTGTTTCAGAATTGCTTGCTACATTTTCACTAGTTGAGGTTTTCCTGCAAAAATAGGTTAGTATCATATTTACTGTTCAGGTAAAGCTAATGAAAACAAATAACACAGTTACATAAAGTAATTATAAAGCTTGTCCTAAGAAAGCTAAATTAAGTTAAGCAAGCACACTCATTTCTTACCATTTCCCCCCTGGCAAAATGATTAGATTGTATTCTTTGTTTTTTTAAGTGTGCTTAGCACCAACTACTGATTTTATTATAAATACCACTATTGAATAGCCTGCTTTTTTTTTTTTTTGGTTGCTTGCAGGTTTCCTGCTACATTCCAGATAGGGGCAAAAGAAAAGCTAACCTAAATAACATGTGTTCTGCAGAGAGAATGCTGAATGTTCAGTGACTCCAGAAATGTTTAATATCCTGACCATGATGATCAGTCTAGTGCAACGTGTCTCAAACGGTGGGGTATAGACGACAATTGACCTGCAGGAGCCTTCCTAGCTGTCAACGGCGGGGGGGTGGGGGAGAAAATGACAGACTGTAACTCAGCCACCAGACCCTCAGACTGTCTGGCAAGGCCATCCCAAGACTCTGGGGGACTGTTGAGTTGCAGCCTGCTGGTCCCAAGTGAACCCCACTACACCACTGGAGAGCCACTGGACTCCTGTGGCCACTGAGGTGAAGCATAAAATATGTGGGAACACTTCATACAATGTACAGTCAACCTGTGGAACTCCTTGCCAAAGGATGTTGTGAAGGCCAAGACTATAACAGGATTAAAAAAAGAACTAGATAAAGTCACGGAGGATAGGACCATCAATGGCTATTAGCCGGGATGGGCAGTGATGGTGTCCCTAGCCTCTGTTTGCCAGAAGTTGGGAATGGGCAACAGGGGATGGATCACTTGATGATTACCTGTTCTGTCCATTTTCTCTGAAGTACCCGGCATTGGTGGATGACAGGATCTGGGATAGAGGAACCTTTGGTCTGACCCAGTATTGCCATTCTTCTGTTCTTATGTAGTTAAATATCTTTCAAAAGGGGAACCCTGCTTGTTGGTACAAGACAGGTACTTCCTTGAAAAGTGCACGTCTGTATTTTGTTTTGGATCTTTTGGTTTTCAGGATTCTCTTTGGCTTGGGAACTTGTCTGGCTTTTTCTAGCATAGCCCATGCTTTTGTAGGAGATGCTGAGCTATATTGATCTTAAAACTGTAAGAGGATTCTAATTCTAAACCAGCCTGTTTTGAGCTTGACCCACATACACACACAAAAGTGGTTTGCTTGATATTTTCTTACTCTTCATGCTCTCCATAGAACCTTTTTGTAGATTTTTTTTTCCTTCACGTGAATATCCACCAGATGCATCAGGTTGGTGTTCATGACGTAGAATTTCAAGGCTGGCTCATAAGGAAAAGTCCCATGGTTCTTTTTTTCTCTATCCATGATAGTCTTCCCTTAAGAACTTCAAAGAAAAAGATTTAGCAAGGTGCTTCCCTCTGATAAGTCTTTGCTTTTACCAGTTGGAGGGATTCTTGGCAGCCAGCTGAAGAATCCAGCTCTTGGTCTCTCCTCCAGTCCAGGTGTTTTTTTGCATATGGAAGGAGTTTGTTTTATGTAATGAGTTTCTTTATTCAATTTTGTTGGGTGGTTCATCACTGGCTGGTCCCCTTTTCAAAAAGTCAGTTTGTACCAATCAGAATACAATGCTTACTTACTAGTGAGAGCAGAGGTGGTTCAATAAGAATAGAGGTTGTGCTTCGTCTATTCCCTTTTCATAGTTCAATGAGAACACTGGGCATTTCTTTTGCATCTTTATGTTTGTAACTGCATGCTGTGACTGTGGGATTTGTTCCCAGAAACTAAGGTCCGTTTTAAACCTCTGTTTGCAAATGTCTTGGGACATCCCTCTTGCTTCTTGTAAATGTTTAAGCATTTGATGAACACCTGCTCTCAGTTTTTCCCAGAATCTCCTATGTGCTATATGCAGTTCGGCAAGTCCTTAGTCCCATAGGAATTACCATACTGCATCACACCAAAGTCCATGCAGTCCAGTATCCAGTATCTGATGGTGGCCTGAACCAGACATTTCAGAGGAAGATGTAAGAACCCCATAGTAGCAAATGTGGGATGACCTGCCCCTTTCATAGGTCTCATCCCGGTCTCTAGCAATTAGAGATTGACTTAAAGCCTGAAGCATAAGGATTAATATCCTCCCACAGTTTTTTCTAGTATTAATCATAGCTCTGGAATTTCCCACTATCCCTATAAATGTCTCATCCCCTTTTTTGAATATTGCTATATTCTTGGCCTCAATGACTTCCTGTGGCAGTGAGTTCCATACAGCGAGTTAATTACACATTGTGTGAAAAAGTATTTCCTTTTATTGGTTTTGAATTTCCTCACTTTTAGTTTCATTAAATGTCCTTTTATTCTTGTGTAGACCATTCATTATTTTTATATACTTGATCATGTCCTCTATTATTCATCTCCTCCCTAAGGTAAACAATCACAGAGTCTTCAATCTTTCTTTGTATGAGAACTTTGCCAGGCCCTGGATCATTCTCGTTGCCATCTCTGAACTTCCACTAGTTCTGCAATATCCTTTTTGAGATGGGGTGACCAATACAGCACATGGTATTGCAGATCAAGCTGCACCACTAAATTACATAAAGGCTTTAGAGGCTGCAGCAGTAGCAATGTCAAGAATGAAGGTTAACCAACACTTTCCATTATCAGATGCCATTTTAAATTGCTTATAACTTTGCCAAACCTTTTTTTTCATAGATCACAGATCCAGAAAAGGCTATTGTGATCATGTAGTCAGTCCTCCTGTATAACACAGGCCATAGAACTTGCCCAAAATAATTCCTAGAGCAGAGCTTTTAGAAAAAAATCCCCATCCAGTCTTGATTTAATCCAATCATGATCCTTGGTAAGTTGTTAATTACTCTCAATGTTAAAAATTGACACTTTACTTATAGTTCAAATTTGTCTAGGTTCAACTTCCAGCACTGGGTCATGTTATACCTTTTTCTGCTAGATTGAAGAGCACATTATTAAATATTTGTTCCTCAAGTAAATACTTACAGTCTGTAATCAAGTCACCCCTTAGCCTTCTCTTTGTTAAAATAAATTGATTGAGCTCCTTGAGTCTATCAATATGAGGCATGTTTTGTAATCCTTTAATCTCTCTTGTGGCTTTTTTCTGAACTTTCTCCCATTTATCAACGTCCTTCTTGAATTGTGGACATCAGAATTGGATACAGTATTCCAACAGTGGCTGCACTGGTACCAAACAGAGAAAAGAAATAACTCTCTACTCGTACTTGAGATTCCTGTTTATTTATCTAAGAATTTACATTTAGCAATATTAAAACACATATTGTTTGTTTGTATCCAGTTTAGCAAGCCATCCAGATTGCTCTGTATCAGTGACCTAGCCTCTTCATTAATTACCACTTCCCCCAATTTGTGTGCCATCTGCAAACTTTATCAGTGATGATTTTATGTTTTTGTCCAGATCACTGATTAAAATGTTAGATAGCAGAGGGCCAAGGACCAATCCCTTCAGATTCCAACTAGAAACACATCCATTCAAGGATGATTCCCCATTACAATTACATTTCGAGACCTATTCATTAGCCAGTTTTTATACACTTCATGTGTGCCATGTTAATCTGATATCTGCCACCTAGAGAGGTTACATACAGTCCCAGCCCACAATAGTACCTAAACTTTGCATTTAATACAATGGACTCCAAAGAGACCTAAACTTAAATTCAGTATGGTTTTTCGAGGATATTGCAGGAAATTGCCATATCTCTCACAATGATGTCATATGGGTTTTTTTTCCCAGTCACAGAACAGATATATTTATTAACACTTCTACCTTTTCTGCATTATTATTGAACATTCTACCATTTTCATCTCGTAATGAACCAATACCATGGTTAGTATTCTTTTTATTCCTAGTACTCTTTAAAACTTCTTTTTATTCTCCTTAACTCTGGTAGCCATAGATTTCGCCATTTGTCCCCTTGCTTCCCTTATCAGTTTTCTGCAATCAACTTTTTTCCATTTGCTCTCTCTCTTTCTATGTATATATAGCTATAGATATAGCTAATAAACTTAACTTAAACTGTTTAGGGTTACATTTTCTGTGCCAGGTGTCTGCCTCAGACAATTTTTGGCGGGGTACGGGGTGAGGAGAGAGAGAACAGAGTTTGCTCTAAGAAAGCCCAGCTATTACTGAGAATGAGATAAGGAGGAAATATGCTGTTTAACCCATGTTTAAAAATTCTTACAATTATTTTGTTGAGAATATCTGGCACTTTCAGGCTTTGGAGTACGGATTGAAATTTGGCAGAGGAGGCACCCTGGAATCAGGGATGTACTTTTTATCATCCCTGTGAATATCTGCCCAGTGGTTAAAATCTTGTGGTCCCCTCTAATCATCTATGGAATCCCTTGTGGTCCCTCTCAGTCCTCCGTGTGACTCCTCATGGTTCCTCTCAGTCCTCTATGCAATCCCTTTTCTGCAGGATTCCTCATTGTCCCTCCTCTGTGGAGTCCTTTGTGGCACCTTTCTTTATTCTTCTCTTTTATCACTTTTTTCCCTCTCTCTTTGCATAGCTGTCCCTGCAGACCTCAATCCAGTTCTTGACTGAGAGTGTCCCAGCTTTCCCCAGGCTCACTTGTCTCTGATATTTACTGAAGTTAGAATGTTGTGGGGCTGCCAGGCATCAACTGGGTATGAGCTGCTTACAGCACAGCACTGTTGCATCCTCTCCAGTAGTTAAAGACTGTATCATAATGCATACACACAAAGGGGCCGAACTGAGGTAGCAAAGACAAGTCTTCACTTTGAAGCCTTAATGGTCTTTCAACACATTTTTTGCAGTGTAATTATCATATACTCTGCATTGTTCTCTATACCATCCTTTATGCATCCTAACATCTAGTTAGCTTTTTTTATCACAGCTGTATATGGAGTAGAGGTCTTCACTGAGCTGTCTACAATGATGCCCCGTTTCCAATACTAAGTTGATACAGTTCATTTAGAACCCTGTGAAAAGCACATATGGAGTTAAATTTATTCCTGTGAAGTGGATTACTTTGCATTTATTAACACTGAGTTTCATTTCCCCATCATGTTGCCCATCCACCTAGCTTAGTCAGGTCCCTCTGAAGTTCCTCATAGTCTTCTCTGTTCCCGACTAACCTAAATAACTTTGCATCATCTGTTAATTTTGCTACCCCACTATTTACCCCCATCCAGATCATTAATAAATGGAGCTATGATGGATTTTTCAATTCATAGAATCATAGAATCATAGGACTGGAAGGGACCTCAAGAGGTCATCTAGTCCAGTCCTGCACTCAAGGCAGGACTAAGTATTATCTAGACCATCCCTGACAGATGTTTGTCCAACCTGCTTTTAAAAATCCACAATGATGGAGATTCCACAACCTCCCTAGGCAATTTATTCCAGTGCTTAACCGCTCTGACAGTTAGGAAGTTTTTCGTAATGTTCAACCTAAACCGCCCTGGCTGCACGTTAAGCCCTTTGCTTCTTGTCTTATCCTCAGAGGTTAAGAACAATTTTTCTCCCTCCTCCTTGTAACAACCTCTTATGTACTTGAAAATGTTATCATGTCTCCTCTCAGTCTTCTCTTCTCCAGATTAAACAAACCCAATGTTTTCAATCTTCCCTAAACCTTTAATCATTTTTGTTGCTCTTCATAGAAGCATAGAATCATAGAATATCAGGATTGGAAGGGACCTCAGGAGGTCATCTAGTCCAACCACCTGTTCACAGCAGGACCAATCCCCAGCTAAATAATCCCAGCCAGGGCTTTGTCAAGCCTGACCTTGAAAACCTCAAAGGAAGGAGATTGCACCATCTCCCTAGGTAACCCATTCCAGTGCTTCCTAGTGAAAAAGTTTTTCCTAACATCCAACCAAAACCTCCCCCACTGCAACTTGAGACCATTACTCCTTATTCTGTCATCTGCTACCACTGAGAACAGTCTAGATCCATCCTCTTTGGAACCCCCTTTCAGGTAGTTGAAAGCAGCTATCAAATCCCCCCTCATTCTTCTCTTCTGTGGACTAAACAATCCCAGTTCCCTCAGCCTCCCTCATAAGTCATGTGCTCCAGCCCCCTAATCATTTTTGTTGTTGCCCTCTGCTGGACTTTTTCCAATTTTTCCACATCCTTCTTGTAGTGTGGGGCCCAAAACTGGACAGAGTACTCCAGATGAGGCCTCACCAACGTCAAATAGACATTCGCTGGACTTTCTCCAATTTGTCCACATCTTTCCTGAAATGTAGCATCCAGAACTGGACACAATACTTCAGTTGAGACCTAATCAGTGCAGAGTAGAGCGGAAGAATTACTTCTTGTGTCTTGCTTATAATACTCCTGCTAGTACATCCCAGAATGATGTTTGCTTTTTTCGCAACAGTGTTACACTGTTGACTCATATTTAGCTTGTGATCCACTATGACCCCCAGATCCCTTTCCGCAGTACTCCTTCCTAGGCAGTAATTTCCCATTTTGTATGTGTGCAACTGATTGTTCCTTCCTAAGTGGAGTACTTTGCATTTGTCCTTACTGAATTTCATCCTATTTACTTCAGACCATTTCTCCAGTTTTTTTAGATCATTTTGAATTTTAATCCGATCCTCCAAAGCACTTGCAACCCCTCCCAGTTTGGTATCATCCACAAACTTTATAAGTGTACTCTCTATCCCATTATCTAAATCACTGATGAAGACCCCACTTGTTATGCCCTTAAAGCATGACTGTGAACCACTGATAACTACTCTCTGGGAACGATTTTCCAACCAGTTATGCACCCACCTTATAGTAGCTCCTAGTTTGTTTATGAGAAGGTCATGTGACACAGTATCAAAAGACTTACTAAAGTCAAGATATACCACATCTCTGCTTCCCCCCATTCACTAGGAATTCCAAAAAAATCTAAAAAACAAACAAAAATGTGTTTTAGGTTGACCTGAAAACTGAATTCTTGGTAAATCAAAACATTGGAAAAAATAGTTTTAGGTTGAACTAAATGTTTTGTTTCAATTTTGGTAATTTTAAAGGGGTTTTCTATTGTTTTCCATTTAACTAAATGAAATTTTTAAACAAAATATAATTTTGAACCAAATTTTAGGATTTTTCTTTTCAACATGAACAATTCAGTGATTTGTGAAACATTTCAGTTCACTGAATCTACATTTTTCACCAAAATAAAAAAGTTTCACCTGAAAAAAAAATTCCCCAAAATTTCTTTTTGTCCAGTTCCATTAATAAATAGTAGCAAACAAACCTATGTTTAGCAGCAGTTAATGTTGCAGCAGGACATATTTCATGTATTCAAAAACTTAAAATCATGAAAATAAGAAGTTAAGGGGAAAATTTGTGCATTCCTTTCCCCCTTCATATTGCCTACAATACCTGTTATACTCTGATGCTTCAGGAGGCTTTGTACTCCTTTTGAAAGAAATCTAAAGTTCTTTGAAACATATCACTTGCCTCTCGAACAGATACCCAAAAGCAAAATATATCCGAACTTCATCAAACTTGCAATCTAATGCAAAACCTTAACAGTGACCTCAGCAGGTAGGGCAGAATAACTTCCCAGGAACATGCAATGTGTGACAGTCAGATGTACTGAGCTGTTGGTATAACTGATTTTGTGTTTTGAGTGCAAGTTTGATGAAGTTAGGACATGTATTGCTTTTGGATAGTTTTGGAGATGAAAGTGATGAATACCAGAGTGTTTTAGATATCTCCTATGTGGAGTACAAAGGAAAGTGGGACACTCCCCCAGAAAAATCACAAAAACACCTTTTTTAACAGCTTATTATAAACTTTCCAGAACTTCAGATTCAACAACCCATTCACCAAAAAGTTCATGATTAGCCAAGGATTATAATCTATTTTTGTTTTGTTAAAAATCACTGAAAGATACCAAAAAGAAAAGGAGTACTAGTGGCACCTTAGAGACTAACAAATTTATTTGAGCATAAGCTTTCGTGAGCTACAGCTCACTTCATCGGATGCATCCAATGAAGTGAGCTGTAGCTCACGAAAGCTTATGCTCAAATAAATTTGTTAGTCTCTAAGGTGCCATTAGTACTCCTTTTCTTTTTGCGAATACAGACTAACATGGCTGCTACTCTGAAACCTGAAAGATACCAGACAGTCACCATTTTTACACGGTCAGACTGAAATTCTCTAATGCAACCTTAACTATGGTGCAGCTTCTGCTGCACCATAATATTAAACAACACTAAATTTGAAGCACCTGTTGTTAACCTTTTGTCATGATGAAAACTGACTATTTAATCCTACTCTTTGTTTCCTGGACAGTTTATAACACTTTGCCTGTCATCCTATCCCTAGTTAGCTTCTGTAGCAGACTCTTGTGTGGAATCTTGTCAGAGGCCTTTTGGAAGTCTAAATAAATTATGTCAACTAGTACTCTTTTATCCACTATTGTACTGATACATTCAAAGACCTCTAAAAGAAGAATAAGACATGATTTTCCTTTGCAGAAATCTGTGCTGATTAGACTCTATAATATCATAACCTTTGTTATCCTGTATTTCATTAACAGTTCAATAAATCTGCCAAGTACAGCTGTAAGGTTTACTGGTTTATAATTCCCCAGATTACCACTAGAATCTCTTTTAAACATATGTACAATTTTTGCTACTCCCCAATCCTGTGGAAGACTAGCTGTTTTTAATGAGAGATTGGCTTTTTGTGTTTTAGCTGCTCAGCCACTTCATACTTCAGCTCCTTCCAAACTCTTGGATGCACCATCTGGACCTGGTGATTTATTGCTTTTTAAATTATTGATTATCTTCTTCTAACATCTCAATCTCTGAGAGTGCTTTCTCTTTAATACCAGAAGAGAGCAGGTCCAGGACAGGAATCTCCATTTTGGCCATTCTGTTTCCCCCTTATATAGTGCTTACTGTAATGTATGATCCCATTCATTCATAGAATCATAGGACTGGAAGGGATGTCTAGAGGCAGGACTAAGTATTATCTGGACCATCCCTGACCTCATAGCTGGCCTCATATAAGGTCAGACTTACAAATTTTGAAGATTTTCTGTTTGGCTGGAATGGCCTCACAAACCTTGCCATTTAGCAATATAGGCAGAGGCAGCGAGTTATATGGGCCTGTGGTGCCCAGGATCCAGCAAATTCAGGGCCAGCCCTGCCTGCTACCCCCGCGTGCCTCCCCCGGAGCATCCCCGAGCCCCACCTGCCGCCCCCGCATGCATCTCCAGAGCATCCGTGTTATCTTGGTGGGGGGCCTTATCCTGGCTGGACCTCCTGAGCAGTAGCCTGGAGGGGCTTGGGTGACTCTCATGCTGGGAGGGGGAGGGGGTCCCCGCTCCCAGAGCTCACAGCTGCTGGTGGGGAGAGGGCTGGGGGGAGTCCTCCTCTCTGACCCACCACCTCAGCCCCCGAGCAGCCTGCCTGCTGCACCCCAAACTCGTCATCTCCAGCCCAGCCCTATGCCCTGCACCACCTCCTGCACCCCAACTCTCTGTCCCAGCCCAGAGCCTGCACCCAGAAGCCAAACTCCCTCACATAGCCCACACTCCTCCTGCACCCAAACTCTCTTCCAGAGCCTGCACTCCAAACCTCCTCTGCACCAAACTCCCTCCCAGAGCCCGCACCCTGCACCACCTCCTGTACCCCCAACCCCCTGGCCCAGCCCAGAGCCTGCTCCCAGCACCCAAACTCCGGCCCAGAGCCCACACCCCTCCCGCACCCAAACTTCCTTCCAGAGCCTTAGGCAGGTGTGGGTGGGTGGGTGGGGGGGACAGGACTTGGACCCATTCTGAGCACCACCAAAATTATACAAACCTGCCGCCCCTGAATATAGGTTTATTTTATGCCTTTTTGGTTCCCTTTTTGTTCAGAGATACACATCTTCTGAGACTGTATTATTCTTTTCTTTAGTTTTATTTTTAAAGGTCCTTTCAAGACTTCTGTGGTGCCCTTCTCTTTGGTGTGGTCCAACCTCCAGGATTAAGTAATGGCTCTGTGGTTCTTATTAAGTTTTTTGGTCTTTATAACAGCATCAGAGAATGTGTGTAGAGCAGGGGTTGGCAACCTTTGGCACACGGCCCATGAGGGTAATCTGGTGGCGGGCTGCGAGATCTTTTGTTTACGTTGACCATCCACAGATAGGTCCTCCTGCAGCTCCCATTAGCCGGGAAAGGTGAACTGTGGCCTTAGCTGCGGGGGGCCATGCCTGCAGACAGTCAACATTAGCCAAATGTCTTGCAGCCCACCAGCGGATTACCCTGATGGACCGCATGCCAAAGGTTGCCACACCCCTGGTGTAGAGTCTTCATAACCTCTAATCACGTCAGTTATCCATTCTCCAACCGGCTTAATTTGAGTCAGAATTAGCAGAATGATACAGCTGCATACCTTTAACTTCTCTTTCATTATCTGCTTCTTCTTTCTTTTTAGGTGACCTATGTTGTACACTTCAGCTGTATACTTCCAATCAAGCAGTTTCTCTGTGGCCATTCTCACTTTGGACTAGGTTTATCTTGAAGGCTTTCATTTCACCTTGTTTTATTTCACATTGTTTTTTTTTCAAACTGTAAATGTTGTCCCCAGTCTTGACATGACACAGGTACTTCCGCTACATTTGTCATCATCTGCTAAGTATGTGAGTTAATCAGCCTTCATGTACAGAATAAATAAACATTTGATCATTTGACATTTTCTGGTTAGTCACCTCACAACAAGCTTCCTTTTAAAATGACCCTTGTGAGTTCCGAGGGCCTGTGGCCAGAATGCATTAGATCAGTGAATCTCAATTATCAGTCCATGGAAGGTATTGGTTCCTGAGATCTCCCTGACACAGTTCAGGAAGGCAGCCATCCAGTCCCTGGTATCAAAAAGATTGAAAAACATTGCTTTAGATTGCCTTAACTCTCCATATACAATAGAACCTCAGAGTTATGAACATTAGAGCTACAAATGGACTGGTCAATTACACACCCCACTTGGAACTGGAAGTACATAATCAGGTAGCAACAGAGACAAAACAAAGAAACAAACAAAAAACAAGTACAGTACTGTATTAAATGTAAACTGCTAAAAAAATAAAGGGAACATTAAAAAAAGATTTGACAAGGTAAGGAAACTGTTTCTGTGCTTGTTTCATTTAAATTAAGATGGTTAAAATCAGCATTTTTCTTCTGCATAGTAAAGTTTCAAAGCTGAATTAAGTCAATGATCAGTTGTAAACTGTTGTAAACCGTAACCTTTTGTTAAGAGTTATGAACAACCTTCATTCCTGAGGTGTTCGTAACTCTGAGGTTCTATTGTATTTCTTTAACTTACTCAATCCTTTTTTGCTCGGTTTGATTTCTTATCAGAAAAGATTCGTTATATCTGTACTTTCTCCAAAATTGACTATTAGTATCAAATAATTTGTCATGAATATAATAATTTAAACATTTACATTATCTGTATTTCAGTGTAAACTTGATCACAAAAAAAAAGTTTCCTTCTTTAAAAATTCACTAGGAGTTTGTACTTTGACAAGCTGTTTCTCAAGCATCCTTAAGAACAATTATTCTGAAGGAAACCCGTAGAAACTTCCTGTAGTTTTGCACATACTGAATTAGGGCATGTATAACTACCACTGATGTACAGTATTATTATCATTAGCATTAGTAATAATAATAAACTTTGCATGTACACAGCAGGAGTTTGCCTGGGAGTTCGCCTGGATTGAGCCCAGTGAGGCTTACATCTTGCCAACTTCTCTGAGGAAGCTCATAGTAGGAAGGTGATATGGAAGGGGCGGTGGGGGTTCAGCTATTGTGACCTGCACTGGATGTGCCATGTTTGTCTTTCTTCCACAGGACAGAAGCGACTTTGTCTGTGCAAAGTGCAAGCTAGTATCCATATTGGAAGAGAAGATCGAAGGTCTGGAGCAACAGATATCGACCCTGCGTTGCATACGAGAATCTGAGGATTTTCTGGATAAAAGTCAGGATATGCTTCTATGGGCACAAAGCTCTAAAGATTTAGAGCAGGTTGCACAGCGGAGCCAAGAGGCCAGTGAAGAAGCTTGGCAACATGTGACCTCCAGAAGAAAAAAGGGGAATGTCCGGGTACCAGCAACGCGGACACAGGTAAGTAACCGTTTTCATGTTCTCTCCACAGGTACCATTGCGGAGAGTGGACCAGATGATACGTCTGGGGGGAGAAAGCAGAAGGAGACTGCGCTGGTTGGAAGGCATGAGATGTGCTGTCCTGAGGTTGGGGGTTCCACGATCACCACTCCCAAGAGAAGGAGGCGGGTGGTGGTGGTCGGGGACTCTCTCCTCAGGGGGACTGAGTCATCTATCTGCCGCCCTGACCAGGAAAACAGAGAAGTCTGTTGCTTGCCAGGGGCTAAGATTCGCGATGTGACGGAGAGACTGCCGAGACTCATCAAGCCCTCGGATCGCTACCCCTTCCTGCTTCTCCACGTGGGCACCAATGATACTGCCAAGAATGACCTTGAGCAGATCTCTGCGGACTACGTGGCTCTGGGAAGAAGGATAAAGGAGTTTGAGGCGCAAGTGGTCTTCTCGTCCATCCTCCCCATGCAAGGAAAAGGCTGGGGTAGGGACCGTCGAATCGTGGAAGTCAACGAATGGCTACGCAGGTGGTGTCGGAGAGAAGGCTTTGGATTCTTTGAGCATGGGATGGTGTTCCATGAAGGAGGAGTGCTGGGCAGAGACGGGCTCCACCTAACGAAGAGAGGGAAGGGCATCTTTGCGAGCAGGCTGGCTAACCTAGGAGGAGGGCTTTAAACTAAGTTCACCGGGGGAAGGAGACCAAAGCCCTGAGGTAAGTGGGAAAGCAGGATAACGGGAGGAAGCACAGGCAGGAACGTCTGTGAGGGGAGGGCTCCTACCTCATACTGAGAATGGGGGGTGATCAGCAGGTTATCTCAAGTGCCTATATACAAATGCACAAAGCCTTGGAAACAAGCAGGGAGAACTGGAGGTCCTGGTGAAGGCAAGGAATTATGACGTGATTGGAATAACAGAGACTTGGTGGAATAACTCACATGACTGAAGTACTGTCATGGATGGTTATAAACTGTTCAGGAAGGACAGGCAGGACAGAAAAGGTGGGGGCACTGTATGTAAGGGAGCAGTATGACTGCTCAGAGCTCCGGTATGAAACTGCAGAAAAACCTGAGTGTCTCTGGATTAAGTTTAGAAGTGTGAACAACAAGAGTGATGTAGTGGTGGGAGTCTGCTATAGACCACCAGACCAGGGGGATGAGGTGGATGAGGCTTTCTTCCAGCAACTCGCAGAAGCTACTAGATCACACGCCCTGGTTCTCATGGGCGACTTTAATCTTCCTGATATCGGCTGGGAGAGCACTACAGCGGTGCATAGACAATCCAGGAAGTTTTTGGAAAATGTAGGGGACAATTTCCTGGTGCAAGTGCTAGAGGAGCCAACTAGGGGTGGAGCTTTTCTTGACCTGCTGCTCACAAACTGGGAAGAATTAGTGGGGGAAGCAAAAGTGGATGGGAATCTGGGAGGCAGTGACCATGAGTTGTTTGAGTTCAGGATCCTGACACAGGGAAGAAAGGTAAGCAGCAGGATACGGACCCTGGACTTCAGGAAAGCAGACTTCGACTCCCTCAGGGAACGGATGGGTAGGATCCCCTGGGGCAATAACATGAAGGGGAAAGGAGTCCAGGAGAGCTGGCTGTATTTCAAGGAATCCCTATTGAGGTTACAGGGACAAACCATCCCGATGTGTCGAAAGAATAGTAAATATGGCAGGCGACCAGCTTGGCTTAACGGTGAAATCCTTGCGGACCTTAAACATAAAAAAGAAGCTTACAAGAAGTGGAAGATTGGACAAATGACCAGGGAAGAGTATAAAAATATTGCTTGGGCATGTAGGAATGAAATCAGGAGGGCTAAATCACACCTGGAGCTGCAGCTAGCAAGAGATGTTAAGAGTAACGAGAAGGGTTTCTTCAGGTATGTCGGCAACAAGAAGAAAGCCAAGGAAAGTGTGGGCCCCTTACTGAATGAGGGAGGCAACCTAGTGACAGAGGATGTGGAAAAAGCTAATGTACTCAATGCTTTTTTTGCCTCTGTCTTCACGAACAAGGTCAGCTCCCACACTACTGCACTGGGCAGCACAGCATGGGGAGGAAGTGACCAGCCCTCTGTGGAGAAAGAGGTGGTTAGGGACTATTTAGAAAAGCTGGACATGCACAAGTCCATGGGGCCGGACGAGTTGCATCCGAGAGTGCTAAAGGAATTGGCAGATGTGATTGCAGAGCCATTGGCCATTATCTTTGAAAACTCGTGGCGAACAGGGGAAGTCCCGGAAGACTGGAAAAAGGCTAATGTAGTGCCAATCTTTAAAAAAGGAAAGAAGGAGGATCCTGGGAACTACAGGCCAGTCAGCCTCACCTCAGTCCCCAGAAAAATCATGGAGCAGGTCCTCAAGGAATCAATCCTGAAGCACTTACACGAGAGGAAAGTGATCAGGAACAGTCAGCATGGATTCACCAAGGGAAGGTCATGCCTGACTAATCTAATCGCCTTCTATGATGAGATTACTGGTTCTGTGAATAAAGGGAAAGCAGTGGATGTATTGTTTCTTGACTTTAGCAAAGCTTTTGACACCATCTCCCACAGTATTCTTGTCATCAAGTTAAAGAAGTATGGGCTGGATGAATGGACTATAAGGTGGATAGAAAGTTGGCTAGATTGTCGGGCTCAACAGGTAGTGATCAATGGCTCCATGTCTAGTTGGCAACCGGTATCAAGTGGAGTGCCCCAAGGGTCGGTCCTGGGGCCGGTTTTGTTCAATATCTTCATAAATGATCTGGAGGATGGTGTGGATTGCACTCTCAGCAAATTTGCGGATGATACTAAACTAGGAGGAGTGGTAGATATGCTGGAGGGCAGGGATAGGATACAGAGTGACCTAGACAAATTGGAGGATTGGGCCAAAAGAAATCTGATGAGGTTCAACAGGGATAAGTGCAGGGTCCTGCACTTAGGACAGAAGAACCCAATGCACAGCTACAGACTAGGGACCGAATGGCTAGGCAGCAGTTCTGCGGAAAAGGACCTAGGGGTGACAGTGGACGAGAAGCTGGATATGAGTCAACAGTGTGCCCTTGTTGCCAAGAAGGCCAATGGCATTTTGGGATGTATAAGTAGGGGCATAGCCAGCAGACCGAGGGACGTGATCGTTCTCCTCTATTCAACATTGGTGAGGCCTCATCTGGAGTACTGTGTCCAGTTTTGGGCCCCACACTACAAGAAGGATGTGGATAAATTGGAGAGAGTCCAGTGAAGGGCAACAAAAATGATTAGGGGTCTGGAACACATGACTTATGAGGAGAGGCTGAGGGAACTGGGATTGTTTAGTCTGCAGAAGAGAAGAATGAGGGGGGGATTTGATAGCTGCTTTCAACTACCTGAGAGATCGTTCCAAAGAGGATGGTTCTAGACTAGTCTCAGTGGTAGAAGAGGACAGGACAAGGAGTAATGGTCTCAGGTTGCAGTGGGGGAGGTTTAGGTTGGATATTAGGAAATACTTTTTCACTAGGAGGGTGGTGAAACACTGGAATGTGTTACCTAGGGAGGTGGTAGAATCTCCTTCCTTAGAAGTTTTTAAGGTCAGGCTTGACAAAGCCCTGGCTGGGTTGATTTAATTGGGGATTGGTCCTGCTTTGAGCAGGGAGTTGGACTAGATGACCTCCTGAGGTCCCTTCCAACCCTGATATTCTATGATTCTATGTTATGGAGGTTGTCACCATACTTGGCCTGAGAAGCTTGCAACTGTACTTACAAGTTAACACAGTTATTGAGACTATCTCATTATTTTATAGTTTGGCTCACATCCCATTCTAGAAGAGAACATTTTCCTGTGATCAGAAATCTACTGTTGTTACAGAAATGGTTTCTCATCATTGTATTCTTGTAGAGGACTCAATGGCTCTCCATATCTTCTTCTTGGTGGGAATTACCTTACTATTTAGTTTTATAAGTAATGTAATAGTCAAAATGTTTTCTTGAGATCAGAATTCTGTTGTTCCCTTAGAACTGAAGTCTTCTGCCACTTCTAATGAATCAGTCATGCAAACAGGCATGAACCAACTGAAATGGAATCTTTCTTATGAGTTTGCAGTAAGGTCTTGGCAAAACCAACTCTGTTCAACTTTGGGGCTTGTGAGCTTGTTTTCACACACAAATTCACAGCCCTATTTAGAGTCAAATTTGAAAGGCCAACACAGCTGTACCTCTCACTTGGCTGGATTAAAGGTCAGCTCTGGGCCACTTGGGTCTGGCAGTAAAGCTAATCATGCATGAGAAAAGCTCCAGGACCAAAACGAAGGCAACTTCAAAGAAATTGAAATGAATATGGGAGTCTTTCAACTTATTTCAATGAGCATTGCATTGAGCCCTGTACAAAACTCTATTGAATAATTTCTTCAGGGTTTTAATTGTGTGCACAACAACATTTAAAATGTCTCATCTCATACAATAACAATATCCAAGTATTTTTTCAATATTTCTGCTTTCTTTTGTACAGTTGGGTGAGAGAGAAAATCAGACCCGCCATCTTTGCATTTGATGTGTAAATCAGCTGCTGGAGAGCTGGGTGCAGACTTTTCAAATGTGCCAATTAATGCAAAAGAAGGAAGTAGCCAGGCAAATTGTAAGTTACAAAAGCAATCTTTTAACACTGACAGCTTCCCTGAGGACACCTCCAACTGATGATGAGAACTTACCCTTCCACTTCATCAGTTGCAATCCTGGTTGCTGGAATTTCAGATCTTGTCAGCTCAGTCAAGAATGAAGCATAGTGGATTTCATCCAAGTCCCTTGCAGTCTGAGGGTAGGTATCAGATATATTCTGTTTGATTTTGAAAAAAGAATCAGAGTCCCCCCAGTTTAATATTACCTTCATTTAGATACCATGCCCACAGCTATTTAGTATTTATTGTCTTGGCTTTTAAAGATGTTTCGTGATCTCTGTTTGTTCACAGCCTCATGCAAAATAAATGCTGTTTATGGAAAAACAAGGCAGAAAAAGTGAAAGACTTGTACCATACTGGCAAAGTCGATTAGGTAGTCATGGAAACCTTGTCAGATCTCACAAAACTTCCCTTATTCATAATCTTTTTTAGCAGTTTAGATAAGATACATACTAGTTGTAAAAACTGAATATCTGTTGTAGAGCACTGGAGTATATAGTGATGTGTTCATAGTGCCCCAAATTGTGGATATTAAGATCTTTTCAGTACCATGGTATCATTATAACAGTAACCAGGCCTCCAGTAAGAATTCCTGGAGGTGCCCAGGCTTTACATAAATCAACAATCCCTTAACCTGCTCCTATAGGGGCAACAGGGATGTGTGTGTGGGGTTGTTCATTAATTTCAATGGAAGTAGATCAGGTGTTATCTAGTATAACTAGAGAGGTCCCTGAACTGCTAAGTGTGAATCCAGTTATGAATCCAGATGTGAATTGCTCCGAAATTTGTGGATGTTCACGTCCATTTTCACCTGTAACCTTCACTGAAATAGGATAAGATGCTCTGCTTTAAGTACGCATCACCCTCTGGGCCTTCCAGTTTGTTTTCAAGTTCATTCTTTTTGTACTTTTATTTTTCAACATCTTCCTCATTAAAAACAGTATGCAATAAATATTATAGAGATTCCCAATATATATGTAGCAGGATTTTAGTAATGTTACAAACAAGAACAATGACAGGAAAAGTCTATTTTGTAGTGTAACCCACACACCTCCTGGGTGTGGTGTTCTGTCCCATCTAGAGGTGTTACAGTATAACTGCCCCCCACACACACATGGGGACCCCTGGGTAAGCAGTTTAGCATTGCATGTTGCTAGCGCTTGTGTATGTGGGAAAATGTATTGTGGGAAGGGTTGCAGGTGTGAGTGTGGAGTGAAAGGTTCCTTTGAAGGTTACAAGAGGCCGTAGAGGGAGTAAAGGAGAAGGGAATGGGTTAACTTGATGCTCCAGCTAGGTCCAACGATAAGATGCTGACTCCAGCCCAAGGCCACAGCACACAACCTACACTCGGCTGCCTGCCAAGAAAGAAGGGGCCTGGATTCCAACCCTGACCAGCCGTGAGAAAGAAGGATTCATCTGAACAGAACTGCAGGGACTGCGAAAACTAGTAAAACGGTGAAGGCCAGCTAGGGGAAAAACCACAGTGTCACATCCTTGAAGAAGGTGTGTTTTGGGAAAGCTGAGGAAGCCACGGAAGGCCAGAGGTCAACAGCGGACCCTGGACGGCCTGTGCACAGGACAGAACTCTCATCCACCCTTCCCCCTCTTCTTCTTACGTTACACCCAGGCTTGGCCAGCCTTGGGTAAGCATGTGTGAGCATGACAGTGGGTTAGGGCATGGGAACTAACACTTTCTTCCTTCCTTTGAGTGATGTGGGAAGCCCCCGTACTCACCGCTGTTATTTTATTAATAAAACTTTAAAATTTAATCACTTGGTGTGCTCCTTCATCTCCTCCCCTAACGATCCTGCAGCCTCAGCCTGATCACCTGATACCTCAGGCAGATTGGTAACATAAATCTGTCACAGTGGCACCAAGACCAGTTAGAGAGAGAAAGAGATTAATGAGTCGCCTCTACAGCCGTAGCTAACAGGCATATGGCTTTTAGCTCATGCGGTAGAGGCTCGTGCACTAAGCTCCAGAGGTCCCAGGTTCGATCCTTCCTGACCACTGAGGTCTGTCAGTGTTACAGTAGCACTGCATCTATAAGTGATTCCAGGATCAGATTCTCAGCTGGTGCTAATCAATGCAGCTCCATTGGAATGTGGCCCTGAGTCTATAAAACCGTTCTTCAATGCTGGCCAATGGTGAGATTTCTGAAATCCAACCATGTCTTCTCAGGACCTTTCTGGTTTCCACTGTTTTGCAATGCAGGCAGTCTCACATGAATAAAAAAATATGCAGAACTTCTGTTTGTGAACAGACGTAGAGTCATCTGCAGGCATATGCACAGGAGAACTAACCTATGAGCAAGAAGAGAATTTTCATTCCATTCCAACACACATTCCATATTTGTTGTATAGTCTATAACCAGCTTTTCAGTGCTTAACAGATAGTAAGCACAAGAGCTGGACAAATAGTGGAAAAAATATTTACAAACATTTTTGCAAATTCATTACTAAAAATTGTTAATAAACAGCCAGATTCTGTGTGGCCATCACAGAAATGGGCATTCAGGGGATAGCATAAGGAGCCAATGCAAAGGCAAGGCAAAAATCGGAGTCCCAGCACCCAGGCAAGAGAATGGACTGTTCCATCCTTACACCTATGGGGTCCACAGAACTCCAAGGGGAAGAGAGGGGAATTAGGCAGAAAGCAGGGCCATGGATCTGCCTTGCACCTGGCCACACATCAACCACTGGAGTGCTCAGAGTGCTAGTTGCTATAGAAGAGAAGTGAGCGGAATGTCAGGTGCTGGAGGTTCATATCTAGCCTTAGAATGGACCATGCCTACATGGCATAATTGACCCCAAAGTAGATGTAGATTATGTGGCTTTTTTACTTCCTTGTTCATTTTTGCATCATCACATTCACGAAAAGAAAAGGAGTACTTGTGGCACCTTAGAGACTAACCAATTTATTTGAGCATGAGCTCAATGAAGTGAGCTGTAGCTCATGAAAGCTTATGCTCAAATAAATTGGTTAGTCTCTAAGGTGCCACAAGTACTCCTTTTCTTTTTGCAAATACAGACTAACACGGCTGTTACTCTGAAACACATTCACAAGGGAACTCATCCGCTTCCCAATGGGGCTACTCATATGTGCAAAGTTTAAGGAAGTCTCTCTGTCTGTCTATGGATTTTATATTAGTGACCATCACTGTAGCATCAGAGTGCCATCTAGGTAAAAACAACAGCAGTAGTGAAGTCCTTAGTGAATTTCATGCAGATTCTGCTTTGCACAACTGAGGTCATTGTTAAAATTTACACAAAAGATGAAACCAAGGCATCTAAGTGAATCCCTGGTTATTTGTCTCAGCAAAAATATGAAGCATTCCACACTGTATTAGAGCCATTTAAATAGCTTGAGAGTAATTTGGATTGATAATAGATCCTAAATAATAATTGCCATTGTTATTTATCATTAACGATTAGTTACCAGATGTCCCACAGGCTCTTTAGTTCCAATCCTGTGACAGTGCAAGGATAAAATCATAGTGGTTTTTAGGTTGACATGAACAGTCTTTAATTTAACAAGGAAAAAAATCTAGATTTCACTCTAAATCCTTCTCTACCCCAGTTGCTTTTTCTTTTGACTTTCAACCCTGAGATCTCTTAGTCAAAATTCAAGTACCCATTCACTTCTCTGATTCAAAGTCAAAAAGAAAATATAGAGATATAATAAGTCAGTCTAGCCCAGAGACAAATTTATGGATGCCAAAGCTGCCAGTGTCCAAGAAGATAAGACAGTGACTGCTGACAGTGAGACAAATCATCAGCAGTCTAAACAAGTGACAAACCCAGAGGCAATTGCAAAGCTTCCTATATATATATATATATGCCCAAGTAAGTCTGCCAGGGAGTCATATGTTGCTCCTGGGGAAAAATATCTTCTAATGCCTGGCATCAGGCCCCTTATGTAACATGACTTCATTCCAATTGTAATGCACCATTTTTATTGTACAACAAAGTGTTATTCACTGCTAAAAAAGAATGTAAGAAATGGTTAAACACACCTTGAGTGAAAAAGCTTACCTGAGTCACCACATCCTGTTTCTTCTCTGCTAGCTCTTAAACCCAGGTCCTAATTGTTCATAATCCTTCCTCCCTTAAAGGGTATTTTGACATCTGCAGAGAATCTGCAAATTTTATATAATGCCTCCTGCACATGAAGTCCACCCTCTTGCCACAAGGCAACAGCAGCATTCCCTTGTTTGACTGGAACATAGTGTGGGTTCTGCAAGAGTATAAGTCTGGTACCAGAGTTCAGCATCTTCAGTGTATGCACCCGGGGAAACAATCCTCATATCAGTTCCTGATGTTGATTTCTGTAGATGTAGATGTTTGTAGATAGTAGGGCCATCGCTGCAGGTATGAGGCAGCAGCCACAATTACCAGGGCTCATCAGCAAATAGAAACATTTTGGATTTTACCTCAGTAGCTCCATGCAAAAGAATCAGAATGGCAAGTATTCATGATTAAGTCAGCACAAATATGGACATTAGTCCCTATGACCATGTAAGCTGGTGTGGTCACCCCTCCACATCTGCAGAGGCAAATTAACGTTTCTTAGGGCCCTGGGCCAGAGCAAGTGAGGAACCCCTCCTCAATGCTTCCGCCTGCGGTCCTGCCCCCATTCCATCCCTTCCACTTGTGGCCCACCCAAGGCCCCACCCCTTTCTGTCCCTTCCCTGCGTTGCCCCTGTTCCACCAGGGTGCCCCCATTCCACCCCACACTGTGGCTCCCATGACCCATTTACTCCTTTCTGCCCCCACCATGGCCACAAGCCTGAGAAACTTTGTCTCTGCACCACGTTCCCAGGGCCCGCAGCGGAGAGTGAAAGCTCCTCCACTCTCAGGGCCGCAATGCGGGTCAGGTGCTGGGGCTTCTCTCACCCCGCCTGCCCGGCATGTCTACCATGGATGGGGTTGGGGGCCATTGGGGCTTCCCCCGCCCTACCCCCCATGCCCAGCATCCGGGGCTCCAGGCTTCCACTGCCCCACGGTGTTTTTTCCCAGGGGCCCCCCAGTTGGCTAGGGCCCCTGGGCTCTGGCCCTTTCAGCCTAGTGGCTAATCCGCCACTTTGCATCTGCCTTTGAGGGGGGCCACACCTCCTCACAGTCTGATCTGCAGGGGTAATCTCAAAAGAGGGGGGATATAGCAGCAGTCTATGGGCCCTGGCCCTCAAGCACAGCAGGGCAGCAATCATTTAGGGCTCTGGCCTGCAGTCAAGGTTGAGCTGTGGTAGTCAATAAGCCCAGACCCTCAAGCAGGGCAGGGTGGCAAATAATTAGGGCTCTGTCCTGTAGTCAAGGAAAAGCAGTAGCAGTCTATAAGCCCAAAGCAGCCTAGGGGTTCAGGCAGGGGTGAGCAACAAAAGCCAGCTTCACGGTCTAAGGAGTGGGAGAACTGCCACCGTGGGGTGGGGTGACAGGGCTAGGGGGACATGAGCTCACTCAACTCCACCGTCTCCCAGCCCAGGGTCCTATCAATGGTGAAGTGTTCTACTATGGGTCAGTGGGGATTCCAGCCGCAAGAAACTGACTATGTTTCGGGCAGCACTACATCTGGCTCCCCTGGACTACTTCTTACTCTCCCCATGTTGGGTACCTCAGTGCAGTGGGTGTCTGATATGTCCCTAGAGTAAATGGCCACTGGCAGCTACTCGGCATCATGGTCAACCGGCAGCTCCAACCACTTGGGTATGTCCTCAGAATGGCTGAGCTCAGCTTCAGGCTTGAGCAGCCACTGGGATGTGTCTGTCCCCTTCAACGTCTCCCTCCCAAATGAGCTGCAGGGTCTGGGTTTTATACTTCCCCTTCCTGTCTGGCCCCTCTGCTTACTGTGGGTGGGGCAATGGCTACCCGGTTCCGCCTACCAGGTGGCATGCTCTGGCGGTGCCTCCATGTCTGCCTCTGTGGGAGGTCACGCCTCCTCTCTACAGACCATCTTTGTCACAAATAAACTCTATCAGCTCCCATGAGGAGAATCTGAATGTTCTCTCAACAATGGTGAGTGAAGCCACAAAAGGAGTGTAAAATGTTTACTGACCTTAATTTCCATAGAGAAGACATGGGTGATTTAACATGTTATGATAAACACCTAATAGTAAGGGACATTTCTGAATGGGTAGCCAGGGGGAATTGTCTACCATACCTGTGTATACATGTAGGCTCTTTCATGGTTTGGGACACTGTGCATGTAACCTATAGCTCTCTTTGTGAAGCATGGTTCTACATGGTACAGATACTCATGAACTAACATTTCCTTTGTCTAGTCCCATTAACCAGAAATATCTATTCCAAAAATACTGTGAGTGTTTATCATACACATCCTTATCATTCATATTGTTCTGTACGTATTCAGAAGCAAAACATTTAGATGGAAGTCAACACTTTAAAGCAGTGGTTCTCAACCAGGGGTTCACATACCCCTGGGGCTACACAGAGGTGTTCCAGCTGATACATCAACTCATCTAGATATTTGCCTAGTTTTACAACAGGCTACATAAAAAGCGCTAGTGAAGTCAGTACAAACTAACATTTCATGCAGACAATGACAATAAGACACATGCACCTCTAAATATATTACCAAGTATATAAAGACTAACAATATCTTCCACATCTCAAGGACCATTTTAATCAGTTGATTCTGGGAAACTGTCATGGGAGAGTGCATCAGCCGCTTTGTTAGAAGCTCCTGAGATGTGTTGTATGTCAAAATCAAAATCTTGGAGAGCTAAACTCCACCGAATAAGTTTTTTGTTATTTCCCATGGTGGTATGAAGCCACTGTAGCGCAGCATGGTCGGTTTGCAGGTGGAAACGCCGTCCGCAACCATATGGGCGTAGCTTTTCCAGAGCGTAGACAATGGCGTAACATTCTTTTTCACTGACTGACCAGTTGCTTTCCCTCTCAGACAGCATCTTGCTGAGAAACACTACAGGATGGAATTCTTGATCCGGTCCTTCCTGCCTTAAAACTGCTCCCACACCACGCTCGGACGCATCTGTGGTTACTAGGAATGGTTTGTCAAAGTCTGGGGCCCTTAGCACAGAGTCGGATGTGAGTGTCGCTTTAAGCTGGTTAAAGGCCTTCTGACACTCTTCGGTCCACTGAACGGCATTTGGCTGTTTCTTTTTGGTTAGGTCTGTCAGTGGGGCGGCGATTTGGCTGTATTGCAGTACAAATTGTCTGTAATATCCAGCCAAGCCTAAGAAGGATTGGACCTGTTTCTTTGACTTTGGGACAGGCCACTTTTGGATAGCATCCACTTTGGCCTGTAGGAGGTTGATAGTTCCTTGACCCACCTGGTGTCCAAGGAAAGTCACTCTGTTTAGGCCTATTTGACAGTTCTTAGCCTTAACAGTTAGTCCTGCCTCCCTTATGCACTCGAAGACTTTTTGTAGATGTTCCAGGTGTTCTGCCCAGGAATCAAAAAATATGGCCACATCGTCAAGGCAGGCAACTTCATATTCTTCTAATCCTGCTAGGAGACCATCTACAAGCGTTTGGAAGGTGGCGGGTACATTCTGCACCCCGAAAGGGAGTACATTAAATTCATACAGCCCGACATGTGTGGTCAAGGCTGACCTTTTCTTGGCAGATTCATCTAGCGGTACCTGCCAGTAACCCTTGGTTAAGTCCAAGGTAGAGGTGAACTGGGCCCATCCCAGTTTCTCTAATAGTTCATCTGTGCATGGCATTGGATAGATGTCTGGGCGAGTTACAGTGTTTAGCTTATGGTAGTCCATGCAAAAATGTATCTCCCCATCTGGTTTGGGAACTAGAACCACTGGAGATGCCCATGCACTGCCAGAGAGGCGGATTACCCCCATCTGTAGCATATCCTGGATCTCCTGTTCTATAGCAGTTTTAGCTTGAGGAGACACCCAGTAAGATTGGGCTTTAATTGGGTGAGCATTACCTGTGTCAATGGAGTGGTATGCCCATTCAGTCAGTCCTGGGGTGGCTGAGAACGTCGGCGCATAGCCAGTGGTGAGCTGGAGCCGGTTCGCACCGGTTCACTAGAACCGGTCGTTAAATTTAGAAGCAGTTTTAGAACCGGTTGTTCCACGAGGGGAAAATTTGGTGGGTGCAGAGCACCCACCGGTAGCTCCCTGCCCCACCCTTGGCCCCAGCTCACCTCACCTCCGCTCCACCTCCTCCCCTGAACGCGCCACCCGGCTCTGCTTCTCTGCCTCCCCAGGCTTCCCGCGAATCAGCTGTTCGCGCGGGAAGCCGGGGCAGGCTGAGAAGCAAGCTGCTGCTTCCCGTTCAGGCCCAGGGAGACAGAGCGGAGGTAAGCTCGGGTGGGGGGGGGGCGCGAGGAGGGCCGACCATGCCGCAGCTGGTAACCCAGGGGTGAGGGGGGCACGCAGGGGAACCGCTCCCCGCCCCAGCTCACCTCCGCCACCCTTGGCCTGAGCAGGAAGCCGCGGCCTGCTTCTCAGTCCTCCCCAGCTTCCACCCGAACAGCTGATTTATGGGAAGCTGGGGGCGGGGGGGCACAGAGAAGCAAAGTGGGGCGGCACGTTCAGGGGAGGAGGCGGAGCAGAGGTGAGGTGAGCTGGGGCTGGGCGCGGAGTGGGGAGCTGCCGGTGGGGCTCTGCACCCATCAATTTTCCCCGTGGGTGCGCGAGCCCCGGAGCACCCTGGGAGTCAGCACCTAAGGCGCCACTTTTGTGTGCTACGCTCCCCCGCCCCTAGGAGCCAGAGGGGCCTGCTGGATGCTTCCTGGAACCTGCCCTAGGTAAGCACTCGCCCCCTGGCAGGTGCCTCTGCCTCTTAGGGGTGCAGTGGGCACCCACTACGGTGGCCCACGAGACTCTCCTGCCTGGTTCTGCGGGCAGTCAGGGGACAGGGGAGGGGAGTAGATGGGGCAGGAGTCCTGGGGGGCGGGGATGGGCTACGACCCCCTCGTGGGGTGAGGAGGGAATCCGTTGTTAAGATTTTGGCAGCTCGTCACTGCACGTAGCTAGTGCACAGCTCTTTGATCTCCTGTCGCTGCATACGCCCAAGGGTCATGGAGAGGTTCACCTCTTCCACACCACCAGCACTTTTCCCTTTGTAGTAGACACCTTCGGCCACTCAGCATCATCTCCTCCCTGGGCTATAAACTGACAAACCTTTAATTCTCTGGAATAAAAGGGCTTTAGAGAATTAATATGGTATACCTTAGGCTTTCCGTTGGAGGTGGGGAATGCTATGAGATAATTAACAGCTCCCAGGCACTCCTGGACCGTGAATGGCCCTTCCCACAACGCTTCCATTTTATGGGCCTGGAGCACCTTTAAGACCATGACCTGGTCCCCTATTTGGAAGGAACACTCTCTGGCAAGTTTATCATACCAGGCTTTTTGCTCTTTTTGAGCATCCTTTAGGTTTTCTTTAGCAAGGGCTAAAGAGGTTCGGAAGGTGTTTTGTAGGTTGGTTACAAAGTCCAGAATGTTAGTTCCTGGAGAAGGTGTAAACCCCTCCCATTGCTGCTTCACCAACTGTAATGGCCCCTTAACCTCGCAGCCATATACAAGTTCAAATGGTGAAAACCCTAAACTGGGATGGGGTACAGTTCTGTAGGCAAAGAGCAACTGCTGCAACACTAGGTCCCAATCATTGGAGTGCTCATTTACAAATTTATGTATCATGGCCCCCAAAGTCCCATTACATTTCTCCACCAGGCCATTTGTTTGATGATGGTAAGGGGTGGCAACCAAGTGATTCACCCCATGAGCGTCCCAAAGGCTTTCCATAGTTCCTGCCAGGAAATTAGTTCATCCTTGAGGATGTCGGAAGGCCATCCTACCCTGGCAAAAATGTCTGCTAGTGCCTGGCACACACTTTTAGCCCTGGTGTTGCTTAGAGCTCCTGCTTCCGGCCATCGGGTGGCAAAATCCATGAAAGTCAGTATGTACTGCTTTCCTCTGGGTGTCTTTTTCGGAAAAGGACCCAGAATATCCACAGCTACTTGCTGAAATGGAACTTCAATGATGGGGAGTGGCTGGAGAGGGGCTTTGACCTGGTCTTGGGGTTTTCCCACTCTTTGGCATACCTCACAAGACCGGACATAGGTAGAAACCTCCTTGCCCATTCCCTCCCAGTGGAATGACCTCCCCAAGCGGTCTTTGGTCCTGTTCACCCCAGCATGGCCACTATGATGATCATGTGCTAAGCTCAAAAGCTTTACCGGTACTTAGTTGGAACTACCAACTGTCTCTGAGGATGCCAGGCTTCCCAGTGTCCACCAGAAAGAGTTTCCTTGTATAAAAGTCCTCTTTTCTACAACAAACCTGGATTGATTAGAAGAGCTGAGAGGCGGTGGGTTGCTCCGTTCCGCCGTCCAAGCTCTCTGGAGGCATTCATTTTCTTCCTGTTCGGTTTGGAACTGTTCCTTTGATGCTGGAGACATCTGTTCCTCATTGGATTGTGGACCTAGGCTTGGTCCCTCTGGAAGCGATGTAGGGGATGGGGCTGTTTCCACTGACTGTGAACTGTTCTCCGCTGGTGCACTATGTTGGGGTTCAGGCTCTGGCTGAGTCTCTTGTGTAGGGTTATGGGCTGCTGCCAGTTCAGGTTTGGTGAGGCCCTCTGGTGTTGGGGTTGCAAGTACTGGATTCAGTGCTGGCAATGGGTCTGGTGCTGGTTGTTCCGCCAGTTCTGGTTCTGGGACTGGCTCTGTCTGGGTCTCTGGGACTGGGTCCACTTCTGCTGTTACAGACGCTGGCATGGGGCCCAGTTCCATCACCTCTGACTGGGTCCTGGTAGAAGTTTCCGGAACAGAGCTAGGCATGACGGCTTGCTTAGCCTGGCTGTGGGTGACCATTCCCACCCTCTTGGCTAGCTTCACATGATTGGCCAAGTCTTCCCCCAACAGCATGGGGATGGGATAACCATCATAGACTGCAAAAGTCCACGTTCCTGACTAGCCCTTGTACTGGACAGGCAATTTGACTGTAGACAAATTGAAAGAGTTTGACTAGAAGGGTTGAATTGTCACCTGGATCTCTGGGTTGATTAAATTTGGGTCCGCTAAGGAAGCATGGATAGCCGACACTTGTGCTCCGGTGTCCCTCCACGCGGTGACCTTCTTCCTGCCCAAACTCACAGTTTCCCTCCGCTCCAAGGCTATCTGGGAGGTATCTGGGCCTGAGGACCTCTGGTGTGTTTCTGGTGCAATAAACTGTAATCTGTTGGGGTTCTTGGGGCAGTTGGCCTTCACATGCCCCGGCTTGTTACATTTAAAACATCGTCCAGCTGATGGGTCACTGTGGTGAGGTGGGTTGCTGGAGAACGGTATGGCAGGACGATAAGGTGTCTGGAGTATTCCTTGGTGTGTCGTTGGGGCCTTGGACTTCCCCCTGTAGTAGGGGGTAGTCTGTGGGTGTCCCTTCTGGTATCCGCTCCAACTGCGACCAGGGTTGTTCCTCTCTCCTCCCTCCACCTGTTTTGTTCTGGCTTGCCCCGCCTCTCTGGTGGTCTGGGACTGCTCATATCAATCAGCATAAGAAGCAAGACTTTCTGCTGAGTCCATTTCCTTACCCCATAAACATTGTTTTATTCCCTCCTTGGACATATTCAGGAATTGCTCCTGAGCTATCAAATCACATTTTCTGTCAAAGCTAGTGACACCCCTTCCTTGGACCCATTTATCTAATAGATCCTTTATCTGGTTTAGATAAGCCACATTACTTAGTCCAGGCCCTCTCTTAAGGGTTCGAAATTTTACTCTGTACATTTCAGATGTAATTTGAAATTGCTTTAAAACCAAATCCTTGAACTTATTATAGTCAGAAGCCTCATCAATAGGCATCTTATTGAATATGTCCAGAGCTCTTCCAGTCAATTTTGCTACCAATGTGGTCATCTTGTGAGCTTCAGGAATTTTATGGAGAGTGTACAGTCTCTCAAAGGTGAGAAAATATTCAGCAATATCATTGGATAAATCATACTGTGGACATAGTCGCTCCCATTTGTGAATTGTTGGGGAAGGATTGTTAGGGTTATCCAGTAGATTCCACTCAGCCCTTACCTTCTCCATCTCCAGTACATGCTTCCTCTCTTTTTCTTTCTCCTCCAGTTCTTTTCCCTTGCCTCCATAGCTCTCCTGTGGGCAGCCTCTAGGTCTTTTTTCTGCCTCTTTCGCTGCCTCCAGTCTGGTTAACTCCAATTTGTGTTGTGCCTTGGTTTCTGTCATGTTAGCCTCTCTGTTTTTAATTAACTTTACACCCGAGAGTTAGAAAGAAAACAACAAAACAAAACAAACAAACAAAAACTTGGCTTGTCAAATATATATACAGATATAGATATATAGATTGTGCTGTAACTGAATACCTATGTTCTCTTATAGCGATTGTCAGCCTACAGAAAAATCCTATAAAAAAACCTAACACCTTTGTCTCCAGGCAAATAGACAGAAAACCCCTCTAGTTGCTCTTAGGTTAAAAAAAACAAAAACAAAAACAAACAAACAAAAAATTTCAGGTCTGTGAAGATTTGTGAATTTCTCTGCAGGAGGTTAACTACCCTGCCTTGAGGTAGAGAAAACTCCAGCTCACAAAAGACAATTCCCTTTTGTCTCTGCTCTGGCCCCCAAGCAGAGACAAAAAAAACCTCTAACTGATTTCAGCTTAAAATCTGCTTTCCAGCAGCCCAAAGGGAAAAAAGTGTCCTTTTTTTAAAATCTGTGCTTCTGGTTCAAAAAATCTCAAATTGATCTCAAAATGAGTTCAAGTTAATCCCACCTTTACCAGCATGTCAACTTTCCTTCCCCACTCTGAACTGTAGGGTACAGATGTGGGGACCTGCATGAAAAAAACCCTAAGCTTATTTTTACCAGCTTAGGTTAAACCTTTTCCAAGGTACAAACTATTTTACCTTTTGTCCCTGGACTTTATTGCTGCCACCACCGAGCGTCTATCAAAATATAAGCGAGAAAGAGCCCACTTGAAACATCTTTCCCCCAAAAATCCCCCGAAGCCCTACACCCCCTTTCCTGGAGAAGGCGTGATAAAAAATCCTCACCAATTTGCATAGGTGAACACAGACCCAAACTCTTGGATCTTAAGAACAATGAAAAAACAATCAGGTTCTAAAAACTAGAATTTTAATTAAAGAAAAGGTAAGAGAATCACCTCTGTAAAATCAGGATGGTAAATACCTTACAGGGTAATCAGATTCAAAACATAGAGAATCCCTCTAGGCTGAACCTTAAGTTACAAAAAGACACAAAAACAGGAATATACATTCCATTCAGCACAATTTATTTTATCAGCCATTTAAACAAAACAGAATCTAATGCATATCTAACTAGATTGCTTATTAACTTTTTACAGGAGTTCTGACCTGCATTCTTGCTCTGGTCCCAGCAAAAACAATACAGACAGAGAGAACCCTTTGTTCCCCCCCCTCCCCAGCTTTGAAAATATCTTGTCTCCTCATTGGTCATTTTGGTCAGGTGCCAATGAGGTTATCTTTAGCTTCTTAACCCTTTACAGGTGAAAGCGTTTTTCCTCTGGCCAGGAGGGATTTAAAGGTGGTTAGCCTTTCCTTTATATTTATGACATGTGCTATGACACTTCTGTATTTTTATGTCTGATTTTGTAAGCAAGTAGTTTTTAAGTGAAGTGAAACTTGGGGTACACAGGACAAATCAGATTCCTGAAAGACTTACAGAAGTCTGGAAAGGTTGAGAGGAACTGCTTTAAAGTCATCTGTTTTCTCACGTGGAATATATTTTGCTTCAGCCACACACAGCTTCAGCTATGTTCATGTGCAAAGGAGAGCCATAACTGAGGGCAGTCTGATGAATGATTAGCTGAATTATCTCTTTGGGTAGTTGTTCTCACATTTTTTATATATCTTCCAAAAGCAGTGAGACCGTTATTTTACTCTCTAGTTAATGACTGGTTGCCTGGTTATTGAATTAACATGAAACTGTGAGATATCTTCAAGGGTAGCTAATTGAATTAAATTTACCAGTCTGTTTCTCAGTAAATTGTGAAATAATTGAAGTGGAAATAATAGAAGGGAAAATAGATTCAGAAAGATGTATTGTTTCATTTTGTCAAAATGTTCATACAGGGGGGAATCTCTTCAGTACTAAGGTTCTGCTGGGCATCACAAAGAGGATTTAGGAGCTGCTCTAAACTGCCAAATGGCAGTGGTCCCAGTGGAACCATCAGCCAACCTGAGGATGGCTGGAGCTCAGGGTATTCCAGTAACATCACCTTCTGCCCCTGACTTGTCTTGTGTGAAAGAGTTGGAAGGGAGGGGATGGAGGAGGATTCAGCTATATCATCGTTATACTTATTAGAGACTTTACTCTCCCCTGCCCTGCCCTTCCCCCCTCCAACTGAGGGAATCCCTGGTAGAGGAGATGGGGCAAGATTGTATGTATCCCTTTTTCCCCATGAGCGTGACACAAAGACAACAGAGTATTATTCTTGTTGTATGTTTGTTGGTGTTATTGTCTTATAATTTCATCTAAAAGTATTAAATATCTAAGGACTCTGATAATAAAATGTTTATTGTTACCTAAGGTTTTTTGAAACCCAATGCTGTCCCTACTACTTTGACATCCAACTTTACTTTCACTACATGGATTTCACTTACGGTGAACATTGAAGCTGAAGGTATAAGTTATAATAAAGAATTTATTTGAAGATTTTAGCCTCTTTTTTGTAATTGCAAAATATCTGTGCACAGATTTCACTATTTCACCAGATTTGTTTAGCAGTAGGTGATATTTTTTCCTCCTCATCACATCAGTTGGCATGAGTGGTGTTCTGAAGCTCTGTAATAGTAATACAATTGTTTATAATTTATAGTGCTAGACAATACCTCTGGGTGTTTGATTTGTAATTTTCACATTGAATCGTCAAAGTCTCACCTTTGCTTTAAACTTTTTCAGTGTGAAGAGAGAGGGAGAGAATAGGGTTTAGATATCTGCATATATTTCCTATCTTCTCCAGCTCTCATTGTAATGAAGAGATTCAGGTATATGTATGTCACCTTCAAATGATTGGCTCACAGAGAGAATATGTAATCTATTACTACCCATATCTGAAGTTGCGCACCTTTAGGTCACGCATTAGAAGTCTGTTTTTATAGCTGAAGAAGTACCACAACTGTAGTCCCTGTGTTACTCTGGGAGCATAGGCAAATCCCAAATATTACAACAAAAGTAATGTACTTGCTGGCCTTCAGCTGCTTTCCATTCCTCTCTGCTGCCTCATCCCTGGCTATGATGTAAAACACTTTCCTGATTGCTGCTTGTTGAAAAACTGGCTGCAGCATCATCCAATCGATTTGGGTTTCTTTGGGTTTTACTTTTTGCAAAGTCAAGAAAAGATCGTAACTGGCTATTTTTCCTTTTGAGAATAACTTATTGCAAATCAAAGACCCGAAAGATCAGACTATTAAGAGTGTACATTTTCAAGCATCTTGTCTGACACAATCAGTCACTGATAACAAAACTAAACAAGACAAAAACCCAGCACCAACTACAATATAATATATACAAACAGAAATATCCACTAAAGAGTGTTTTATTAGTACTCAGTGGTAACATTAAAGGTTTTTGCTATGTTTTTGTAAGTCATATATATGCATGAGTACACAAAAAATTGCTTTCTTTATGTTTATTATTCATATGGGCAAAGAAGATAGCTGCTCTTTTATTTTCTTGCAGGTATTTTGTTGTTTTACAGGCTAACTTATGAAGTTTTCCTATACTTTTTATAACACAACTTCTTGGCTGATGTAACTCTTAAAATGTCATATTTAATTTAATAGCTTGTTAATGGTTAGTGCTGTATCACATAAATAGTCTGTGGAAGCATAGAACTTTTAAAAGCAATTGTGAAATTCTTAGGGATTTAAGACAAATTTGTATGTCCTAGATGCAAATCGTTTTAATAGTTTTTTTTATTTTTTTTCTACCAGTTCGCCATAGAATTTGTTTCTAGCAAATGTACACTGCTTGAAAACTGTGTGCCTTTCAAGTAGATTTATTAACAGAATTACATGTACATTGGGCCTGATTCTCTAATCTCACTTGTGCTGGTGTAAATCAGGAAAAGGGGTTTTTGCCTCCCTTTTTCCTGGAGCTTGCCAAGGGCCACATCAGCATATCCAGTGCATGTTAGAGTTGTCTCAGAGGATGTCCTACATTGCAATCCAGCTGCAACATTCCCTGTGGACTTGTTAATCAGCCAGGAATAGTCAGGACATAGATATTCAATAGCCATGCCCTACGCCTCCCACCATATGCCTCTTGCACTGGGCACTCCTGCAGTGGTGGTATAGAGCTAGTTACACTGGCCCTGCATCTGCCAAAGACTTCTTCCATATCTGGGGAATCAGGGAGCCATTATGGTAGCTGTACGGTCGCTTTATGGCAGTATAGCCAGCATAAAGGATCTGTAACTTATTGATGAGTTCAGCTCGTCGTGTGCCAATTCCTCCTTCCTGTGTTCCAGAAATTCTGCTAGGGAAGAAACACCTGGCTTGGGGAATACATGACCAGCAAAGGATGCATGAGGGAGAAACAAGTTCTCCATATGTCCAATGTTGAGAACATTAGAAAAAGAACTCTGAGGGGAGCTCAACGTATTCCCCACTTCTAGCAGGTGGGAGCTCTTTTGCATCAATGACTGCTTCAATCTTATCAACCTGACAGATATTAAAGGGCTAGATCATTACTCAATAATTAAAAATAATGAAGTATAAATATTTCCCCAAAATTGCATTTTGCTCTATGCCAGCTAAAGTATGGAACTGTTCTGATGAGAAATGTTATTAACATCACGTGGAGAAAAAATGGCATTAAAAGACTGTTAAGGTTGTGTCAGAAAACAATCAAAGCCAGGAAATTTGCAGTGAAGTGTGAGGCATACTGTATGTCCTGCAATACTTAGGCAAAATATAATGCATTAAGTCATTAAGGTGGCACCCCATTGAGCTGAAGGAGTAGAGGATATATGTGTGTTTTGCCTCAAATGGGATTCATTAATTTCATATTCTGTTCCTGCCTACCTGTTCTTTTAAGGTGGTTTTAGGAGAGGGACAATTTTTTGTTCATTTTAAAATAATCATCAGTTACTTTTAAGCCTTCCTACTAAAAATGGAGGAGAAGGACTAACCTAAACCATCTAGAGAAAAAGGTAACTTGTTCTCTGAACCTGTAGTTCCCATTCCCACCCTCCATTAATAAAACCCTGGTAATCTAATAAAATACTTCATGAAAGAAAAAGTAACATTTCACGATTATTTGTGTTTTGCTAGTGATCCAGGGCTCCATTCTGTTACACACTGCACTGCAGGCTCGGCTCCAGGCCCCAGTGTTTCAAGCAGGTGCTTGGGGCGGCAGTTCAAAAGGGTTCAGAGTAACAGACATGTTAGTCTGTATTCGCAAAAAGAAAAGGAGTACTTGTGGCACCTTAGAGACTAACCAATTTATTTGCGCATAAGCTTTCATGAGCTACAGCTCACTTCATCGGATGCATACTGTGGAAAGTGTAGAAGATCTTTTATACACACAAAGCATGAAAAAATACCTCCCCCCACCCCACTCTCCTGCTGGCAATAGCTTATCTAAAGTGATCACTCTCCTTACAATGTGTATGATAATCAAGGTGGGCCATTTCCAGCACAAATCCAGGGCTTAACAAGAACGTCTGGGGAGGGGGGGTAGGAAAAAACAAGGGGAAATAGGTTATCTTGCATAATGACTTAGCCACTCCCAGTCTCTATTCAAGCCTAAGTTAATTGTATCCAATTTGCAAATGAATTCCAATTCAACAGTTTCTCGCTGGAGTCTGGATTTGAAGTTTTTTTGTTGAAGAATTGCAACTTTCATGTCTGTAATCGCGTGACCAGAGAGATTGAAGTGTTCTCCGACTGGTTTATGAATGTTATAATTCTTGACATCTGATTTGTGTCCATTTATTCTTTTACGTAGAGACTATCCAGTTTGACCAACGTACATGGCAGAGGGGCATTGCTGGCACATGATGGCATATATCACATTGGTGGATGTGCAGGTGAACGAGCCTCTGATAGTGTGGCTGATGTTATTAGGCCCTGTGATGGTGTCCCCTGAATAGATATGTGGGCACAGTTGGCAACGGGCTTTGTTGCAAGGATAGGTTCCTGGGTTAGTGGTTCTGTTGTGTGGTATGTGGTTGCTGGTGAGTATTTGCTTCAGGTTGGGGGGCTGTCTGTAGGCAAGGACTGGCCTATCTCCCAAGATTTGTGAGAGTGTTGGGTCATCCTTCAGGATAGGTTGTAGATCCTTAATAATGCGTTGGAGGGGTTTTAGTTGGGGGCTGAAGGTGACGGCTAGTGGAGTTCTGTTATTTTCTTTGTTAGGCCTGTCCTATAGTAGGTGACTTCTGGGAACTCTTCTGGCTCTATCAATCTGTTTCTTCACTTCCGCAGGTGGGTACTGTAGTTGTAAGAATGCTTGATAGAGATCTTGTAGGTGTTTGTCTCTGTCTGAGGGGTTGGAGCAAATGCGGTTGTAACGCAGAGCTTGGCTTTAGACGATGGATCGTGTGGTGTGGTCAGGGTGAAAGCTGGAGGCATGTAGGTAGGAATAGCAGTCAGTAGATTTCCGGTATAGGGTGGTGTTTATGTGACCATCGTTTATTAGCACTGTAGTGTCCAGGAAGTGGATCTCTTATGTGGACTGGAGCAGGCTGAGGTTGATGGTGGGATGGAAATTGTTGAAATCATGGTGGAATTCCTCAAAGGCTTCTTTTCCATGGCTCCAGATGATGAAAATGTCATCAATATAGCGCAAGTAGAGTAGGGGCGTTAGGGGACAAGAGCTGAGGAAGTGTTGTTCTAAGTCAGCCATAAAAATGTTGGCATACTGTGGGGCCATGGGGGTACCCATAGCAGTGCTGCTGATCTGAAGGTATACAGTGTCCCCAAATGTAAAATAGTTATGGGTAAGGACAAAGTCACAAAGTTCAGCCACCAGGTTAGCCGTGATATTATTGGGGATAGTGTTCTTGACGGCTTGTAGTCCATCTTTGTGTGGAAAGTTGGTGTAGAGGGCTTCTACATCCATAGTGGCCAGGATGGTGTTATCAGGAAGATCACCGATGGATTGTAGTTTCCTCAGGAAGTCAGTGGTGTCTCGAAGGTAGCTGGGAGTGCTGGTAGCGTAGGGCCTGAGGAGGGAGTCTACACAGCCAGACAATCCTGCTCTCAGGGTGCCAATGCCTGAGATGATGGGGCGCCCAGGATTTCCAGGTTTATGGATCTTGGGTAGTAGATAGAATATTCCAGGTCGGGGTTCCAGTGGTGTGTCTGTGCGGTTTTGATCTTGTGCTTTTTCAGGGAGTTTCTTGAGCAAATGCTGTAGTTTCTTTTGGTAACTCTCAGTGGGATCAGAGGGTAATGGCTTGTAGAAAGTGGTGTTGGAGAACTGCCGAGCAGCCTCTTGTTCATATTCCGACCTATTCATGATGACAACAGCACCTCCTTTGTCAGCCTTTTTGATTATGATGTCAGAGTTGTTTCTGAGGCTGTGGATGGCATTGTGTTCCGCACGGCTGAGGTTATGGGGCAAGTGATGCTGCTTTTCCTACTGGTTAGTCTCTAAGGTGCCACAAGTACTCCTTTTCTTTTTGCGAATACAGACTAACATGGCTGTTACTCTGAAACCTGTCATTATGCAAGGCACTGCATTTAGCCATATGGAGTGGAAATCTATCAACTGCATGAAAAAACTTGTACAGATACAGACAGACATCATCTTCCTTTCCAAATGCAAACAGATGGACATCGTACCAAAAGGACTGAAGGTAAAAAATCCATTACAATCTACATACCACACAGACTATGCTGACAGCTTGTGCCACACGCTCTCAAAGAAACTGCGGAATCACCTGATCAACATCCTCTACAGCAAACAGGGAAAGATTAAGAATGAGCTCTCAAAAATGGATACTGTCATAAAAAAACAACCTTCCACACAAACTTCCTCGTGGCTGGACTTTACTAAAACTAGACAAGCCATTTACAACACACATTTTGCTTCTCTACAAAAGAAAAAGGACACTAAACTTTCTAAACTACTACATGACACAAGGGGCCACAGCAATGGTTCCCTCAACCCACCCAGCAATATTGTTAACCTATCAAACTATACTCTCAGCCCAGCGGAAGCAGCTGTCCTATCTCGGGGCCTCTCCTTCTGTCCCTCCACACCCACGAACATGATACAGTTCTGTGGTGACCTAGAATCCTATTTTCGACCTCTCCGACTCAAGGAATATTTCCAACATACCTCTGAACAACATACTAATCCACAGAGACCTCCCTACCAACACTACAAAAAGAAGGATTCTAGGTGGACTCCTCCTGAAGGTCGAAACAGCAGACTGGACTTCTACATAGACTTCTACTGTTCTTCTACTTCCGCCGACGTGCATGGGCTGAAATTGTGGAAAAGCAGCATCACTTGCCCCATAACCTCAGCCGTGCGGAACACAATGCCATCCACAGCCTCAGAAACAACTCTGACATCATAATCAAAAAGGCTGACAAAGGAGGTGCCGTTGTCATCATGAATAGGTCGGAATATGAACAAGAGGCTGCTCGGCAGTTCTCCAACACCACTTTCTACAAGCCATTACCCTCTGATCCCACTGAGAGTTACCAAAAGAAACTACAGCATTTGCTCAAGAAACTCCCTGAAAAAGCACAAGATCAAAACCGCACAGACACACCACTGGAACCCCGACCTGGGATATTCTATCTACTACCCAAGATCCATAAACCTGGAAATCCTGGGCGCCCCATCCTCTCAGGCATTGGCACCCTGAGAGCAGGATTGTCTGGCTATGTAGACTCCCTCCTCAGGCCCTACGCTACCAGCACTCTCAGCTACCTTCGAGACACCACTGACTTCCTGAGGAAACTACAATCCATCGGTGATCTTCCTGATAACACCATCCTGGCCACTATGGATGTAGAAGCCCTCTACACCAACTTTCCACACAAAGATGAAATACAAGCCGTCAAGAACACTATCCCCAATAATGTCACGGCTAACCTGGTGGCTGAACTTTGTGACTTTGTCCTTACCCATAACTATTTTACATTTGGGGACAATGTATACCTTCAGATCAGCGGCACTGCTATGGGTACCCGCATGGCCTCACAGTATGCCAACATTTTTATGTCTGACTTAGAACAACGCTTCCTCAGCTCTCGTCCCCTAACGCCCCTACTCCACTTGCGCTATATTGATGACATCTTCATCATCTGGAGCCATGGAAAAGAAGCCCTTGAGGAATTCCACCATGATTTCAACAATTTCCATCCCACCATCAACCTCAGCCTGCTCCAGTCCACACAAGAGATCCACTTCCTGGACACTACAGTGCTAATAAACGATGGTCACATAAACACCACCCTATACCGGAAACCTACTGACTGCTATTCCTACCTACATGCCTCCAGCTTTCACCCTGACCATACCAAACGATTCATCGTCTAAAGCCAAGCTCTGCGATACAACCGCATTTGCTCCAACCCCTTAGACAGAGACAAACACCTACAAGATCTCTATCAAGCATTCTTACAACTACAATACCCACCTGCGGAAGTGAAGAAACAGATTGATAGAGCCAGAAGAGTTCCCAGAAGTCACCTACTATAGGACAGGCCTAACAAAGAAAATAACAGAACGCCACTAGCCATCACCTTCAGCCTTCAACTAAAACTGCTCCAATGCATTATTAAGGATCTACAACCTATCCTGAAGGATGACCCAACACTCTCACAAATCCTGGGAGACAGGCTAGTCCTTGCCTACAGACAGCCCCCCAACCTGAAGAAAGTACTCACCAGCAACCACATACCACACAACAGAACCACTAACCCAGGAACCTATCCTTGCAACAAAGCCCGTTGCCAACTGTACCCACATATCTATTCAGGGGACACCATCTCAGGGCCTAATAACAGCAGCCACACTGTCAGAGGCTCGTTCTCCTGCACATCCACCAATGTGATATATGCCATCATGTGCCAGCAATGCCTCTCTGCCATGTACATTGGTCAAACTGGACAGTCTCTACGTAAAAGAATAAATGGACACAAATCAGATGTCAAGAATTATAACATTCATAAACCAGTCGGAGAACACTTCAATCTCTCTGGTCACGCGATTACAGACATGAAAGTTGCAATTCTTCAACAAAAAAACTTCAAATCTAGACTCCAGCGAGAAACTGTTGAATTGGAATTCATTTGCAAATTGGATATAATTAACTTAGGCTTGAATAGAGACTGGGTGTGGCTAAGTCATTATGCAAGGTAACCTATTTCCCCTTGTTTTTTCCTAACTCCCTCCCCCCCCAGACGTTCTTGTTAAGCCCTGGATTTGTGCTGGAAATGGCCCACCTTGATTAGCATACACATTGTAAGGAGAGTGATCACTTTAGATAAGCTATTGCCAGCAGGAGAGTGGGGTGGGGGGAGGTATTTTTTCATGCTTTGTGTGTATAAAAGATCTTCTACACTTTCCACAGTATGCATCCGATGAAGTGAGCTGTAGCTCACGAAAGCTTATGCTCAAATAAATTGGTTAGTCTCTAAGGTGCCACAAGTACTCCTTTTCTTAGTTTGAAAGGGGCGGCAGTTCGGCGGCAGCCTCTCTCTTCTTCCTGCCGTGGCGGCAAATCGGCGGCAGCTTCTCCCCTTTGCTATCCACAGCAGCAAATCGGCGACAGCTTCTTCCTTTTGCTGTCTGCAGCGGCAGTTTTTTTCACTGCTTGGGGATGCAAAAACCGTAGAGCAGGCCCTGCTGCACAGACACAGAGTAAGATACAATCTCTGCCCAAAGAGTTTATAATCTGAATCAGTGGTGCCCAAACTTTTCTAGGCATGCCCCCCTTTACCAGTAATGGAATCTGTCTGCATCCCTCCCCCTCCATCACTGCACAGTTGGCTCAGCAGAGGAGCTTGGGCTGAAGGTGAAGCTAGGGGCAGAACTGGTGATGGGGGAGGAGCTGGGGCGAGATGCAGAGTTGGCCTAGGGGAAAAGGCAGAATGAGGGCAGAGCTGGGCTGGGGGCAGAGCAGGGGGCGGAGCAGAGCTGCATCTGGAGCCTGAGCTGGGCTGGGGACAGAGAAGTGAGCGGAGCAGAGCTGCAGCTGGGGCCTGAGCTGGGCTGGGGACAGAGAAGTGAGCAGAGCAGAGCTGCAGCTGGGGCCTGAGCTGGGCTAGGGGCAGAGCAAGGGGTGGAGTGAAGCTGCAGGTGAGAGCTGGGCTGGGGGCAGAGCAGAGGGCGGAGTGGAGCTGCGTTTGGGGGCAGAGCTTGTCTGGGAGCTGAGTAGGGCTGGGTGTCACTCCCTCCATCCCCCTTAGGTGAGTGTGCCCCACAGTCTGGGCACCACTGATCTAAATAGAGAAGACAGACAAAGGGAGTGGACACATGGGCACAAAAAGGGGAAGTGACTTGTTCACAATAACTCAGAGGCAGAGCTGAGCTTGGAACCCTGGTCGCCTAGGTCGTAGCCCCGTCTACTACACCATGAAGCCTATTATTTGCACCCTTTATAGGAGAGTATCAGAAGGGTAGCCATGTTAGTCTGGATCTGTAAAAGCGGCAAATAAAATAATCATCCTGTGGCACCTTATAGAGTAACAGACGTATTGGAGCATAAGCTTTCGTGGGTGAATACCCACTTCGTCGGATGCATGTAGTGGAAATTTCCAGAGACAGGTATAAATATGCAAGCAAGAATCAGGCTAGGAATAATGAGGTTAGTTCAATCAGGGAGGATGAGGCCCTCTTCTAGCAGCTGAGGTGTGAACACCAAGGGAAGAGAAACTGCTTTTGTAGTTGGCTAGCCAGTCACAGTCTGTGTTTAATCCTGAGCTGATGGTGTCAAATTTGCAAATGAACTGAAGCTCAGCAGTTTCTCTTTGAAGTCTGGTCCTGAAGTTTTTTTGTTGCAGGATGGCTACCTTTAAATCTGCTATTGTGTGTCCAGGGAGGTTTAAGTGTTCCACAGGTTTTTGTATATTAGCATTCCTAATATCTGATTTGTGTCCATTTATCCTTTTATGTAGGGACAGTTTGGCTGATGGACATAGCAGAGAGGCATTGCTGGCACATGATAGTGTATATTACGTTGGTGGACGTGCAGGTGAATGAACCAGTGATGGTGTGGCTGATCTGGTTAGATCATGTGATGGTGTCGCTCGTGTACATATGTGGACAGAGTTGGCATTGAGGTTTGTTGTATGGATTGGTTCCTGAGTTAGAGTTACTATGGTACGGTGTGTAGTTGCTGGTGAGAATATGCTTCAGATTGGCAGGTTGTCTGTGGGTGAGGACTGGCCTGCCTCCCAAGGCCTGTGAAAGTGAGGGATCATTGTCCAGAATGGGTTGCAGATCACTCATGATGCGTTGGAGAGGTTTTAGCTGAGGACTGTATGTGATGGCCAGTGGAGTTCTGTTGGTTTCTTTCTTGGGCTTGTCTTGCAGCAGGAGGCTTCTGGGTACATGTCTGGCTCTGTGGATCTGTTTCCTTATTTCCTTTATAGGAGAGTACACTGAGGCATAGGTTACTTGACTTACCCAAGTTTACAACTCTTAATAGTTTTATATGAGTCCCACTAGGATTACTCACATAAGAACTATTTATGTGAATAGGGACTGGAGAAGCAAGCCCAGAGTCAATGAAAGAAACTGGAAGAGGATTCTGAAGTCCTGACTTCCAGTTTTGTGCTGTGACTTCTAGAAAGTAATCATTCCAAAGGTGGCCAGAAAAGTCACATCTAGTGTGCATACTAAAGTGGATCTGTGTACCTGAAACATTCTTCTCAGCAACCTGAAAATGCCCAGAATGCTGTAAATAAAATCATTTCTTAGTTAAAGGATATTTTCCCACCCAATGGGCAGCAATGGACAGATCACTTTCACAGGCTGGGTTTTCTGGCCCTTTAAGGGGAATTGGGCCTAGTCCATGTGTGCCTAGTTATCTGCCTCTCAGTTGATGGGTTTGGAGCTTCAGCTAGTGGATGGACCAGGTCACCAGGCACTATGTGATGGTAGTTTGGGGTAGATTAATTCCTATCAGAGGGACCCTGATCAGTTAGACACTGAAAGGTACCTGCAGTATATGGGGATGTAGCAAAGCGCTGAGGGAGGCTTGTCCAAAGAGACTTAGCAGGATTGTCTGAGTTCCCCTCTTCACATGGAACTAGGGAGCTCTGAAAGAAAGTGTGTCAGTCAGCCAGTGAGCAAGTGTTTACAGCCCTGAGACAAGACAGTGGAAGGAGCCCTGATAAAAAGGAATTAGGAGGCTGTGAGAAAGGGTATCTTTAGAGGGCAGTGGCCTGAAGAGGATCATGCAGATAGTTGAAGGGAGCTGATAGTCTCACTTACTTAGCAGTCCAGCTGGAACTTCTGGAGAAGGCAGGAGGAAGAGCTACTCCTAGAGTTCTGTCTTTATGTGTCCTGTGGAATGCTGAGCCCAGGAAGGGACAAAGAGGACATATCACCCAGTGAGGGTGAAAACTATTGTGTGGATTTGTGAACTGCACTATGGTCAAACAGGGGAAGATCCAGAAGAAGGTTGCTGATTGTCCATCTTAATCATAGAATCATAGAATTATAGAATATCAGGGTTGGAAGGGACCTCAGGAGGTCATCTAGTCCAACCCCCTGCTCAAAGCAGGACCAATCCCCAACTAAATCATCCCAGACAGGGCTTTCTCAAGCCTGACCTTAAAAACCTCAGAGGAAGGAGATTCCACCACCTCCCTAGATAACACATTCCAGTGCTTCACCACCCTCTAGTGAAAAAGTTTTTCCTAATATCCAACCTAAACCTCCCCCACAGCAACTTGAGACCATTATTGCTTGTACTGTCATCTGCTACCACTCAGAACAGTCTAGATCCATCCTCTTTGGAACCCCCTTTCAGGTAGTTGAAAGCAGCTATCAAATCCCCCCTCATTCTTCTCTGCAGACTAAACAATCCCAGTTCCCTCAGCCTCTACTTATAAGTCATGTGTTCCAGTCCCCTAATAATTTTTGTTGCCCTCCGCTGGACGCTTTCCAATTTTTCCACATCCTTCTTGTAGTGTGGGGCCCAAAACTGGACACTGTACTCCAGATGAGGCCTCACCAATGTCAACGAGAGGGGAACGATCATGTCTCTCAATCTGCTGGCAATGCTCCTGCTTATACAGACCAAAATGCCATTAGCCTTCTTGGCAACAAGGGCACACTGTTAACTCACATCCAGCTTCTCATCCACTGTAACCCCTAGGTCCTTTTCTGCAGAACTGCTGCCTAGCCATTCGGTCCCTAGTCTGTAGCAGTGCATGGGATTCTTCTGTCCTAAGTGCAGGACTCTGCACTTGTCCTTGTTGAACCTCATCAGATTTCTTTTGGCCCAATCCTCTAATTTGTCTAGGGCCCACTGTATCCTATCCCTGCCCTCCAGCGTATCTACCACTCCTCCCAGTTTAGTGTCATCTGCAAACTTGCTGGGGGTGCAGTCCACGCCATCCTCCAGATCATTAATGAAGATATTGAACAAAACCAGCCCCAGGACCGACCCTTGGGGCACTCCGCTTGATACCGGCTGCCAACTAGACATGGAGCCATTGATCACTACCCGTTGAGCCCGACGATCGAGCCAGCTTTCTATCCGCCTTATAGTCCATTCATCCAGCCCATACTTCTTCAACTTGCTGGCAAGAATACTGTGGGAGACCCTATCAAATGCTTTGCTAAAGTTAAGGAATAACATGTCCACTGCTTTCCCCTCATCCACAGAGCCAGTTATCTCATCATAGAAGGCAATTAGATTAGTCAGGCATGCCTTGCTTTTGGTGAATCCATGCTGACTGTTCCTGATCACTTTCCTCTTCTTTAAGTGCTTCAGAATTGATTACTTGAGGACCTGCTCCATGATTTTTCCAGGGATTTAGGTGACGCTGACTGGCCTGTAGTTCCCCGGATCTTCCTACTTCCCTTTTTAAAAGATGGGCACTACACTACTGCCTCTTGTTTTGTTGGACTTCTTGCTTATCCTCAGAATGGGAGCTGGTCTGTGTGATTTGGCCAGAGGAATAAACCCCTAAGAAACTCATGAATCAACTAGTGTGGGGAAACTGAGGCAGTAGCAGGGCCTGATACCAGACTAGGTAAGACCCTGCTACAACCACAGTGAGAAAAATTAATGTCCCTTAAAACACATTGACACATAAGAATGGCCATACTGGGTCAGACCAAAGGTCCATCTAGCCCAGTATCCTGTCTTCCGACAGTGGCCAATGCCAGGTGCCCCAGAGAGAATGAACAGAACAGATAATCATCAAGTGATCCACCCCCTGTCGCCCATTCCCAGCTTCTGGCAAACAGAGGCTAGGGACACCATCCCTGCCCATCCTGGCTAATAGCCACTGATGGACCTATCCTCTATGAACTTATCTAGATCCTTTTGAACCCTGTTATAGTCTTGGCCTTCACAACATCCTCTGGCAAAGAGTTCCACAGGTTGACTGTGCATTGTGTGAAGAAATATTTCCTTTTTTTCATTTAAACCTGCTGCCTATTAATTTCATTTGGTGACCCCTAGTTCTTGTGTTATGAGAAGGAGTAAATAACACTTCCTTATTTACTTTCTCCACACCAGTCATGATTTTATAGACCTCAATCTTATCCCCCCTTAGTTGTCTCTTTTCCAAGCTGAAAACCGCCAGTCTTATTAATCACTTCTTATATGGAATCCATTCTATGCCCCTAATAATTTTTGTAGCCCTTTTCTGAACCTTTTCCAATTCCAATATATCTTTTTTGAGATGGGGTGACCACGTCTTCACACAGTATTCAAGATGTGGGCATACCATGGATTTATATAGAGGCAATATGATATTTTCTGTCTTATTATCTATCCCTTTCTTAATTATTCCCAACATTCTGTTTGCTTTTTTGACTGCCACTGCATATTGAGTGGATGTTTTCAGAGAACTATCCACAATGACTCCAAAATCTCTTTCTTGAGTGGTAACAGCTAATTTAGACCCCATCATTTTATATGTATAGTTGGGATTATGTTTTCCAATGCGCATTACTTTGCATGTATTAACATTGAATTTCATCTGCCATTTGTTGCCTACTCACGCAGTTTTGAGAAATCCTTTCATAGCTCTTCGCAGTCTGCCTGGGATTTAACTATTTTGAGTAGAGACACCTATAAACAGTGGTGCCCACAGCTCTATGCATGGTGCAAACCATTGTCAGGGTCACTAAGTCACCAGCACTGGGCCCTCCCAATGGTAATGGCAAAGAGGAGCAGCAATGGCTGCCTCACTGTCCACTCAGATTTTGTCCTATGGCCCCTCTGACATGATGGTGTTGGAGGCCGCAGGGCCAAAACTGAGTAAGTGGTGTTGCAACCTCGTAGTACCAGATAATAGAACAAGGAGCAATGGTTTCAAGTTGCGGGGGGGCGTTAGGTTAGATATTAGGAAAAACTTTTTCACTAGTAGGGTGGTGAAGCCCTGGAATGGGGTCGTGGTGGAATCTCCTTCCTTAGAGGTTTTTAAGGTCAGGTTTTGACAAAGCCCTGGCTGGGATGATTTAGTTGGTGTTGGTCCTGCTTTGAGCAGGGGGTTGAACTAGATGACCTCCTGAGGTCCCTTCCAATCCTGATATTCTATGATTCTATGAACCTGGTGCCCAGGAGTCACAGCACCATTCAGATTTGACACCATACCACCCCTCCCATTTTTCACAGAGCCAAACCTGAAGGAGCAATGGGGTGGCCAGTGCAGCTTCTCCTCACTGTTGCCATGGGACCAGTTCCTGCACCAGGGTGCCCCTTCCTGGGAGCTGCCTGCCCTCACTCCACTTCCAGCAGCCTGTGTCCTTTCTGCTTTCCCCTCAGGACTCAACAACAGCCTCAAGGACTGCTGCAGGTATGGGCGGCTGCAATGAATGCAGCCTCAGGGAAGCCAGCCAGCAGAGGGGCTGAAGGAAGCCCTGGGTGAATCATGTGAAAACCCCTGCCTATAAATATCCTAATGAATTTTTCTCACCCTGTTATTCTGTAACCCCCACAACAATAATCTCTTCTGGTCTGTGCCATTGTATAGGCAATGTTAACCCAGAGAGAATATCAATAGAGTTCTAAAATTCCTGAAATATTACTATATGGTTGAGTCCTGCAAACGTTTAGTCCTGAAGGAGTAACCCTACTGAAGTGCCGCACTATGCTATCTGATTCTGTGAAAAAACTGTCCCAGAAATCCACTGCAGTTCTGATTTAAAAGTCAATGGCACAGCCTGATTTGAAGTCAGGAATATACGCTACAGGCCAAACTTTCAGAAGAGCTCAGGGTCAGATCTTCAAGTGCAGGGTCATGGATTCAGAAATGAAATGCTGAATTCCCCCTTGACAATGGCATTACATAGAGGGAAGGGCTATCATTTTGACTCTTCTAGAGACTCTTTATAATCAGAGGTTGTGAACAGGCCGGTGTGAATGAATCTGATATTTAGCCTGAGCTGCAGCCAACCCGCTACATTCATTAAAAAAAATTCTTACTTTGAAAGAATTCCAACATATTCTTCCCTGAATTTTATAATTTATATGCTTTTACAGTTGAACTAGACAATTTTGGAATTCCTTAGCACCTGTAGGTAAGTGAACTCCTCTCAGTTAGCTGTCTGTCTTCAGAGTCCATCTTAAAAAAAAAAAAACAATGGTACTTTCTTTATTGCCATTTCTTGAACATTAAATATTCATGTACAATAATACAAGCTGCAAGATATTACAAGAGTGAAAGGAAAATGTCTACATGTTGTGGCTGCTTTGGGTCTACTCAAGGCTGCAGCTTGGGCTACAGTTATTCATTCTGCTGCTAAGAAAATAAGTATTCTAAGTAGTGGATGTTAGGATATAGATATTCAGGCCTGTCTGTAAAGGCCTATACTCTAAGAATTTAGGTGTATTCTTATCACTTGGCTAGTGATAGAGGTATAAAAGAAAGAATCAAAACCACTGTCTGCCAGTGTAAGGGCCTTCTCTTACTGTGACAGTTTGTGGCCCTGTGCTTAGGCTCAGGCCTTTGGCTAAGCAGCAGAGGCAGCCATAAGCTGGGAAGCGAACAGTCACATCCTCACATTCCAAACTAGTCACATTGAAATAAGGTGCTATTGGGCTGTTAGGCACTATCAGGACGGGATTGTATTCCTGTCACCTCCAGAGAAAGGGAAGTGCCTAGAAAATGTAAAAGGAAACTTAGTTTGATAGCATCCTGTCTGGCAAGAACTCACTTATCAATAGCTGGGATGTGAAATCCTCACTTCTGTATTGTTTTGTCATTATAGTTCCCACTTTGCTGTCGTTTGTCTGTATAATCTCTGTCTGGTTCTGTGATTGTTTCGGTCTGCTGTATAATTAATTTTGCTGGGTGTAAACTAATTGAGGTGGTGGGATATAATTGGTTACATAATCATGTTACAATATGTTAGGATTGGTTAGTTAAATTTCAGGAAAATGATTGGTTAAGGTATAGCTAAGCAGAACTCAAGTTTTACTATATAATCTGTAGTCAATGAGGAAGTGACTGGGTGTGTGTGTGTGTGTGTACAGTGCTAAAATCTGAAGCTGTGTCTCAGCTATTACCTGAGAATAAACTTAAAGCTTGGTACAGCAGAGAAACTATTGCAAACTTGGTCTGTTGTACAAGAGGGGAAACTGAGGTACACCATCTCATGAATTTCATAAATGACCAGTGAGTGAGGTAATTCACTAGCCTGACTATAGAACAAAATAAGGACAGTCTGGAGGTAATTCTTCTGTTTTTCCTGCAAGTAGCAAGGACATTTGTAAAAGAAAGTGGTATTATTATTAAGCAATAATCTGTCCCCACCATGGGGAAGGAAATTGTTTCTTTTGTTTTTCAGACACTCTACAAGCAAGCTGGCGCCAGCGGGAAAAATAACCCAGAATACCATGGATCTATGTTTTGTGTTGTTTGTCTGTGGTGTTTGTCTTGTTGCTAGCATTGTTGTGTTTTAATGAACAGAAAACCTCATGATATGGGTGGGGGGTGGCTTCAAAAGGCTGGCCCTGGGGGGGAAGATGTGTATGGGAATGCAAATTCTCAACTAGGAGGCCAGCACCTGTGTAATAGCTACCGTGGTACCTGGAAATGGAATGGCAACTAAGGTGGCCCCCACAAGCCCTATGGAAATAATGAAAAGGGGAGGAGCTCACTGGGAATTAACGGAGGGGTGTGTAAAATAGTGTAAATCAATAGAAGATGTTTGGATGTGCCCCTCTCCTATGACTATAGAGGAGCAGGATCAATGGCCTATGCAAGGGGTGGACAATTGGGTGTACTGTGTATAAGGTGTTTTGCTGGGAATGCACATATTACTGGGGGCACAATTACACCAGCCCATAACCAAACTACACCCATCTACATGCTGCTATATGGACTTTGGTGCACAAATGGATCTGTGAATCTTATTGCTGTGAATAAGCCAGGGCTTACTGCCTGATTCCATACCAAGTGGTCAAGCTGGTTTGGACAATATCCCATTTCTCTGTGAACATTCAATGGACTTGTGATATGGACAAAAGCATACAAAACTTGCAGGAGCAGCTTGTTGCAACTGCCAGCAACTGGACACAAGATCGTGACCCCATCGAAGGAGGAGAGGCAGTATTTTGGGGGTGTCTCGGATGTTGGACCATATTGCAGTGGTCAGGACTCGGTGTTGCTGTGGATTTTGTATTGTTAACTATACTTGTGTTACGTTGCATAGGGAGATAACCTATTAGGAATGTAATAAGCCCTCCAAACCCTGCAGTGTACTAGACAACCCGGACCCAACCTTCTCAGGCCCACTCTAATGGGAAGTCTGGAACACTAATTGGAATAAGTGTGGTATGCCCGTATGAGAGAAGGTGCAGGGCACAATACTACACAAGGGGCAGTGGGACAAATGGAATATCGACACCTTCCACCTTGATGCCTGGCCCTATCAGGAAATGTGTCGCCATATGTCCTATGCTTTTCCAGGGATACCTGGGCAGGAGGATCCCAAAAGAAAAAGAAAAAAAAAGGGGTGGAGTGTTAGGATATAGATATTCAGGCCTGTCTGTAAAGGCCTATACTCTAAGAATTTAGGTGTATTCTTATCACTTGGCTAGTGATAGAGGTATAAAAGAAAGAATCAAAACCACTGTCTGCCAGTGTAAGGGCCTTCTCTTACTGTGACAGTTTGTGGCCCTGTGCTTAGGCTCAGGCCTTTGGCTAAGCAGCAGAGGCAGCCATAAGCTGGGAAGCGAACGGTCACATCCTCACATTCCAAACTAGTCACATTGAAAGAAGGTGCTATTGGGCTGTTAGGCACTATCAGGACAGGATTGTATTCCTATCACCCCCAGAGAAAGGGAAGTGCCTAGAAAATGTAAAAGGAAACTTAGTTTGATAGCATCCTGTCTGGCAAGAACTCACTTATCAATAGCTGGGATGTGAAATCCTCACTTCTGTATTGTTTTGTCATTATAGTTCCCACTTTGCTGTCGTTTGTCTGTATAATCTCTGTCTGGTTCTGTGATTGTTTCTGTCTGCTGTATAATTAATTTTGCTGGGTGTAAACTAATTGAGGTGGTGGGATATAATTGGTTACATAATCATGTTACAATATGTTAGGATTGGTTAGTTAAATTTCAGGAAAATGATTGGTTAAGGTATAGCTAAGCAGAACTCAAGTTTTACTATATAATCTGTAGTCAATGAGGAAGTGACTGGGTGTGTGTGTGTGTGTGTACAGTGCTAAAATCTGAAGCTGTGTCTCAGCTATTACCTGAGAATAAACTTAAAGCTTGGTACAGCAGAGAAACTATTGCAAACTTGGTCTGTTGTACAAGAGGGGAAACTGAGGTACACCATCTCATGAATTTCATAAATGACCAGTGAGTGAGGTAATTCACTAGCCTGACTATAGAACAAAATAAGGACAGTCTGGAGGTAATTCTTCTGTTTTTCCTGCAAGTAGCAAGGACATTTGTAAAAGAAAGTGGTATTATTATTAAGCAATAATCTGTCCCCACCATGGGGAAGGAAATTGTTTCTTTTGTTTTTCAGACACTCTACAAGCAAGCTGGCGCCAGCGGGAAAAATAACCCAGAATACCATGGATCTATGTTTTGTGTTGTTTGTCTGTGGTGTTTGTCTTGTTGCTAGCATTGTTGTGTTTTAATGAACAGAAAACCTCATGATATGGGTGGGGGGTGGCTTCAAAAGGCTGGCCCTGGGGGGGAAGATGTGTATGGGAATGCAAATTCTCAACTAGGAGGCCAGCACCTGTGTAATAGCTACCGTGGTACCTGGAAATGGAATGGCAACTAAGGTGGCCCCCACAAGCCCTATGGAAATAATGAAAAGGGGAGGAGCTCACTGGGAATTAACGGAGGGGTGTGTAAAATAGTGTAAATCAATAGAAGATGTTTGGATGTGCCCCTCTCCTATGACTATAGAGGAGCAGGATCAATGGCCTATGCAAGGGGTGGACAATTGGGTGTACTGTGTATAAGGTGTTTTGCTGGGAATGCACATATTACTGGGGGCACAATTACACCAGCCCATAACCAAACTACACCCATCTACATGCTGCTATATGGACTTTGGTGCACAAATGGATCTGTGAATCTTATTGCTGTGAATAAGCCAGGGCTTACTGCCTGATTCCATACCAAGTGGTCAAGCTGGTTTGGACAATATCCCATTTCTCTGTGAACATTCAATGGACTTGTGATATGGACAAAAGCATACAAAACTTGCAGGAGCAGCTTGTTGCAACTGCCAGCAACTGGACACAAGATCGTGACCCCATCGAAGGAGGAGAGGCAGTATTTTGGGGGTGTCTCGGATGTTGGACCATATTGCAGTGGTCAGGACTCGGTGTTGCTGTGGATTTTGTATTGTTAACTATACTTGTGTTACGTTGCATAGGGAGATAACCTATTAGGAATGTAATAAGCCCTCCAAACCCTGCAGTGTACTAGACAACCCGGACCCAACCTTCTCAGGCCCACTCTAATGGGAAGTCTGGAACACTAATTGGAATAAGTGTGGTATGCCCGTATGAGAGAAGGTGCAGGGCACAATACTACACAAGGGGCAGTGGGACAAATGGAATATCGACACCTTCCACCTTGATGCCTGGCCCTATCAGGAAATGTGTCGCCATATGTCCTATGCTTTTCCAGGGATACCTGGGCAGGAGGATCCCAAAAGAAAAAGAAAAAAAAAGGGGTGGAGTGTTAGGATATAGATATTCAGGCCTGTCTGTAAAGGCCTATACTCTAAGAATTTAGGTGTATTCTTATCACTTGGCTAGTGATAGAGGTATAAAAGAAAGAATCAAAACCACTGTCTGCCAGTGTAAGGGCCTTCTCTTACTGTGACAGTTTGTGGCCCTGTGCTTAGGCTCAGGCCTTTGGCTAAGCAGCAGAGGCAGCCATAAGCTGGGAAGCGAACGGTCACATCCTCACATTCCAAACTAGTCACATTGAAAGAAGGTGCTATTGGGCTGTTAGGCACTATCAGGACAGGATTGTATTCCTATCACCCCCAGAGAAAGGGAAGTGCCTAGAAAATGTAAAAGGAAACTTAGTTTGATAGCATCCTGTCTGGCAAGAACTCACTTATCAATAGCTGGGATGTGAAATCCTCACTTCTGTATTGTTTTGTCATTATAGTTCCCACTTTGCTGTCGTTTGTCTGTATAATCTCTGTCTGGTTCTGTGATTGTTTCTGTCTGCTGTATAATTAATTTTGCTGGGTGTAAACTAATTGAGGTGGTGGGATATAATTGGTTACATAATCATGTTACAATATGTTAGGATTGGTTAGTTAAATTTCAGGAAAATGATTGGTTAAGGTATAGCTAAGCAGAACTCAAGTTTTACTATATAATCTGTAGTCAATGAGGAAGTGACTGGGTGTGTGTGTGTGTGTGTACAGTGCTAAAATCTGAAGCTGTGTCTCAGCTATTACCTGAGAATAAACTTAAAGCTTGGTACAGCAGAGAAACTATTGCAAACTTGGTCTGTTGTACAAGAGGGGAAACTGAGGTACACCATCTCATGAATTTCATAAATGACCAGTGAGTGAGGTAATTCACTAGCCTGACTATAGAACAAAATAAGGACAGTCTGGAGGTAATTCTTCTGTTTTTCCTGCAAGTAGCAAGGACATTTGTAAAAGAAAGTGGTATTATTATTAAGCAATAATCTGTCCCCACCATGGGGAAGGAAATTGTTTCTTTTGTTTTTCAGACACTCTACAAGCAAGCTGGCGCCAGCGGGAAAAATAACCCAGAATACCATGGATCTATGTTTTGTGTTGTTTGTCTGTGGTGTTTGTCTTGTTGCTAGCATTGTTGTGTTTTAATGAACAGAAAACCTCATGATATGGGTGGGGGGTGGCTTCAAAAGGCTGGCCCTGGGGGGGAAGATGTGTATGGGAATGCAAATTCTCAACTAGGAGGCCAGCACCTGTGTAATAGCTACCGTGGTACCTGGAAATGGAATGGCAACTAAGGTGGCCCCCACAAGCCCTATGGAAATAATGAAAAGGGGAGGAGCTCACTGGGAATTAACGGAGGGGTGTGTAAAATAGTGTAAATCAATAGAAGATGTTTGGATGTGCCCCTCTCCTATGACTATAGAGGAGCAGGATCAATGGCCTATGCAAGGGGTGGACAATTGGGTGTACTGTGTATAAGGTGTTTTGCTGGGAATGCACATATTACTGGGGGCACAATTACACCAGCCCATAACCAAACTACACCCATCTACATGCTGCTATATGGACTTTGGTGCACAAATGGATCTGTGAATCTTATTGCTGTGAATAAGCCAGGGCTTACTGCCTGATTCCATACCAAGTGGTCAAGCTGGTTTGGACAATATCCCATTTCTCTGTGAACATTCAATGGACTTGTGATATGGACAAAAGCATACAAAACTTGCAGGAGCAGCTTGTTGCAACTGCCAGCAACTGGACACAAGATCGTGACCCCATCGAAGGAGGAGAGGCAGTATTTTGGGGGTGTCTCGGATGTTGGACCATATTGCAGTGGTCAGGACTCGGTGTTGCTGTGGATTTTGTATTGTTAACTATACTTGTGTTACGTTGCATAGGGAGATAACCTATTAGGAATGTAATAAGCCCTCCAAACCCTGCAGTGTACTAGACAACCCGGACCCAACCTTCTCAGGCCCACTCTAATGGGAAGTCTGGAACACTAATTGGAATAAGTGTGGTATGCCCGTATGAGAGAAGGTGCAGGGCACAATACTACACAAGGGGCAGTGGGACAAATGGAATATCGACACCTTCCACCTTGATGCCTGGCCCTATCAGGAAATGTGTCGCCATATGTCCTATGCTTTTCCAGGGATACCTGGGCAGGAGGATCCCAAAAGAAAAAGAAAAAAAAAGGGGTGGAGTGTTAGGATATAGATATTCAGGCCTGTCTGTAAAGGCCTATACTCTAAGAATTTAGGTGTATTCTTATCACTTGGCTAGTGATAGAGGTATAAAAGAAAGAATCAAAACCACTGTCTGCCAGTGTAAGGGCCTTCTCTTACTGTGACAGTTTGTGGCCCTGTGCTTAGGCTCAGGCCTTTGGCTAAGCAGCAGAGGCAGCCATAAGCTGGGAAGCGAACGGTCACATCCTCACATTCCAAACTAGTCACATTGAAAGAAGGTGCTATTGGGCTGTTAGGCACTATCAGGACAGGATTGTATTCCTATCACCCCCAGAGAAAGGGAAGTGCCTAGAAAATGTAAAAGGAAACTTAGTTTGATAGCATCCTGTCTGGCAAGAACTCACTTATCAATAGCTGGGATGTGAAATCCTCACTTCTGTATTGTTTTGTCATTATAGTTCCCACTTTGCTGTCGTTTGTCTGTATAATCTCTGTCTGGTTCTGTGATTGTTCCTGTCTGCTGTATAATTAATTTTGCTGGGTGTAAACTAATTGAGGTGGTGGGATATAATTGGTTACATAATCATGTTACAATATGTTAGGATTGGTTAGTTAAATTTCAGGAAAATGATTGGTTAAGGTATAGCTAAGCAGAACTCAAGTTTTACTATATAATCTGTAGTCAATGAGGAAGTGACTGGGTGTGGGTGTGGGTGGGGGTGAGCATGTGGGTGTGTGAGATGGGAACAGGGAATGGGGGTAAGAAAATTGGAATCATGTTTTGCTAAAGGGGGAAATGGGAGAAGGGAATGGGAGTAAGGAAGTTGGAATCATGTTTGGCTAAGGGTAGGAATGGGAACAGGGACACAGGTGTAAGGCTCTGTGGTGCCAGAGCTGGGAAGGAGGATACTAAGGAAGGAAACTGGAATCATGCTTGCTGGAAGTTCACCCCAATAAACATCGAATTGTTTGCACCTTTGGACTTCGGGTATTGTTGCTCTCTGTTCATGCGAGAAGGACCAGGGAAGTAAGTGGGTGAAGGAATAAGCCCTCTAACAGTGGAGAAAAGAACTCTCTCTCTGTCTTTCTCTCAGTGATTATAAATGTTACTGATTTTATGCACTTTTGCGTAAGAAGAAAAATTAGTTGTGAACACTATGTATTTAGTGCTGTTTTCTGAAGTGAAAGTAAAGTAGACCACCTTGTGGGATACATTCAAAGCCCAACTCTACTCCCTTTGTGCCACTCATCACAGAAAAAAAGAAACTGTCTGTGTTTTCCCAGGATTCCCTGCCCTGGGGGAGAAGGGAGTTCTCAGCAGGAGTAGGTCTGGTGTGGCCATCTCCTATGCTACCCTCAGCTGTCCTCTTATTCTGGTCAGCTGAAAGGTTGGAGGAATCCCAAGGTAGTGCATAGTTAAGAAGGTAGTGGGTACTAAAGAAAAGCCAAATGTGGAAGGATAAATAGAAATTTCAAACAATGGTGTAGTTGTTCATTAGCTCACATTAAGACTATCCAATGTCATGTTCTAAAAACCGTTGATTTTGATTTTTGATTCTAAAAACAATCAACCCCCGCTTGGTGCTGCATTTAGTATGTTTTAATGTAGATGGGAAGGCAGTATGGGCTAGTGGACAGAATGCTAAGTTAGCCCTTGGGAAACCTGTGTTCTTGGCTTGTTTGGGGACCATGGGCAGATTGTCTCTCTGTGCCTCAATTTCCCCATCTGTAAGATGGAGATAAATATATTGTCTTCCTCTGTGAAGTGCTTTGAGATCTATGAATGAAAAGCACTAGAAAGGAGCTACATAGAGCTTTGAGGAGTTTGTTGCAGAATTTAAAAATCTATTTGTGGAAAAATAGATTTTAAAAATGCCCCAAACCTCAGTGTTGCTGGACAGAACAAAACTGCGTAACAATAGCTCGCAATTCTTAGTTATGGGAGGCTGCGCTCCAGGTGAGAAAGAGATCAGAAGGGCATGAAATGATTTTATTTTTAGCAAGCTGTTTTTACTGGTAACTTTGCTTAGTATCAGTGGGATATTAAATACTAGGTTAAACTAAAAACTTGCCGTAATTACATGAATTTTCTCATGGTTGGACAATGGTGTTAAAATGGTTGACAGATCTACCACCATTTTTGCTTAGTACTGTAATTTTATTTCAATGCTTCCTGTTCAATTTTAGTTTTTGGACAAAAGCTACCACTTAACTATTCCATTTCAGGGAATAGTAAATGCTAATTCTTAAAGTAATTTTTGGCAAAGTTAGTCCTGCAAAAACATTTTCCCCACACCTTTTCTGGTTTGTGCAGCTATTTATTTAAAAGTACATTTATGTAAAAGAAAAATAGAATGAATGGACTAAATATTAGAAATTTCATGTCACCCTGCCTGCCAAAGGACTTCATAGCAGAGAAATAGGAAAACATTATTTTAGAGGTTTAAATACTTTTATCTGAGTAGTTACACGCTGAAATGTAAATGCATAAAGAAATTAAGTTATTGCAATCAAATACAATAGAGGTTTAGTCAGCACCATTTCCCCAAAGATTTCTTACATCAAGATCAGTGCATTGTCTGAATGGCCTTCACTGCTGACTGAATGACAGAAAGGCACAGATTGACAGATTTAAGAGGAAATGATACTATTGCGGGATAGATGCATTATAACTGTGTGGAATGTGGCACTTCTGGGTTTCAGGGAATTATGCAAAACTCTTTCTGGTTTTAGTGGCGGTCCAAGCGAGTTTGCAAGTTATGCTTTGAATTTTGAGTTCAAAATAAAATGGAGTTGGAAACAGGTTTTGAGCTGTAATCACAAAACCCCCACCTGAAACCATAAGAAAGAGAAGTTTGCCACCTGACAGACGCCAGCAAACCTTTTGGAAAAACCCAGACAGAATTTCAGGTTTGAAACAAGTTTCACACCAAAAAATTGCATAACTGGAGAACAGACCATACGCAGAGAGGAATTAGTGGTTGATAGACCACAAGGGGCAGTTCTGATATTTCGTGCTTTTAGAGGAAACCCAAGAATTGTCTGGGAGACAGGCACTTCAAACCACCTTGTCCCGCTGCAGTGTGTGTGTTGTGAGGTTGCTAGGTTGTGAGGTTGAGAAGACTGAGGGACCTCCTGCTAGTAGTTATGGCAGTTTTCCTCAAGGCTTATGGGTTTACTGTGCGGGGAACCAGAGTTCTAGTTCCCTCTTCTTCGGTATGCATAAATGAGATAGCTAATAGTTCTCTGCAGCAAGTGGATTAATTACATCTCCACCATGCAGCTCTCACTGCTCACTTCCTATATAACATACGGTTCCTACTACTCAATTGTTCCATGAGTTTCTTGCTGATCAAACGCCTTCCCTATGAGACTTCTAGTACTTCCCACATCTTCCATATTGCTTCATAAAAAAAGAAAAATTGTATTGGGTTTTATTGCTGCCATTTCCATTCAAGGCTCTTTGATCACCAACAGGGCATCATGTGCAACCACACTGGTCATACATCTTTAGCACTGGAATACTTGTGGCACCTTAGAGACTAACACATTTATTAGAGCATAAGCTTTCGTGACCTACAGCTCACTTCATCGGATGCATCTGATGAAGTGAGCTGTAGCTCACGAAAGCTTATGCTCTAATAAATTTGTTAGTCTCTAAGGTGCCACAAGTCCTCCTTTTCTTTTTACGGATACAGACTAACACGGCTGCTACTCTGAAACCTATCTTTAAGACTGATTCTGTCAAACTATTCAGTTATGCAAAGTTATTCTGAGCATCTCTGGTCTAAAACTTGTGCTGGATAAATTGCCAGAACCATCTCTTATGAGATTTCTGTTGTCTCCTAGTCTGGTCCAGGTGAGATGTACTATGTGAATTGCTTTTTCCCTTGGCACCATATTCCAGTATTCCCAGTTCTTGTCCAAGCTGTAAACAAAGAAGTAAAGATGCACACATAATTAAATAAAACTGGAGAAGTTCACTGAACTTCTTCAAAATTTAAAATATTTAGGGTTAGATTGATATGAACGTGGTGTTGGTTCCTATTTTATCTGAATCTGTTCACCTACTTATTTTCATTAATGGAGAATTCTCATAGAGAGGTGCTGAGAGTGTCCTGTGAAGGACCATGTTACGACTGGTACTGTTAGTATCTATATTAATGATCTACAGCAGGAAGTAATAAGTCTAAACATTTGCAGATGATACTAAATTAGGAGAAATTGCCAGTGTAGCAGTGGATAGAGTGAAACTGAAGACTGACCAGGGTCAAGGTTTTCAAAAATAGGAACCTAAAGTTAGACTTCTAAATCTACACTTAGGTACTTAAAGTTAGGATCCTATTTTTGATAAGCTTGTCCCTCTTCCTCTCTTCTCTCCTACCCCGTTGAAGTAGACAGCAATAGGAATTATTTTTGCTGTAGAAGAAAAGTAACCCTCACGCATGGCTGAAGCTACAGTTAAGGTGAAAAGCAATTTGGGTACCATTATGAACCATGCAGCCTCTTGCACATGTAAAAATCATGAACACAATGAATACCCTACATTGTTTTTATTTAGAAAATGCTTACCAGCTTTGCTTACCAACTGATCCTCTTTGTGAAACTGTATATGAAACTCACCTTGTAATAGTTACAGAAAGCTGTACTCTACTAAGAATACAGAGCTTCAGAAACATCAGTATTGCCTAGGAAACAATAAAGGTTACACAAATATTCAAAAAATGTCATAGCTATATTTTTCTACCCAACGTAAGATCTGATCAAACTACACAAAGGAAACTAAATATAAAAAGTAGACAAATTTTACATTTCAAATGTTTGTTTTAAAATACTGGAATTTACACTGCAAGCTGTGATTTGAGAGGCTTGTTCTTTATACAGCTTTGCTATGGTTCATTTCTTCCATACTTTATTGCTTAGGTTTTATAAAAGTTAAGATACGGAATTTCATTTTCAGATGAAGGGGCAATGTAATGTCATTGTAAGTGCTAAAGATATTTACCATAAAGGTGTATGTCTGACCTGTTGCAATCAAAATAATGCAAAAGGGAATCATGTGGTTCCCAGAAGAATGTAATTTATTGTCATAATAACATAAGAATGTCCATACTGGGTCAGACCAAAGGTCCATCCAGCCCAGTATCCTGTGTACCAACAGTGGCCAATACCAGGTGCCCCAGAGGGAGTGAACCTAACAGGTAAAGATCAAGTGATCTCTCTTCTGCCATCCATCTCCACCCTCTGACAAACAGGGGCTAGGGACACCATTCCTTACCCATCCTGGCTAATAGACATTACTGGACTTAGCCTCCATGAAATTATCCAGTTCTCTTTTAAACCGTGTTATAGTACTAGCCTTCACAACCTCCTCAGGCAAGGAGTTCCACAGGTTAACTGTGCGCCGTGTGAAGAAGAACTTCCTTTTATTTGTTTTAAACCTGGTGCCCATTAATTTCATTTGGTGGCTCCTAGTTCTTCTGTTATGGGAACAAGTAAATCACTTTTCCTTATTCACTTTCTCCACACCACTCATGATTTTATATACCTCTATATAAAGTCATAGCATATCCTTTCAGAGATTCTTTCCAGAGGCTACGTATATGTCTTTGGCAGACACTAAAAACTAGACCCTAAAGTATTATTTCCTGACTAATGACTGTCAAACCAGTTGCATAGCATGATAGTTCTATTTTAGCAAATGACCATTAAAATGTCATCTTTTGTTTTTTATGTCAAATAAATATTTTATTTTCAGAAACTTCATGTATCTTCAAATGCCTATCATAAAGAAATTACTTGGGTCTGTATTCAGTTTTCTGAAATGATGGAAGCATATAGCATTATTTTCTTTTTCTTCTTGAAATGAAGAAGATTTGTGCTGTTTCAAACTGATGGCAGCATCATGATTTTTGGGGTGGGGAGTTTTTTAGGGCCATCAAAGGTCATATTACATCAAAACTGTCTTTCTGCACTCCCCTAAGTCACAGGTGTTCCCCCAAATTACCTATCTGAGGATTTAGGCTATTTTTAAAAAACATAGGTTAAAACATAGTTTGATTTACTTGGGTCAATGCTTTTGTGTAAGAGCCACAAACCGTCTGGTAGGTAGTATACAACAGTCCACTGTTGGGTGAGCAATTCACTAAAATAATGTGAATAACATTCTGGCTGTGGTTTCTGAAATCAGCCCTAAGGATGAGCAAAGGGGCAAGAGGGGAGAATCCTTGATATCAAAATTAGACTTGGGCAAATAAAAAAATCCCATCACCACCATTCCATGACTTCATTCAAAAATTCACTTCATTTGCATTCATGCCCCTTTTGGGTATGTCTGCACTGCAAAAACAAATCCCATGGCTGGCTCGTACCACGGGGCTTGGGCTGCCGGGTTGTTTCATACAGTGTAGACTTCTGAAGTCAGGTTGGAGCCTGGGCTCTAGGACCCAGAGAGGTGGGAGGACCCTGCAAGCCTGAGTCAGCCGGCAGAGGTGAGCCGCAGGTTTTTCTTTGCTGTGTAGACATACCCTCTGAGTTCACTTTTGAGAGCAAATAAGTTTACTGGCCAGAATGTTCATGGAAGCAGAAAGTTTTAAGTGAATATTCTTGGAAAGCAAACTTTGAACTCTTAAACATGATGATTCACATCGGAAGCCTGATTCTGACTTGAACTTCCAATCAGAGAACACAAATAATAGCATGTGACCTGTGTTTAGTCAAAACTAGCCAAACAACTCTAATTTTGACTCTTAAATAACTAGCACTCACAATGCCAATCTGAAAACAAGTCACACAGCAATAACTAGTTGCAATAGTTTCAGTTTTGGTTGACTTGTGGTATAGCGCTCAAAAAACTAGATGTTCATCTCAGCCTATACATACCTCCTGAATCTCTTGAGTCTGAAAAACTGGAATGGTCAGGATTGGTATAAGTTAACTTCAGGAGTAATTTGTTTCTGGGTGAAATACACAGGCTCCAAGTACACTGCTCAGATACAAAGGCCCTGATCTAGAGCCTGCTAATGTCAAAGGAAAGATACTGATTTTTTTTAAAAAATTGGTTTTGCATCTTTTCCACACCTATGCCTATTGGGTCACCACAAGCTTTCATGGTGTTTTATCACTTCTTTTTCGTGTCCTACCTGAAAGTTGCAAAAGTAGAAAAATTAAAAATAATGGATTGAAAATTCATCCAGATCTTTTTTCAAACCTCAAAAAATCTTGTTTGCTTGGATTTGGTTTTGAGTTTTGGTTGAAGGTTCATCTTAATTTATTCAAACTACTTCATTGGTATCTAGTTAGAGCTGGAATAGACTTTAATGTCAAAAGGGACCATCATGATCATCTAGTCTGACCTCCTGCAATTGCAGATCACAGAACCTCACCCACTCCTGAAATAGAGTCCTAACCCCTGGCTGAGTTACTGAAATCCTCAAATCATGGTTTACAGACTGCAAATTACAGAGAATTCACCATTTACACGAGTTTAAACCTGCAAGTGACCTGTGCTGCAGAGGATGGCAACCCCCACTCCGTGGGTCACAGCCTATCTGACCCGGGGGGGAAAATTCGTTCCCATCCCTGATATATGGCCATCAGACTCTGAGCATGTGGGAAAGACCCGCCAGGCAGATACCTGGGAAAGAATTCTCTGTAGTAACTCAGAGCCCTCCCCATCTAGTATCCCATCTCCAGCAGTTGTGGATTTTTGCTACGGGCCATCGTCGATGGGCCACATGCCATCCTTAATACCAAGCCCTCCTTAACCTTATCAAACTCAGTCTTGAAGCCAGTTAGGTTTTTTTGCCCCCACTGCTCCCCTTGGAAGGTTGTTCCAGAACTTTGCCTAATTTCAAGCCTAAACTTGTTGATGGCCAGTTTATAACCATTTGTTTTCATGTCCACATTGGCGCTTAACTTAAATACCAGCTCTCTCCCCCTTGTATTTATCCCTCTGATGTATTTATAGAAAACAATCATATCTCCCTTCAGCCTTCTTTTGGTGAGGCTAAACAAGCCAAACCCCTTGAGTCTCCTCTCATAAAGAAGGTTTCTATTCCTCTGATCATCCTAATAGCCCTTCTTTGCACCTGTTCCAGTTTGAACACAGTGTTCCAGATGAGGTCTCACTAGTGCTTTGTATAATGGTACTAACACTTCCCCGTCTCAACTGGAAATACCTTGCCTGATGCATCCTAGGACTGCATTTGCCTTTTTCATGGCCGCATCATATCTGGGACTTGTAGTCATCCTGTGATCAGTCAATACACCCAGGTCTTTCTCCTCCTTTGTTGCTTCCAAGATAAGCTGATAGATCCCCAGTGTACAGCAAAAAATTCTTGTTATTAGTCCCTATATGCATGACCTTGCACTATTAAATTTCATCCCATTTCTATTACTCCAGTTTACAAGGTCATTCAGATCTTCTTGTATGGTATTCTGGTCCTCTGTATTTGCTATACCTCCTAACTTTTTGTCATCCACAAATTTTATTAGAACACTCCCACTTTTTGTGCCATGGTCAGTAAGATTGGTCCCAAGACCAGTCCCTGGGGAACTCCACTAGTAACCTCCCTCCAGCCTGACAGTTCATCTTTCAGTATGACTCTGTAGTTGCCCCTTTAACTAGTTCCTTATTCATCTTTCAATTCTCATAATAATCCTCAAGTTCTCCAATTTAACTAATAATTTCTCATGTGGAACTGTATCAAATGTTTTATTGAAATCCAGGTAGATTAGATCTACTGCACTGCCTTTGTCTACAAAATGAGTTATCTTCTCGAAGAAGGAGATCAGGTTGCTCTGGCACAATCTACTTTTTGTAAAACCATGTTGTATTTTTCCCAATTACCATTCATTGTTATGTCCTTAACTAGTTATTCTTTCAAAATGTGTTCCAAGACCATGCACACAATTGAGGTCAAACTAACAGGCCTGTAATTTCCTGGATCACATTTTTCCCCCTTTCTTAAAAATAGGAACTATATTAGCAGTTCTCCAGTCATAGAGTACGACCATTGCATTTACAGGTTCATTAAAAATCCTTGCTATTGGGCTTGCAATTTCATGTGACAGTTCCTTTAATATTTTAGGAGGGGGAGATTATCCAAACCCCCGAGTTTAGTCCCATTAAGCTGTTTGAGTTTGGCTTACAACTCAGATGTGGTAATTTCTACCTCCATATCCTTGTTGCCATTAGCCAGCCTGCCAGTCCTCATAAACTCTTCAAAGTGTATGTTTAGGTTTTGGGCCATGTCTAGATTATCTTAATCTCCGCCCCATCCTCGGTGCTTAGTGGTCCCACTTCTTTCCTTGTTTTAGTCTTATTTATATGCCTATAGAATCTTTTAATATTGGTTTTAAATCCCTTTGCAAGGTCCAACTCTGCTTGGCTTTTGGCAGTTCTCACTTTATCCCTACACTTTCTGACCTCCAAGACGTAGTTTTCTTTGCTGATCCCCCTCATGTTCCATTCCTTGTAGGCTTTCTGCTTTCTCTTAATCACCTGTTTGAAAGTTAGCTCATCCAGCTTGGTCTGCAACCCTTCCCTATGATTTTTTTCAACTTGCTTGGGATGCAGGTTCTAGACTTGGACTCTCACAAGGGTATTGTCTATAGAAAGACTAGCTCCTGAAAACAGTCCCTTTTTTCTCTTCCATTAAACAAACCAGAACATATCCCAGACTGTGAATCTGGGGAGAAGTTGATGGAAAAGAAATCTGATATTAAACATCTAAAAAGAGTTAACAGAAACCATAAAAACAAAGCCAAAGAGCATGGGGGTCAGATGCTAGTATTTGAAAGACCAATTGCACTTGAGTGACAGCCCAGTCAAAGTCAGTAAAGACCATTTTCAACCTTGATATTTCCACAGTTATTTGCTATGCTTGTAACAAAAGAAGTGAGTTATGACAACCTGTAGATTGTGTTAACTTAGTATATGCATGTTTAGAAACCATATAAAAGAGCAGTTTATCTACCTAAAATGTCAGTGGTTGGTATTCAATTTGTAGAAGAGAGAACTTGCTGAATAACTCAAAGGACTCACTTGTCTCTTTCTTCATGTTTTCTGGTGACTGGGAGATGAGGGGGAAGCTTGGGAAAAATCCCGAGGATCTCTTGGTGAGAAGTCTAAGAGAATCTTGAAAATGGGTTTTAACTGACACCAAAAACCGACGTTAAATATCACTTAATTCCTTAAAGATTCACTATCACATAACACAGTTTTACTTTCATGCTGGAAACCATTTGCAGAGAGAGAGAAATATGTTAAAGGTCCCACCCCCCCACTCCCCAGTATTTGCAAGTGTAATGGGAAAGTCAGCAGATAACACTGACTTCACAAAGTTATGACAATTAACACCAGATGAAGATCTGCCTATAAGAATCTTAATCAACATATGCTTGTCATTAAAAAAAATACAAGCATCCTCCTTTCCCCTCCATTTATATGGCCTCTCTTTTCTTTCCCTTCACTTCCTTTCTTCTCTCTTTGTGTTCCACCAGTAACTTCTCCCACTGCCCTCTGTTCCCTACCTTGTTCTGTGCTGCTGCTCCATTTCACTCTGCTTTGCATACATTAGCAGCAAACTAAGATGGACTAAAATCCAGAGATCAGAAGGCTTCAGAAACTGGTACTATACTTGCTTTCCATCTGTTGCTGCTGCTATTACATGTGTTCAATGACACAACAAAAGGAAGAGGAAGACGAGCATTAGTATCTGCCAAAGCAAAAATAACAGAAGGGTGAGCTATAGTACTTGTGGAGACAAAATGGAGTCCTTGCCATTGATCTTATTGGTAATGCAAAGAAAGTGTTGTTGTTTTTCAGGATCTTTCTTGTGCAACAGAAATGAGAAACACAACTAGGTAATAAAGAGTAAAAAGGACATCCTACCAGCCAAAGGACAGCCAGTTGTTGATCATAATTATGTTGTTGGTGAGCTTGCAGAAACCTTGGCAAACAACCAGCTTCAAACACAAATAATACACTTTGCCAGGAAACTGAGCCTCAGGCGTACTTTATCAAAGTCACAGAGGAAAAACAAATGAAGAATTCAAAATTAATCAGCTGATTATAAAAAACCATTCTGAAATATTATTTGTGGTAGCGGGATTTAGTTTGCAAACCATTCATCTTTCTGTCTGTCCTCTCCAGTTTTCCTCTGTGTTTACTCTCCTAGTTATTTTTTCTTAGGACATAGTAATCATTTGGGTGCCATGTAGTCCTGTTCAGTTCTCTGCAGACTATATTAATGCTGTGATGGGTTTCCCCCATTGGTGCAACCTGGAACTGGGGTACCACTGAGCCCTCTGTCTCACTAGCCTGGGCTCCCTCTCACACAGTGCTGCTGTGACAAGCTGCAGACTGCTCCTGATCCTGCACTTACACAGCCTTTACACAGACAGGGCCACACCCAGCTGCAGTTACATGAATGCTTCTCCTCAGCCACTCATGAGAACTAATGATAGAGAGGCTCCAACCAAGATACCCCCAGCTACCCAGCCCAGGACCCCAAAGCTGTTCTGTCCTGCCCTGATCAAAAGCCTGACCAGTATATAAGTTATTACCCATTCTGCCCCTCCCTCAAAGTGGATAGGACAATGCACAAGCCTTTGTTAACTGAGCTGAGATTTTTCCCCAAGGAATTCACTCAAACATACTGTTTTTAGGTAAAATATAGAATAGTTTTATTAACTATAGAAAGACAGATTTTAAGTGATTATAAGTAATAGCAAACAGATCAAAGTAGAAGATTACCATAAGAAATAAAACAAAAACACAATCTAAGTTCTCTAATCTAGATAGGATTTGAATCAAGTAGTGTCTTACCCTGTTAGATAGTACAAACAGTCCACCAAACTTCCATACACAGGCAGGCTTCCTTCTTTCCTGCCTGGGATCAGCATTTCCTCCGGTTCAGTCTTTGTCCCTGAGGTGTTTCCAAGTGTTCTGTTGTATGGGAAGTGAGGCCCATGGTGATGTCACTCCCCCTTTTAGAGTTTCTTCCATATGGAGGGAACTTTTCTTTGTTTCATAGGAGTTTGTGGAAAAATACAGGTACCCTTGCATGCTTTGATGAGTCATGTCAGCCATTATCCATATGCTGACTGAAGTGTCTACAGGTGAGAATAAGCCTTTCCCATGGTCCATTGTCTTTGTTGATGGGCCATTCACTTCAATAGGCCATTCACAAGTGTGCTGGCTAGATTGGATGTAAAGTTTTGAGGGTGTTACCCAAGAGCAAGCACATTTGAAATACAGATACATAGTCAATATTCATAATTCCAGATACAAAAACGATACATTCATACAAATAGAGTAATCATATTAAGGAAATCATAACTTTTCCACTGACATCTCACATGACATGTTTTGCATAAGATGCATCATAATTATGTCATAATCATATCATAGCCATACCACTATGATCAATATGGGAATCAGAATGTCACAAATGCATCAAAAGCTTCTGCAGGAGGATCCTAGATATAGGTCCACTAGGTTCAGAGGCAGGACCAGCTATGGCATGTTTCACAATTTCTGTGGGCTTATGTAATACACAAAAATCTGAGTCAAAAGATGCCAACTAGTTTAACTAATTCCATAAGGGCCTGGTCCAATATCCATTTAGGTTAATGGGAGACTTTCTATTAAATAGAGAGGGTTGAAAAATAGTGGAGGGGGGGGGCAGGAGGGAGGAGGAAAGAATTTTAACAAAAGTGTTCCGGTTCGGGTTTTTCAGGGGTAGAGGGAAAATCAAAAATTGAAACTCTTTGCCCTGTTTTATCATTTGTTTCAAGGCTTTGAGTCAGGCCCATAATAGAGAACTAAACTTTAGATATATCAAATCATTTTAAAGGTGACCACTTATTTCCCATGACAGTAGGAATAACTGTTTTACCTTTTTCTTTTGCTAGGAATGCTGATCTTGAGGAGGTTTTGATAGCTGGCATTACCTTGATGATATACACATGATAATTCATTTTAGTTCTGTTCCTCTGGTGCTTGGACAGTGTGCCACTGGTCCAGTGAATGGAAAGACTTCTCTTGCTGCCACGTACCATTGCACATGATCTCCCAGTGTATGGGATAGGTTGGCCCATCCTGATATCTTTTTTTTCTAAGTAGAAGTATTAAGCATTCGCCTAACAAACATATGTGCCCAGACAGATAGGTGCACAAGTGTACATTATCTTTTGGAGGACATCAATCTGTTTTGTTTAAAAATATGGTCCCTAAGGCCATGAAGGATTAAATCTTTCTGTTACCCTTGGGCAAAACCAAAACTGTTGCCTCTGCACTCCCCACGCTGCTCCAGCTAAGGTTAGAATGCTGAAAACTTGCCCTGTTCCTTGTATCTCAGACCCAGTGATAAAAGATTTATGTAATGGGGCAATAACAGAACACCCCTGGGTCTCACTGAAACAATAACAGCATGATTTTATGAAGCAACATCTGTGGATTCCTTTCCCATCTCTCAGCTGTAGAGTGTTTTCTTGTTTACTATTTCTCTGGACCTTAGAATGGCCAGCCCACCAAGAAATATGGCCGTGCCTAAAGGTCTTGTGGTTTTCTCTCTGTGAATACTATTCAACCTCCAAAGCTGTATTTTGTGCAGGAATTTTCATGTAGCTGTGTGAAAAGGCCATTTACCAGGGGGCGTGAGGGAGTGTTTTTGGCCCAAACTATATATCTGGAATTATTAGTTAGCAAAACACACCTTATGAAAACAGAATGGGAAATCAGCTCAATAATTAATTGTTAGGATTTTAACAAGATAAATATGCTAGTATCATTTTAAAGCTCTGTTTTAAAAATAGCATGCCCCCTAGAATACCTAAAGTGGAGAGGTTTGACTATTAACAGTGCATGGCATTACTCGAACTTGTTAACCTTTGGCGTTTTTAATAACCCATGATATGTCTCATAATGAGAGTAATGACCTTTTATCTTTCAGTTCCCGACTGTTTCTAATACTTATGTCGATTAGAAACTACTGACAGTCTCTGTGGGCTTCATTACTGTAGGAAAAACCTGTGTACTAAACTGAATAATTTTCAATATTAAAAACTGCTTGAAACTGTTGTAACAAGATCTGAGAAGCTTTATAGCCTTTACTTTAGCTCCATAATGATAGATTAAACAGAAGGCATGTTTGCTGATTCCATTAAAAAATACAAGCAGTTGCAGCAAAATAAGTCTGAAAAATGGTGGTGTCAAGTTGTTAAATTTTTGTTTGTTTAAAAATAAATAAAAATGCCACTGAATATACTTCAGCTGCATGGCAAGAATGCAGTTTCCTATCAAACATGGGGCAAGTTGTTTAGCTGGTATAAACTTGTAGCTCTGTATGTGTCAATAGAATTACATCAGTTCATGTCAGCTGAGGAACTGGCACTTGACCTCTAAGAAATAAAAAAATAAGCGAAATGCAGAATTAAAGGAGATACCTTTTATGTTACATTCCCTGGTTATGCCATAGTCATAATACACTTAATCATATAGATGAGTTTGCCTCTATTGCATTACAATTAAGCTAGTGCTGCTACTACTCTGACTTATTTCCTTCCAGTAGCATCTTCAATGTCCTAGTGCTATATAAACACAGGTAGAGTCTTTGTCTGAAGGAGATGACTAACAGTTGAAGGATTGGAAGAAGAAGTGCAATATAAAGGTAAGAGTGGCCATGCCTTGGTAACACAATATTTGTTGATGTAATTGTCAGATGTTTTAGGACTTTTTAAAAGTAATACACTGTTTTAGGGCAAAGTAACGCCACTGAATTCAGTGGTCAACCAAGCTGATTTACAGTAGCTGAAGATCTGGCTCATAGACTGTCCCAGTCAAGTACTTTGGCCTGATCTATGCTTAAAAGTTAGGTTCATATAAGTTAGGTTCACACACCCTGAGCACTGTATTTAAGCCAACCTAAGCCCCAGTGTAGATATAGCAAGGTCAATGGAAGAATTATTCTGTCAAATTAGCTACTGCCCTCGGGAGAGGTGGATTACCTACAGTGATGGGGGGAAAACACCCTTCCATTGCTGTAGGAAGTGTCTGCTCTACAAAAGCATAGCTGCAGCACTGGTGTGTTAGGTGTGCCACTGTGCCACCAGTAATGTAAACATGGATTCTTTTGCAGGTATCATGGGAGAACTGGGGGTTGAACTGCAACACAGAAAGGAGAGTAGCCTTGTGAAGTAGCTCTGGAAGGGCATTCCATACATAGGAGGCAGCCTGGAAAAACATACTGTCATGCATATAGAAGAAGCAGATAAATGGTGTATACTGCAATGGACTAATTGTCACCGTGTGTTCCCATAATTCAACCTTAAGATCATTTTGTGCATTGATACCAATGCAGCTAGGAGTTTTCCCATCATACATTTTTTGTTGCTCTAGGTAATATAAACACCTGTGATCTAAATCATGTCAATGGTAGTTTTGCCTGAGTGAGGGCTTCAAGATTTGGTTCAGTTTTATTATGAATGCTCAAGGAACAACTCCACAGGACTACTCACATGACTAAACATTACATGATTAGGCTTTATATAAGAGAACTGATGATGATTAACACTTCTGGTTTGCGTTTCAGAAATGTTTACAGTAAAACCATATATACAGAGTCTCTAAATTTTGTGGATTTCTCCATCTTATTGATTACAGTTCACAAAGGAGACCAGATCCGGTAAGTTCAAATGTAAATTGCAATGGATCCAGTAAGTATATCTCTCATAATTTTGCTCTCTTCTTCTAACCCTCTGATGAACTGTAGACAGTGATACCTGCAGGGAATATTCATTTTGTCTGGATGAAGAGAGGCCTCCATAATCCATGTGTTGTGCATTCTTTGCCCATCAAAAGCTCCAACATAAGATATTCTACTGAAATTTAAAGAGACAATTATCATTTTAACTGTAATTGTACAATTAATCACACTGTTAAACAATAATAGAATACCATTTATTGAAATATTTTTGAACAATTTTCTACATTTTCAAAAATATTGATTTCAATTATAACACAGAATACAAAGTGTACAGTGCTCACTTTATATTTTTGATTACAAATATTTGCACTCCCAGTGACCGCGTTCCCGGCCAATGGGAGCTGTGGAAAGCGGCAGCCAGTCCCTGTGGCTCGTGCCACTTCCTGCAGCTCCCATTGGCCGGGAACAGTGAACCGCAGCCACTGGGAGCTGTGGGTGGCTGTGCAAATGTAAACATACTGTCTGGTGGCCTGCCAGCGGATTACCCTGATGGACCGCATGTGGCCTCCGGGACATAGGTTGCCCACCACTGCTTTAGCGCCTACAAGTCCACTCAGGCCTATGTCTTGTTCAGCCAATCACTCAGACAAACAAGTTTGTTTATACTTGCAGGAGATAATGCTGCCCGCTTCTTGTTTACAATGTCACCTGAAAGTAGGAATAGGCATTCACATGGCACTGTTGTAGCTGGCATTGCAAGATATTTACATGCCAGATGCGCTAAAGATTTGTATGTCCCTTCATGCTTCAACCACCATTCCAGAGGACATGTGTCCATGCTGATGACTCAATAATAATCCAAAATGGTGCATTCTGCTCAATAACAATCCAAAGCTGTGCATACTGACACATGTTCATTTTCATCATCTGAGTCAGATGGCACCAGCAGAAGGTTGATTTTCTTTTTTAGTGGTTCAGGTTCTGTAGTTTCCGCATAGGAGTGTTGCTCTTTTAAGACTTTTGAAAGCGTGCTTCATACCTCATCTCTCTCAGATTTTGGAAGGCACTTCAGATTCTTAAACCATGGTTCGAAAGCTGTAGCTATCTTTAGAAATCTCACATTGGTACCTTCTTTGTGTTTTGTCAAATTTGCAATGAAAGTGTTTTTAAAACAAAGAACATGTGCTGGGTCATCATCTGAGACTGCTATAACATAAATTATATGGCAGAATACGGGTAAAACAGAGCAGAAGACATACCATTCTCCCCCAAGGAGTTCAGTCAGAAATTTAATTAACACTTTTTTTTTTTTAACGAGCATCATCAGCGTGGAAGCATGTCCTCTGGAATGGTGGCCTAAGCATGAAGAGGCACACGAATGTTTAGCATATCTGGCACATAAATACCTTGCAATGCTAGCTACAGAAGTGCATGTGAATGCCTGTTCTCCCTTTCTGGTGACACTGTAAATAAGAAGTGGGCAGCATTATCTCCCGTAAATGTAAACAAACTTGTTTGTCTTAGTGATTGGCTGAATGAAAATAGGACTGAGTGGACTTGTAGGCTCTAAAGTTTTGTATTGTTTTATTTTTGTGTGTAGTTATGTAAAAAAAAATCTACATTTGTAAGTTGCACTTTCAAGATAAAGAGATTGCACTACAGTACTTTTAAGGGGCTAATTGAAAAATACTGTTTCTTTTGTTTATAATTTTTACAGTGCAAATATTTGTAATAAAAGATAATAATATAAAGTGAGCAGTGTACACTTTGTATTCTGTCTTGTAATTGAAATCAATTTAAAAAATGTAGAAAAACATCCAAAATATTTAATACATTTCAATTGGTATTCTATTGTTGAACAATGTGATTAAAACTGCAATTAATTTTTTGAGTTAATAATGTGAGTTAACTGCTATTAATTGACAGCCCCAAGCATCCCCACCTGCCTTAGGAAGTGGACATCTGCCCCCTGCAGCTCCATGCTGCGCTCCCTCACCGGCTGCTGTTGTGACCAGCTTCAAGGGAGTGGCGCCAGGGGCAGGCTGAGGTGGCTGCTGCGCCTGCAGAGGGAGGAGGGGAGGAGGCGCAGGCAACCCCCTGCCCCAGCAGGTGACTCCGAGTCTACACCAGGGATGGGGGCTTATCCTGGCTGGACCTCCTGAGGTGACGCTTGAGTGAATGTCGTGCCAGGGAGGGATGAGGAGGGGGGCTTCCCTCCCCCTGTCCCCCAGAGCTTGCCGTTGCCTGTGGGGAGAGGGCTGGGGGGAGTCCTCCACTCTGGTCCCCCACCCCAGCCCCAGGGCAGCCTGCTTGCTGCACCCCAAACTCCTCATCCCTGGACCAGCTCCCTCCCTGCACCCACTCCCACACCTCAACCCTCTGTCCTAGTCCATAGCCCGCTTCCAGCACCCAAACCCCCTCCTGCACCCAGCACCCCAACCCCCCTCTTGTACCCCCTCCTGCATCCCAACCTCCTGTCCCAGCCCAGAGCCCGCACTCAGCACCCAAACTCCCTCCCACACCCCACACCTCTTCCACACCCAAAATCCCTCCCAGAGCTTTAGGCAGGTGTGGAGGGGTGGGCCTGGAACCCATTCTGGGCACCGTCAAAAATTACACAAACCTGTCGCCCTTGTTCACCATGACATGAGGATTGCTGACTATGAGCTGATTTCAGTAGAGAGAGGTGGCCTGCTCTGGCATCATATTTTGCCCACTCTGCAGCTTCTAACTAGTGACTTAAAAGATTGTACAGATGTACCAGTGAGTGCCTGGATTGTAAAAGGAGGTGAAAAGCTTGTACATTTCAGCAGCTGTGAGGTTGGCAGAGTAAAATTTTGTGTGTTAATCAGGGCACAATGGGGTATTGCTGAAGGAGGGCCAAGTTAAAACTGCATGGGCAACCTTAGTTGTGCATTTCCAGGTTTTCAGAAGTTTGAGTTTTGTTCAACTCAGCATTCAGTGAGGGGACAACCTACCACCAAGCTACTTTAGCTCTGTGTTAACATACTTTTTTGCCAGTGAATATATTTTAACTGGCTGAATCATTGCTATAACTCTTCAGAATTATGTTTTAGATGTGTTAAATGAACATCAAGTACTGTACAATATCCTTTTCTTTTCCTAGAGGGAATTTACCCACTTGATGTGCTTCTGGCCCCTATCAGATTTGTCAGCACTTGAGATCCTTGGAAACATCACTGTTTTATTTTTCTCATGCAGAAGAAAATGATAGTACAATCCAGCTCTTGAAACTTGTTAATGACCTCGAGCAACAAGATTATGTAGCACAATGAATAAGGGACCTAGTACACCAAGAGAAAAGAGGAGAGGGGTATTTTTCTTCCAAAGAGCCAGCAGTAAGACCAGCTTATCCTTGCTGCACTAGAACTTCATTGTCATCAGTGGAGTTCCAGTATAGATGGATTTGGTCTCTAGTTTCACCTTGGAAAGTGTCTCATAAAGTTTGCTATTAGTATTTCAAAATGATGCGGCTTCAAAGGATCATCAATGTTGCTGAACATTTTCACTTGACATTAGACATACAGGACAGTAAGAAAGGAGGCTTTCCCTACTAAGCCCAAGTGATGGATTATAGGTAAAATTAGATTTCTTATAAAAAAAAAGCCTCCTATTTTTGATGAGCATTACCAGTGACATCTTATTGGTCAAGCTGAATGTATTGATAATATATGGAAAATTAAGATAAATCGTTTGTGAAAACAACACCAAATGTGCACTAAAATCAATCAAGTGTACATCACATCCCATTAATCAATCACTTCTTTTCTGTCAAGAGCCTGCTTGGCTGCATTTATTGTGTTTTATCATTCTGTTCACAATTACCATACAGAGATAGCTCAATGCCGACACCTGAAATGTCTGAGTAACATTTGCACAATTCTTCCAGATCTCATCCTGTCTGAAAGGCTTTTTTATTCTACTCAGTATACATCTATGTCCTGGCAAATTAATCACAATATATTAAGTATCCTGGTAAACAGCCAAGGACATTTTGTGAAAGAAGTGACACATTTCTGGTTATTTAGAGCTGATAAGTAACAATAGGCAATGCTGACCCCCCCCACACACACACACACATACTGTAAACATGTGTATGAATAAATACTTGTGTTTATATGACACAGGGATGGGGGAAATGGTTGAGACAAAAGTAACCATCCCAGACCATTTCATCTTATTTAGAACTGCATTTTGAGATCACTTCTGACTTTCATTGTCACATGACACTGTGAGTGCTGGTTGGGTTGGAGGCATAAGTGCAGAGACACTGGGATAAAGGCTATCCTTAATGGTATTTCTATCCAAGATTGAAAATAGAAATTCCCACTGAAGGGAGTCTCTGAATGGTGTAGTACGCCAGCCCTGGGGTGTCTTGGGAGTGTGTTGGGTGTATCATCTGCCTTGAGACAAGGGCTGTAGGTGCTCCAAGCACTAGGCCCTTATTGGATTCACAGTAAGAGTATGCAACAACATGCTTGAGGAGACATACCCACTCTAACTCTGGTCATATTAGCACACTAAAAGGAGAGAGTGGCTGCAGCTGCAAAAGCACTGAGTTGGGTGAGTTGCCCTCAGTACATGCCCAAGTTTTGTGCTCAGAATTTTCTCTCCCCCACAGAAATAGACTGCAGTGCTGCTAGCCACCACTAGGGGCCACTGGACTAGGCACAGCCCAGCTTACACATAGAAGACAATGCTGGCATGAGGGAGAGGGAGCTAGAGGGCTCCTGGCAGCTGCAGTTCCCAGCATGCCCTGAGGGAAGGAGAGGATGGTGCATAGGAAAATCCACGCAAGCCTGGAACCAAGCATCAGGCTGTTTCTCCCTCTAGATCACTGGGCTTGGGGGGAGGAGGGGGATGGGTGTAGTGGCTGTGGGGGCATGGCTGGGGTTTGTGGGGGAGTGGTTATGGGTGTCTGGGCCTCTGGCGGGGCTTGGGGGGATAAGGGGTCAGAGAAACAGAACTCAGTTGTCATAGGGGTTTCTTTAACTCTCTACTCCTGGGGGAAATTTTGTGTATGTCTGTATTTTTACAGGCATACTTACTGACAGGTATTTCTAAATAAATTACCAAAATAATTGATAGTGGAGTGATTGTGTAGTGGTATTTTGACAAATAAAATTTGCATAATTTTGCACAATTTAAAATAGTGTGCGCAGAATTTTTAATTTTTTGGCATAGAATTTCCCCAGGATTAAATGTATAGAGCCATCCACACAGTTCTCTTATTTGCAGGCTGCTTCTAATATTTGCCAGTTGTGGCTATCAGTGGCCCCTTTGCCAGAGGCAAGTTGCTTCCCGGACCAGCTCTCAGCCTCTGTCCCAGATCCCAAACACTGTATGCTTTTCTCCACATTCAATTCCCAGGCTGTGTTTGAGTGATTTGTAGTCCATGATTTGGCCATCTTGCTGTATATCTGCTGTAAAAAGCACCATGGTCATCTCAGGTTATCTCAGATCAAACCTTGATAGTGTATTGCCATTATGCAGTGCTTCCGGTGCTCTTCTGATGGATGATATCATAGGTACATGCCCTATTTACCCCTTGCTCAGCACATTACCTTTTTGAGTTGGGGAAACTGTCAATCTCTGGAGTTCATCATTATAAGACCTTCAAGAGTCTCTCTGGCCAACTTCACTGTATTTGTCTTTTTTTTTCATTATGTTTGACATTTCTAAGACTGAGCCTCATTATAGACAAGCTTTCTCCAGCAATAGGCTGGGGAAATGAGATTTCAGCGAGATGAAGAACATATGGAAAATGAAAAGAAAATGCCTTTAATTTTGAAATGAGGTTTGTAAAGTACATTTCTGTCCTGTGATGTGCTTCTGTGAAATGTGTAGTGTATACAATGTGCCTAGACACCAGAATTCTGAAAAATAGAAAGAAAACAAATCCCTTTATCTTCATGCTAGGAACATGTACACGTAATCAGTGTTATTGTGTCATTTCCCATCCTTAATATACCAAATGCCTTTAGTAATATAGCAACATCAATTACTTGCAAAAGTAACTCTGTAAAGATTGTAATGGTGATTAGTCTTACGGTTGGTCCCTTCATAAACTGAGAGCAGAGCGGTGTGCACATTGGCATGTGGGGAAGGTGAGGAGGTATGGCATATACCACTCTGGATATCAGGACAGCTCCTGGTGACAGTGCTGCCCATAGGCTGCGCTGCTGTAGCTCCCTAGGTTGCCAAAGTTACACAAGAGGTTATTTTGGATGACAACAAGCCCAGACTTCTGAAGGTGCAAAAATGGCATACAAGCTTTGCCCTTCCCTGCTCCAATGTGTGCTGTGCCTCTAGGAGGTGCAACACCCCCAGCCTCACGATTAAAGGCATTAGCCTCATATTTCTGTAAAGCACCCAACCCATCCTTGGGTATTCTATTAATAATAATATGGTAATGCAGGATGGAATGCTATAGTGATACACCATCATTACAGTGCCCAATAGGGGACTTACCACTATGTACACTGTACATTAGGGGAATAGTGGAACTCATTGCAACCTGAACTCACATCTTAATAGTGACCATTGCTGCTTTGAATTTTAATCTGGTGCTTGACCAATGGTGAAAAGGACTTGGCTTGGTGGCATTCCCACATCCTTTTGGCTCAGTGCCTGAGTTGAAATGCACACATTTTATCTTGTTCTTTTCTCTTCTCTTCCCAGATGTAGGTTATTAATTTCATCCCAGTCTCAAGCCATGGTTTATATTGTATAATGAAGCTAGTTTAAATCCAGCCCCAGTTGTCAGTGACCAAAAATTGTTACTAGCTATTAGCTTTTGATGATTTATGAGAAGTAGGTTTGGCGGTCTCAGTCTAGTAACGTTTGGAGTGTAGATGTCTCTAGAACACCATTACATAGGTAGAAGTCAGAAGTAAGGCATTGGTTCTATTTCCATTGGAATCAAAGGCAAAATTCCCATTGATTTCAATGGTTCAGGAGTGGGTTCCCGGTAGGCTTGAGAACTGAATTATCCTCTTTGTCCTAGAGGTGGTACTTCTAGTTTAGCGTTGGAGGACATTGATGGCCCATCCTGTACCAATTCTGTAGCTAAGCAGAGCACTTCAGTCTCATGGATGCTCAGTCAGTCCTCTTCTATGAGCAGTATATTCTCTCATGTATGATTAGTATTGCAAGCTTCACACACTGCTCTAATTTGATCTAAAAATAACATTTCTAAACCAAATAATCTCCCTCTGACCTTCCTCCAGCACTCATGTGATCTGCCTCCTGTTGAGCTAAAGCCCCTGTAAAAATCCAGCCATTACCCTACTTCACTGTGGCTAAATAATGCTCCTTTATACCAAATACATATGGCTGTTACTGGGTAGGAAAATGGTTTTAGCAATTTCAGTATTTTCCTTAACTGACACAATCAGAAACTCAGCACAAAGGAGAAGGATGTTTTTAATGGACACCAGAATGAGCAAACTGAAATAAATCTGTGTTCTTTCATTGTGAAGTCATCACACTTTAATCCTCTTGCAACCATGTTGGTGAGGGAAATATCAAGTTCATAAGAACGCAATCTAATCTGAGACCAAAGAACAATAAAGTAGTTTTTCACATAAATTAAAAAGATACATCACATCTTTGTCAGTGTAAGTAGTTGGATTACAGAATACAAGTGTCAGTTCACAAATACTGTCATTGCAGGGAGAAATTACAACTGACCTGTAAGCCCTCTTTCTGCCTCTCTTCACCTCTTAATGAAAGTGATATGTCTTTTTGTCTCTGAATGTCAAACTGTCATTCCCAGATAGAGTGCATTCTTAATAATATAATCAAATGGCTAAAGGCTAGCACTCATATGACAATTTCAGTATTTGGCAATTTGATTAAAGTCAATTTCTCCCTTGTTTATAGTGAATAGGAGAAGAGATGCTCAGATAGAAATATTTAGCTGCCTTCTATTCCAAAATTATCCAGTTCTCAAAAGTAATTCTATATTTTAATCATTAGCCAGTGCAAAAAAAATAAGTTAAGCAGACTAGTTTATCTCAAAAATTATTGGATGGCAGCTGCCATATTTATTTCTTTTGTATTGTGGTAGCACACAAAAGGCCCCAGAAAAGACCAGGGTCCCATTGTACATGCACACGCTGAGGCAGTCCTGGCTTGGAAGATCTTTGACATCTCTTTCCATTCCAAATTGGACAAAAAGTGGAAACAGCAAAACTTATTGCAAAATTAAAAGTTTGGAAAATTTTAATTTGAAAATGTCCTAACACACACATGTGAGTTCTACATCAATCTGTGTCTGCTGTGCTTCATAAAAACGGTAGGTTGGGGTCTCATACCCCTTTTCCCCCCCATAAATCTGGTCAAACTACACTTGCTGTGATGTGGTGTGATCTTTCCCTCCAGCTGAACCACTGTGGTCAGACGAACCTGAAATAAAACCTTGGTCTTGATTTATCGAATAGAAAATGGACAATATTCTGCAAAATTGTCACTTTCCATGGAAAACTTTGATACTGAGGAAACCTCATCAAAATAATATCCCTGACTAGCTCTACTTGGAACACACTCTTAAAATATTTCAGCTTCTTGACCGCCTGCCTGGAAGGCTCTTTGTCTATTTCACTTGCAAAACTGGTTGCTGGGCTAAAAGTCTCTTGTCTGAGAGGCAGAGAACTGGGGTGTTCTGCCTCCCTTGGCACCTCGGGGAATTGGAGGGGCGAAGAACCTCTCTGCCTGCCCAGTTTCGTGAGCTGGAAGAGGACATGGGGAGGCAGAGAGTCAGTGTGCTCAGCCCGGGCAGGCCTCTAGGAAAGCTTTTGTCAATTTACTGGTGGACAGTGAAATAGACAAGAGTCTTCCAGATGGATAGCATTTCAATTCAATTTTCCCAATAGAAATAGTGTCAGTTTTGTCAAAATCTTTCTTGAGGAAAACTCTGGTTTTGAGAAAATGGCCTATTTTGTTGGGCAATCATTCCACAGAGAATTTTTTAACCAACTCTCCTCATCAGTTCCCCCAACTTCCTTATCCTTGTGTGAGTGAATATTGGCAGTCCCTGCACACAGGCAAAAGTGGACACCAGTTTTCCATGTCCTCCTGCGGGGGAGTGCAGGGAGGACATCTGGCTAAAACCTCACTTCATATTCAGCAGCAGTAGAGAGGGGAGCATACTGCACCATTACAAGTTACTCCCATTGTGTTTCCTGCAGATCTATGAGACACTGTGCCTTCTTTGGTACAATCTCTCTTGGAAGTTCTCACTTGGGCAAGGTAGCACTGCACCATCTCTACACAGGGCTGTAGTTAAATTCATATCACAGACCTTTCAGACCATCAGTTTCCTAGTGCCAGGTTTGTCGATATACCAAAGCCACTTATTTGGTCTTCCAAATGTACAGTTTTGAAACAAAGCATTTGCAATTATTCCAAGCTGCTTGCTGAAATGATACCATTATGTTACTAAAGGGCCATAATTTGTATTGTGGAGTAGATTGTGTCAGTTCAAGATCAGCACTGTCCGTCTGGAGCAAGTAGTAGAGAGTTATACAGGTTACCTTATACTTGATATTCAGAAAATAAGATATGGAACAAGAATATGAAAAGAAGCAGCTGCAGCAGTCAAGCAAATATTCATTCTTGGTTTTGCCTCCCTTGATTTGCTTTCCATTGCTTTTGATTTTATTGACTCTCTGGGGAAAGGAATTCTTGACTTCCCCAATATCAGTTTCAATCTGACAGATTGACAACTCCTATGGCTAGTCATCTTAATTTTCCCTCAGAACTAAGGGATCCTGCATACTAAGAAGTTTCCGTTAGTTCAAATGCAAATATTTATATATATAGTCATTTTAAAATGCTGGTGGAAATGAAAGAAGATTAATATTTTTTTCAACTGGGCTGTACAGCAAAAATTTACTTGTGTATATTCTGAGGAGTAAAACTGCCTACCATTAACTTGCTGCCTTGGAACCTATTCTAGTCACTTCAGCAAGGTATTGAAGCATGTGCCTAATTTTGAGCACATAAGTAGCCCTACTGATATCAATGGTCTGCTCACATGCTTAAATTAGGCACATGCTGATTCACTGTAGCTCATCTGGAAGCTATGGGATCAGTGAGGAACTGCAGGGGGGGGAGCTCTATGGCCTATTACATAGGAGGTCAGACTAGAAGATCATAACGGTCCCTTATGGACTTCAGTTTTCACAGATTCATAGAGAGGGACTAAAAGTGTCATGAAAACAGGGTTTTGCATTAGTTTTAATCTCCTTCTACTCCATTTCCAGTCAGGCTGGACATTTCAGTGTCTCAAGTGGCCAGATAAACATGCTAATTCTTATATTAATTAACCTGAGTGCTGTGTAACATTGGATCACTATCAAACAGTTTGTTATACCGGAGATTACTTTTTACCTCAGCCACCTCATCAGAATATCAGTGTGTGAGCAAACATTTTAGAGCGTTAGCTTTAGATTATCTTCATATTCTAGTCTCAGATCTACAGTGGACTTTTTAATATGAAAATTTAGATAAGTGTTTGTTAACTTAGTGTAGCAACCAAAATTATGAGTGCAAAAAATTAGTTGGGCTCTTACATTTAACTGGCTATTGTTTAGGTAACTGCACTGGATTTCCTCAAGAGTTGTAAGTAATTTTTCTCTTCTTCTTTAAACAATTAACTTAAGAGCTGGTTTTATAGACAGATACTACATCTTTCTTTCTGATTCAAATTATGCACAAAGATCTTCATTCAATTGCTTCTACTATCTTATATTTTGTAAACTCTAAGCAAAGTTGCAGAAATTCAAAAGCTTTAATGTGTTATCATGTAGCTTTTATAGATCAGTTTCCCCTTTATTTAAAGATAAGGAAATAGAAAAATAAGATTCTTGTGGCAGGGTGGAGAGACAAAGAAATTCAGTGGAATTACATAAAGGTCTATTCATAATCTAGACATGAATTTGACCCGGTATTTTGTTGTTGTTTTATTTACACTTATAGGTGATTTTTTTAAGTGACTAGTGGTTTTGAATATCTAAATTTTTGGGACACTTGAAGGGGTCTGATTTTGCAAAGGATCTTAGGCATAATCTGAAAATCAGCCTTCATTAATGTGTTTTAAATCAGACACCCAAAACCACTAGTCTCCTCAGAAAAACATGGCTCCACAATTTTAGACAGAGGACTATACCTATAAGGACCTGGGGATTACAGTGGATGAGAAGCTGGATATGAGTCAGCAGTGTGCCCTTGTTGCCAAGAAGGCCAATGGCATATTGGGCTTTATTAGTAGGAGCATTGCTAGTAGATCGAGGGAAGTGATTATTCTCCTCTATTCAGCACTGGTGAGGCCACACCTGGAGTATTGCATCCAGTTTTGGTCCTCCCACTATGGAAGGGATGTGGACATACTGGAGAGAGTCCAGCAGAGGGCAACAAAAATGATTAGGGAGCTGGGGCACATGACATATGAGGAGAAGCTGAGGGAACTGGGGTTATTTAGTCTTCAGAAGAAAAGAGTGAGGGGGGTTTTGATAGCAGCCTTCAATTACCTGAAAGGGGGTTCCAAAGAGGATGAAGCTCAGCTATTCTCAGTGGTGGCAGATGACAGAACAAGAAGCAATGGTCTCAAGTTGCAGTCTAGGTTGGATATTAGGAAACATTATTTCACTAGGAGGGTGGTGAAGCACTGGAATGGGTTACCTAGGGAGGTGGTGGAATCTCCATCCTTAGGGATTTTTAAGGCCTGGCTTGACAAAGCCCTGGCTGGGATGATTTAGTTGGTGTTGGTCCTGCTTTGAACAGGGGATTGGACTAGATGACCTTTTGAGGTCTCTTCCAACCCTAATAGTCTATGATTCTATAACCATCACAAGAGCAGTCATTCTCTGAGGTCTTCTGCTGCCAATCCTTGATGAACTTTTGAAAATCCCAACCATACTTTTTTCCCAAAAAACTAATCAAATTTTTCCAAACCCCAGAAATGTCAATTTCAAGAACAACGTTGAAATTTCCTGCAAAACAACATTTTTTAAAAAAATGTAATTCTGGGTCAATTTAAACATTTCATTTCAAATTTGACTCTTATTTTATTATAATATAAGTGATCATTAAAATTTTCATATGATTCATAAAATAACAGAGTTGGAAGGGACCTCTGGAGGCCATCTAGTCCAACCCCCTGCCCAGAGCAGGACCAATCCCAACTAAATCATCCCAGCCAGGGCTTTGTCAAGCCTGACCTTAAAAACTTCTAAGGAAGGGGATTCCACCACCTCCCTAGGTAACGCATTCCAGTGTTTCATCACCCTCCTAGTGAAAACGTTTTTCCTAATATCCAACCTAAATCTCCCCCACTGCAACTTGAGACCATTACTCCTTGTCATCTGCTATCACTGAGAATAGTCTAGATCCATCCTCTTTGGATCCACCTTTCAGGTAGTTAAAAGCAGCTATCAAATTCCCCCTCATTCTTCTCTTCTGCAGACTAAACAATCCCAGTTCCCTCAGCCTCTCCTCATAAGTCATGTGTTCCAGACCCCTAATCATTTTTGGTGCCCTTTGCTGGACTCTCTCCTTTTTCTCCACATCCTTCTTGTAGTGTGGGGCCCAAAACTGGACACAGTACTCCAGATGAGGCCTCACCAATGTCGAATAGAGGGGAATGATCACGTCCCTCGATCTGCTGGCAATGCCCCTACTTATACATCCCAAAATGCCATTGGCCTTCTTGGCAACAAGGGCACACTGTTGACTCATATCCAGTTTCTCATCCACTGTAACCCCTAGGTCCTTCTCTGCAGAACTGCTGCCTAGCCATTCGGTCCCTAGTCTGTAGCGGCGCATTGGATTCTTCCGTCCTAAGTGCAGGACTCTGCACTTGTCCTTGTCGAACCTCATCAGATTTCTTTTGGCCCAATCCTCCAATTTGTCCAGGTCCCTCTGTATCCTATCCCTACCCTCCAGTGCATCTACCACTCCTCCCAGTTTAGTGTCATCCGCAAACTTGCTGAGGGTGCAATCCACACCATCCTCCAGATCATTAATGAAGATATTGAACAAAACCGGCCACAGGACCAACCCTTGGGGCACTCCGCTAGATACCGGCTGCCAACTAGACATGGAGCCATTGATCACTACCCGTTGAGCCCGACAATCTAGCCAACTTTCTAGCCAAAATTGAAACATTCCATTCTAATAAGGATGAAATGTTCAATTTTGATCTTAACAGAATACTTAGTTTCAACTTTTTTCAGATTGACACATTCCCAGGAAAAAGCTCACATATCATTGAGAAATTCCACTGGAACAGTTTCAGCCAATTTTAATGAACAGGGTTCAAAGGCAACTTTAATCATTCTATCACTGAAGAAAAGCAACAAGCAGTATAACATAATCCCAAAGCAAAATTTAAATGACAGCGGATGGTCATGAAATAAGACTGAGCTACAATTATAAAATGAGACTGTCAATATTTTGATCTTTCAACAATGCAGAAGTACTGAAGAGAATTTCAGTTAGGCTTTAATTTCACACATCACTGGAAACAATAACAAACTTACAGTGGTTAAGAAACACTTGGTGTACTAATGCACTATAATGCACTAAAGTTTAAGTCAATAAATAGAGCAAAACAATAACTGTACAACGTCAGCTAAACATGATTTTCTATTAATCTACACATGTCACATTTTCAGCGGTTCATAATGGGGCATGATCCTCTTTAAGTTTCTGTTACCACAGAGTTTCTTTTTAAGAGGTTTCACTTTGAAAAATATAAGCCTGATTCTCCTCCTTTACACTAGTTTTACAGTGATGTAACTCTAGTGACTTCACTGGACTTGCTCCTGACTCACAATGTGTAACTTCAGTGACTTCAGTGGAATTGCTCCTGATTCTCATAAGTAAAAGACTCCAGCCCAGTAATTTTGTTTGGTAAGATCTCTCTTTACGTGAATGTATCACTCATGAAAATCACTAGATGCACAGACCAAGAAAATTAAGTCCTCTGTCCACAGTTTAGGCAGTGGCAATGCAAGCTAAGCTATGCTGCCCATCAAAGGGCCTTCACTTTGGCACTGAAGGACTATCTCTACACACAATAGTTTTGTGCATGCCCATTCAGTAATTGGCCTTAGTTTTAGCCTACTGTAGGTCAGTAGTTGGATTAGTCTCCATGCCCATTCGGTAGTGGAAGCTACCAACAGTGGAGTATATTTTGACATGGATGCCTGTTTGCTAAAATCTGGGCTCTTAGACCCCTAACGCTTTCTTGTGACTCATGAAGCCATCATCAGTTTGAATAACTTTCCATTATTGCTGACTTGGACAGAATTTGAACCTAGAGGTGGAAAGTTCCATATCCCAGTACCATTTCCCTAAACCATATAGTCCTACTTCCTAAAGCTGTAACTTTGTACATCAAACACTAACTCTTAGACCACAGAATTAAACAGCACTGAACTTCACTAACAAAGAACAACAAAAAGTACACACTTTTTTTCTCTTTGCAGCTATCTCTGCTGGAGATGTACTATACGTACTTCAAAGTTTAAGCTATTTGCCATTTAATAGAGACTACAATTAAATTTAAAAAAAAAACAAACAAACCAGGGTAAATTTATTCCAATGTGCAGCTGGCTGACTACTGCCTAGTTATGCCAAAATGGCATTAGCCTAAAATTCACACTTGGAGTTTAGCAAGTTCTCCATGCAACATACATTCATAATGTGGCTGAATATTTCTCTTCTTCTAAAAAGCATCACTTATTACTAGTTCTAATCTTCCAGGTATTCAACTACATGTTTCCTGAATACTAATCATGAGAGAATCTGGGCTTGAAACATGGTAAATTATTTTGTCTTTCCTCTTCTGATGCTACATCTAATAGATCCTCCTTGACCCATGACTGAACCCTCTCTAATCTTTGAGGAATTAAATGTCCATGGTATTAGGGAAAGAATGTTTATACATTATATAGTACATTTATTGATTAAAAAAGAAAGATAGAGCTGAGAAGTTTCCTGTTATCTTGCAGTCTTTTTAACCAGCATTCAGTCAAGTCAGTCTGGATGATAGTACTGTCCCTGATAGAGAAAGCTGCACAGACTACTGTACAAAGAAGCAACTTGGTGGAATAGTTGATGCCAGGTCCTTGTCCGATGTTAGCTAGAAAAGCTCAATTGTCTTGAATGGAACTGTGCTGGTTTACAGTCACTGAGGAGCTGCCCTAGAGACTTTAGGACAGACATACAAACATATTTAGGAGCCCAATGAGAGTTAGCTGCCTAGTAGGGATTACAAAAGCTCATATTGATTCTTAGGCACTTAAATACCTTTTGTAAATTTGACCCTTTGTAGTTTGAAATTGAGTTAGATCTCTTCCCCAAAATCTTAAATGTGTTGCAGGTTTTGGACATTGTTTCTTTTCCAGGTAAATTACTCTGCAGCAAATTATTTACCCAATGAATGAGAAGTAAACAGGCCACCATCCTTCTCAATAGGTTCATGCTTCAGTCATGAGCCTTATCCTGAGTCACTTGAGGAAGTGAGAGTTTCTGTTTAGATTTGGTGCTGGATGCATAAAAGAGAACACATTCGTTGTTGCTAATTACAACAACAGTTACATGATACTGTCACCTTTTGTTTTAAAAAAAAAGTTCCTAGCTCTTGCAGGGAGGAAAGCTTGAAAATATGAACCCTAAAGGATTAAAATCCGAAAGGCAAATAAAGACCAAAACCTACTATTTTTTAAAATCTTTACGATTTTTTTTAATGTCAATCTCACCCTTTTTGATGTATGTTTTTGGGGGTTTGGGCCTCCTCATGTTTTTTAATGCATAGTGGGAACCTTTCACAGAGACTTAATAAGGAAGGGTGCAAACCATTCTGGATTTGTACAGATGATGGATTACAGGTGGAATTTTCAAAAGCCTTTAGTTTAGTATTGGTCTAACTCTCCCATTGAAGCCAAAGATAAAACTCCCATGAACTTCAAAGAGAGAAGAGTTAGGCAAATGCTGAACACTTTCAACACAATCCCACTCTGAATTCTCAGGGCCTTTTCTCTGGGTTAGCACAATTTGTTCTGAGGGAGCACATAGGAAAAAAACAAAAAAAGGGGGGGGTTTCACTTTAGCATAGTATAGCTCAATGTATCCCTTAATCTCAGGGAGACTGAGGGACTTATTCACTCAGGATGGGTCAGAGAGGTTTAAATTATGGCTAAGATTTAAAAAAAAAATCATACAGCTAGAGATGTGGAGCACCTAGCAACAGATGATGAGTGCTGTTGGAAATCAGGCTGCAGATATTTAGATAGGGATTTGGGAACCAAACTTTAGATCACCTTTATTTTTAAAAATAAAACATTCTTGTTGTGGTTTACACTTCCCAGTGCCACAGAGAGATTCAGTTGAGAGAAGGCAGGCAGTAATGGTAAGTAATCATTTCGATCCTCTTGATTTGATGAAAATGAAGAAAATGCTCAGGTTTTCCCAGCAGTGTCCGTATTTGTTGCATATACAATAAGAAGCCAAGTGCTCAAATATGGAGAATAATCACTTTTTAAAACTCTATTACCAAGATATCCCAGGTTTTAGCAAACCATCAGTGACAGATTGACACAGGAGAATAGCACCATCCTGCAGCAAATGGTTTGTGTGGTGCAAATGAAACATGTCCCAGCAGTGGGCTGATTCTTAGGAAAGGTAGTTTATGTTCCCAGTGATTTCTGGCTTAAAATGTTGTTACAGTATGTTTTCACTGAGTTCCAGAAAGACTGGATCCTTGGGCATTCCCTCTATGTGTATTAGAATCCTCAAGTTCCAGGTGCAGCCTTCCTGTGTTTCAATAATCTTAATGATGATAGTGTTACATTTACAAAGTGCTTATCATGTCAAAGGATCACAACACGGTTATGATTTTACAGTTTATTCAGCCAGATTGTACCTGATAGTCACTGGACCATATCACACATAATGTCAAGCTGCCTGGGATTTGGGGAAGTGGGCCTAATTCTGTTCATCCCATCAGTTCTCTCACTATGGCCAGCTAGCTCTGCTACCTGTGGGTGTGGATGGTATGGAGAATGACAGATGAACCCTTCCCTGCACCACTGGGGTACCTAAAGCCCCATATAGCTCTAAAAAGCAGTAGTCCCTGCATTCAGTAGAGCCTAGGGACTGCAACTCTTTTTTCTTCCATGGGGAGTACCTGGTTGCCTGTTCTGATTAGATAACCCAGTCTTGACTCATATTGATCTGAACCAAGTCTATACCATGGAATTAATTAGACAAAAGGAAAATGCTGTGTGTTGGAGGATATGACCCAATTTCAGATCATGGGAATAATTAGATAGCCTAGATTAGATAGATAATCGATTGGAAAGTTAGATTCCAGATTCTAATTGTTGCACCCAGAACAATAAGGAACAGAAACAATATCATTTATAAGGTGTGCCTAATTGAAAGTAACCAAATTTAAAATATCCAATACACAATGAACGGTTCCCAAATAGTGCATGAACTATGTATTTGAAGAAATGAAACTTCTGACAGTCAGATCTGGTGTGAAGAAATATCTATATTAACTAATGTTTGCAGTGTATTGCAACTATTGTAGCCATGTTGGTCCCACAGTATTAGAGTGACAAGGTGGGTGAGCTAATATCTTTTACTGAACCAACTTCTTTTAATGAAAGAGACAAGCTTTCAAGCTACACAGAGCTTTTCGGCAGGTCTGGCTTGAAAAAGCTGGTACAATAAAAGATGCCTCATCACCTTGGTGTCCTATATTCCTTAAATTATTCATAACCCATAGAATATCAGGGTTGGAAGGGACCTCAAGAGATCATCTTGTCCAAGCCCCTGCTCAAAGCAGGACCAATCCCCAATTTTTGCCCTGGTTCCTAAATGGCTCCCTCAAGGATTGAACTCACAAGCTTGGGTTTAGCAGGCCAATGCTCAAACCACTGAACTATCCCTCCTCCACCACATTATTTGCTCAGCTCTGCACAATACAAAAATGATAAATCAGGTGTTAGGCAGGAGTTGCATGCATGTAAAGAAACATTTTATATTTCTCCCCCTCCTGTTGTTTGTGATACATCAGTAATTATTTTTGTAATGATGTGATATTAACTGGTGTTATTTATGTTGTATGCTTAATGTTTAAATACTAAACTAATAGGAATTGCAGTTTTTATAAAAACCTTCCAACCTTGTACTGTATTTCCTATTGGAAAACACTCCAGAGCTAAAGTTTGAATACAATATCACGGAGAATAATTGCAAAGTTAAGTAACACACTAAGCCATTCTGAAAAAATAATATGTGTGGAAAACTAAAAACTGGCTGTGTATATCCTCTGCAAAATCTTTCTTGTGTGAAAAGTGTATGATTTTTCTCTACTGCTTAGTAATGTTCTCCCAAGTGGAATTCAAAAGCCTATCATGCTGCAGTAGCACAAAATCACTACTTCTATGCACTGACAATATTGCATTTATTATATCATGAATATTTGAAAAGCAGTTGAAATTCTGAAGAGAAATAAAATTTATGATAAAGGTAATGATAATCAAAACAAAATATCCAAAATGATCACAGGATACCACACAGAGATCGCTGAACTTTGCTGATTATGAGCAAAAATTGATCATACCAAAGCTTGAACTGCTAGAAACATTTTTAAAAGGAAATTCACAACAGTGCAGAGCTCATACATAAAGGCCCCTCACCCGCAAAAAAAAATTGTTTAAGACCATCTTGAGCCACTAATGTGGAGTTTAAATGGTGGATGGGACCTTTATGTGGTCCTTGGCATTTTATAATTAAGTTCACCCTTAATAAATAAATTAGCATTTATGGGCTAGATCTTAAACTGGTGTAATCAATGAGGAAGATAACACATTCTCAGTTGCATCAAAGCCAATAAAGCAAATTACTGGCCAAGTACATTTCTTGTTATATAAATATTCCATTATCAGGTTTACTTCATTGTGATAATGTCAATATGTGTGTTGATTAATTATTAACCTTCGGGAGCAACAGAACATAACCATAGAGTGTCGAAAATAGGAGTCAGTTACTTCATGCTACTTAACATATCCTATATGTTTATGGCAGTTTGGTCCCTTTCAAAGCCTATGATCAGGGGATGGCCTATGTTTTGAGTATGTTCTTTGTTTTGTTTTGTTTTTCAACTGAATGCTTGAGATAGAGTAGAAGTAGCTGGCACCTGTAACCCCTGTCCAAGGTACTGATATTGACATTTCCTTTAATCCTGCATATTTTCAAAGCATTACATTGGGTTTTGTCTAAGGGATGGAGGAATCCTTCCAGGAAAATAAGACAGCCTGAATATTCATCCATCTTCAAAACCAAACCTCAACCACTTCTAAAGGTCAGTAAGTAAATGTTAAGGTGGTGTTGCTGCCTTTTCAGTTGCATATGGTAGCAGGATGTCTTGAGCCTGTGTTTGGTGGTGTGTATTGATGGGTGAAGGTAAATGGCTTTCTTGTATTTCCAGTGCCAGCTCCACTTCAAAGACAGGCTGTACAGCTTTTTCTCCTTCTTCTTCTCAGTAGTTCCTCTTCAGAAGAGAAAGGGACCACTGACCTTCTTTCTCTCTCCACCTCACCAGAAACAGCAGCAAGGTACAAGGTCCTGGTAGCTCTCTACCATCCCTGTTGCAGCAAATGACTGTTTTGGGGACTGTTCGGGGGATTCTCAGTATCTGTGACCAGGAGAGTACCACAGACCCCTGTGCCTGCAGGAAGACTAGTTTTAAAAGGAGAAGTTCCTCTGGTTACAAGTACCAAGAAAGGCCCTGGACACCAGCAAGTTTGAATCTGCGCCAGCAGGTCCTAGCAGAAAGAACACCAGAACAGGGAAAATGACCAGTCTCCCATTTTCCAAAAGGTACCTAACACTGTGGGAGAGGAATACATGGACTCTTATGAAGAACATGCTGTGACAGATATGACAATATCCTGCAATATCCTGGACAAACTTTATTGAATTAAGTTAAAGTTTCTTAGGATGGCATTGTATTAAAAATGCAAACATTTTTGTATTATCTTGGGGTGGTATGTAACTTCTTCCAAGGGGGGGAGAGGACTAATGCAAAGAATGGGAAATGTTATGTGCTTCAAAGGACTTTTTTAAAACAATGGACTAGACAAAATTAAATTTTCAGTTGAGTGGCATTTCTCGGAAATACTTGGGAAGAGGGGAATGCCAGTTACTCACCTGTGGAGCCATCCTTTTAAACCTGTGTCTTGAAGAGAACCCCATTGTCTGACTAATTGCGGCTTAACAATGTCTTCAAAAGCCCAAACTGGATAGAGAAGGGACTGTCTAACTCATGGGGCAGCTTGTTCTGAGTGAAAACTGTTATGAATTGGTGACTACAGAAAAAAACCCTCTCAGGGTTTGCAGGATTAATCAACAACCAGACACCTTGTTGAAGTTAGGGGGTGATCTCTGATAAGCTAATTAACAGGAGTATAGGTTTCAATATATTTTCTCTGTAATGTTTTTACTGTAAGAATAAAAGTACTTGCTTAGAAATAGCTGTGCGCTAATTTATAACTGTGCTTATTACATTGTGTACTGTCTCTCAGGAGGAGAAAAGCAAAGCAAGACTGCTGAGGCAGTCTGTCTTTTGCTGAGGATATCAAAGTATAGTCAGGGGACTGTGCAACCTGGAAATACCAGGGTCAAGAGGCAGAAGATGTCCCTCCACCCAAGACAGGTGACAGCTGAGGAGCCTGGATTCTAAAGTGGGTGCTCTTGCCGGACCATGCGGGGGAATACAAGTGCAGTTGCCCTGAACTGTGATGCCTACTGCCACCAACAATAGGGGGAGAGACAGAATCCCTAAATTCTTGGGTATGTTTGATGCATAAGTCACTGTTAAAAATAATGGCATTTAAAATGCAATGGTCAGAAATATACCCTTCTTTGACTTATGGTGTTGCTTGAATTTGGCTGCCATGTCTTTTAACACGGTCACAGAAACTATATTAAGAAGAAAAAGTAATACAGTTCTCTGGTTTTCTTTTATATTGGATGGGCTCTGATCTTGCTGTACTATGTGGAGATCTTTGAAATTTGGAATAAATGTAATGTCAGTTCAACCCAAAAGAAATATTGCAGACCTTTCAGGTTGCAGTGGTAGTAAACAAACCTTTAAGGGAATTGGATAAATGCAGTCACTGCCATGTAAAACTCATTTCTCCCTTCAGCTGTTCCTTCTCTTTCTCTTAGCCATCTGTCCTCTTCTATTATGTTCCTTGTCTCTTCCAAAAGGTGTGTTAAAGTCCAAATGCCAAAATATCCATCCTCCTCCTTTTGACTGACAATTGCTTTTCATTTTAAGGGAATGACCATTTAGAAAAAAAGAACTTCAAAAACTGTACTGAAGACTAGCATCAGAGGCGGAGAAATAACCCATTGCTAATGTTGTGTTTTTCTGGCTGAACATTATCACACCAATGATACTATGTGTGAATAGGCATGACCAGGCCTCTACCTTTGACTTGCTGATAAATTTAAACTACAAATAAATGACTCTGGACTGCGCTGAACCAGTTTAAGAAAGCTTGTTTAGGTTTGGTGGAATTAAAGGGCCACAGATCCTCCATTCCATAAGCAGAGAAAAGGTCTATATCACTTTAAGAGAAAAAAGTGATGGCCCCACTTCCTCCACACTGCTTTCTTTAGGTGTTTGGAGCCTCTTACTGCACTGGCCAGTGGACTTGCAACCTCCCTATCCTACTTGCACATTGGCTCAGAGGTCAGCTACAACTTGGCCCTAAATCTTTGATACAATTCTTCATATGTTGGCCTTAAGTATGAAACAAATAACTTCAAGTTGCCCACTTGAACCAGCTTCTTATTGATATTTAAATTTAAAATCTATACAGTAGCCTCCTGCTGACTTTCTGAGATGCTGTAGGAGTGGAAATAGAAAATCTACTTCAAATTATAGATTTGCATCATAATCTTTGCTTTCATTTTATGCAGTCCTGGGCTGCTTCTTCAGGCTGCTGTAGATGGGTACAGTTTTACAGGCCTCATGGAGCCTCTTCCCAAGGTTGCACAGAATTTAGCAGGTTGGTAAATTGGATTAAAATCTATTAAATAATACAGATATTGCTTGGAGTTTTCAACTTTTAGTGGAAAGCCTTTTCCCTTGGGTTAATTAAAAAGGCTTTCGGTAAGTAACCAACGTTGAACATGATCATTATTAGTGCACTAACGTGCAGACAAAATTTCTTGTGCCATGTACCTAAGCTGGTTCCAGTATAGAAAACAAAATTAATCAAGTGGTTTTCTGCTTCAGAATATTACATAGTTTTGTTTTTCTATCTACTGAGTCCATGACTGAATGCCATTTGAGAGCAGGCAGAGTAAATAGTTTGGTTGATTGTTCAGTTTAAGGATTAAGAATAGACAGGTTAAACCTTGTTCTTATTATTGAAAGAGAAGCTGAAACTTGTTCTTGATTGCATATGCAAATTAGGGTATTTTAATTGGCAATGTCGCATTGCTTTTTACCCTGAGGCATTCTGCTAGGCTGGGTTTAGCTTTAAAAAAGTATTTAGAAAATTTGGAAATCAAAGTGTACATTTAAATACCAATGACTGCCTTTTTTGATTCTTCTACATCTGTTCTACATTATCCTCTTAACCACACCCCACCCCAAAACACAGTATCTGGAGTGTGTTGAACAGTGAAGTGGTTAATTACTTTTGTAACAAGTCAACAGTATCTAAGTACATCACTTCAAAATTCCAGTTCTAAAACTGGTTTCAGAGTAACAGCCGTGTTAGTCTGTATTCACAAAAAGAAAAGGAGTACTTGTGGCACCTTAGAGACTAACCAATTTATTTGAGCATAAGCTTTTGATGAAGTGAGCTGTAGCTCACGAAAGCTTATGCTCAAATAAATTGGCTAGTCTCTAAGGTGCCACAAGTACTCCTTTTCTTTTTGCAAATTCTAAAACTATAATTCAGCTTTCGGGGACCAGGATTGTATATCAAAATACCACACATTTTGATAATTTAGTCAACTGGAATCTGAAATACCCTTAATTTTTAGTTGTACACAATCAACGTTTGGACACAAAACCCCCCATGTAGGTGGTGGAAAAGGTGGTTTATCCTTCCAAACCAGCCAGCAAAGCTGGGTGCAAAGAGAAGAGTATGCTGTACCATGTAAAGGGATGGTACAGCCAGCACTTCCTCTCAGTATCCTGGGGCATTGCAAAGACAAAATCTGTGCTTGGGGTAGGGTAACTCTGCCCCTCTCACAATGTGGACCTGTGTCTTCAAGACAGAGTCCAGAGTGAACAGTGCTGAATTTGGCTGGGATGACAGGAATGGTACCAGTTTAGTCATCCCAATGTGCAGCCTGGACATGCATTTCATTGTCTTAACTAATACTGTCAGGCCTATTTAAACATCATTACCTAAAAGATACATGAACAGGTGGAGGCAGGTTGTTGGTAAAGGTTGGAAATCAGACTTTCCAGAGTCAAAATGTTTGGACTTTCATGCAACACAATAAAAAGTTATCTTATTAACTAACATAAAGATTTTAACTGATGAACTGTGGTTCTTATAGGTGTTCAGTGGTTATCTGCCTATTATTTCTATTGCAGCAGAGCATAGGAAGTTTCAGTGCTGTTACTGTCAGTTTTAGTAAACAGGTTGTCATATATATAAAGGGAAGGGTAACCACCTTTCTATATACAGTGCTATAAAATCCCTCCTGGCCAGAGGCAAAATCCTTTCACCTGTAAAGGGTTAAGAAGCTAAGGTAACCCCACACTGACACCTGACCCAAAATGACCAATGAGGGGACAAGATACTTTCAAATCCGAAGGAGGTGGGGGGGAACAAAGGTGCTTTTGCCAGGAACAGATCAGGAATGCAAGCCTTACAACTCCTGTAAAGTTAGTACGTAATCTAGCTAGAAAATGAGTTAGATTTTCTTTTGTTTAATGGCTTGTAAAATAAGCTGTGCTGGAGGGAATGTATATTCCTGTTTTTGTGTCTTTTTGTAAATTAAGGTTTTGCCTAGAGGGATTCTCTATGTTTTGAATCTGATTACCCTGTAAGGTATTTACCATCCTGATTTTACAGAGGTGATTCTTTTACCTTTCTTCAAATAAAATTCTTCTTTTAAGAACCTGATTGATTTTTCATTGTTCTTAAGATCCAAGGGTTTGGGTCTGTGTTCACCTGTACTAATTGGTGAGGATTATTATCAAGTCTTCCCCAGGAAAGGGGGTGTAGGGCTTGGGGGGAATATTTTGGGGGAAGACATCTCCAAGTGGGCTCTTTCCCTGTTCTTTGTTTAAAATGCTTGGTATTGGCAGCATACTGTTCAAGGACAAGTCAAAGTTTGTACCTTGAGGAAGTTTTTAACCTAAGCTGGTAAGAATAAGCTTAGGGGGTCTTTCATGCAGGTCTCCACATCTGTACCCTAGAGTTCAGAGTGGGGAAGGAACCTTGACACAGGTAATCATTACAAAGTGCAGCCATCTTTGTCACACTATTTTATAAACTTTGTAGTACAGGAAATGTAAATATGTTTCTCCACAGAAGGGAAATGCAGTCCATAGAAGCAGGCTTTCTCCTTGAAGACAGGCTCATCTATCCCAAGGCCATATTATCTTCTATTTGTTTTGTATTATAATAATTGCTTTTTAGATTCGTGGGTGTCTACAAAACATTATATGTCTGACACTTCCATTCAATTTGTAGGCGCAGTGTATGAAAAGCTATTATTGATCTAAAAATTACCATGATGACCTGCACCATTAACACATACATCCAGAAGGACTGAAAAATATTTGAGTTCAGTTAAACACTTAATGAAGGGTATGTTAAGTTTCTATTTTCGTTTAAAACGGTTATAATCTGGGGCTCTATCTGTAAAGACTGAGTACATTTTCCTCTAGCTCCTCTGTGCACAGAGTATAGGAGAATAGAAAACAGTCACAAAGGAAAGAGTGGAAGGTTGGAATGCAATGCCAGTGTGTCACAAGGGAAAGTGGATGTGAGGGAGCTGAGGGAAAGCTGATACATACCATTATCCAGCTATACAAGCCATTTGTGTTTGTGGGTTCTTTTATGGGTTCTCAACCTGGGGCTCATGAATGGTGTCAGGGACCATGTCTATCCTGCCCTTCCCATACTGATAAATTGGAGGTGTCCCCCAGCTAGACAAGACTCTTAGAATAGACAAGATTGAGAACCCCAGTGTTGCTGTGAGGCCTGAGTATGAGTGGTGAAGTTGTGTGTTTAGTAGGTGGTTGTGTGATGATGGTGTGTTGTATGTGTCCAAGAGAGGATGAAGTTTTTCCCCTGGTTTCAGGGCTTCCAGCACAGTTAAAGTCTGCCAGAACTTTTGAGGCTTTTCCAAGTTTCCCCCTTGGCACACCCAGGTCCTCAATATTTTTCACAGTCTTTACAAGGTCTGTTAGACCTTTGGTGAACTTTATTATGTATTCAGGAGCCAGAATACTTTCTTGTTCATAATTCACAATTGAGTAGCTTCAGAAATATGGTTTCTCCCTTTCCAAAAAATTGTAATAGGTGCTAGACTCTCCTCCACATCCGTCAAGGTTCCTTCCCCACTCTGAACTCTAGGATGCCAATGTGGGAACCTGCATGAAAGACCCCCTAAGCTTATTCTTAGCAGCTTAGGTTAAAAACTTCCCCAAGGTACAAACTTTGACTTGTCCTTGTACAGTATGCTGCCACCACCAAGCGTTTTAAACAAAGAACAGGGAAAGAGACCACTTGGAGACATCTTCCCCCAAAATATCCCCCCTGCAAGCCCTACACCCCCATTCCTGGGGAAGGCTTGATAATAATCCTCACCAATTGGTACAGGTGAACACAGACCCAAACCTTAGATCTTAAGAACAATGAAAAATCAATTAGGTTCTTAAAAGAAGAATTTTAATTAAAGAAAAGGTAAAAGAATCACCTCTGTAAAATCCAGATAGTAAATACCTTACAGGGTAATCAGATTCAAAACATAGAGAATCCCTCTAGGCAAAACCTTAAGTTACAAAAAGACACAAAAACAGGAATACACATTCCCTCCAGCACAGCTTATTTTACAAGCCATTAAACAAAAGAAAATCTAACTCATTTTCTAGCTAGATTACATACTAACTTTACAGGAGTTGTAAGGCTTGCATTCCTGATCTGTTCCCAGCAAAAGCATCACACAGACAGACAGAACCCTTTGTCCCCCCCTCCAGATTTGAAAGAATCTTGTTCCCTCATTGACCATTTTGGGTCAGGTGCCAGTGGGATTACCTTAGCTTCTTAACCCTTTACAGGTGAAAGGATTTTGCCTCTGGCCAGGAGGGATTTTATAGCACTGTATACAGAAAGGTGGTTAACCTTTCCTTTATATTTATGACAACATCTCTTGTGTAAACCCAAACTGAAGTTTCAAGATCGAACGCAGTGCCCTAACGAAGTGGACTAAGCATTGCAATAAGCAAAATGCACTGTAATAATCCACACTTGATGCACCCATAACTTTTCATTTTCCAATGTCTCAAAGAGACTTTCTTCAAACTTGGCCAAAGTGTTATTAAAATTATTATTAAATCATTATTAGATAATCAATTTTGTCAGCACCTAAAGGATAATAGGATTATAAGGAATAGTCAGCATGGATTTCTCTGGAATAAATTATGCTATAAGAAGCTAATTTCCTTCTGTGACAGGGCTACTAGTTTAGTGGAGAGAGGGAAAGCAGTAGATGTTGTATATCTTGATTTTAGTAAGGATTTAGACCCAGTCCCACATGACAGTCTCATAAGCAAACTAGGGAAATGCAGTCTGGATGAATTTAGTATAAGGTGGGTGCACAAAACTGGTTGAGATACCATACTCAGTAAGTACCAGTGGCTCGCTGTCAAGATGCGAGGGCATATCTAGTAGGGTTGTGTAGGAGTCAGTCCTGTGTCTGATACTATTCTGTATTTTCTTTAATGACTTGTATAATGGAGTGGAGAGCATGCTTATTAAATTTTCAGATGACACCAAGCTGGGAGGAGTTGCAAACACTTTGGAGGCAGGATTATAATTCAAAACAACCTTGAAAAATTAGAGAATTAGTCTGTAATCAACAAGATGAAATTAAATACAGATAACCCTGAACAACTATGCTCAGGAAGGAAAAAAATCAGTCACCCAACATCAGAACAGGGAATAACTGTCTCGGTGGTAGTACTGTTGAAAAGGATCTGGGGGTTATAGTGAAACAAAAATGAATGAGAGTTAAAAATGTGATGCAATTGTGAAAAAGGCTAATATCATTCTGGGGCGTATAAACAGGAGGGTTGTATGTAAGGGCAGATCTACAGTTAAAACACTGCATCAGCACAGCTGCACCTCTGTAGCACTTAAGTGAAGATACTCTTACGTTGATGGGAGAGCTTCTCCCATTGGAATAGTTAATCCACCTGCCCTGAGAAGCTGTAGCTATGTCTACAGGAGAATTCTCATTGACACAGTGCTGTCTACACAGTGTCTACAACACTGTCTACACTGCGTCACCCAGGGGTGTAGACTTTTTGCCACCCTGAGTAAAAATGTTATACAGTGTAGTGCAGACCTGGCCTAAGACAGGAGATAATTGTCCTGTTCTAGCTGGCACTGTTGAGAGCTCAGTTGGAGTACTGTGTCCAATTCTGTGTGTCACACTTTAGGAAAGATATGGACAAATTGGAAAGAGACCAGAGGAGAACAACAAAAGGTTTAGAAAACCTGATCTAGGAGCTTAAAACAAATTGTGCATGAGAAAAGAAGACTTGAGGGGGAACCTGATTCCAGTCTTCAAATACGTTAAGGGCAGTTATATAGAGACCTGTGATCAACTGTTCTCCACGTCCGCAGAAGGTAAGACAAGAAGGAATGGGCCTAATCTGTAGCAAAGGAGATTTAGGTTAGATATTAGGAAAAGCTTTCTAACTATAAGGGTAGATCAGCACTGAAATCAGCAGCCAAGAGAGGTTATGGCATTCCCCATCACTGAATTTTTTTTTAGAATGGTTTGGACAAACATTTGTCAGGGATGGTCTAGGTTTACTTGGTCCTGTCTCTGGGCAGGCAGCTGGACTAGATAACCTCTTGAGGTCATTCTAGCTATACATTTCTATGATTCAACTCTGGGCTCAGACCGTGTCTGTAGAAATGTCTGTTTATCAGCATTTTAATGAGGGATGCACAATCAGGCCTACCCGGGGGAGGTTGTTTACAAACCTTAGCTGTGCATGTTTAACACATATACATAAAGATAAAACTCTAACATTCCAACCAAAATGATTGCCTACTCAGCAAACATATGATGTCATGATGATTAGCCTCTACATAATGAAAGCTAATTTCAGAATAACACTTCTGGGAATTGTAATGTCTTCAGCCATGTGCTGCCTGATCAGCGATCTGAAGAATTCCATACTTTCATTTTCCTTTTACCTTTCAGGCAGCTGAGAGATGCTGACACAACAAACTGTAGTGGCAACAGAAAGAATGTTAGGCTGCCAATCCTTATAAGGAAAGGGAAGGCTAAAGGAATAGCTACAGAAAGTAAAAGGAGAGACACTCGGAAAGAGAAAAGGAGAAACATGAGCAATTAGGACTGAGCAATTACTGCACAAAATACTCTGCCCATTTTAAATCGTGAACATCCCTTTTGTGTTAACTTTCTGGAAATGTTGTAATGAAAGAATCCACTGGCAAAAATGTTCATTAGGTCCTGATCCAAAGCCCTGACATTAGTGGAAGTCTTTCCACTGCCTTCAGTGGGCTGTTCATCAGGTCCTAATTTAGCAGTTGTTTCCATATTGCAGATTATTTGCAGGCAGTGCATTCTAATTCATGATCAGGAACATGTGCCAAGAAGCAAATTTTAATTCTAAGAGTTGTGCTTATTCAGTCATAGTGGAAACATACCATGTGACTGCTGTGTCAGATCAAAACCACTCACATTTATGATTTTTGAATACTCACATTTGAACTGCTTTCAATGAGGCTACAGTCTAAGAATCTTTTTTGCAGGAATTAATCAGGGAGTAACTTCCAGTAAGGAATTGCAATTGGTTCCCTGATATCTTGTAAATTGAAATTGAAGTAAAATTCATCAGATTATTCACCTAGCACTATCAGAAACTAAAATGCAGAGTTATGTTCTCAAGAGCCACAGAGCTCTGTTCAGTGAGCCTTAAGGGCTGAGAACTGGGGCTTTTAGCCACCTCTATGCTCTTTCAATTCTGGGGACTTGATTTACAGGGATCCTCTAAGTTACCTCAGTACATGTGTCCTGGAGCCGTTCCAACAGCCTAGGATCAATGGCTGGAGAACAGCATTCTCTGGCCACACCCCTGCCCCCGAACACCCACCACTGCTGGGTTGGGCCAGGAGTTGGTGATGTGGTGCCTTCATGACACCTAGAGATTTCCCTAAGCCAGGGTAACCACAAACTGCTGATTTAAAGCCACTAACTGAGGATCTAGTCTACAATATATGATTTGGTTTGGATAAATACTACTTCAGCCAGAATCCCTTTTAAGAGTGACTTTATATTCTAGTAGTTAGGGCAGGTGACTGGGAGTCAGGAATCCTGAGTTCCCATCCTGGCTGTCATTAACTCAGCATGACCTTTGGAAGAAGTTACTTAGGGCCAGCCACCACTGCCTAGCCCAAGGTGGCTACACTAGGAGAGAATCAGGAATGGTAGCACAGAAGCTGCAATAAATAAATATCACCAGTGATGCTAACCTCCCCACGGGTATGGGGCTGAAGGTACAGCTTTGGGACAGAGGTCAAAGAAATGTCATCATCCAAAAGGAGTATGCTACCAAATGTCCCTTCTGCAGAGGTGTGTGTGTGAGAGAGAGAGAAAGAGAGAGAGAGAATGAATTTGACTACTGCTTCCCACTCCTGAGATTGTGAAAGTGAAGATTTTCCCACCTATCCCTCCTGTAGAGGAGGTGGTAAGGAGCATAATGCCACCCATGTCCTCCATGCTGTGATGTGTGAAAATACTACCACCCTACTTTCTCCCCACTGCATTGGCTTGAAGAGTCTTCCACTGGAGGAGCAGCACAGTAGTGTCTGCTCCTCCCTGCCTATGGCTGGGTTATTGAGATGATGCTGCTCCTGGGAGGAAGAGAAAGCTCAGTAGTACCATGGACCAAGTGTCATGGAAGTGGAGAGCCTCTTCACGACCATCTCCAGGCAGCAGAGCTGGATATACCTCTAATTTTCTTAGTCTCCTTCTCTATATCCGGTGGTGCTTGGAGGAGATATTCCCCATCTTATATTTTGCTCCCTAGTGCAGGAGGGGGGTAGATAGGCTGTGCTAGCTTCCATCTCCAGCAGACATTTGGCAGAATTTGTCAGCTCTGCAGGGACCTGCACATTCAAATGTGAAAGAAATAACTACACCAATAACTCCAACATTTTGCACCCAGTTTTATAACCCCAAGTGTCAGCTTGCTTCCAGAGTAACGAATCACACAAATGAGCAAATGTACAGGTCTCAGAGCAAGTTGTTCTTGAGATATGGTTTAATGAGAGCATTAGCGGTGGATCTCTGTTGATGTAAATCAGCATGATTTCAATGGAGCTACACTGATTTACATGGCCTGATATTCTGGCCCTAGAGTTAGATAACTGTACGTTAATCTTCTACTCTTTGGGGTTTGAATGTTGAGAAGATATACTTCACAATGGATTATTGTTTGTTTTCCCTTTTTTAATATTTTGGATGTAGATTCTGTCCTATATATTAACTGCAGTCTTTAGTATCTCAGAGTCAGTACTTTCTAAGGCGGCTAATAGGTTGAACTCCAGCTGTCAGCACATGCTGCCTTGGATAATTGCCTACTCACAAATCTTGATTTTAAGAATAAAGTAAATAACTAGTAAAAGCTCTAACCTAAACTGAAGCCATACATTATTCTACATGTTCTTTTTACAATTCTGTTTTCCTTGGATTTAGTCCATCTATAAATCAGAGTTGAACAAGAAATTTGGAGATTCACAGCCACCAGGATCTTTATGAAATCTGTAGCCATAAATTAACAGCTGAAGAGGCCGACACTAGCAAGTGCTGTAGTTGTCTTTTATGCACCTTTCAGATGCTCACCTACACACCTGCTCTCTCCGTTTTCTTGTTACAAAAAGGGAATTCTTTGTGTAATTCAAATATGTGTTTCAGCTGAATAGAGAGTCTTTTGGGGTTAGCCAAGCCTACAAATACTTACTGCCAGGCATAATGCTCAGTACCATAAAAAAAAACCCACTGAGAGTTTCAAAGGGATTCCTTATGACATTCAGCATTATGATCCCAATCCAGCAAAGCCTAACCTTAAGCATGTGAGTATTCTCATTTACTTCAGTGAGACTAGTGTTGTGCTTAAAGTTAGGCATGTGCTTGGCTGGATCAGGGCTAACTGCTCAATCCTGCAAGCAGTTGAGTACTCTGGCCCTGATCCTATTGCATTCCTAAGACATATGCTTAACTTTCTGCATGTGAATAAACCCATTTGAAGTCAGTTATTCTATTCGAATGCTCACTGAATATTGGGCTTAGGTGTTTTGATGGACTAGGCCAAAAGTGCTCAGCACCTTGCAGGACTGAGCTGTATGTTTTGTAATAAGTGTTTCCAGTGTCAGGCCCTAAGTAAGTGTGATTAACCTGTCCCAAAATTACTAAACCCATGGACGTGTACATTTGGGCATCAAATATCTACTCATTCTCATTGCAAAGGAAGCTGAGTAGACTTCTACCACTGGCCCATTCTGAAAGATTGTTCTTCCCTCATCATGAAACCCCACCAATGGATGCTGAAAAAACAAAACCATGAACTCCCAGGCCTAGTAAAGTTCACTGTGAAGCCTGGGTGCTATTTCAATCTATGTCAAAGCAAATCCAAAGAATGAAGATGTGATTATCTCTGTCTAGCTGCCTTAGTGCCATGGTCCTAAGCAGGCCGATGCAGGACTAAGTGCATCACTTTGTTTTTCTTTGTATCTACACTGGACAATTAAGGTCAAGGGCTATTTTTTATGTATTTATCTTTGGGTCCTATTAATTAATCTGTAGCAGCCCAATAAACACGTGGTTTGTGACTTGTGTGAGTTATTTTAGTACTGTACAAATGAACAATCCCATGTTTCCAGGATTTAGTATGCGTGTCCAAATGATCAGAGGCAAAACCAAACAAGTTCTCATGCCTATCAGCATATTTCAAACATTATAATTTGCTGTCATCAGGGGAGATGAGTCAAATGGGACACACTGGACTGTACAACCTCCCTTACAGAAGTTCTCTAATTTTGGCCTCATCCAAAGTGCATTTCAAATCAGTGGGCATCTTTCCTTTTACTTATAATGGGCTTCAGATGTGACTCTATATCCTTTTCTCTTTTAGTATTAGTCTGCTAACTCTGTACAGCAAATCACACAATTTTAGATGTGTGTCAGCTAATTAGGAACTCAGTCCCCTGGTACAAGTTGTGATGGGTTGGGTCACAGAAACCCCCTTCGGACTGCCATCTGATGTGCTGGGACTACCTCTGAGCTCGTTTTCCCTGGCAACTTGGGACTTCAGCACGTTGCCTGGTTGTGCCAGATAAGCTAGCCTGTTACAAACACAGACCCGGTCTGAACCACATCCCCCAAAAGCTGCAGGCTTAACTGAAAACAGCTTAAGAAGTGCTCCTGTCTCCAACACCCAGATACCCAGTTCCCAATGGGATCCAAACCCCAAATAAATCCATTTTACTGTGTATAAAGCTTATGCACGATAAACTCATAAATTGTTCTAAGTCTAAGCCTAATACAGTAAGAAGCTAAATGCAGGTAAATCTCACCCTCAGAGTTGTTCCAATAAGCTTCTTTTACAGACTAGACTTCTTCCTTGTCTGGGTCCAGCAATCACTCACAGCCCTGTAGTCACTGTCCTTTGTTCCAGTTTCTTTCAGGCATCCTTTGAGGTGGAGAGGCTATCTCTAGAGCCAGCTGAAGACCACATGGAGGGGTTTCCAGGAGCTTATATAATCTCTCTTTTGTGGGTAGAAACCCTTCTCTCCCCCTGTGTAGAATCACAGCTACAAGATGGAGTTTTGGAGTCACCTGAGCAAGTCACATGTCCATGCATGACTCAGTTCTCTACAGGCTGACACCATTGCCCACATGTCAGCCCGAAAATTCCCAGGAAAGCTCAGATGTGAATTGGCATCTATCAAGGTCCATTGTTAGCCAAGTACTCCCAATTACTTGAATAATCCCTTCACACTATGTTGACCAAATCTGCCTTAGGTGCTTTCTACAGCAAACACTTTAAATACAAGCATATAGCCAATGCTTATAACTTCAGATATAACAATGATACCTGCATACAGATAGGATGAATACATGCAGTAGAACATAACCTTTGCAAAGATATGTTACATGGCATATCTAGCATAAAACATATCCCAGTTATGTCATATTTATACTCATAAGCATATTTCTACAAAGCATTATGGGGTGCAACATCACACAAGTGTGCACATATTTGTGTTCATGTGTAAAACCAACAAGCATTTGTGGAATAGGGATTCAGTGCTGCACACACAACTTTTACTATTTGGATCTTAAATGAACAATTGCTAAAGACTCCGATTCCTTCTGGACCTTTGTTCTGTACAGAATGGCAGTTTACATGCTGGGTTTTTTTCCAAGTTATAGTAAAGCAATATGTAAAGTTATAGTAAAGCAACTTACCACCAATGGAAGAGTCTTGCACGCAGTGTTACAAATATATCCCTGGCAGAAATCCCCTGACTTCAACTTCATATAAAAAAATTCATCCACTCTGGTGAAGGTAAAATTTTGTCAACATCTGCATGGTTCATGTACAAAATAACTTGATTTCCCTGAGGTTATACCAGTCATGAATTTTGCCTTCTAATTATTCTAAATATGTTTTCCTAATAGGTAATTATGTGCTACAGAAATTAGTAAAATCAGAACTATATGGAGCCTGATCTCTCAAACTATTACTCATAATTTCATAGTCCTGAGTTATGCAAGAACTCTCATTGATTTCACTGGGACTATTCTCAAATGTAAATGTTACTCATGTTTTCAGGGCAGGAGAAAGAAAGAGAGAGAGAGATTCTAATTTGGAAGAAATAAGAGAAAGCAAAGCAGAGTACTTTGACCTTCACTACAGACTGATAGATTCATTCTTAACTTGTTCCTCACCTGGCCTTGTCCAGCTCTGAGATATTTTCAGTGCAATACATCCAAAGAAGAGAGCTGATCATGTTTTTCCTATAAGGAAACACTGCATCAAAGAATAAGGCATTGCTGCCAAATGATTGCCAGACCTGCCTCAGTGGAAAAGATTCGAAAGATTAGCCTGTCAGATGACACAATCATGCACAAAAGGTTGCATCCTTTCCATCAATATCAATACCTCTGATTTTTTAAGACTCAATTGGTGATGAGCTGCCTGACCACTCTGCTTTCAAAGGGAGGAATTCAAAATGAAGTTCATTGTTATTTGGCATGGAGTGAAGCAATATATAATATTTTTCTTCCCTATCAAGTATCAACAATGGTCCTTGTTAAGGCTTTAATGAGTTTAAGAAAACTTTGTGTGCTCATGCTCAGCTCAATAAATGCCTGAAAATACTTAATCTTCTTAACAAAGATTCTCTCAAACAAATGGATATTTCCAGTTTTGGGGGTTGAAGATAAATAAAATAGGTCCTCATACAATTCCTACTGCAGTCAATGGAAACGTTCCTACAGGAATTGTATCTGGTCCTTTGAAAGGGTCTAAACAGCAGAGCACAGACCAACATACCAATTCCCTCAAAATTTGGCAGTGTCCAGGCTTTTGGGGAAGTAGTAAGGGGGGAATGGGTGTGGATTGTGCCCAACTCTGTAATAAATGCAAACCCAGGTATCAATCCTGCAAGTGAGTCCATGAACTTACATGGAGTCCCATTAAAGTTAACAGATCTTGCAGGTGCAGGATTTTACTTGGTGGAGTCACTTGCAGGAAAAGAGCGCAAATTCTGCGTTCCTAACTCAAGCATGACTCCAGCTGAATGCTTGGGCCCTGAGTCCTTGCAGTCTATTTTGAAAACAGCCCTGTCCACATTTACAGAGTAGAGAAGTTCGTGTCTGCTTCCCATAGAAGAAACTCTCCACCTTTAAATTATTAAATGCAGTTGAAACATTAATTACATGATATTTAAATCATACATAATATTTAAATAATAAAGAAATATCAGATATGTAGCTTGTACACATTCTTGTCACTTAGAATAAACCTGAATACCAAATATCCAAAACCTTTCACACTCAGCTCCCCCTTCTTTTGCTGCTGCCAAGTGCTTTCAGTCACTGATCTTGTGCAATTCTCCCTTTCATCTGTGAAATCTATTTTCCACACCAAGTCTGATCAGACTGTGTAATCTGTTCACCATGTTATCTTTGCTCTCTGGTACATAATTCGCTCTGAATTATACTGCCCCTTTTATCTTTCCTTAAACCAATGGGTGGCAACAGCTGCAATCACCCACCCCCTTTCTTCAGCTTCATATCTTTTTTCAAAATAAGTTTTGGCTGTGAGCTACCATAATACAAATAATAAATAGAAATAATCATAACTTTGGCTGTATAGTGGCCCAGATCAAAAGTGCAAATTTGTTTTGTGGAATTTCATAAGAACAGTAATTTCACTGTGATTGGTTTTGGTTATTTTTTTTCAACGTGGTACCAGAAATCTTCTTGAACAATGGAATACTATACAAACAAGAAACTTCTCCTAAGCATTAGGTATACAGAGCTGCCTCTTCATTTTTGTTTTATTGGAAAAACATTTTGTCATCACTACCATAATGAAAATCTTGCTTTGGGGTTACTGTACATTTCAGTTCCCCATTACTCCACTTTATTGTATTCCAGGACATGCTGAACACAAGAGAATAACAGGAATCCTATAAACAGAAAGGCGGTCCATTTATGTTCGTCTTTGTGTCCCAGTTCTTCCTCTACAAAGTGTGTGTAATACTTCCTTCCTTCCATCCTCTGACTGTTTTGTCTATTTAGGCCTCAGACCTGGAAACACTTATGAGACTGAGTAACTTTACTCATATGAATTAGTTCCATTGACTTCAGTGAGGCTACTGTTATGAGCAGAGTTGTTGATCTGAATAAGTGCTTGAAGGATCAGGCACTCAGACTATAAGGTCTTCAGGGCAGGGACTGTCTCTGGTTATGTCTCAGTAGAGGGCTGAGCACAATTCAACTTTGCTCTGAGTTTGGGTCCCTACGCCCTAGCTTAATATCAGTCTTTTTATTTGTTTATTTATTTCAGCACTCCAGCAAAAGCAACTGGTCCTGTTTGGTGACATTCCTTGCATCATTCGTTCTGTCTTCTCAGGATTTAAATTGATTTTCCTTCTGTTGGCATGTAATATTTCAGTGTGTCCTTTTTCCTTCTCACCCAAGCGTGTGCAGTGGAATGGAACCAACATCATATTGCTGGAGGTTGATGCAGCAATTTGGAGGGCATCTGAACTGGTAGCATAAGGCGATCAGCCTGGGTGTTAAGGAAGACCTGACCAACAAAACAAAAGTGATTGTGACCTTTTTATTTATACTTGCCCCATAGAAAGTGTGAGACTCTTTTTAAGGGGCTCTGAAGGGGTGGGAGGTGTCTGTTTTACTAGTGATCTCACTCAGATGACTCAGGGATTTGGATTGGGAGATTTCTCAGGCTGCCCCTACTAATGATGAGAACAAAAAGAGTGGTTCTGCCAGACACTTCCTTTGGCTAAACATTGCCTCCAGGCTTCCCCTCAAGAAGGTAGCAGATCAGAATTAGCTAGATTCTGGGGTGGGTGTGGCTGTGAGTAATACAGAGCTAACTATCCTGAGCAAGAATAAAGGGACACATGTTCAAAAGGTCTCATTTTCTGCTCACGGTTTTTGGAGGTTATCATTTAGCACACCAAGTTACTTGTGGGAGCAAATAGCAGAACAGTTATCTGAGCTGTGGGTGTAAATGTATGATTAAGAGACTCACATACAACCTAACCTAAAATTCACCAGAACATGTATGAAGCCCACCTGCAGCAAAAGGTCTAGCCGGTCCTAGATTCCAGCCCATTTGGAGGTTGGTCCCTGGATTTTTATTTTTATGATGTTGGCAGCTCTGAATACCAGATGTAGGTATATATATATTTCTCTGCTGTCTCTATGGCATCGGCAGCTAGAGTTCTAGCCTGCTGTGAAAGTAGTGACATCCAATTAGAAGGGACTATTTAGTTTTCAACTCAGAGAAGCACCAAAGACAATTAAACACCCCCTCTAAAAAGGTGCATCCATCACAAACTTCCAAAGGCAGCACAAGAATGCAGTGATCACATCAATATTTATAATAGCCAGCACCATGGTATCCATGTATCACAAAAAGGGCCATTAACACAAGATATCAACTCTGGTGACAAGTAACATTTTATTCCTGTCAACAGACAAAGCTGTTTCTGCTGTCTCTGCAAACAGGACACTCAATCTTTTTATTTTTTGTGATCAGCCATCAGTGTTGAGATTTGAAGGATCTATTTTGGGATGCATTCCAATATTTCTAGAAAAGCTTCTCCCTGTACTAGAGAGATATTAGAGGAAGCTAACAGGAGGTTATAGAAAACTTGTATTAAAATGACCAAATTACGGGGAAATTTGAGATTAAATTCTCAACTTCTGGGGGCCTTCACTACACTCCTGAAGAGCAAAATTATTGTCTTTGAGGGTATGCCTACACTACGGAATTAGGTCGAATTTATAGAAGTCGGTTTTTTAGAAATCGGTTTTATATATTCGAGTGTGTGTGTCCCCACAGAAAATGCTCTAAGTGCATTAAGTGCATTAACTCGGCGGAGCGCTTCCACAGTACCGAGGCTAGAGTCGACTTCCGGAGCGTTGCACTGTGGGTGGCTATCCCACAGTTCCCGCAGTCTCCGCTGCCCATTGGAATTCTGGGTTGAGATCCCAGTGCCTGATGGGGCTAAAACATTGTCGCGGGTGGTTCTGGGTACATATCGTCAGGACCCCATTCCCTCCCTCCCTCCGTGAAAGCAAGGGCAGACAATCGTTTCGCACCTTTCTTTCTGAGTTACCTGTGCAGACGCCATACCATGGCAAGCATGGAGCCTGCTCAGGTAACTGTCACCCTATGTCTCCTGGGTGCTGGCAGACGTGGTACTGCATTGCTACACAGCAGCAGCAACCCATTGCCTTGTGGTAGCAGACGGTGCAATAGGACTGGTAGCCGTCATCGTCATGTCCAAGGTGCTCCTGGCCACATCGGCCAGGAGCACCTGGGCAAACATGGGCACAGGGACTAAATTTGGAGTGACTTGACCAGGTCATTCTCTTTAGTCCTGCAGTCAGTCCTATTGAACCGTCTTATGGTGAGCAGGCAGGCGATACGGATTGCTAGCAGTTGTACTGTACCATCTTCTGCTGGGCAGGCAAGAGATGAGGATGGCTAGCAGTCGTATTGTACCATCTTCTGCTGGGCAGGCAAGAGATGAGGATGGCTAGCAGTCATATTGTACCATCTTCTGCCGGGCAGCCATGAGATGTGGATGGCATGCAGTCCTTCTTCACCGTCTGCTGCCAGCCAAAGATGTAAAAGATAGATGGAGTGGATCAAAACAAGAAATAGACCAGATTTGTTTTGTACTCATTTGCTTCCCCACCTCCCCTGTCTAGGGGACTCATTCCTCTAGGTCACACTGTAGTCACTCACAGAGAAGGTACAGTGGGGTAAATCTAGCCATGTATCAATCAGAGGCCAGACTAACCTCCTTGTTCCAATAAGAACAATAACTTAGGTGCACCATTTCTTATTGGAACCCTCCGTGAAGTCCTGCCTGAAATACTCTTTGATGTAAAGCCACCCCCTTTGTTGATTTTAGCTCCCTGAAGCCAACCCTGTAAGCCGTGTTGTCAGTCGCCCCTCCCTCCGTCAGAGCAATGGCAGACAATCGTTCCACGCCTTTTTTCTGTGCGGACGCCATACCAAGGCAAGCATGGAGGCCGCTCAGCTCCCTTGGGCAATTAGGAGCACATTAAACACCACACGCATTATCCAGCAGTATATGCAGCACCAGAACCTGGCAGAGCGATACCGGGTGAGGAGGTGACGTCAGCACAGTCATGTGAGTGATCAGGACATGGACACAGATTTCTCTGAAAGCATGGGCCCTGCCAATGCATGCATCATGGTGCTAATGGGGCAGGTTCATGCTGTGGAACGCCTTGGCAAACAAGCACAGACTGGTGGGACCGCATAGTGTTGCAGGTCTGGGACGATTCCCAGTGGCTGCGAAACTTTTGCATGCGTAAGGGCACTTTCATGGAACTTTGTGACTTGCTTTCCCCTGCCGCGCATGAATACCAAGATGAGAGCAGCCCTCATAGTTGAGAAGCGAGTGGCGATAGCCCTGTGGAAGCTTGCAACGCCAGACAGCTACCGGTCAGCTGGGAATCAATTTGGAGTGGGCAAATCTACTGTGGGGGCTGCTGTGATGCAAATAGCCCATGCAATCAAAGATCTGCTGATATCAAGGATAGTGAGCCTGGGAAATGTGCAGGTCATAGTGGATGGCTTTACTGCAATGGGATTTCCTAACTGTAGTTGAGCCATAGACGGTAGCCATATCCCTATCTTGGCACCGGAGCACCAAGCTGGCGAGTACATAAACCACAAGGGGTACTTTTCAATAGTGCTGCAAGCTCTGGTGGATCACAAAGAACATTTCACCAATATCAACGTGGGATGGCCGGGAAAGGTACATGACGCTCGCATCTTCAGGAACTCTGGTCTGTTTCAAAAGCGGCAGGAAGGGACTTTATTCCCAGACCAGAAAATAACTGTTGGGGACGTTGAAATGCCTATATGTATCCTTGGGGACCCAGTCTACCCCTTAATGCCATGGCTCATGAAGCCGTACACAGGCAGCCCGGACAGTAGTCAGGAGCTGTTCAACTACAGGCTAAGCAAGTGCAGAATGGTGGTAGAATGTGCATTTGGACGTTTAAAGGAGTGCTGGCACAGTTTACTGACTCGCTTAGACCTCAGTGAAACCAATATTCCCACTGTTATTACTGCTTGCTGTGTGCTCCACAATATCTGTGAGAGTAAGGGGGAGACGTTTATGGCGAGGTGGGAGGTTGAGGCAAATCGCCTGGCTGCTGGTTACGCGCAGCCAGACACCAGGGAGGTTAGAAGAGAACAGGAGGGCGCAGTATGCATCAGAGAAGCTTTGAAAAACAGTTTCATGACTGGCCAGGCTACGGTGTGAAAGTTCTGTTTGTTTCTCCTTGATGAACCCCCCCGCCCCTTGGTTCACTCTACTTCCCTGTAAGCTAACCACCCTCCCCTCCTCCCTTCGATCACCGCTTGCAGAGGCAATAAAGTCATTGTTGCTTCACATTCATGCATTCTTTATTCATTCATCACACAAATAGGGGGATGACTACCAAGGTAGCCCAGGAGGGGTGGTAGGAGAGGGAAGGAAAATGCCACACAGCACTTTAAAAGTTTACAACTTTAAAATGTATTGAATGCCAGCCTTCTTTTTTTTGGGCAATCCTCTGTAGCGGAGGGCTGGTTGGCCGGTGGCTCCCCCACCGCGTTCTTGGGCGTCTGGGTGTGGAGGCTATGGAACTTGGGGAGGAGGGCGGTTGGTTACACAGGGACTGTAGTGGCAGTCTGTGCTCCAGCTGCCTTTGCTACAGCTCAACCATACACTGGAGCATACTGGTTTGGTCCTCCAGCAGCCTCAGCATTGAATCCTGCCTCCTCTCATCACGCTGCCGCCACATTTGAGCTTCAGCCCTGTCTTCAGCCCACCACTTACTCTCTTCAGCCCACCACTTACTCTCTTCAGCTCGCCACCTCTCCTCCCAGTCGTTTTGTGCTTTCCTGCACTCTGACATTATTTGCCTCCATGCATTCGTCTGTGCTCTGTCAGTGTGGGAGGACAGCATGAGCTCAGAGAACATTTCATCACAAGTGCGTTTTTTTTTCTTTCTAAGCTTCACTAGCCTCTGGGAAGGAGAAGATCCTGTGATCATTAAAACACATGCAGCTGGTGGAGAAAAAAAAAGGGACAGCGGTATTTAAAAGGACACATTTTATAAAACAGTGGCTACACTCTTTCAGGGTAAACCTTGCTGTTAACATTACATACATAGCACAGGTGCTTTCGTTACAAGGTCGCATTTTGCCTCCCCGCACTGCGTGGCTACCCCCTCAACCCTCCCCCCTCCACATGGCTAACAGCAGGGAACATTTCTATTCAGCCACAGGCAAACAGCCCATCAGGAACGGGCTCCTCTGAGTGTCCCCTGAAGAAAAGCACCCTATTTCAACCAGGTGACCATGAATGATATCTCACTCTCCTGAGGATAACACAGAGAGATAAAGAATGGATGTTGTTTGAACGCCAGCAAACATACACTGCAATGCTTTGTTGTACAATGATTCACGAGTACGTCTTACTGGCCTGGAGTGGTAAAGTGTCCTACCATGAAGGACGCAATAAGGCTGCCCTCCCCAGAAACCTTTTGCAAAGGCTTTGGGAGTACATCCAGGAGAGCCGCGAATGCCAGGGCAAAGTAATCCTTTCACATGCTTGCTTTTAAACCATGTATAGTATTTTAAAAGGTACACTCACCGGAGGTCCCTTCTCCACCTGCCGGGTCCAGGAGGCAGCTTTGGATGGGTTCGGGGGGTACTGGCTCCAGGTCCAGGGTGAGAAACAGTTCCTGGCTGTCGGGAAAACCGGTTTCTCCGCTTGCTTGCTGTGAGCTATCTACAACCTCCTCCTCATCATCATCTTCTTCGTCCCCAAAACCTGCTTCCGTGTTGCCTCCATCTTCATTGAAGGAGTCAAACAACACGGCTGGGGTAGTGGTGGCTGAACCCTCTAAAATGGCATGCAGCTCATCATAGAAGCAGCATGTTTGGGGCTCTGACCTGGAGCGGCCATTCGCCTCTCTGGTTTTCTGATAGGCTTGCCTCAGCTCCTTAAGTTTCACGTGGCACTGCTTCGGGTCCCTGTTATGGCCTCTGTCCTTCATGCCCTGGGAGATTTTGACAAAGGTTTTGGCATTTCGAAAACTGGAACGGAGTTCTGATAGCATGGATTCCTCTCCCCATACAGCGATCAGATCCCGTACCTCCCGTTCAGTCCATGCTGGAGCTCTTTTGCGATTCTGGGACTCCATCATGGTCACCTCTGCTGATAAGCTCTGCATGGTCACCTGCAGCTTGCCACGCTGGCCAAACAGGAAATGAGATTCAAAAGTTCGCAGTTCTTTTCCTGCCTACCTGGCCAGTGCATCTGAGTTGAGAGTACTGTCCAGAGCAGTCACAATGGAGCACTCTGGGATAGCTCCCGGAGGCCAATACCATCGAATTGTGTCCACAGTACCCAAATTTGACCCGGCAAGGCCATTTTAAGCGCTAATCCACTTGTCAGGGGTGGAGTAAGGAAATCGATTTTAAGAGCCCTTTAAGTCGAAATAAAGGGCTTCATCGTGTGGACGGGTGCAGGTTTACATCGATTTAACGCTGCTAAATTCGACCTAAAGTCCTAGTGTAGACCAGGGCTTAGAATTCTCAAGGTCAATGTGTGTGAACTGCTCCCTGGCACAAATAACCCTAGTCACCTTTGCACTACCACTAAGATTTAGAAGCATTTTACACTAATTTTGCACTGATGTAAATGAAACAAAGTGCAGGGCAACAATGGATCAGGCCCCAACTGCTTATACACACCAATAGAGCTGTGGGTAATTTTTTGACCAAAACTTTTCCCAACAAAATATTCAGAGTTGAAAATGTGTGTCTATTTTGGCAAATTGTCCTAGTATAAAAAAATAAAATGAAATGAAATAAATCAAAAGAAGTCTAAGCATTTTGACTTTTTGTTTCAAAACAACCTTTAATTTTATTTTAAAATGTCTTTAAAAAGGGAGGGAGGAGCTGCCACAAAATGAAATGTTTTGTTTCAAGTCAAGGAACTTTGGGGTTAACCCAAAATGATTTTTTTCCTGATTTTTTAAAACTTTCCAACAAAACAAAAAATCCATTTGTCTCACAGCTCTACACACCATTCCCTGTCACCATTCTGCACTATACAAATTGAATGCTATGTTATACTATCAATCTACATAATATCCTTTTTTTCTGAGGAAAAAAATCCTCTGCTAAGTTGGTTTCTTAGGAGGCTGCCTGCTTTCTTCTTTATGGTTTAGAGAAAAGCATTTTTTAATAAGTAGATTCCCTATTCTTTCAAAGTCTGTGTACCATGGACCCAAGAGGGAAAAATTCTATGGGAGCCCTTTGTTAACATATTAGCAGCCCATCTCTGCCTTAGTAGCCTTGTTTCACCAGGTGATCAATGTCAGGAATTATTTCCTTTTGATGCTAATTAGTCCTTTGAGAAGGATTTTAATATATGCTCACAAATATAATATTAAACATAGGCAGCTTTCCAAAATCATTTGGTAAAATTTGCATAGGAGTGTGCTGAAATATATAAGCACAGCTGTTGATTTATTTAGATTAAGCAGTAGATTTTTTTTAAGTCTGTACCAAAAGCTCTAGGTGCCTTGATAAGTAACAAAATAATGACCACCTGCCAGCATTATAATCATAAAGAGAGAAATACATTCAGCTCACCAGGAGTATTAAACAATCATAAATAGTAACCAATTAAAACAACTATGCAGCCCTGACACAAAGCTCATCCATTTTCCCTCTATGAAGCTCCATAATTTCCCAGCTGATTTTGGAGGGTTGATTGAACTGATGCATCTTCTAGTATTCCTGCATCCTTCCAGACATAGAGGTCCAGCCTGGAGTCTGTGAAAATAAAACTTAAAAGCCAACCTGTGACATTTATAACATATACTATAGCATTTGTAGAGGCCTCGATGGAAACTTGGGTTCCATGGGGCTAGACACAGACATATAGTAAGAAAGATTTCCTGGTCAGAAAATGTGCAATTAAAATAGTGAAAATAGCCAAAGAAAAGATTATAATCCCTGTTTTACAGGTGGAGAAAGCCTTTGCTTGAACTCTGAATTGAATCTAAACAGCCTGACTTCCAGTCTAGTGCCTTAGCCGCAAGACCATTCTTCCACCTGATAAGATAAGGGCCTGCATTTGGGGGTGAGGCTTTTTGTCATTGACTTCAATGGGAGTGGAATGAGGCTGTTCCTCATTTTAGGATATTATCCTGGGTACACATCTTGCAAACTTTATGAATCATTAACTATTAAATGCAATCAATAAGGGCAAATAAATCCAAGACCCAAAGGCCTATAGTTTTGCTTGCTGTCTTACTCAGGAGCTTTTTTAGGAATCTATTTTTAGTAACACAGATGCGATTTTATCTCTACCTTCCACTCAGTTTTTTCCCCCGGGGGAAGGTTTCTCAGCATGTCTTGTGTCTTAAACAGCAATCTATTTAAAAGCAGAGATTGTTGTTTGTAGTGTTTTGCCACATGAAGTGTAATTATTAACGATAATATTGAGAGGCCCCAACCTGAGGCTGGGCAGATCACACAGTGAAAGACAGCCCCGCTACAAAAAGTTTACAGTCCTAATAGGCATGACAGACAAAGGTAGTATTAACTCCACTTTTACAGATGGGGTGCTGAGATGTAGCGCTTCAGTGACCTGCCAAAGGAAATGAGGAACTGAACCCCGATGTCCTGAGTTTTAGTTTAGTGCCTTAACCATAAGGGCCTCTTTCCTCTGAAGATCTCAAAGCCTCATCTACAGTGTTTTTTTCAGTCATGTTTTTAAAGAAATATTTTATCTTAGTTGCAGCAAAATTCTATGGTCTCTGGGTACAATTCTATAGTTTGTGGTATGAGACATGTCAAACTAGATGATTATAAAGTTCCCTTCAGGCCTTTAAAATCTACTAATCTATTAACTGGGTTTTAACTTGGTTTGAGCAACCTAGTGTGCATGAGACCAAATTGTGTAAGAACAAGGAACTTTAAAATGCAGCTTTTAAACATTGGTCTTAAGTGGTTTGGTCCCATCCTTACTTGCTGGACAAACTGTGTAGAAACCTTTTTGGCTGCATCTAGAGACAGGCTGGAGCTGTGACATTCAGAACCAGTCCAGAGTCAAATGAAAAATTTCTCAAAGTTGAGGAGTTCTTACCTCTTGCCCAATATGGATATAGGGCCAGGTCATGAAGTTCAAATGGAGAAGTGGATCCAAAATTTCAGCAGTGCTCAGACCCAGGTTTTAATTTGTGACCCTCAAATTTTAAAGCATAATTTTTAAACATTTGAAAATCCAGAACAGAAAAGATCTCAAATATCTTTCAGGCTCAAATTTAACAAGAAAGGTGAGGATTCTTATGTTAAACAACCTCAGATGGTACAAGTAGTCTCATCATACAATTACACTTATAAATTTGTCCAGCTCTCTCTTAAAATTCATTGAGTTGTTTGCCCCTGCAGCTTCTGTTGGGAGGTTACTCCAGAACTTTACAACCCTGATGGTTAGAAATCTTCTTCTAATTCATGTTAAAAATAGAAGTGAAGACACAGCAACCATCCTATTACTTTGGGTTAATAGCACTAGTTAAAGCCTGACCAATAAGCTTAGAATGATAATATTTTCCTCCTGTCAGTGTTGGTGGGAGGTGGGTTCAATGTTCTCCTAGTATGTTGTTATTTTCCTTCCCAGTTCCAACTTTATAATAGAAATAGATCAAATTATAGTATTTGACTGAGGGCTGGTCTACAAATGAGTCTTTTGACTGCAAAAATGTCCTTTTTATGCCTCAAATATTTGAGACATAAGAAAATCTCTTCTGTGGTGTCCCAGGTTCTGAGCAGCTTCTTGGATTAGGCCCTGATCCTATACCCCGAGTACTGCCAACCACAAGCATTCACAAATAATGAGTCAGGCATCAAAAAAATATGAGATTTTAAAAAATAATAAAGGCGGCTTGGTGAATGTCAGACTCTGTTTTTTCAAATGCGAAAATAGCATGTAGGGCCAGTGGGCCATCTGGTGCGAGTGACATAGCTCTGTTTACTTCAATGGTGCTATGCTGATTTACACCAGTAGAGGATATGATCCATCGTTTTGCAGACTCCAACCTGTTGTGTTTGTCAGCAGATGGTCACAGGGATATAACGGGTTAGCAGAGTCCCTATGTGGTGGCTGGACTTGCTGTGTATGTCTCCTGCATAGCAACCAAAAGTTCAGCTGGGGACTTCGTGGACCCAAAGACAACAACTGTGCTATATGAGGCACAAGAGATCCTCATGGATCCAAGCCAGTAAGCGCTGTGCTACACTAAATTGTTCACAGCAGAAAATCAGCCATAGGTAGCTTTCATCATCGGCATTAAATGCTCCCCTATCCCAATCAGTTGCCTTTTTAGTCAGACTGTCCACCTACCAGCAGTGTGTCCTCACTTCTTTTTAACCTTATGGCAATAAGCCTGTTTGGGGAGAGGGCCTGTCTTGGAATGGGTGGTTTCTGTGTTCCTTTCTGTGTGTAGCCAGCTCTACAAGCCTGTCCATGCAGACATTTTCATTAAATTTTAATTTTTTTCAATGGAAAATATATAACATTTGTTGGCCAGCTCTGCAAAGCATTGAGTGGGGATCTAAGTATCTCAGGACATATAGTGACCTCTCCTCACCAGAGTATGAGTATCTCCCAATCATTAATGAATTTTACCTTCATACACCGCTGTTAGGTGCAGAAGTAACATCCCCATTTTACAGTTAGGGAACAGAGGCACAAGGTAGAATCAGTGTCTTGCCAAACATCATTCAGTAAGTCTATGGCTGAGCTAGGAAATGAGCCCATTTTCCCAGAGTCCAAATTCAGTGTCCTGCCCACTAGAACATACTTCCTCTCCTTAGACCATTCTTCATCTGTGTAGCTTCAATGGGCATTTTTATTTGATTTTACTTGTTTGCCAATTTATAAAATGAAAATCCCAAACATTCTTTCATCGTTATTGTGTTGGCTCTCGTCATCCAATTTGATCTGATATGACAAAATATAATGATTGCCACATCTCTGAATTTTCATGAGAGGGGAGATTCCTACATTATGCAAGCTAAGGCTTGAGGCAACATTTTTGTGTCTTCTTTATATCTCTCCGAAACCTTTTTGTGTAGGTAATTGGCACTGTATGCCATAATGTACCCACACTGGATGCTGGGCATAGTATTGGAGCTATCCATCTTTCTTCTGAAATACTTTGCACAACCTCTTTCTTTATAATTTTTGTTCTATTAATTTCTGGAGCTGTATCATGTGTGAATACAGTAGAAGAAAAGGGAGATATGTACAATAAGAATCACGTTCAGCCCAACATGGCATAAAGGACACAAGTAAATTTACATCTAAGATTGTCTCTTTGGCAGATCACTTGAAAATAAATTGCACCGAGAAAACTTTGAAGTTGCTCTGTATGTTGTTGAACTGGAGTGATGTAATATTTAGGGATGGTTCAAAACTTTCTGTCAAATTTCTTTGACAAAGGAAAATAGTGATTTCAATGAAAAAATGTTGCAGAAAGTGTTTGTTTTTATCAAAACACTTCGGGTTTTCATTGGAAAACTAAAACCCTGGAAACCAGGAATTTGTGTCTGAAGACTGATTTTTTTTCTTTTTGGCAGATTTTTGAGGGGTTGGGCTGAATTTTTGGCAGGAAGAGAGTTGGCTATTTTCAGCTGGACATTTTTTGGCTTTTATTTTTTGATGAAATGTCAAATTTTCAAATGATTATTTGACAGCACTTAAAATATCCCAATTTTCCAACCAGCTTTCAAAATACCCTTTTAAATGTCTGAAACTACATCTCACACAAAAGTAGAACTCACTTTGATTTCAACCGTTTGCCTGCACAAGGACTGCAGCATTGTTCCTTTCAGTGGAACTCTGCAAAAGAGATCTTCACCCTTCGCGTAGCTCAGGTCTTTGTTTTGAGAACATTCAGTGTGTGATATATGATGAATGCAGAGCAGTACCAGACTGTCTGAAATGCTGTAAATGATACTATCCCTACTTCATGAAGGACATATGTAAGTACTGTGCAAATAATAAAAATACAACTTGGAAACACAGGAAGAATGATTTTTATGCAGTGAGACATGTCTTATTCTTGATGGGAAAGGCATTTTGATCATTTCCAGTATAATTCCACATGTGACTCACTAAGAACATCACAATGACACTCCCTGGGTTTCTGTTCTGTAGCTTCTCTATTGTACCTTCGTGAGACAGACACTAAATCAATAGCCTCATTGCAGCTTATTTGTACTATTACAAAAACACAGCAAGAATTGCTAGCATAAATCTCCTATTACTATAATGACACGTTAAAATAGCACAGTGGTTTAAAATGTGAGCTGAGACCTATCCAGCCATCTGTGCTCAGTATGATCACATTTTATATGTTTATACTTTCCTTGCTCCCACGTTAGCAATACAATGACTTGCTGATGGAGGAAAAGAAATCACTTTTATCAAAACTGCAAAATTCTCTATAGCACTCCAGTGTGTGTTTGTATCAGATACCCCCACATTGTTAGTGCAAGATAAACAAGAAAATAGAACGTGGTTGACTAATCAGTATTAATTAATGACAACCCGCTTATTTCCCCCTATGATGTATTGAAAAGGACACTCGCTGGAGGAGAGAAGTATTTAATCAAGAGTGAACATTTTTGAATACGTATTCTGAATTATGGGATGTACATTGAGCAGGGTGTCATTCTGTTCCATGTGGCGTGATAGATCTTCAGAAAAACACTTTTGTTTAATTGAGATAATATTGTGTTTTCCATGTGTCCTTTGGGGTAGAACTGCCCTCATCTGGCACATTCTCCCTGAAATAAAAAGACATTCTCGTGTAAATTCCAGATGCAGAGGGCCAAATTCAGAGGTGGTGTGTAAATTAGAAACCCCTCCCCCCCACTTAGGACTATATTATGCATTTGAGGCATAGCCCTGCGCTAGGGGAGGTGCTGAGAGCAACAGCACCATGGGATAATTTAGGTAGTTTGCACCACACAGAGCTTCCTGTCGTGCAGTCTGCAACATACTGTGTTGGCCTCACCTCATGTCCACCCTTTGGTGACACTGTGGATCCTGGAGGGGTGCATGGATGGAGCAGCCCCTTCCATCCCCATAGCACACAAACTGGCCCTTATGTAGACTTTGCAAAGGGGGATTTTTTTTCTGCGCTTAGTCTCCCTTAGCTAGACCTATTATTATCCACTTACCAATGTGCAGCATGGGTTTAAATGGGTGAAACTTACTAGCTGAGGAGCCAGAAGAAGGTGTAAGATAGAGTAGAATCAGAACTACTTTAACATATGCCTTTCGACTCCTTGGAGTGTAACTTATACGTGCTAAGACTCCCTTTCTTGTGAGTGGGTGTAAGCAGGGCTAAGAAAGTCTGGGAGTAGGAAAGACTATGTTACTCTGCAGGGCTCTACACTAGAGAAGAGGCACTAAAGCTCTAGCCTGGCATGCAGCAGCCCTGGGTTTAATTTATTTTTCTCTGAATAAAACGGGGAGCTGCTCGAAGTGAGTTTCGAAAAGGAGTTTGCAATCATTAACTTAGAAAGGAATCCCCAGAAGCCATTTGAACTACAGAACATCCTGTAACTGTAACAACCCAGGGGTGAAATCCTGGCCCCACTGAACTCAATGGCAAAATGCCCACACTTTTCAATAGAGATAGGATTTCACCCTAGACATTTTTTGCCTGGAACGTGTATATAGGCCATGTTACATATTTATTTTTAACAGTCTGATAAAAGAGTCACTACAAAGAAAGACATAAGGCATACTTGGACAAAACATGGTAAAAAGAGAACACTATGTGCACTAAAATACTTAGAATCACAGACTTTAAGGTCAGAAGGGACCATTATGATCGTCTAGTCTGACCTCCTGCTCAACGCAGGGCATGGAAGCTCATCCACCCACTCCTGTAACAAACCCCTAACCTATGTCTGAGATACTGAAGTCCTCAAATCGTGGTTTAAAGACTTCAAGGTGCAGAGAATCCTCCAGCAAGTGACCCATGCCCCACACTACAGAAGAAAGCGAAAACCCCCAGGACCTCTGCCAATCTGCCCTGAGGGAAAATTCCTTCCCAACCCCAAATCAGCTAAACCCTGAGCATGTGGGTGATCAGCTAAACCCTGAGCATGTGGGCAAGACTCACCAGCCCGACACCCAGGAAAGAATTCTCTGTAGTAACTCAGATCCCACCCCATTTAACATCCCATCACAGGCCATTGGGCATATCTACCACTAGTAGTAGAAGATCAATTAATTGCCAAAATTAGGCTATCCCATCATATCCTCTCCTCCATAAACTTATCAAGCTTTGTCTTGAAGCCAGATAAGTCTTTTGCCCCCACGGCTTTCCTTCGAAGGCTGTTCCATAACTTCACTCCTCTGATGGTTAGAAACCTTCATCTAATTTCAAGTCTAAACTTCCTGATGGCCAGTTTTTATCCATTTGTTCTTGTGTCCACATTGGTATTGAGCTTAAATAATTCTTCTCCCTCTCCGGTATTTATCCCTCTGATATATTTATAGATAGCAATCATAACTCCTCTCAGCCTTCTTTTAGTTAGGCTCAACAAGCCAAGCTCCTTGAGACTCCTTTCATAAGACAGGTTTTCCGTTCCTCGGATCATCCTAGTCGCCCTTCTCTGTACCTATTCCAGTTTGAATTCATCCTTCTTAAACATGGGAGACCAGAACTGCACACAATATTCCAGGTGAGGTCTCACCAGTGCCTTGTATAATGGTACTAATACCTCCTTATCTTTACTGGAAATACCTTGTCTGATGCATCCCAAGACCACATTAGTTTTTTTCACAGCCATATCACATTGGCAGCTCATCCTGTGATCAACCAATATTCCAAGGTCCTTCTCCTCCTCTGTTACTTCCAAGTAATGTGTCCCCAGTATATAGCAGAAATTCTTGTTATTAATCCCTAAATGCATGACCTTGCACTTTTCACTATTAAATTTCATCCTATTACTATTACTCCATTTTACAAGGTCATCCAGATCTTCCTGTATGATATCCTGGTCCTTCTTTGTATTGGCAATACCTCCCAGCTTTGTGTCATCCACAAACTTTATTAGCATATTCCCGCTTTTTGTGCCAAGGTCAGTAATAAAAAGATTAAATAAGATTGGTCCCAAAACTGATCCCTAAGGAACTCCACTAGTAACCTCCCTCCAGCCTGACAGTTCACCTTTCAGTGTGACCCAGTGTAGTCTCCCCTTTAACCAGTTCCTTATTCACCTTTCAATTTTCATATTGACCCCCATCTTTTCCAATTTAGCTAATAATTGTCCATGTGGAACTGTATCAAATGCCTTACTGAAATTGAGGTAAATTAGATCCATTGCGTTCCCTTTGTATAAAAAATCTGTTACCTTCTCAAAGAAGGAGATCAGGTTGGTATGACACGATCTACCTTTTGTAAAGCCATGTTGTATTTTGTCCCAGTTACTATTGACCTCAATGTCCTTAACTACTTTCTCCTTCAAAATTTTTCCCAAGACCTTGCATACTACAAATGTCAAACTAACAGGCCTATAGTTACCCGGATCGCTTTTTTTACCTTTCTTAAAAATAGGAACTATGTTAGCAATTCTCCAGTCATATGGTACAACCTCTGAGTTTACAGATTGATTAAAAATTCTTGCTAACGGGCTTGCAATTTCATGTGCCAGTTCCTTTAATATTCTTGGATGAAGATTATCCGGGTCCCCCCATTTAGTCCCATTAAACTGTCTGAGTTTGGCTTATACCTCGGATGTGGTAATATCTACCTCCATATCCTCATTTCCAGTTGTCATCCTACCATTATCCCTAAGCTCCTCATTAGCCTCATTAAAGACGGAGGCAAAATATTTGTTTAGATATTGGGCCATGCCTAGATTATCCTTAACCTCCACTCCATCCTCAGTGTTAAGCGGTCCACTTCTTCTTTCTTTGTTTTCGTCTTATTTATATGGCTATAGAACCTTTTACTATTGCTTTTAATTCCCTTTGCAAGATCCAACTCTACATGGCTTTTGGCCTTTCTCACTTTATCCCTACATGTTTCGACCTTAGTAAGGTAGCTTTCATTGCTAATTCCTCCCATCTTCAACTCCTTGTAGGCGTTTTCCTTTTATTAATCACCGCTCTGAGATGCTTGCTCATCCAGCTTGGTCTACAACTCCTGCCTATGAATTGTTCCCCTTTCTTGGGATGCAGGCTTCTGATAGTTTCTGCAACTTTAATTTGAAGTAATTCCAGGCCTCCTCCACCTTTAGATCCACAAGTTTTTCAATCCAATCCACTTCCCTAACTAATTTCCTTAATTTTTTAAAGTTAGCCTTTTTGAAATCAAAAACCCTAGTCACAGATCTATTTTTGTTTATCCTTCCATTTAGTTTGAACTGAATTAGCTCATGATCACTCGAACCAAGGTTGTCCCCTACAATCATTTCTTCTATGAGGTCCTCACTGCTCACCAAAACCAAATCTAAAATGGCATCCTCTCTTGTCGGTTTAGCAACTACTTGGTGAAGGAATCCATCAGCTATTGTATCCAGGAAAATCTGAGCCCTATTATTATTACTAGCACTTGTCCTCCAGTCTATATCTGGGAAGTTAAAGTCTCCCATGATCACACAATTCCCATTAGTATTTACTTCTTTAAAAACATTAAAAAGGTCTCTATCGATACGCACATTGGATCCTGACGGTCTATAGCACACCCCAAGCACTATCCCAGGGCAGGCTCTAGTAGCTTTCTTCCCCAGTGTGATTTTTGCCCAGACAGCTCTGTCTTATCCATTCCATCACTTCTTATTTCTTTACAGTCTACCTCATCATTGATATACAATGCGACTCCACCACCTTTACCTTTATTTCTGTCTTTCCTAAACAGCACATACCCTTCAATACCCATACTCCAGTCATGACTACTATTCCACCATGTTTCTGTTATCCCTGTAATATCTGGTTTCACTTCCTGCACCAGTAGCTCTAGTTCCTTCATTTTGTTACCTAGGCTCCTCGCATTAGTGTACAAACACCTTAATTTTTGCCATTTGGCTTCGTTCACATTCTTTACCTGAATGGGCACAGACATTCTACAGCCAATATTACCTATTAGATTGGTATGTACACTGCCCTTCCACCTTATATCCATTCTCCTGCCCACGGCTGTATCCTTTCTTACTTTGTTTTCTTCCCTCTCAAAGAGAATAACTGGCGTGGAGATTACCTGGACATTTCCCAACCATCTCCCCAAAATTCCTAGTTTAAAGCTCTCTTGATCAGTTGTGCCATCCTCCATCCCAGAAGTCTATTTCTCTCCTTACTCAGGTGAAGTCCATCCCGAGAAAACAGTCCTCTGTCCATGAATGCTTCCCAGTGGCCATACATCCCAAAGCCCTCCTTATAGCACCACTGCCTGAGCCATCTGTTGAGCAACATAATCTTGTCACACCTTTGTTGCCCTTCTCTAGGAACAGGCAAAATCCCACTGAAGATCACCTGAGCCTTGATTTCCTTTAGCATCTTGCCCACCCTGGCAGTCTCCCTTGATATGTTCCAGCGATAATCTAGCCATATCATTTGTTCCCACATGAAGGATAATCAATGGATTCTTTCCCGCTCCCATTAGGATCCTCTTCAGCCTCAGGTCCACATCCCATATCTTAGCACCCGGCAGACAGCACACCCTTCTGTTCTCTGGATCAGCTCTTGTTACAGGCCTGTCTATTTTTCTCAGCAATGAGTCCCCAGTCATGTAGACCTGCCTTTCCCTGGCGATGGTGCGATTCTCCAGTCTATCCCCTGTTCCATCTGGCCACAAGTCCTCTCAGTTCCTATTGTCCCTTGCAATCCTCTGCAACCCATCCCATATCCTCCTGTGTCTCATATTTGGTGTTGTTATCTCCATTGACTCTTGCCCTCTTCCAATAGGACTACCCGCTCTTCTCTTTTTCCTTGCCCTCTCAACTTCAGTGGCCACCTGCTGTGCCCCTTCTTCATTTTCCAACTCCACAAACCTGTTCCTGAGCTCTATTTCTCCTTCACGGCCCTGTCTTTTCCTCTGCCTGGTTCTCTTAGTCACATGCTTCCACTGTCCACTTTCCTCACCCAGCAGTATCCCCTCAGAGTTCTTCAGTCCTGCTTCCATCTTCAAGTCTGAGCTTTTCCCTTCAGCCTCCTCATGTCTTTGCTCCATCATCCACTCGGACCTCCTTCTAAACTCAACCTGAGTCTCCACCTGCATCTCCAATCCTAGGATCTTCTCTTCCATCAGCTCTATCAGGTGACACTTCATGCAGATGAAATTCTTTTCAGGAACCCCCTCCAGGATCGTGTACACGCTGCAGCTTCCACATCCAGTTATCTTCATTGTGTCTTCCACTACATGGGTCACTACCACTGCTACCTCTGTATCTGTCATAGCCTTCCCGCCTAGGTCCTGTTAGTAAATACAAACACCTTCTCCTCCAACAGAACTTCCACTCAAACTCCCCTGTTTACAGCTCTGTTTGCTGGCTCCTGTGCCGCTGCAGCTGTTTGTCTATTACTTCTGCTAAAAGAGATATTTTACTACAGAGAAACATGAGCAAAAAAGTTGCAAGTTTCCTTGGAAGTATATGTGCTACTAGAGTGTACTGAGAGTTACTGTATTAATGAGGCTCTTTTATGTAGGGTTGTGGATGGATGAGCCCATATTTCTTGTACTGATGATACTTTTTGGAGAGGATTTTCTAAAACACAAGGTGTTAAGCATTCATCTCCCACTGAACAATAGGACAGGGGTACTAACTCCTGCTAGACATTTTTGAAAATCTCAACTCTATAAGAATATTTGTATCCTAGAATCAAATTTAAATCCATGTTAAACTAGGAAGATTGTTCAAAATGAAAGCTTAAGTGGGACTGTTAGGGGGAGTTGTTCGTTGTGGTCTTGCCCAGCCAGTGGCACTCTAGACAGTGTGGGCAGGAATCGGATGTAGAAGATGACAGTTGTTGGATGGTTACAGAGTCCAATCCAAAGGAGTTCAAATCAAATTAAGACTGGGAAAAGCTCTGTATAGAAAGTACTGCCCTGTCCAGGGAAGGGAAAGAATCACCAGGAGGTGTTACCATAAGTGATGCTTTCAGTCTTACTGCAATAAAGTTCTGTCTTTCATGTATGTTTCTGGGCCTACAGATTCTTCCCTTCCATTCAGAGTGCTATATTTGGATTGCAGATCTCTTGATGATTATAAGTCCCGGCAGTAAAGAAGGTCTGTGCAGCTGTTGGGAACTGTTGCCTTTGTATTAATTACAGTGTGTGATTTTTATTGTGAGATGTTCTGACAGTGGTGGTGACACGAGAAATGTAGTGGTGGGTGCAGGAATGGCCAGGGAGCTGGGCTGTGGTGCACACAGCTGGGTTCTCTCAGCCTAAAGATTACAAGTAGATTTGAGCAATGCTAATTAATAGCTGAGCGTTTGAATTATCTTTGGGACAGGCTGATGCCCTTCTGCCAGGAAGGTGGATGTCAGAGTCCTAGTTCAGGTCAATCTAATAGGTTGAGACTATTTACTATTTACTAATAACACAGACTATTTTGGACAAACTCAAAATGAGCGTATGCAATTTGCAAAGTGGTAATGGCCTTTGGAATATAATTCCTGAAAGGATTGCTGTGGTGATCCTGACAGCCTTATCCATAAATCCCTGCACTATTGGAGAGATCTGTATATGGGCTTGATCCAAAGTCCACTGAATTCAATGATCTATGTATCAGGCCTTAAGTGCATTGGAGCTGACTGGATAATTAAAATGACATAGAGATCTCTGGAAGGATGTAGACAAGGCTGTCTCAATCTGTGCTAACAGAAGTAAGAGGAGATTATTGAGCAGCAACTACTTCAGTCACTTATGTTAATTCATATAACAGATGCATGGTTATGTGGCGGCCAAGGAGGGGAGGAAAGAGATCCAAGAAGGAGTATAGCCTGCAGTAGATTCTTCAGTGCATGCACTTGTCTTTAATTTATGTCTTGAGAGTCATAAGGACAAAGATGCCTAAGTTTAAGGACTCAAATTTATATTTGGGCACCTAAATAAAAGCAGCCTGACTTTCAGAGATGCCGAGAACCTGAAGCTCCCACTGACTTCAGACATTTAAGTCAAATGCCATCCCTAGCACATTTGGGGTTCTGCGTAAATAACAGCAACATGTTCTCTCACACAGAAGAGTCCTCATAAAGGTTTCCAAATGCACCTTGCTGAGAGTGCCTCTTCAATAAATCACATGTGCAAACCTTGCATTGGGTTGTGGCTTTTGTCGTTATCTATAGAGACATAGCCCAAAGCAGACAAAGAAAATGGTCTAAACTATCATTGCAATATCCAGAGTTTTAGCCCAAAGCCCACTCCAGCAAACTGTTCAAGTTTGAAGTCAGCAAAAAATCAGAGCTTATTGGTGTCTCTTAGGGCTGTCTGTGCCTTGTGAGGCAAACAAGTTTTATCTGTGAACTAGCTGTGTACAGTGATCACATGCAATTATACTTCAACAGTCTTTATCTAGAACCAGGCAAAAAATTGTAGGAAATTAGTGTTATGGGTATTAGGTGTTTCCAAGTTTATAGATTGAAATGTGTTATCAGATGACAGAGGAGGGTAGAGAGATGAAAACCTGGATTGTTTTGTTGCAATACAGCAGGATGGGTTTTGTTCTTCCAAAGGTTGAGTTGATAATATTTTTATTCCAGGTGCAATTTGGGAGTGATATGATCTGTTTACATCTGCCTGAAAAGCTGAAAGTCATTAAATTGACAAACACAATGTTCTTTGTCAAACAGTAATTACAAGGGGGACACTGGTCTGTTGCTCTTTTCAAAATATTGAGAGAAAAATTTTTCCTTGTACGGTGTGACGTTCTGCCATTCAATGCATATTGCCAGCTAGCTACCCTATGATACCCATTAGTACATTTTCCAACTTTATCCCATTGAATTACCTAAGGAAAATGCATGTAGCTCTGTGAACATCTTGGTTTAATAGGTGTAAAAAGTCCTCGCTGCTGCTCCAACAAGGTCCATGGTACCAGAGTTGTGTCCAAATCACACTGTTTAATGAATACTTTTCATTAATATTACTTAAGGAACAGATTTCCAAAAGTAATTTGCAAAAATACAATCCCAGTGAAGGCCAGGCCAAACATTTAGCCACCTGGCTGTTTGTTTTCCCACTGGGTCTTAACTGCAGACATAGGGTGACAATAAAAGGAGTTAAGCATCATGGGAGTTGTTTTATGGGCTTGATGAAGAAATTATTAGGTGAGTTCTGTGGCCTGTGTTATGCAGAAGGTCAAACTAGATCCCCATAAAGGGCTCTTCTGGTTTCATAATCTGTGACTCTATAGGTCCATTGGAGTTCAATTCTGCACCCTGGAGAGTTTTGCTGTTGACATGTAAGGAGCCTTCCCCACTCCTGTCCTATTTGTATACTCAGCAAAGGATCACAATATGGCTGCTCTTATGGACTATTTAAGGCTCAAGAACTAGTACCAGAGGCAATGGCTTCATAAACCAAAACTGCAGCTTTCACAGATGAAAATTGCTATTTTAGTTAAATTCAAGTTCGAGAAACTTTACTGAGAAAAACATAATGAGAAAGCAGATGCTGAGAGGTGTAAATGAAAAGGCAACCTGCATGCCTTTCTGAGAGCTTAGTGGGACAATAAAGCAAGTAGTCTTTGATAAGGGTGAAGGAGGCACGAGGCAGAGTGTGACAAATTTAAAATATAAAGAACACAGAAATATAAAGAGGAGCTGAATCTGTATTTGAAGACCGGTCTTGTTACTGACAAGAAAGTTTAAGGCTGGCTTGATGGATGAGAGTATTCGGAGCTTATGGAAATCTTAGCACAATAAGAACAGTAGATACGAAGTTAAATTTAAAAAAGCAGCTGCTTCTGAGCTTGGTTAGTTTGTATGGGTTTCAGTGATGCTTGGAGAGCAGAGCATGAGCAGTAACTGCAGAATAAACTGAGGTCTGATCTCCTTTGGTTAGGCGTGTGAATTTTTTTCCAGAATTTTTTATAACAGAACAACCTCTACTATGGACACAGTTACACTGGTATAAAGGTACCTTATACTGGTGGTGTTTATTTCTCTTCCTGTACAGGAATAAGCTTTTCTGGTATAACCACTTTTGTATAGTTGCAGTAGTACAGTTAAAGCAGTTTAATGTTTGTGTGTAGACAAGGCAGAAAGGTGAAATTCACCCCTTGAGGAGACCAGCAAAATCCATCACTGAAGTCTGACTTAAGCATAGTTTTCAGAGTCTAAATTGGACTTAACTGTTCACAGACCTAGTGTGGGCCTTGTGCACAGGGGTGAATTTTACTCTAACTCCTTTATTTTTATGGCTAGAGAGGGAATAGGGAAGTGGCAGAATGAAAAGTAATCAGTTTGCTAAATACTATTCAATTTTTAAAAAATAAAACACTTGGTAAAACTACAGTGAGAACACAGGACAGAAAGCCAGATGGTAATCAAACCCTGATACTTGTTCTGCTTTCACTAGCCTGTCAGTATATTTCACCCATACATTTTGGCTACATCACTGCCAATGTTTCACTCCACCACCCATTGTGAAGATACAGTTTTTCCACTCAGCATCATACATTTCGATTTCGTGTGAGGACATTTTTGTCAGACCTTTGTACTTGGATAAATCTACTTTATTTTGCTCCTAGGTGTCAAATTCTTGTCTCCAAAGAGTTGTTTATTTCTTAACAAAAGCATACAGAATCTCTTCCTCCTTGGTGGCTATTAGCTACATACCAATTATTGAGCCTCCTCTCTCCTGGGTGGCTTCTATGCATTGATCTTTCTCAAATAGTGCAGCTTTGCTTCTTGTTTGACTATGGGTCAGTTCTCAAACTATTTATTTATTTATTTCTCCTGGTGGTATTGTTCAGTGTATTATCTTTCTTGGAAAGCTGGTCGTTGTTGATGGATCTCCATTGTTATACAGTGGCAAATCCTGGCTTCACTGAAGTCAATGGCAAAATTCCTATTGATTTCAATGGGGGCAGGATCTCACCCATAGTGTTGAGTGGTGCCATAACCAGAATGGTTAGGTGTTGCCAGTTTTCACTTGTTTACTATTTTATTTTAATTAGTCATAGTCCCTGGGTCATCAGTGGTATCTTGATTCAGGCTCCCTATAGAGTATTCAAATATGGGAATCATATGCTGAGCTGGGAGACCCCCAAAAAGTTTTTGACTCAATAGTGACCCTCAAAAATGTAAAATTCCAGACTTGTGATTGAAGAAACAGGGTCAGTTGGCTCCACATATTGCTCTCTCATTATACACAGGCAGTTAGTTATATTTGCTCCTACAAAGAATCATGTTTTAAATATTAACTTTAGTTCACATAATTTAAATGAACAATTTAATGGCAGGGCAATAGGAGGAAATCTGAGGTGTTAGCACACTTAGCCTAGACTGTCCTCAATGCTGTCTTTTTGGGTGGGACTTTTTAGATTTTTTAAATTATATGTAACATTGAGCAGCAATGCACTCATTTTGGATGGTGTCATCACTGGAACAAATGTATAGCATTAGGTATCATATGTGTAGCATGTTTCAGAGTAGCAGCTGTGTTAGTCTGTATTCGCAAAAAGAAAAAGAGTACTAGTAGCACCTTAGAGACTAACCAATTTATTTGAGCATAAGCTTTCGTGAGCTACAGCTCACTTCAACGGATGCAAGCTCACAAAAGCTTATGCTCAAATAAATTGGTTAGTCTCTAAGGTGCCACTAGTACTCCTTTTCTATATGTGTAGCAGTGTAAGTCTATAGTGATATGTGACTAGTCTCATCTTCCAAAGCAGACACAAGTACATGCTTTTATAACACACTCCATGTGGTATGGAGGTGCTGGAGAGATCAGGTTTTCCATGAAAGCACAAAGAAAATAAAAGATTATATTGTGTTTTGGAGACATCTGCCTATATGAAATGTTACTCTGAATTCCAATGCCTCAATGTGTAGATATTGCTAATTTAAAATCTGTATGTGTTGAGCTTTTAAATATATTTTATATGTACAGGAGTTAATTAATGCATCTTTCAGGGTAACCTAATATACTACATGTCAAAATTAGGTTCCAAATGCTATTATCTGTATTACATTAATGCCTACAGACCCCCAACTAAGACTGGAGCTCCTCTGTGCTTTTCAATGTACATATTCCTGGCAAGAGACAGTCTCTGCCTCAAAAAGTTATCCTCCACATACACAAGAGGCTGGGAGAAGGGAAGAATAATCTCCGTTTTACAGATGGGAAACTGAGGCATAGAATGACTAGGTGACTTCCCGAATGTCACTCAGAAAGCCCCTGGCAGAGCTGGGCATTTTCCTTTAGATCTCCTCAGACGCAGTCCAGTGCCTGAATCTAAAGATACACTAATGACTCTAATTATAATGTGATAAAACAAATGCCTATTTAATTTTTAAACATTTTGGGAGGTTGCTTACAAAAGTTGTTGACCTGACATTTCTCAGAGCTGAAGTCTTCTCTCTAGGTGCATAACAAGTACAGCACCGGACATCCTTCTGAACACAGATCTGTGGGAAACAAGGGGAATCAGGATGTTAACTGAGAACGGGTCTTTAGGACCAATTCTGGTGCTCTACAACACTGCATGCTGCCCCACACAGTTCTTCCAGGAGGCATCAAACATGATCTAGAAGGATCACCAGTGGCAGCAAGATGGTGGCTTATTGTCCAGGCCTTGTAAATCCTTGGCCTCTCTGCTCTGAACTCCAGCAAATATGATGTTTCGTTTATGAATATTTGACTCCTTACTCATATCACATGGGGGAATGAACATCCATAAAATAACAACAACTAACCTAGGCCAAACTGAAACTAGCAACACCATACAGATTTCACTTGGCCAGTGGCTAATCGCAATCGCACCTACGTGATGTAAATCGCGATTTGCAAAACTAAACTCAATGGAGTTAAACCTGTGAACACTGTGGGGTGATCCAAATAAATAATCTCCTGACTCACCTTGTCCTCCATGATTCTGTATTCAGAGGGATGGTGCCTTTAAAAACCAGAATCTCAAGATGTTGCAACAGTACAATCACTTGACTTTCTTAATACTCAAATACCTTTTTCCTTTACACTGCAGACACCTTAATTAAAGATTTAAATTAACGCATGGAGGATCCCTAATTAAGCTCATTTAACATTAAATCCTGTCGTCTTCAGATGCAACACTTTGTTCGGCTGTAACTTATGTTCCATACAGATCCAAGTATCTACTTCTGTGCTTCCCTTTGACAAGAGTCAGATGGTGCAGCAAACTCACTGGGGTATGGAAACAACAGAGGTAAGAAGGAGTAGCCTAAGAAGCTTTAGCCTAAAAATCAATGAACTGGCAGGTAAATACAGACAGAATGGATGACTGAGTTGACGCACTGACTTGATTTAACATCAGCAAGTGTTTAATTGTGCTATTATGTACTAATTGAAGCATCATATCAGATAAAATGTTACAGAGACATATGCAATAATTCACTCTGGTTGTGCCACTGTATACATTAGCGATGAAGCCCATTGCTACAGCAATTTCCATACCAAGGTAGCAAAAAAAGTGCTTTTGAAGTCTGATATAGCCCACTAATTATTCACTACAGTGAGATGACACTTAACTTAGAAACTATACTGGGCTCGATCCTGTAAACCCTCTGTGTGTCAAACTGCCATTGACTTCAGCGGAAGCTCCATGAGAAGGGCATGAGGGATCAGGCCTATTAGGGTAATAAACCTCGTTTAAAAATAATGGACGCTTCCTCAGTGTTTGCTAAACTATTCAGAATATTTATGGTTTCACATTAAAACCTAGGAAAGTAGAGGGCGGATTCTGATCTTCCTCATGCTAGTTAAATATGGGTGTAAATATTGGCTTCAATGATTTTGACACCAGTCCAGTAACGGCTTACATGAGTGCTTAATTTCATACATTATGGGTAGTTGTGTTGATTTCAATGGGACTACTCGCATATGTAAAGTTAAGTGAATGCATAAGTTTTGTTTTGTTTTTGTAGGATTGGGACTTTAGATTGTAAACTCCCTGGAGAGAAACACTAATCTATGTTTGTACGGTGATTAACACCATCGGGCCACCACCTGACTGAGGCCTCTAGCAGCTACTGCAATAAAAACAAGAATGAAGACATTTGGCCTGATCTGTGTTCTTAATTTAGCATTCTGTAGGAGCAGCTAACTACTGAATAATATTTCTTTGTGATCACAAACTTTTATCTATGTAGCATTATTGTTGTACCTCGTGCTTCTTTTCAAAGCCCACTTTTATTCTGAGACAAAATTTTTCTATTTTTCCACTATTCACTTCATTATTACAGTAGTTTAAGAACACATCTAACACTTTTTTATGGATTATAACAGCACCTAGCTCCATTACCACATTTTTTAATTGCCCACTCTATTCATGTGGGGCAATCTGCTAACAAATTATTAGGTATCCACTTTGTTGTTAACTGTAAGACTTTTTGATTTTAAAAAATCAATCAGACTGAAGCAGTAAAGTCAGTAGGAGTCATGGCTTTCTAGAAACAGTGGATCCTAGCAATAAGGTCTTAATGAAAGCAAATGCTTCTTGCAAAAAGAAGCTTTGAGAAAAACTGAAGGTCATGGCACTTTTCTTTAATATCATACAGAAAGATAAATACCAATTCTTTTTTTAGATAATACACTCTCAAATGACATTTTGAGAAAGATTCACAATTTAAAATGATTCCTTTTTGATGATATATGAGTGATGAGGTGCTAAGTTGTTTAACTACAACAGAGAATATATTGATTCTACAGTTCAAAAATGTGCATCATTTAATTTTATATGCTGATCATATCCAATTCTTGAACTCATCAATGCAAATTCCTGCAATGGACTATACAAAATTAGGCCCCAATCCTGCAATCAATCCTTGTGGGTGGACCCTTTTGTGTATGCAGAGTCCCATTAAAGTCAACAAGAGTCCAAAATGGCCTGTCCTCACAGATCTGACTGTAGGATTAGGGCCTTTATTCTTAAAGGGAGGACTTGTGAAATGTCACTGTGATACTCCTGAAGCCAAATGTAATAAACAAAGGGCAGAATGGTGCTACTGGTACATTCTTGCTGCAGATCATGGCCAGAGCTGTGGAGCCCAGCTGAGTTTCTATGAGACTGTCACTAGCTGTCATGGTGTTTTTGCTCTCTTTCTTCACTTCCCTTTAGTGTAATTACCTTGCTCGCTAACAAATACCAATGTTAATATTAACATTACACCTAGACAGCTCCTTTCATCTCAAAGGACTGCAAAGTATCACTCCTAGAACTTTGTTCCTTCTCTAATCTCCATCAGGAGTGAGTGTAATGTAAATAAGTAAACTGAAAAATCAGTACTTTCCAAGCCAACTCTTTCCTCTGGGCTTTGCAGAGTGTCACGTCCTCTCCATGTCTAGCAGGTTGTAAACTCTTCAGGGCAGAGATTATCTTCTTTTGGGGGCCTCAAATTTCAGGCACAAACAAGCTCACTATGAGCTGATTGGGGAAATTTTTTTCTTTTTATGAAGTTTCCATTTTCATAAACATTTTCTTCAAAATATTTTGGGTTCTCAGAAAAAATGAAAAAATGTTTTTTTCTTTTCAGTTTTTTGACAAAAAAGGAACATTTCAATTGAAATCAATTTTTGTGGTGAACATTTGCATTTAGTTGAAAAGCCTTATTTTTTTTTCCAAAAAAGCCTTGGCTCCAGGCCCCTACTCACTAGCCAGAGTAGTTGATCTAATGCCAAGGATAGGTGGAATAGTAATTTATTCCTGATACAAACCAGCAGCAACCCAGGAGCAAGGAGGAATGATTCTCAAGTATTTCTGAGTCACAAGGTTTCCTAGAGCGGGGAACCCACCGCCCCTGTTCAGATCACTGTGTAGCCCTAAGTGAGGGGAAGGGAGTCTTTCTAAGGCCAGATCTACACTACAGAGTTTTGTCAGCATAGCTATGTCAGTCAGGGCTGTGAAAAAAACACTCACACCCAGCTAACATTGCTATGCTGACAAAAATCCCAGTGTATGCCAACGTATGAGTGCTTTTGTTGGTATAGCTAATGTGATTTGGGGCTATGGTGTTACTATAGCGACTGAACTCCTTCTTCTGTCAGAATACAATGCATCTACATGAAGAGGCCCTGACCAGCAAAGCATTTGTAGCATAGACAAGACCTAGGTGTAAGGGAGTGTAACTTACTCTATTGGGAGAATAACTTACATATATCTTCTCAATTTGGCCTCGAGTTTCTCTATGTTTCGCCTTGCCTTAAAGACGATTAACAAAGAAAATAAACGGAACGCCACTAGCCGTCACCTGGATTTGTGCTGGAAATGGCCCAACTTGATTATCATACACATTGTAAGGAGAGTGATCACTTCAGATAAGCTATTACCAGCAGGAGAGTGGGGTGGGGAGAGAGAAAACCTTTTGTAGTGGTAAACACCCATTTTTTCATGGTTTGTGTGTATAAAAAGATCTTCTGTACTTTCCACAGTATGCATCCAATGAAGTGAGCTGTAGCTCACGAAAGCTTATGCTCAAATAAATTGGTTAGTCTCTAAGGTGCCACAAGTACTCCTTTTCTTTTTGCGAATACAGACTAGCACGGCTGTTACTCTGAAACCTAAATACATCTACAATCTGAGGGCAACTGGTTTTCATTATTATTTATTAATTATAAATTAATGAAGCTTTAACAGGTGTGATACAGCATGGCCAGAAGGCAGCAGGAGAATGATATAGGAGAGATATGTAAGTCCCAGGATGGAGGAGAATCCTTATTCCCTGTAGAGGGAAGAAAGGTTTTGATAGATCAATTAAAAGCACCTGAAGCCAATTAGAGCACCTGAAGCTAGTCACCTGATAAAAACCACCTGCTTCAATCAGCCAGGGAAAGGAGTTGAAGCAGAGAGCAATTTGAAGGAGTTGGAGCGGAGTGGTTTGAAGTTGGAGCACAGAGCAGTTTGAAGGAGTTGGAGCAGGAGTGCAGTTTGGAGGAGTTGAAGTAGAGGAGAGTTTGGAGAAGTGCCATGGCTGGCTAGAAGACCAAGACCCTAGGTAAAGAGACACCTGGCTTGTGAAGAAAGAGAGGACAGGAAGCCCCACAAGCTGAAGAACAGGAGAGGGAAGTAGTCCGGGGAAGGAGGCACTAGTTCAAGTGGTTTACCACTGTTCCTATGGCCCCTGGGCTGGGACCCTGAGTAGAGAGCGGGCCCGGGTCCCTCCCTCTCCACTACCCTTCTCTGGGTTACTAGTGGGACAGTAGATACCCTAGTTTAGGGGCAGGAAACTGTGCCCTGAACCCTCCCCCCACAAGAAAAGCAAGCACGGGACCCATCAGAATCGTACTGGCAATTTGCCACACATGGTGTCAGCAGTGGATCTCCGTGCTGGGGACTTAAACCAGGGTTAACCAAAACCATCCCATCCCCAAGATGGACAACTTGGTCAAGGCTCTAATACAAGCCACTCTGGCCCAGCAGGAGGCTACCCGAATCCAAGCAACTGCCCAACAGGAGGTGACTCTGGTGCAGCAGGAGACTAATTGGCTAGTTGATGAATCAGGCTGCCCAGGACCGAGCTTTGCTACAAGAGCTGGCAAACCAGATGAAGGCCCTTATGGAGCGGAACCACAATAGTGATGGAACCCAGACTATATGGGCCAGCTACTGCATACAGAAAATGACACAGGAGGATGATGTAGAGGCATACCTCCTGGCATTTGAGACAGCCCTGCGGGAAGCCTGGCCCCAAGATTAGTGGTCTGGTATCCTCACCCCGTTCCTGTGTGGAGAGGCCCAGAAGGTCTACTATGATATGGCTGCAGAGACTGCGAAGGATTACCCCCAGCTGAAGGCAGAGATCCTGGCCAGATCCAGAGTAACCACGGCGTTGCGAGCTCAGAGGTTTCATGAATGCCAGTATACAGAGGACAAGACACCCCGATCGCAATTGTTTGACCTGATCCACCTCACCCAGAAATGGCTGTGCCCTGAGGCCCTCAGCTCTGAAAAAATGATGGAGCTCCTGGTACTGGACTGGTATATGAGGGGGCTACCACCAGGCCTCCGGGCTTGGGTTGGCCAGAATGACCCCTCTACCTACGATGAGTTGGTCTCCCTCGTGGAAAGACAGCTGGCAGCCCATAAACTGTTCCAGACCCCAGTGGGTGAGACAAACCAGGAAGACAGCCCCAAACCCAAGGCCCTGGATTGTCGAGAACTACAGAAGAACCATAACTGGGAGGAAAGACACTGAGGAATGGTCCGAGGCCAAGAAGGGACCTCGGAGTTTGGGAAGAGAGGGCTGGGGGGCCAACCAAATAGCCCCAGGTAGAGGGCGGCAACCAGGGTAAGGAGTCGGTATAGCAGCCCAATGCCCCAACAGGGAAGAACCTATGCAGTGCAATCTGTGGGATCCTGGGGAACAATGTGGCCTAATCATCCTGGTAAGGGTCGCAATGACCTCACATGGGTATACAAGGTCAGTAAAGATGAATGGTATTGTGACCATAGCATTAGTAGATTCTGGGAGTGCTGTCACACTGGTCTCAGGGAAGTTGGTGGGGCAAGACCAACTAACCCGGGCCAAAACCACAGGGGTAATGTGTGTTCATGGCACCGTAAATTTCTACCCCACAATCCCAGTACGGATTGAGATCCAGGGAAACACTACCAGGGTAACTGCAGGAGTGGTCCCTACGTTCCCCTACCTGGTCTTAATTGGTAGGGACTTCCCCAGGTTTGAGAACTTACTCCTCCCAGTAGAACCAGGGAAGGGTAGCAACCCCCAGGCTGAGACAGAGGCACCTACAGATAGCCTCACCCCAATTTTTGCCGAATTTGCCCCAGAGCTATTTTCATCCCCCGGGAAACCCCAAAAGTCTAGGCAGGAAAAGAGGGCAGATAAAAGGCTAGGGACCAGGATTCAAGCAGAGAACCAGAAAGCCTCCCTTGTTGGTAAGCAAACCCGTTCAGGAGGCCAGGAGACAATTCAGGCCAGTGAGGACTCAGAGGCGGTTCCTAGCCCAAGTAGGGGCAACCCAAGGAGTGAAGAAGAAATAGGTTCCATGGAGTTAGGTCAAATCGGTACCGCACGTGAGAATTCGGGCAGGACCAAGTCAATGACCCACTATATGTGAATGTGAGGGAGGAGATTGTGGAAGTAAATGGCATACCTGTGGAAGGAAAGACCAAAGGCCCAAGGCCGTATTATGTGCTCAAACATGATCTGTTGTACCAAATAGTGCAAATTTGAGGGGAAGAAGTAGAGCAGCTCTTAGTCCCATGAAAACACACAGGGCAGTACTAGAGTTAGTTCACAGTCATTTATTTGGGGGACATCTAGGAGTAGACAAGACACTTGTTAGAGTCCTAAGAAGATTTTATTGGCCAGGAATATGCACGGAGGTCCAACGCTATTGTACCTCCTGCCTGGAATGCCAGTTGTGTAGCCCCCGACCTCACTTGTGGGCACCATTAGTACCTTTGCCTATTATTGTAGTCCCTTTTGAAAGGTTAGCCGTGGACCTAGTGGGCCCGCTGGAAAGATCAGCATAGGGTCACCGAAACGTATTAGTCATCCTTGACTTCGCCACACGGTATCCAGAAGCCATTCCTTTAAGAAACCGCACATCCAAGGCAATAGCAAAAGAACTACTTCAGGTTTTTGCCAGAGTGGGCATCCCTAAGGAGATCCTGACTGACCAAGGAACCCCTTTCATGTCCAAATTAATGAAGGACTTATGTACCCTGCTCCACATCCATGCCATACGGACCTCAGTCTACCATCCACAAACAGATGGACTGGTTGAGCGGTTTAACTGCACCCTTAAAGGTAAGATCCGGAAGATGGTAGCACAGGATGGAAAAGACTGGGATACCCTTCTACCGTACCTAATGTTTGCAATACAGGAAGTCCCCCATGTGTCCACTGGTTTCTATCCCTTTGAGATAGATATCCCGTCTACTACATGGACGCCACCCATGTGGAATATTAGATATCACCAAGGAGGACTGGGAAGAACAACCCAACCCAGAAAAGAATGTCATTGAGCACGTGACACAGATGAGAGAGCGAATAGCTCGAGTAACCCCTATAGTACGAGAACATTTGGAAAAAGCACAAGAGACCCAGCGGAAATATTACAACCACCAGGCAAAAGTACGGAAATTTCAGCTGGGAGAACGGGTGATGGTGCTAGTGCTGACAGCAGAAAGCAAACTCCTGGCCAGCTGGCATGGGCCATATGAGATGGTGGAAGCCATTGGGGAAGTGGACTATAAGGTCAGACAACCAGACCACCAAAGACCAGAGCAGATCTACCACGTAATCTTACTGAAACCCTGGCTTGACCGAGAGATGTGCCTGGTCATTCGGAGAGCTCCATCTCAGATGGACGACCCACAGGAGCAGGTGAGGATATCCCCCGAGTTAGCCCCAGAACAACGAACAGAGGTCATCGATATGATCCAACAGAACCAAGGTGTGTTCTGTACACAGCTGGGCCGTATGACACTGGTCCAACATCATATCATCACCAGGCCCAGAATAAGGGTGACGATAAGACCGTTCCAGATACCAGAAGCTAAAAGAGAGAAAATTAGGACAGAAGTGAAGAATATGTTGGAACTTGGAGTTATTGAAGAATCCCACAGCCAGTGGTCCAGCCCTATAGTCCTAGTACCCAAGCCTGACGGCACCCTGAGGTTTTGCAACGACTTCTGGAAGTGGAATGAAGTATCCCAATTCGATGCCTATCTGATACCACATGTCAACGAGCTAGTTGATCAGTTAGGCAAGGCCCAATACCTAACCTCTCTGAACCTGACCAAAGGATATTGGCAAATTCCCCTGGCCAAGAACGCCAAGGAGAAGACTGCTTTCTCTACACCTGATGGCCTGTTCCAATACACTGTCTTCCCTTTCAGACTCCATGGGGCCCCTGCAACATTCCAATGACTTATGGATAAATTGCTGCGACCCCATGCCAGGTATGCCACCACCTATTTAGATGACATAGTCATCCATAGCCCTGACTGGGAAACGCACCTAGGGAAAGTAGAAGCAGTACTAGACGCCCTGCAGAAGGCCGGCCTCACTGCCAACCCCCTCAAGTTTGTGATAGGACTAGCTGAGGCCAGATACCTTTGGTATGTAGTAGGGAGAGGCTTGGTAAAACCACAATGGAACAAAGTGGAGGCAATACAAGATTGGCCTCGGCCAGTCCGTAAAAAGCAGGTCAGAGCATTTCTCAGGTTAATAGGGTACTATCAGAGATTCATCCCTCATTTCGCCACAAGAGCAGGGCCATTGATGGACCTGATTAAGGCTCGGGGCTCCGAGATAGTAAAATGGGCTGATGCAGCAGAAGGAAAATTTGTAGATTTAAGGACAGCCCTTTGCTGCCATCCAGTACTCATAGCCCCAGACTTCAAGAAAGAATTTGTCCTACAAACAGATGCCTCGGAAGTAGGGCTAGGAGCCGTCCTTTTGCAGATGGTAGGGGAGGAGGAACACCCGATTCTGTACCTCAGCCGGAAGCTTCTCCCCAGGGAACAAAAGTACGCCATTGTTGAAAAGGAATGCCTGGTGATAAAATGGCCCATGGAAACTCTCTGCTATTACCTACTGGAGCGGCTATTTACCCTGGTGACAGACCATGCCCCGCTCCAGTGGATACACAGAAGCAAGGAGAAGAATGAAAGAGTGATTAGATGGTTCCTATCTCTACAACCCTTTCATTTCTGAGTACAGCATAGGGCTGGAAGCCAACAAGGCAATGCAGATGGCTTGTCACAAAAGCATTGCCTCTTGTCCCAAGTAGCCCAACCCCATGGTGTGAGCAGAGGTAGAGGATATGTGATACAGCATGGCCAGAAGGCAGCAGGAGAGTGATATAGGAGAGTGTCATAAATATAAAGGGAAGGGTAACCACCTTTCTGTATACAGGACTATAAAATCCCTCCTGGCCAGAGGCAAAACCCTTTAACCTGTAAAGGCTTAAGAAGCTAAGGTAACCTCGCTGGCACCTGACCAAAATGACCAATGAGGAGACAAGATACTTTCAAATCTGGAGAGAGGGGAAACAAAGGGTTCGTCTGGCTGTGTGATGCTTTTTCTGGGAACAGATCAGGAATGCAGCTTAGAACTCCTGTAAAAAGTTAGTAAGTAATCTAGCTAGAAATGCGTTAGATTTCCTTTTGTTTAATGGCTGGTAAAATAAGCTGTGCTGGATGGAATATATATTCCTGTTTTTGTGTCTTTTCGTAACTTACAGTTTTGCCTAGAGGGATTCTCTATGTTTTGAATCTGATTACCCTGTAAGGTATTTACCATCCTGATTTTACAGAGGTGATTCTTTTACCTTTTCTTTAATTAAAATTCTTCTTTTAAGAACCTGATTGATTTTTCATTGTTCTCAAGATCCAAGGGTTTGGGTCTGTGTTCACCTGTACCAATTGATGAGGATTTTTATCAAGCCTTCCCCAGGAAAGGGGGTGTAGGGCTTGGGGGAATATTTTGGGGGAAGACATCTCCAAGTGGTCTCTTTCCCTGTTCTTTGTTAACACACTTGATGGTGGCACCATATGGTTCAAGGACAAGGCAAAGTTTGTATCTTGGGGAAGTTTTTAACCCAAGCTGGTAAGAATAAGCTTAGGGGGTCTTTCATGCGGGTACCCACATCTGTACCCTACAGTTCAGAGTGGGGAAGGAACCTTGACAGGGAGATATGTAAGTCCCAGGATGGAGGAGAATCCTTATTCCCTGTAGAGGGAAGAAAGGTTTCGATAGATCAATTAAAAGCACCTGAAGCCAATTAGAGCACCTGAAGCTAGTCACCTGATAGAAACCACCTGCTTCAATCAGCCAGGGAAAGGAGTTGGAGCAGAGAGCGGTTTGAAGGAGTTGGAGCAGAGTGGTTTGGAGTTGGAGCAGAGAGCAGTTTGAAGGAGTTGAAGTAAAGGAGACTTTGGAGAAGTGCCGTGGCTGGCTAGAAGACCAAGACCCTAGGTAAAGAGACACCCGGCTTGTGAAGAGAGAGAGGGCAGGAAGCCCCACAAGCTGAAGAACAGGAGAGGGATGTAGCCCAGGGGAAGGAAGCACTAGTTCAAGTGGTTTACCACTGTCCCTACGGCCCCTGGGCTGGGACCCGGAATAGAGAGCGGGCCCGGGTCCCTCCCTCTCCACTACCCTTCTCTGGGTTACTAGTGGGACAGTAGATACCCTAGTTCAGGGGCAGAAAACTGTGCCCTGAAGCCCTCGCCCCCAAGAAGAGGAAGTGCGGGACTCATCATAATCGTACTGGCAATTTGCCACACAGAAGAAAGTAACTCAGTTGTGTAAATGGTACAGGCAGCCATACTGGAGCTGAGGAAGATATATCTGAATTACACCTTCGGGCTAGGATTTTCAAAGGATAAGGGAGTGAAGCACGCAGATCCCATTGCAATCCAGTGGGGGTTGGGTGACTACCTCCCTCTGGAAATCTCAGCCTGGTTTAGTAATCGTCTTTTAGGGATCATGGACATTTCTGATTTTCAAACCCATTTCTAAAGCCAGTGGTAATGATATTCATGGAGAAACAGTTACATTTCTACTCTGTACGTAGGGGTGAAGGGGAGAGATTGAATAAAGCATATAAAAGATTCTGACTCTATACCCTACAATGATCTAAAAAAAGGCCACATTGTTTCTAGTAGTGCAATAATGATTACTTAATGGATTCTCACAAGTGTCCTGCTTTCCACATTATCTAAAATAATTGGTTCATAGCTACCACAAAGTGAACAGCAGGTAGGAAATGAGGCTGCAGTTGCCAAAACATAATGGATCATTTTGTTATTCTCTGAAGGCTTTAACAGTTGTTCTGATACTGTATACAGGGCCTGATTCTGATCTCATTTATGTCAGGATAAATCTGTAGGAAGTCCACTGAAATCAATTAATTTACACCAGTGAAATATCAGAATTAGGCCCACTTAAGATAGCTATTCAAAAATAGATGGATCCAAAATTTAATACAATAAACCACAGTAGCCAGACGTGGCTGGTTTAATTGAAGGAATTCATTGTAGTGCAATTTTTTTCATATAACTACTTTTTTGTTTCTTTTTATCATTTACAAATGTTATGTCTCAGGCTTAAAAGTCTAGAGGACATGGTGAATTAGTAAAACTAGTGCTCCATGCCTCTTTCTATGCAGGCTGAAAAGAACATAACCTATCATTTGGGAAGAGGTGGCAATTTCAGAAGAATGGATTATATCAGAAATGTGCCTCTAATCACCATCTTGTCTTACAGTGTTATATTTAGAAACCTGAGTAAGGACGCTATCTTTTTTCAGTCCTTTTTTTTTTAAAGGAGGGGAAAATCCAGGAGAAGTTTTGATCTCCTTGTGCTGCCCTTAGCAAGAAGATGGACTGTGCTCTTACCAATAAAGCTGAATATTTCTATAGGTCTCCTACTGCTTCTATTTTTCTGCAGAAAACCCTGCTTCTGAGCTAATTTTTCCTCCTCCATCTTCTCTTTTCTTTCTTCCTTTTATTTCCTTCAGGGCTATCTTTCAACTCTCCACATTCTTTTTTCTCTACTAACAGCACTGCTAAGTGAGTTGGTGTCAAAACTACCTAACATCCCCAAACCCTGGAGGGTGGACATCATTTAACCATTAAACCTTAGGGATGAAAACCTGGCTCCATTGAAGGCAGTGGCAAAATTTAGATGGCTTTCATTGCAGCCAAGATTTCACCCATAGAATTTCACTGATCAGATTAGCTCTATACTGCCACTGAAATGTGCTTCTTCATTGCAGCTGTTAGCCTATACTTTTCCTTTCCTTCCTTTACAGCTTTTGTACTTTTTGTTGCCATTGTTCAAAGATATGACCAAGACGCGCTAGAGCTACCCATCTTTGGAAGATCTGCATCCTTTAGTATAAAGAAAAGGAGTACCTGTGGCACCTTAGAGACTAACCAATTTATTTGAGCATAAGCTTTCGTGAGGTACAGCTCACTTCATCAGATTCATACTGTGGAAAGTGTAGAAGTGTAAAAAGTGTAGAAGATCTTCTACACTTTCCACAGTATGCATCCAATGAAGTGAGCTGTAGCTCACGAAAGCTTATGCTCAAATAAATTGGTTAGTCTCCAAGGTGCCACAAGTACTCCTTTTCTTTTTGCGAATACAGACTAACACGGCTGTTACTCTGAAACCTATCCTTTAGTATAACTCTGATCTAAACTGTGTTCTCTGTCTCCTTCTGTCAACTGTTGAATGTCTTCTGACATTGAAATTGTTACTGTGGTGTGTGTTTGGACATTCTCTGATATATCATTCTTCTGATTCAATACATTGCTGGGAGAAGAAATAAATAAGACTTATATGGGCAGGGGAAGAGATTATCCATTTCTAGGTAGGAATTGATGCCCAAACATGATGAATGAGAGTCTAAAAACAAGCTTTAAAAATAGGAATCTTTAAGGAAAATGTTACAAACTGTTGGCAATATCATCTGGAAAAAACGAACCCTCTAATACTTCATAAAATGCTCTGTAAATTTATTTGGCCACATTTTAAGTGTAAGGGTACACTTATGAATAAATGACAAAGAGATATGCTATTAAAAGATTAACTGTTACAGAATCTAACAAATCAACAAGTTGCTTACAACCATGGCTTATATCTGGAACTGGTCAGAAATCTTGACTTTTTGGTGAAAAATCGAATACCAAAAATTGTTGCGCAAAAATTGAAAACCTTCATCTGGAAACTGAAAATTTTCATCCAGAAATTTTTTATTCAGAAATGCCGCAGCAGTTGTAGTTCAGACACCTCTTGCTCCATCTTCCTAGGTGAGGACCCCTAGCTGCACTACACCTCCTCTGTTGCACCACAATCTCCACTCTCGCTAAGCCACTGAGATGCATCCTGGGTGATGTAATCTGATGGGGAGCCCAGCTCATAGAGGAGAATGGGAGGCATGAGACACCTGAACTACAACTCCCACAAGGCACTGCAATGACTCTTAATTGAAAATTTGGGGGGTTGGGACAAAAAAAATGAAAGATTTTTGCATTTGGGGTGCCCGGGTTTTCAACTAAAAGTCTAAATTTTCCACAAAAAGCAAACACTGTTTTTGCAATTTTTTTTTAACGCAAACCCTCAATTTTCCACTGAAAACCAGTTTTGATAAAAAATGTTCAGCCAGACTTATCTTTAATACAGTCTACTGCTATGCTTAGAATAATCTATAACACACACTACTCATGTCTGTTACATGTTTAGAATATTTTAATAATTTGTTATCCATTTAGCAAATATTTATGAATGTATCTTTTAAGTGTGAGCCTTAATGTTATATAGCATATTATGAGCAACTGAAAACAAGATCTCATAATGGAAAATGTTGAGCAACCCTAATTATAGGCATCACCTCCATCCCACCTACAATAATTCAGCTTGCATCCCAAAACACTTTAGAGTGACGTAACCAATAGTGTAGGATGGAGACAGAGAAAGAGAAGTATCGGCAAGGGAGAAAAGATGTTTTCAAGTGGGATTTGAAATGAGGGAATTTGATGAGAGGAGATGTAGGAAAAGCTGTTCCACATGGTATAAGCTGTAAAAAAAAAAGGTCTTAGGTCTTGCATAGAGCTGGTTGGGAATATTTCAACATTTTTTGCTGGACAATATTAATGCATTGAAATTTAAACATTTTGAAGAAATGTGTCCACTTTGATAAATTGTTTGTTGAGATGGATAGAATTTCAAAATGAGAAAGAACACACTCCCTGCCTTTGACTAGCCAATAGCCTGGTGGTTATGGCACTCACCCAGCATTTGGGAGACTCAGCATCAAGTTCTTGCTCCGAAGATTTGAGTCTGGGTCTCCCATATCCCAGGTGAGTGCCCTAACCACCAGACTATTAGCTATTCTGACCTCTTTGTGTCTCCCTTCCAGGGAGGAGGGATTGACACAAAACCAAAACAATGTGAAACAAAACAAGAGTCATAATCTTGACTTTTAATGCAGAATGAAATTCTTGTTTTGCAGTTGGCCTAGTCTTGCACCACCGAATTGTGGCAAGAGACAAGGAAGAAGCCACTGCTAGACCAACACAGGTGGTGAGGAAGGGAATACAAAAAGTCACATAGAAATCCATCATCACAAAATGGCTTCATACAGGAACTAACTCTAGAGTAAACACAAGTATATAAGAAAAACATGAGCTCCTTCTGACAAGGGCATTTGCACTCAAATGGCTTGTGTTGATTTAGACTCAGGTTTCTTTTTATTTTACACATTCCTTTCAAAGCAGATTGTAAAGTGAATATGGAATCTGCCTACCACCTCTTTCAAGCATAAATATTCAAGGAAGGTTTAACATTAGGTAGACTGGTCAGTTTGGAAATAATCTTGAGTAACAAGAGAAGATACAAGAAGTAAAACATGCATTTTCAGTAGATTAATCAGAAAGTGAGAGGAAGGAGAGAGATGTACTATGGCATTACTGGTTCCATGCATTATAGTTATGGTTATGTCAGCATTTCTAGTACTTAATCCACTTGTTTCGTGGTTTGTTTCCGTGCTTCAAAATTACTATTCCAATTCAGATCTGAAGTTCCCCAGATTTTGAGAGTGTCCAGATTAGAGATTATGGTTTGACCCTTTTATACAGATAGTGGTCAGCCCTAAAGATCTGGGGTGAAATCTTAGTCCTGTTGAAGTCATTGGCAAAACTCCCATTGACTTCAGTAGAGCCAAGACTTCATCTCTGGTTCCAAATTCTACCAGATTTGGGGGTATTGATATGTTTGGTTTTTCAGCATGTGCATGTTCTAAAAATATCAATGTGTAATGGTTTTAGGACATAGTGTGACGTTGTGCAATGATCAGTGGGAGCTCCATGCAAAGATCAGTGGCTGAATAGGCCCATGAGCATGCAAGTAGGGTTGGGTTTTTTATTTTCTCCAAATTTATTTAAGTGTAAAAAAGATATGTTGAGTGTTAGAAATTTTTAAAAAAACAAACTGTAGACGAGTCATATCTTGAAACACAAAAAAGGACTTCAACATTTCTGTGAAATGGATTATTGTTTTAGACATTCTTTCAGCATTAAGAACAGCATTGTTTCACTTATGAAAGAGACTCCATTTCCCCATTCCTCCACAATAATCCTTCTTGGATACAGTCTCCAGGCTTTTTTTGAGACTCCTTCAGTTTCCCAAATGATCAATAGGTTGCCTGCTATGCATTAAAGTATTCATCCTCGCTAGTACATCATGGAAATGTTGTTTGTGTGAGGGAACCATATGTTGGGTATTTTGGTGTTTGTCATAGTGTGGTATAGTAATGTAGGAAAGGTAGCAAGAAGAAGTAGCTGAGCCATTGACAGAAGAGACTCTAATGGCTAAAAAGACATTATTCTACAATTGTTTCATTCCATAGGCCAGTATATGTATCTAGATACTTATGTCCCTCATCAATGTAGTATTTTAAGCCCAGAGAGAGAGAGAGAGAAACTCCCATTGCGGGGTTATCTCTTCTACCAATACCCTAACATCCATTTTGCTTAGTTCTTAACATATTTCATACTCAGTGCAAGATTCTCATTCCATGGCTGATGCTCCCTTTCATGAAAGGTTTTCTGGTCCTTCAGGGTAGCAATAGTGTGCAGGAGTATGATTGTTGCTCTCTGTCTCGGAACATAACCAATGCCCTTGGTAACTTCCAGTCAAATCATTCTTGATCAGAGTCGGTAAAGAAGCCCCCCTTAGAAATTGTGTCTCTCCAACTCTTCACAGTTTGTCAGCTTTGATTGCTCAGAGTAATCTTTTTCTGTGTCTTTCCCTCCATGCCTCCCTGACTCCCAGTCAGATTCAGTTCTTGTATTACCCTGTTTCTTCACCACCACAGGTACAATAGCTACAATAGAGTTCCAGAGGAACCATGCCCTTGGGGGGGCCAAGTCTTTGTTTTTGTACCAAGTGTTTCACTGCTTTTGCCTTGATGCTTCACCATCTTTTTGGCTTAGAGGTGTATGATTTTGTTTGTTTTCCTTCTGCAGAATCAAGAAAGCAACACTGTATTGACTCACCACATTCAGGAGGTTTTCTTCATAGCTATAAAGTCTAGAAACAAAGTCAAACTTTTGAAAAATTTTGGCATATAATAGTTTGATTAACTTGTATATGCAGTTACTATGTTTATGCATGCAGATTGGGTAATTATGTATGCAGATAGCCAAGCCATTTGGGTGGAGCTAACTACAAAATTGTGATAATTACGCATGCATTTTCCACACACAGTCTTGCATCTACACTTTTTAAAAACCCTGCCCTACACTTGTTTTTCCTACTGAAAACTTACATTCTGAAGAAAATGACAACCCACCACCAATGGGCCACAAGCCACTAATCAATGCACAACAAAATACAACTTAGGGTATATCTACAATGCAATTAGACACCCATGGCTGGGCCGTGCCACCGGATTCAGGCTTGCAGGGCTTGTGCTAAGGGGCTGTTTAATTGCAGTGTAGATGTTTGGGTTCAGGCTGGAGCCCAGGCTCTAGGACCCTGCAAGGTGGAAGGGTTCTAGAGGTTGGGCTGCAGCCCAAGCCGAAATGTCTACACCCTAATTAAACAGCCACATAGCCCAAGTCATCTGGCACAGGCCAGTGGCAGTGTCTAATTGCAATGTAAACATACTCTAAGAGGCAGTGCAGCTAGGAACAGAGGAAACAGCAAAGTAAGGAGCCTGTAGAAAATGTACGCTCTGTGACTCATAGGTTAAAGTTGAAGCCCCTTAGTGAGCATTTTCCAATAACTCTATTACTAACTAGGGCCTTCATTGCCTTTATGAAAACCACTTAAGGAATGAATAACAGAAAAAGAAACAGAAAGTAACTCATTTTCCAAAGTTAGAGCTGAAGCTGCCATAGGAGAAACACAAATTATTATTTTATTAGAATGTCAGATTGAGATAGAGTCCATGATAATAATATACTTAGCTTACACTTACAAATGGAGTGCTCTGCATTTTCAAAATGCTGTAGAAACTGGTAATTGGGGATGTGGAAATGAAAGTAAATTCATCTTCATAGTAATACAATCTCACATCCTCATATAATTCAGATGAGAAGGCACAGATTTGTCATGAAAATGTTGAATTTCAAAGTACAAGAAGTGCTGGTTCTCATCCAAGTCACATTTTTTGTTACATATACATGTTTATTTTATTGTGGATAATATAAACATCAGTTGGAATCCCACACACTGCCTCCTGAGTGGGTGAAACATGAAGATTAAAATCTTGTTCTAGAATATTGACAAAAAGACTGAAATGAGTCTTGGGTAATTTAAGATCTAATAACATTCCAATAGTCCTTTAATTTCTGAATTGCAGAAAATCAAGCTGAAAATGACTAAAGTGTATGATAATAGAAATTGGCCAAAATAAGGATTGATTTTGGTTATCTTTATAGGCTCCACATTTGAGTATTTTTTTTTTATTGACTAAGAACTACTATTCTGAAAAAAGATCTTTACACAGGCAATCAACTGATTTGTCATTCCAGTACAGCATATTGAATCTGTATTTTTGACTTCTGAATGTTCTTGATATTTACTAAACCTCCGACCTTACTCCCCGTTCTGTGTATTTTAAACAGATCAACAATCACCAATGGGAATATATTATACATTTTTCATCTGATTTGTGGCTGTTACTCTGAGCTTCTCTCTATTTTAGTTGTGGATTTTTACTACTCTACCAGAAAAAAATAATGTTCAGGGCACATTTGTCAAGCTTTTAAAAGTATACAAGAATAAAAAAAACTGGTCAATTACACACCTTAATTAGCATACCCACAAAAACCTTATCATGCCCTCATTATGGAGATTTTCTCAGTCTCCTACCAAGCTTTATCCTTCCAGCACCATTCAATATAATTTTGGATACTTTTTATATTTAAAAAATCCTGTGGAGAGCTGGCTGGAAAATGTCAACTTTTAATGAAAAATCAAAACCTGAAATATTTATTCCCAAACCCAAAATATTTTGATTTGGAGATGCTGCCATGATGACCTGAATTATAGTTCAGGTGCCTCGTGCTCTCGTTCTACGCCTGAGGTCAGACTCTCTGGTTTGACAAATCTCCCATGATGCACCAGCCAGAGACTCCACCCATTAAGAGCAGCTGCAGAAGTAGCCAAAGCAGGGACCTTCAGACTTTCTTGTAATATGGACTGGGCTTTCTCTGCCTTGGATGACAACTACAATACCCACCTGCGGAAGTGAAGAAACAGATTGATAGAGCCAGAAGAGTTCCCAGAAGTCACCTACTACAGGACAGGCCTAACAAAGAAAATAACAGAACGCCACTAGCCGTCACCTTCAGCCCCCAACTAAAACCCCTCCAACGCATTATTAAGGATCTACAACCTATCCTGAAGGATGACCCAACACTCTCACAAATCTTGGGAGACAGGCCAGTCCTTGCCTACAGACAGCACCCCAGCCTGAAGCAAATACTCACCAACAAACACATACCACACAACAGAACCACTAACCCAGGAACCTATCCTTGCAACAAAGCCCGTTGGCAACTGTGCCCACATATCTATTCAGGGGACACCATCAAAGGGCCTAATAACATCAGCCACACTATCAGAGGCTCGTTCACCTGCACATCCACCAATGTGATATATGCCATCATGTGCCAGCAATGCCCCTCTGCCATGTACATTGGTCAAACTGGACAATCTCTACGTAAAAGAATAAATGGACACAAATCAGATGTCAAGAATTATAAAATTCATAAACCAGTCGGAGAACACTTCAATCTCTCTGGTCATGCAATCACAGACATGAAGGTCGCTATCTTACAACAAAAAAACTTCAAATCCAGACTCCAGCGAGAAACTGCTGAATTGGAATTCATTTGCAAATTGGATACTATTAATTTAGGCTTAAATAGAGACTGGGAGTGGCTAAGTCATTATGCAAAGTAACCTATTTCCCCTTGTTTTTTCCTACCCCCCGCCCTCCTCAGACGTTCTTGTTAAACCCTGGATTTGTGCTGGAAATGGCCCACCTTGATTATCATGCACATTGTAGGGAGAGTGGTCACTTTGGATGAGCTATTACCAGCAGGAGAGTGAGTTTGTGTGTGTATGGGGGTGGGGGGGGGTGAGAAAACCTGTATTTGTGCTGGAAATGGCCCACCTTGATTATCATGCACATTGTAGGGAGAGTGGTCGCTTTGGATGAGCTATTACCAGCAGGAGAGTGAGTTTGTGTGTGTGGTTTTTGGAAGGGGGGGGGTGAGAAAACCTGGATTTGTGCTGGAAATGGCCCACCTTGATTATCATACACATTTTAAAGAGAGTGGTCACTTTGGATGGGCTATTACCAGCAGGAGAGTGAGTTTGTGTGTGGGGGGGGGGGTGGAGGGTGAGAAAACCTGGATTTGTGCTGGAAATGGCCCAACTTGATGATCACTTTAGATAAGCTATTACCAGCAGGACAGTGGGGTGGGAGGGGGTATTGTTTCATGGTCTCTGTGTATAAATAATGTCTACTGCAGTTTCCATGGTATGCATCCGATGAAGTGAGCTGTAGCTCACGAAAGCTCATGCTCAAATAAATTGGTTAGTCTCTAAGGTGCCACAAGTCCTCCTTTTCTTTTTGCGAATACAGACTAACACAGCTGTTACTCTGAAACCTGTCTATTTGTGCCAACCATCTCCCTCCCAGTCTTTTCACCTCATCTTATCCATATTTTAAAATCCTAGAAAATAATATCATAAACTATATCCCTGCAACCAGAAGTTTATGTATGCTTATACATATGTGCCAGAAACATAAGCCAATATTTATTTTCTAGATATCAATGTGATGTTTAACATTCTTTTTTCACAGGACTGCTACGTTCAACAGCACTTGAAGTAAAAAGCTAAACTACAGTAAACACATTGTATAGTCACTGTTCTTTCAATCTCATATTGAAGTGCAGCTGTGAAAAGTATGACAAAACCCAAGATTCGCAGCAAGTTACTTGACAACAGAATGTATAATCAGCAGAGTGCACCGCACAGCACAGCACTCCGACTGTGATAATCATAGAAATGTAGGGCTGGAAGGAATTCCAAGAGGTCATCTAGTCCATCTGCCCACAGTGAGACAGAACCAAGAATACTTAGACCATCCCTGACAGGTGTTTGTCCAACTTGTTCTTAAAAACTATCAATAATGGGGATTCCACAACCTCTCTTGGAAGCAAATTCCAGAGCTGAAAAAGATTAGAAAGGTTTAGAAAGGTTTTTCTAATATCAAACCCAAATCTCCATTTCTGTAGATTAAGCCAATTATTAATTGTCCTACCTTCAGTGGACATGGAAAACAGTCGATTACCATCTTCTTTATAACTGTCCTTAACATATTTGAAGACTGTTATCAGGTCCCTCCTCAGTCTTCTTTTCTCAAGGCTAAACATACCCAGGTTTTTAAACCTTTCCTCACAGGTCATGTTTTCTAGACCTCATATCACTTTTGTTGTTCTCAGGACTCTCTCTTCAATTTACCCACATCTTTTTTAAAGCATGGCACCAATACAATACTCCATCTGAGGCCTCCCTAGTGTCAGTTACAACAGGACAATGACCTCCTGTGTCTTACATAGGACATTCCTATAAATACACCCCAGAATTATATTAGCTTTTTTGCAACCACATTATTTTGTTGGCTCATATTTTATTTGTTATTCACTATAACCCCTTGATCCTTTGCAGTAGTACTGCTACCTAGACAGTTATTTCCCATTTTGTAGTTATACATTTGATTTTCCTTCTTAAGCGTAGTACTTAACATTTTATTTCATCTTGGTGATTTCAGACCAATTCCCCAACTTATCAAGGTCACTTTGAATTCTAATCCTGTCCTCTAAAGTAGTTGCAATCCCTCCCAACTTGGTGTCATCCTCAAATTTTATAAGCATACTCTCCAGTCCATTATCCAAGTCATTAATGAAAATATTGAACAGTGTGTCCTTTTCCCTCTATCATCAACTATAGAATAGTATACCAGGCTTCAATCATGGATGCTAGACTCTGGCAAAGCTACACTTTTGCAAGACTTTCCAATAAAATAATGCTGCACAGACGTTGTAAGATTAAACAAATCATGTGGGAAATTCAGGGTTATATTTTAATGTTATCATTTGCTACTATAGATTGTTATTTTAATGCTTTGTAATGTGATCTGCTTTGGTTGCTAAATTAGTTCTTTCAAGGGGATTGAGTGACTTGCAAAAAACCTCACCAGTTTAGCAAATCTTGAAGGCTTAAAAATTTCATTGATATGCAAGAAATGAGTTGAGTTATCATAGCTCAACACATATAGCTTATGAAGCTTATCAAATAATTTGCAACAACTGACAGAAAATAGTTTTTTATCAAAGGAGGCTTCTAGATTAAAGTAAAATTTCATAACAACTATTATTAAATATCTAGGATGTCATTGGGAATCTGGTTTTGGGGTGTATTCATATGAAATCCATTTCATTTTGGGTTCAAATTGTACTCTGCTGCTAATTAAATCTGTCTTCTGAAAATTGCTATAAATATTTATGATGTTTTTCTAATCTATATAACTGCCAAACCTTCCAAAGACCTACTAGATAATTTAAAAAAATCTTTTTGATGCATTGGTTACTTTTATTCCTTTGATTGTCAACAGTTCATGATTATATAGCACAAAATTATGTTTCCCAGTGCCTATACTGAAATTATATTTTCCACATACCCATGTTAACTTTAAATCTGTCAGATCACTATAGTGATGGGATTGTAGCAGAGCACTCAGTGATTTATGCACCAAGGTTTTATTGTAAGTTTATTATATTTCAGACACATACCCATGGAGAAATATCTACTAGAAATAACCATGAATATCTTTGAGTCAGATAAAAATTATCTCAGCTAAAGGTTTATATATAGTAAGTCTAAAAGGTATATTTCTTGGTTACTACAAATTCCATTTTAATTAATACATAAACTGAATTTGGCTTTATTTTTTCTCTTAATCTTGACTAGATGGCATTTAACTGAAATCAGTACTATGATAGGAATGAATGGGAAATTGGAGGGGGGCTTATCTCACTCTGGTTAGAATTTTTCTTATATATAATAGCATTTCTATCAAGTAACTGGTCAAAATGACTAAAAATATTATTGAAGGAAGAGATGGGCCATTAATTTTAAGTAAAAGTCAGATTCAAAGTATCTAATGTATTGTTAAATTCCGTTCTCTCCACATTAACTGCATGTCTGGAAAGCTGTTGTTAACACTACTTGACATAATTTCATAAAGGCTAATTTAGTGAGGAACCCCTCTACATTTCTGCTAGGAAATACATTTTCTGTGAGGTTCATTGTTCATGCTGAGTAAAGGAGCCATGAGGTCTGGAAGATGAGGCTCTCTGCTGGTTCCTCCCATGTTGGTGGTTGCTGCTATTATGCAAATTATATATTCTGATACAAATGAATAGCCCATTGAATTCGGGCCATACCTATTAACACTCTTTCCTTTTTCTGGAGAAAACCAGTTTATCAATTCCCCCTGACATGCCAGGTTTAAACACCATTTAATCACAGACTTTAAAGTGTAATATTAATGAGTATATATAATTTCACACGCAGAATTGCTACATATATTTTACAATGTTATTATTGACCAGTGTGCCATTAGTTTTCAAATGATACCTCACAAGGCATATTTTGTACAAAAATCATGGCAGTAGTGTGTAAGGTCTTGAATACAGGGCTGTCTAGAGCAATGAGGAGTCCGGTGGCACCTTAAAGACTAACAGATTTAATTGGGCATAAGTTTTTGTGGGTAAAAACCCCACTTCTTCAGATGCATGGAATGAAAATTACAGATACAGGCATAAATATATATAGTGGCACATGAAGAGAAGGGAGTTTACCTTACAGGTGGAGAATCAGTGTTGACAAGGCCAATTCAGTCAGGGTGGATGTGGTCCACTCCCAATAATTGATGAGGAGGTGTCAATATCAAGAGAGGGAAGCATGGAAACAAATCTACACAGACACACCCCTAGAGCAGTGCCCAAGCCAGTAGACCATGCTCCCTTTTTACAATGGCAACAGATTAAACTAACTAACAAGTATTTGAAAGGTAACTTGTCATAACTTTGGGAATAAGGTGCAGTTTGTCTCAAATATCAGAGGGGTAGCTGTGTTTGTCTGTATCCACAAAAACAACAAGGAGTCCGGTGGCACCTTAAAGACTAACAGATTTATTTGGGCATAAGCTTTCGTGGGTAAAAAATCCCACTTCTTCAGATTTGTTAATTTCCATCCCACCATCAACCTCAGCCTGGACCAGTCTACACAAGAGATCCACTTCCTGGACACTACAGTGCAAATAAGTGATAGATGTTAGGGGGCTTATTCCTTCACCCACTTACTTCCCTGGTCCTTCTCGCATGAACAGAGAGCAACAATACCCGAAGTCCAAAGGTGCAAACAATTCAATATTTATTGGGGTGAACTTCCAGCAAGCATGATTCCAGTTTCCTTCCTTAGTGTCCTCCTTCCCAGTTCTGACACCACAGAGCCTTACACCTGTGTCCCTGTTCCCATTCCTGCCCTTAGCAAAACTTGATTCCAACTTCCTTACTCCCATTCCCTGTTCCCATTTCCCCCTTTAGCAAAACATGATTCCAATTTCCCCACTCCCATTCCCTGTTCCCATTTCCCCCTTTAGCAAAACATGATTCCAATTTTCTTACCCCCATTCCCTGTTCCCATCTCCCACACCCACCCACCCATCCCCCCCACCCACGCCCACTCACTTCCTCATTGACTGCAGACTAAATAGTAAAACTTGAGTTCTGTTTAGCTATACCTTAACCAATCATTTTCCTGAAATTTAACTAACCAATCCTAACATATTGTAACATGATTATGTAACCAATTATATCCCACCACCTTAATTAGTTTACACCCAGAAAAATTAATTATACAGCAGACAGGAACAATCACAGAACCAGACAGAGATTATACAGACAAACAATAGCAAAGTGGGAACTATAATGACAAAACAATACAGAAGTGAGGATTTCACATCCCAGCTATTGATAAGTGAGTTCTTGCCAGACAGGATGCTATCAAACTAAGTTTCCGTTTACATTTTCTAGGCACTTCCCTTTCTCTGGAGGTGACAGGAATACAATCCCGTCCTGATAGTGCCTAACAGCCCAATAGCACCTTATTTCAATGTGACTAGTTTGGAATGTGAGGATGTGACTGTTCGCTTCCTAGCTGCCTCTGCTATTATGGCTGCCTCTGCTGCTTAGCCAAAGGCCTTAGCCTAAGAACAGGGCCTCAGACTGTCACAGTAAGAGAAGGCCCTTACTCCAGCAGACAGTGATTTTGATTCTTTCTTTTATACCTCTAGAACTAACCAAGTGATAAGAATACACCTAAATTCTTAGAGTATAGGCCTTTGCAGACAGACCTGAATATCTATATCCTAACAATGGTCACATAAACACTACCCTACACTGGAAACCTACTGACCTCTATACTTACCTACATGCCTCCAGCTTCCTCCATGACACATCACATGATCCATTGTCTACAGCAAAGCCCTAAGATACCACTGCATTTGCTCCAATCATTTGTAATTTTCACTCCATGCATCTGAAGAAGTGGGATTTTTTACCCACGAAAGCTTATGCCCAAATACATCTATTTAAGGTGCTACTGGACTCCTTGTTGGTTTTGTCTCAAATGTTTGGCTAATATCACATTAGCTGCAAAATAATGAATAATAGCAGGATTTTTGATAGCCTGTCAGCCTACCATACTGCTGCATCCATTTTCACTATTACTCAGATCCCAGAACTTGCTCCTGGGAAAGGTACATTCCTCCTGTTTTTAGATATATAGTCAGTAGTTTCTCTATTACATTTTCTGTCAGATATGATGCTAATTTAAGCAAATAAGGTCCACTTTCCAAGTTATATCAAGAGCAAAATTCTCTTTGATCAATATTCTTTCTCTAGGTATTTTATTCTTGCCTTCATCAGCCAGATTTGCTCTGAAATAAAAACAAACTTCCTGCAATATACTACATTTTGGAATAGTTGGTATATATCCCACCCCTTGTGGTCTTCAGAAAAAATACTCATGAATTAAAACTTACCTGGTTATGGCACTGACAGCTGGTGTTTCTGCTGTCTATGAATTATTTAGAGATTGCTACATTTGCAATACAAAAGAACTGCAGAGACCTGCATAATAACAAACAAAGCAGAAAATCTGACCTTATTATGTGGAATAAGTAAAGGTAAGTCTTCAGGTATCAAAAACACAGATACAATACTTTATGCTGTTGGCAGAAGCTATAATGTCTACAGTAAACTATGGTCTTCTTGCAGTGCTCACAAAAAACTTGTATTTAATCACATCCACAAATTTAGACCTTCTACCTTCTTCAAGGAAACCGGCAGCTACCAAAATGTTAGCGTAGTTTGGATAGTACTTCCCCATCCATCGGTGTTATCTGTATAAAATAGTTGTAAGTCATTGGAGTCTCATGCTTCTGCTTACTTTTAACTGCTAATCCTCATTCTCTTCACCAGACACTTTTTTACAGGCAAAACTATCTCAAGACTTCTGATCACCACTATATAGAAAAAATGTAGAGAAACTGGGAAGGATCCAGAGGTGAGCGACAAAAATGATTGAAGGGATGGAATGCAAGCAATATGAGCAAAGTCTGAAGAAACTGTAGATGTTTTGTTTGGACAAGAGCAGATTAAGGAGGGGACATGATAGCAGTCTTCAAATACTTGAAAGGCTGCCATAAAAAAATGGAGAAAATGTTCTCTCTTGCCAAATTGGAACGGACAGGAGGCAATGGGTTAAAAATAAAGATTAGATTGAATCTCAGCAAAAACTTCCTAACTGTAAGAAAAGTAGGACAATGGGCCAAACTGCCTAGGGAAGTCATGGAATCTCCTTCACTGGAGGTTTTTAAAAAGAGGCTATATCGTGTGATACAGCCAGAGAGAGTGGGAGAGGGGCGATATATAAGCCCAAGGCTAATTAAGACGTGGTCCCTGTAGATTAGAGAGGGTTGCTACAGGTTAATTGGAGCACCTGTAGTCAATTAAGGCCCTGTCAGGAACCTAATAAAAAAAACTGCTTCAGGCAGAGAGGGTGGAGTGAGGAAGGAGAGAGGAGTGGAGTTTGGAGGTGTGTTACTGACAATTGAAAGACCAGAAAACCGGAGGAAGGGAGACCCTTCCCAGCAGGGCAGGGAGACTCCCTCCCCCAGCGACAAGGACCGAGGGTAACCCTACCCAATGGGGAAGAGGGTAAGAAACCTGCAGGGGTTGAGAGGGGCTGGGACTCAGAATGAGGAGTAAACCCAAACCTCTTCCCTGCTTCCCTCTTCTGCCACTGTCCCGGGTCACTAATGGGGCCCTCTGCACCCCAAGAGCAGGGGTAAGGGGTGGTGCCCGAGCCACCACCACCACCAAGAAAAGCACAGGACCCACCATACCAGCATTGGCCATTTTGCCACAATAGACATCGGTTTTGGATGGTTTAGACACAATATTGCATCTTGGCAGGGGGTTAGACTAGATGATCCTTGTGATGCCTTCTAACCTTGTAGTTCTGTGACTCTATATATTTCTAAGATTAATAGTAGACAACCCTCTAAATTCTGGGAATTTGGTTTGTGTTGATAAGCAGTGTTAAGCTTAGATACCCCAAACCACTTCCATCTCGATATCAGACTAGAAAGCACACGAGAAGTTGTCATGAGTCTGGGCAATTCCTGATTCTGGATTGATTGGAAATACTACAAGAAAAGCTTTATCATGGAAATTTAGTACTGGTACTTGCAAGCTAAACCAGGAAGTACAAAGGTGCATGAAAAAGAGCAAAACATTAATCTTCAACATGGACCCTGAAAATATGCTCATCTCAGGTTCAGTTCGACTTTGGGGTGAGGTTTAGATAGGAGAGATTTTGATTAGTTCATCACCATTTTCAACATGCCTGCCTTTTGCTACCACTTTGAAATGGACCAAATAGTCTCATAGACTGCTAAGCTTCAATGAAAACCTGCATTCAGAAAAACTCAAGTTGTTTTGAGTCTCTGTTTTAATTATGAGAGTAGACTTAAGTATTCATTACAAATTTAGCTCATTCTTTAATTAGTGATTTACTGGCAGAAACCATGACTTGTTTATGAATATATTCTTTTTTCCCCAGATATTACTGAACAATTCACCAAATAGTTTTTTGCTTACGGAGGGCTTCTCTAGTACGCCTGATGGAGTTCCCTATCAAAAAAATTAAAATTCTGCACCAAAAAAATATTATGCACTTAATATTTTAAAATTCTGCAAAATTCTGCATATTTTATTTATAAGAATAACACTATATAATCACACCAATTTTAATTATGTTGGCAATTTATTTCAAAATACCTGTCAGCAAGTATGCCTGTAACAATACAAACAACAAAAAAGATTCAGAAAATGTTTTTTGACAGATTCCTTACTAGGTATATTAATACAGAACTTGAGTAATAATTCATTTAAACCACAATACAAAAACATATTTCCTACACCCCTCAGAAGCAGTGCAAAAGCTTGGGGGAGTCAGGGGTAATGGAGGAGCTAAGGGAGAGGAATGTAATTGCTGGGAAAGAGCCTGGGAATGAACCTGGAGGGTTGTTGGGTGTGGGTGGGAAAAGTATGGAACATAGTTTTTTCTTTGGGGGGGGAGGGAATTGATAGGAAGTTGAGGAGCCTCCTCCATGCAGACCCTGGCTGACCCCTAGCCTCACCCATTCAGTCAGGCACATCTGCTCATCCCCATGTGTCCCTGCACTCCCCTCCCCTGTGCCCATGCATCCTCCCGCCCCCTGTTCCTGCAACCCAACTCCCATTCAGCCCTCACCCCAGTCTGTCCCCCTCCACTAGCCCATCTGAACACTGAGGAAAAGCAGGATGTTATGAATTTTATTTGGGAATGTATTTGTCCTCTTCCTTTCATTCTGTCACCTCAAATAGCAAAATCAAAGGAAAAATGACATTTTACATTAGATCCCTGTTCAGACAACAAGCCAGATTCATCCCTGAGGTGACTTTCATAGAGTTTTACCAGGGTTGAATTTGACCCATACACTTAGGATAATAGTAATTCTGCTATCCTACATGTTATACACGAGAGGGGCTTCAAAGCATTCCTGTTTAACAGTAGTTTGGTGAGATCAGACTCTGACTTTTAGGTTCTTCACTCATTGAAATGAATAGGACAACTACTCCCAAAGAATAAGTGTGGCAGAATTAGGTCTTTAGTCTTTTCATTCATCCCTTCTATAACCATTTCATTTTCTCTCTTCTCAAGTGTGAGTTAACCAAGTGAAAATACAAAGAAATATTTTTCCCTTTAATCCATGTTGCTAAGTATTGATATGACCTTTATGATTCCTTTTGTCTGAAAAATTTGACAGCTGGTCCTGAATTATACTAGCCTCTGAAATGATTCAGAACTCTGGTTTATTCATACTGGGAACATTCACTGAGACTTAGTGTTATCACTGTAGTTTCCCTTAGGGATGGATAAAACAGTTCAGATCATATGAGACCCCATGGCCCCAAGCCTACCCTTTGCATAGTTTAAGAACCAAATCTGAACAGGAACTTTTTGAGGTTATTTGAAATGTTCAGTGACACTAAAGCTGTAAGTGATGGAAACTTCATGCATGCTTGATCTGTTGAGGTTTCCAGCTCATCTTTGAAGGTTGGATGCTTTTCTGAAATGGAGCCAAGTTTCTAATCTTTGAAGGTTGAGTTTCCCCAGTTCCTCATTCCCATTCTCACACTGAATGAAGTGGACAATGTTATCTTTGTTACATCACAATGATGCCTTTATCCCCCAATGGTTTGGCAGAGATGGAGAGCTGCTGGGTGAATCTGAGTTTTGGGAAGACAGAGGCAATACCATTGCAGGAGTGGGGGAGCATCTTGAAGAATTCACCCCCACAATATCTGTCATGAAGAGGACGCTGTGGTCCTTGGAGTGATGTGGGTCCAGGAGCAGATGTGATGGTGGACAAGGCACCATTGGGAGAGGGCATATTGAGCTGTGGAGCTAATCTCCAAGATGGCCAGCAGGAGGCACCAGTGTGGAGCCCTGTCACAGACCTATTCAAATTTAGGCCCTGATCTTGCAGACACCTACACAGATGTGGAATGTTACATACATATATAACCTCACTGAGCTTGAATGCATAGCATTAGTCAGGTGTACATGTCTGAAGGATCATGGCCTTGAATTGGAATATCAATAATCTTGGTCAACAAATCATGCATGAACCATTCTAATAGACATGGTAATCACTACTAGAGTTGGAAGATCCATGGTCTATAACTTTTATGGATATTACTAGGTAACTTTGGACCTAGTTTGAGTGAGAGTGAAGGAGGTGCGTTATTAAGCTTTGTTAACTTTCCCTAAAGACAAATGGTTTGATAAGAAAAAAAATACATATTTTTACTAATATGAATTGCTTCCTTTTTTATCTTCCAAGACTCTTCTTATACATTCTGCTTAATAAATTATTGTAATTGGGCCATTCTAATGAACCAATGCAATATAGAAAATGTGCCACGTTATTAGGGGTGAGGAATCCCATTAGTAAAATGATTGCAGTGCTAATCCTTCCATGCCTGTTTCAGGTAACGTCTTGTGTACTGCTTCTATTGTCTGTTCTAATTTTCATTTAAGCCAGTATGATGCACATTAGATATGCTGACAGGAAATAGGAAATCACTTGAAGATAATGACAACGAAAAAAAAAATTAGAGCCTTCAAGTGCTAGAATTCATTTCTAATATATTTTCATAGGAAAAAACATCTGAACAGAAGTATTTTTCAGTGAGAGATTATTCCAGTAGTATGTGACCATGTGCCACATTTAACAAGAAAACTTTACCCATTTCTGAATATTACTTTTTTTTTTTTTTTTTTGAAAATGATTTCCATTGTCATTTGGGACATGTTTTTTCCTCAATTAAAAAAAAATAATTAGAAAATGTAAGCAGTCTGGAAAAGTACCAAATATTAAAACTAAATATATACATGACAGGTGTCCACAGATCAAGATCCTGAAAACCCTTTCTCATGGAGATAGTCCCAGTGCAATCACCACCTGATATAGCCTATTGCCATCAAGTGCTTAAAGATTAACTTCAAAAGAAAAATAAGCCTTTCCCAGTTCAATTATAATTATAAGACTAGAATCAGCAGTGAAGCAACAACAGAAATTGAAACACAGCTAGAAGAAAATTAAAAACAACTAACCAGAAATGTTTTTTTAATTAACTGTTAGTTGGGGTTTGTGAATTGAGGTGGGGAAGGCATTTGAATTAATAGGTGCAAAAGGCGAAATGAGTTAGGTTTTTCCTTTGATTAATAACATCATTTAGCAAGATTCAGGGCACGTGTACTATCTAAACAGCCCAGCCGAATTGCTGCCGTGGGACACGGACTCCTGCCCCATTTTAAATGCCGCCCCAAGCACCTGCTTGGAAAGCCGGTGCCTGGAGGCGGCCCTGCTTTTAGCAACCAAATGCAATGATTCACTGCTCCATAGTCACCCCTTACTTGGGATGCCCCCTTATTCCTCTGGATGATTTACTTGTAGCAGTATGGGGGAGGTAGAGCAGCTTCCATGGGGCCAGTACTCCTCCACCCTTCCCACAGCCAGCACAGTTCTGTGCAGCTGAGCCAGCATGGAGACAGATACGGGAACTGCATCAAGAGTAGGGCTCGCACAGATTACCACCACATGGAACAGGGGGTAACCAGCAGCAGACAAGTTCATGGTGTGTCCATAATTCCCTTGCTCGTATTCTAGCACTTAATCTTTGTTTAGCAGCTTTTGTATTAAAAGAAATGGAGCACAAAACTACACACCTGCTGAACAGTTGATTAAACACTATTTGATTTCTGGGCATCATTTGACTATTTAGTTCAATTCATCCCCATTAAGAAGAATTGATGCTATCAAGTAACAATTATGACTATGCACTGTTATTAGGCTAAATGATTTTCCTAGAAGATGTCCTAATAAAGTAGCCATCACAGGATCTTATATTCTTCTTAAATAGAGTAGAAAGTAATATTTTACATATATGTAGCACTTTTTATCCAATGAACTTCAGTGACATCTGGGATGAAGAGCAGCAGCCAATGTTGTACAACCAATGCTTGGACATGGGGAAACTTTATTCAGTGACTTCAGGGCAAATATCCAAACAGGACAGACAGACACAGCTACAAGATTTAAGGTCTGTTAAACTGGGATGTTTGCTATAGGCATTTTTTTATCTACCTTATAGTTGAAGGCTTCAACCAAAGAGACTTTTGAAACTTTCTATACACAAAAAGAACAGGAGTATTTATGGCACCTTAGAGACTAACAACTTTATTAGAGCATAAGCTTTCATGGGCTACAGCCCACTTCATCGGATGCATAGAATGGAACATATAGTAAGAAAATATATACACAGAGAAGGTGGAAGTTGCCATACAAACTGTAAGAGGCTAATTAATTAAGATGAGTTATTATCAGCAGGAGAAAAGAAACTTTTGTAGTGATGATCAAGATGGCCCATTTAGACAGTTGACAAGAAGGTGTGAGGATACTTAATATGCGGAAATAGATTCAATATGTATAATCTATTTCCCCACGTTAAGTATCCTCACACCTTCTTGTCAACTGTCTAAATGGGCCATCTTGATTATCACTACAAAAGTTTCTTTTCTCCCGCTGATAATAGCTCATCTTAATTAATTAGCCTCTTACAGTTTGCATGGCAACTTCCACCTTCTCTGTATGTGTATGTATATATCTTCTTACTATATGTTTCATTCTATGCATCCAATGAAGTGGGCTGTAGCCCACGAAAGCTTATGCTCTAATAAATTTGTTAGTCTCTAAGGTGCACAAGTACTCCTGTTTTTTTGCGGATACAGACTAACACGGCTGCTACTCTGAGACCTGTCTCTAGTCACAGACATTAGATATTGGTGACCTGAACATAAGAATGTCTATACTGCATACGACCAAAGGTCCATCTAGCCCAGTATCCTGTCTTCTGACAGTGGCCAATGCCAGGTGCCCCAGAGGGAATGAACAGAACAGGTAACCATCAAGTGATCCATCCCCTGTAGCCCATTCACAGCTTATGGCAAACAGACTAGGGACACCATCTCTGCCCAGCCTAGCTAATAGCCATTGATGGACCTACCCTATATGAACTTATCTAGTTCTTTTTGGAACCTTGTTATAGTCTTGGCCTTCACTACATTCTCTGGCAAAGAGTTCCACAGATTGACTGTATGTTTTAAGAAGTACTTCCTTGTGTTTGTTTCAAACTGCTACCTATTAATTTCATTTGGTGACCCCTAGTCTGTGTTATGAAAAGGAGTAAATAACACTTCCTTATTTACTTTCTCCACACCAGTCATGATTTTATAGACCTCTATCATATCCCCCTTAGTCGTCTCTTTTCCAACGTGAAAAATCCCAGCCTCATCAATCTCTTCTCATATGGAAGCTGTTCCATACCCCTAATTGTTATTGTTGCCCTTTTCTGTACCTTTTCCAGTTCCAATACAGAAGAATATTAGATTTATGAACACCCCAGAAATGGATGTTTGTAACTCTGAAATGTTCATAAGTCTGAATGAAACATTATGGTGGTTGTTTCAAAAGTTTACAGCTGAACACTGACTTAATACAGCTTTGAAACTTTACTATGCAGAAAAACAATGCTGCTTTTAACCATTTTAATTCAAATGAAACCAGCACAGAAACAGTTTCCTTACTTTGTCAACTCTTTTTTAAAACTTTCTATTTATTTTTCTAATAGTTTATGTTGAACAAAGTACTGCACTATATTTGCTGGGTTATTTGTTTTTTTTGTCTCTGCTGCTGCCTGACTGTGTATTTCCGGTGCCAAATTAGGTGTATGGTTGACCGGTCAGTTTGTAACTTTGGTGTTCATAACTCTGAGGTTCTACTTCATATCTTTTTTGAGATGGGCAACCACATCTGTACGCAGTATTCAAGATGTGGGTCTACCATGGATTTATATAGAAGCAATATGATATTTTCTGTCTTATTACCTATCCCTTTCCTACTGATTTCCAACATTCCGTCAGCTTTTTTGACTGTTGCTGCACATTGTGTGGATGTTTTCAAAGAACTATCCACAATGACTCAAAGATCTCTTTCTTGAGTGGTAACAGCTAATTTAGTCTCCATCATAAGCCACTAAGCCATCTTCTCCAGCAGCATCAAAACTCAGGATCTGTATTGCTAGAGGGAAGGGAATAAGTGGAAGCATCTGAAAGGATGTACACACTATGATCTGTGGGGTTGGGTGCGCCCATCCCCTGTCAACTTGACAGGCTCCCAAATGCTTCCTAATGAGGAGGGATCCTTCACAGAAAGCTCCACTAAGTGAACGATACAAAGATTTCTGGGCCCATCATCCCCCCTAGTATGGGTGTTGCCATGGACGATAATGAACTGACCCAAGGTCACTTTCAGAATTGATATTGCCTAGTGACCAACAGATACAATACATACTCACATGTCTCTCTGCCATGCATCTCAAGAAATCCAGGTAGCAAACAGCACTGGCTGCTATCTAATACACCAGCAGCTTTCCAGTTATTTATTCAAATTATTCTTTAATTTGAATTACAATTGAATTTTTTACATGACCAAGATTAACCAGGTCTGCCTTTAAAGAACTGAACATTCTTATCAAGTAAAGCCTGACTATAAAATAATTGAATTGAGTATTCTTATCAAGTTTTCTGGATGCTTGTTCTCATGAGTTCAAACAGTGGTAACTTAGTATGCAACAGTCTCTCTCTTGAGCAGCAAAAAGAATCAGTCTTTTGTCAGGATCCAGCCCCACCAGTGCATTAATTTTCCCCTCACAAACTGCCTCGTCTCAAAATTTTCAGCTTGATTTATGACTGCCTACTAGAGCTGGAAACTACTTATATGTTAGAAGTAAAGAACAAACAATAACAAATACCTAATACTTCACTATAAAATTTGTCACATTTTATGTTCACAATAAGGCTTAATTGAGAATACAAAAGAAAATTTGAAAACAGCATTCAGAAAAAAAGCAAACTTGCACACTCATCCTTAAAACTGTTAGCCAATATGCATAACATAACAACACCAATAATTTTGGTAAATGAGAGAATGATATAAATTTTCCCAATAGTTGCAAATAAAGTATTGGAATAAGCTTGTTTATATAAATCTGGCTTGCAAAATCATCACAAAAAATTATTAGGTTTACTAAATCTGCTTGCTCAGCTTTACCATGATGGCTGATGGTAAAGAACAAAACTAATGGTATCTTAGTCATCCATTAAAACAAAAATTACTCATCCCTGGCAAGCTGGTGAGGAAAAAATGTCAAGGCTGAAATAAATAAATATTGTCTGTGTATATAAATGACATGAGTGTTTAGACAGATATGAGATCAGGCTGTGCCACCAAGTTTGGATACAAATCAGAACTTCCTCATAATTTTGGGTGTGTTTATATCCAGGGGCCATTGAACCCAGGGGCCATTGAACCCAGGCCATAAGTAAATAGTGGAGATAACAAATGAAAAAAACAGAAAGGAGTCAAACAGGAAAACTCAGGGAATCTGAAGAGGACACAGAGCAGAGAACATTTGACAGCGCCCACTGCTACCCAAAGGCATCCAAGGGTATGTCTTCACTACCCACCAGATCGGCAGGCAGCAATCGATCTAGCGGGGATCAATTTATCACGTCTATTCTAGACGCAATAAATCGACCCCCGACTGCTCTCCTGTCGACTCCTGTACTCCAGCGCTATGAGAGGCACAGGCAGAGTCAACGGGTGAGCGGCAGTGGTTGACTCACTGTGGTGGAAACAGCATGGTAAGTCGATCTAAGTACGTCAACTTCAGCTACGTTAGTCACGTAGCTGAAGTTGTGTAACTTAGATTGATTCCCCACTTCCCCCATCCCCCCAGTATAGACCAGGGCTAAGAAGTCAGTGGAATCTACCCAGAGGAACTGTGCCCAGTGACATGGTCAAACAAGGGACTGGTAATAGGCCCTGAGTCACAGAGTACCCCCAGTCCAGCATCCTTCTCCTTAAATAATGGATGGCCATCTTGGCCAGTGCCAGGAGGAAGTAACTAAGTAGGTCCCATCATTTTGTGAAGCTATGGATGGGGTCTGCATAGATCAGGCGGTGCGGGGAAAAGTGCAGCCAGAACCTCAGTAAGAGTCTCTGGAGGAGCTGGAAGAGGGGATGCAACCTGGCCCATCCTACATACATGTGTGAAACACAGCAGGGAAAATGAAAGAAGGATGAAAGTCGGGCAGAAGTTGGTTTCTATTTTCAGTTGGAATGTGTTGGAGGACTCCATAGAGGGAAATCTGCAAGCCCTGGCCCTGAAAGAAAGGTGAACATACAAAGGCTGTGGAGCCTGGAAAGACGGAGAAATCGTAGAGCCTGATAAGACTATAGCCACATATTTAGCCCAGGACAGGGCTGTGGGAATGACTGCTGCTGGTAGGCTGAGGTAGGAAGTGCCCAGGTAGGTAGCAGGGGGTGGTCTGAATAGATAGTCCTGGCCTGTTCAGTACAGAGTCCTTGGGCTGTGGGCTGGAACTCAGAGGAGAGGGAGGGCCTGGGTTTCTCTACAGCTATCACGGACGTCGTGTGAAGCCCTCGTTAGAAGGGATGATGACTCTGAAGGGTCTGAGACAGGAAAACATAAACACTAGGGGCTGGAGACCTGATGCAAGGACATGGGACTCTGTTACCCTGGATGGAATCGGACTATAAATAAATTGGTGGGAGGGAGAAAAGTTAGACCACTGCAGGGCCAGAGCAGCTGTCAAAAAGGGGTGCCTGTTATGCAATGCCCAGCTATGGGGAAGGGGGTGTGCCAAGCATGAATCCTTTCTTCTGGACAAAGTACCAACTCTCCCTCTCTGGGGTTAATAGTCATAAAACAATTGCAGAAAACAGTACTTCCTTTGGCTGTGCGTATTAACCTCACCGTCTAGTTCAGGAAATATTTTGGTTTTGCAGGCAATATTTTACTTCTACTCTTGGAAATGGTAATATTGCAATAATATTCACGCATATATGAACTTTTACTGACATTGACTAGTATTAAAAATAACTTAGGCAGCAGTGACAAAACTAGATTCACCACACCTCAATGAGACATGGGCTTCAGGTGAAGCCATAGGTTAAAACTTTAGTAATTGTTATTATTACGATAAAATAGCTTCACAAAATGGAGGTTTATCTTCTCTAACAGTTCAAATTAAGATCTACAGCAAGCATATAATTATCCTACACATGAGTGGAATCAGATATTCAAACAGATGCCATTGTATATATAGATACATTATTTCCACAGCATATAATTTTCAGATCAGCCACATCAATGGTAGAACTGGGTTAGGGATACAGAGGGTAATTATTATTTACCTACTTTTAACTCACCAAAGATTTATAATTTCCTCTTGCTTCAATAAATATTTTTTCTCTCAGAACCTGCATCACTTCAGAGGAATGATGTGGTGCAATTTTATTTTTTAATGCACTATTAAAAGCTGTGCATCTGCAGGAGAATAAAAATGTGTTAGTTTTGTAAATTAATGTTAATCACAGATGTATTGCTTTTGAACTGTGCTGGATCAGCAGCTCTAGAGACTGACATCTTTTACTGAAAAATAGAAAAGCTATATTTCCAACCCCAAGCCTTCAAGGAGGCCTCAGAAAACCCCAATCATTTGTTAGAAAATCATGAGATTGGTCTAAAAATCACAAAAATATTTTTGAAAAATATTTTTTGGTTTTTCTTTGCCTTCTGACTTCTCAGCCAGTAGGGTGCTCTTGGGTCATGTTTGGAAGCTTTTCTTCTAAATGAGTGGTTCTCAAACTTATTTGATAGCACTCCCCTTTTTTATGTCTGTAGTAGTTTAGCCCACCCTGCCACACAAGTACATATACCAATAAAAAAAATCAACATGCAACTCTCACTAAATATTAAAAACAGAACCATTTAAGTATATAGTAAGGTAACATTTTAAATGAGGTACTGCTTACGGGCATTGCCATCCTTACTTCTCCGCTGCTGCTGGCAGCCGCTCAGCCTTCAGAGCTGGGCGGCCAGAGAGCAGCAGCTACTGGCCGGGTACAAAGCTGTGAAGGCAGTGCCATCAGCAGCAGAAGCACAGAAGTAAGCTTGGCATGGCATTGAATATTCATTGCTGTGGGTACAATGTGTGCAGTAATTTTTTTTCCCCAAAAAAGTTTCTCACACATCCCAGAATACGTTCTGTTCCCCTCACATTTCACTTCCATGCTCATTCAGTTCTCATTCAACAGATGTCTCTGCTGAGTCTGCCAACATGGGATTCCACTGAAGCCATTTGTAGTCTTGGTGAGGTGGACATGTGTACATTGAGAGCTAGATTGAGACCATTAAACTTACAAAGTCCCCAAAACAACCTATGTTAGTAAAAGTAGCCAAAAAAAGAGACAAATGTGGAGTTGAGCAGGTGTGTGAGACTCATAAGCCAAGATCTTAAAACGTATTTAGGCATCCAATTCCCAATAAAATCAATTTCAAGTGAAACTCCCATCAAGTCAGGCATTGAAATATGTTTGAATATCTGGGCCACAGCTCCTTGGTAATTTATATTGGGAGAATTTACCTATGATTAACTTCATATAAGGTTATTTTTACAGGGTTGTCCTAATGTTTTCATGCTGACAACAGGCATGTGTTGGGACCATACATTTATGATATTCAGATTTATATTCTAAGCATTGGGGCACTATTTGTGATAGAGCCACTTCTGAATTAATATGTTGTGAAAAAGTTCTCTGTTGTTTCAACTATGGTGTTGGATTTTCAGCAATGTGTTCCTCAGTGAAGGAGCCACTGGAGAGCTGACAGAAATGCAGGAGGTCAGCAAAATCGCTATAGAAAGCACTACTCAATAAAGCATGCAGCACCATTTATGTTCACTTTTACTCCCAAGCCAAGTGCTTCTCTCTACTGGTATCCTTCAGATTGCAGTCTCACATTCGTAGTCATTTCCAATATCCTCTTCTTCTGTACATATATTGTCTGTATTCATGTCTGTAGACTTACATTACCTCTGTCCTTGACATAATATACACCTTTCACAGCAGAGTTGATTGCTGTAGTAATTGCCCTTTCGTGGATCTCTAAACTCAGTACATTCATAGAATCATAGAATATTAGGGTTGGAAGAGACCTCAGGAGGTTATCTAGTCCAATCCCTTGCTCAAAGCAGGACCAACACCAACTAAATCATCCCAGCCAGGGCTTTGTCAAGCCGGGCCTTAAAAATCCCTAAGGATGGAGATTCCACCACCTCACTAGGTAACCCATTCCAGTGCTTCACCACCCTCCCAGTGAAATAGTGTTTCCTAATATTCAACCAACACCTCCCCCACTACAACTTGAGACCATTGCTCCTTGTTCTGTCATCTGCCACCACTGAAAACTGCTGAGCTCCAACCTCTTTGGAACCCCCCTTCAGGTAATTGAAGGCTGCTATCAAATCCCCCCTCACTCTTTTCTTCTGCAGACTAAATTACCCCAGTTCCCTTAGCCCCTCCTCGTAAGTCATGTGCCCCAGCTCCCTAATCATTTGTGTTGCCCTCCGCTGGACTGTCTCCAATTTGTCCACATCCCTTCTGTAGTTGGGGGACCAAAACTGGATGCAATACTCCAGGTGTGGCCTCACCAGTGCTGAACAGAGGAGAATAATCACTTCCCTCGATCTGCTGCCAATGCTCCTACTAACACAGCCCAATATGCCATTTGCCTTCTTGGCAACAAGGGCACTCTGCTGACTCATATCCAGCTTCTCATCCACTGTAATCCCCAGGTCTTTTTCTGCAGAACTGCTGCTTAGTCAGTCAGTCCCCAGCCTGTAGCAGTGCATGGGATTCTTCCTTCCTAAGTGCAGAACTATGAACTTGTCCTTGTTGAACCTCATCAGATTTCTTTTAGCACAATCCTCTAATTTGTCTAGGTCACTTTGGATCCTATCCCTACCCTCCATCATATCTACCTCTCCCCCCATCTTAGTATCATTTGCAAACTTGCTGAGGGTGCAATTAATCCCATCATCCAGATCATTAATAAAGATGTTGAACAAAACCAGCCCCAGGACCGACCCCTGAGGCACTGTGCTTGATACCAGCTGCCATCTAAATATCAAGCCATTGATCATGACCCATTGAGCTCAACAATCTAGCCAGCTTTCTAGCCACCTTATAGTCCATTCATCCAATCCATTCAAGTCTTTTTAAAATATAATTTAGCTAACTATCACATTTTCCAGATAAAAAACATCCCTGTTCCCTGGGGCCAAGCCCACTGATTGTTTCTTACATTCTAAATGCAAGGTTTTCATGGAATAAGGTGCAGGATAATATGGAGCAAGTTTGAAGAATCTATTCCTCCGGTTTTGTTTGTGTGTGTAAGGAGAGAATCTGACCCATATGTATGTTCATTAGCTTTCCCTAAAGCCCTATAATACCTAGTCACAATAGGATTCAATGGGGAAAGATAAATTCTGTCAAATATATCACAACTACAGTACAGCCCCTATCTAAGGGTATATCTATACTGCAATAAATAAATAACAAAAGCATGGTATCAAGTCTTCAAACCTAGGTCAACTGACTTGTGCCTTCTGGGCTCACAATACAGGGCTAAAATTGCAATGTAGATGTTCCTACTTGGGCAGGAGCTCAGGCTCTGAGACCCATCCCCCTACTGGGTTTCAGACCTTGGGCTCCACTCTGAGCAGGAACATCAACACTGCTATTTTTAGCCCCGTAGTCCGAGTCCCAAGAGTCTGAATCAGTCGATCTGATTCTGAGACTCATTGCTGCTGGTATTTTTTTGGCACTGTAGACGTTCCCTAAGTCTCTTGTGCATGCTAACATCAGATGAAATCCTACAGTCTTCCCTCAATATTTACAGTGAAGTCAATAGCAGTTTTACTTGGATAAGACTTCAGGAGCCGTCCAATGTTGAACATATCTTTTTATTATAGCAGAGTGATTGTTCTGCTACTGTTAAGGTTAAAAACAGCTTTCTGTGGAAAGCTTGATTCTTCTAAAATCTGCATGGTTACTCTGATTGACTTGAAGTTTGGTGTGCCCCATGGAGGTATGCGGTTCAGTTAGTGACCCTAATTTGGGGCCATTGCACCATGGAGCTCCCAAGACAGTCCCTGGCAGTAAACAGTTTCTTAAACTTAACAGATTCTGGCACTCATAGAATCATAGAATACCAGGGTTGGAAGGGACCTCAGGAGGTCATCTAGTCCAACCCCCTGCTCAAAAACAGGACCCATCCCCAATTAAATCATCCCAGCCAAGGCTTTGTCAAGCTTGACCTTAAAAACTTCTAAGGAAGGAGATTCCACCACCTCCTTAGGCAACGCATTCCAGTGTTTCACCACCCTCCTAGTGAAAAAGTTTTTCCTAATATCCAACCTAAACCTCCCCCACTGCAACTTGAGACCATTACTCCTTGTCCTGTCCTCTTCTACCACTGAGAATAGTCTAGAACCATCCTCTCTGGAACTACCTCTTTGTGCTCACATATAGAGATCAAGCAGGGCTCAGATCATCACACCATGGTCTCAGATGCTCAAGGGTTACCCCGCTAGAGTGCAAGACACCCAGCAACACTTCAGAGGAAATCAAATTAAAATGTTATTTCAAAAAGAGTTTGCTTCTCCAGTTAGATGCTTGAGAATGCTTGTGTGCTTAATGGCTTCTAATGAGCATGTGCAGACAGAGAGGCTAGCAATTTGGAAACTTACCTTTCCATCAGAGAAGCTGGCTAGCTCTGAGGCTACACTGTGGTCATTAAATGTGAGCTGCAACCCAAGCCCTGTGTGTTCCAATCGATGGCAGAAACTGGAAGTAAATAGAGCAGGCCTATTGCTCCAATCTGCCTGTGCTAAAGGGGGATTTTTATTCTGGGGAAATGTGATCTGAGTACAGCAGAAGATGCTGAAACTATTTTTTAAAAGGAAAATGCTTGATGAAAGGGAAGGGTGATCGGGGGGGGTGTGAAAGAGTAGGTGGGAATGTGAGGGGGGGAAGGTTTGGGACACTGGAAAGGGGGACATGAGTGACTGGGGAATTGGATAATAGGGGCAGGGGTGCCTGTCAGCCCCACATTTCCCTCCCATGTGTGTGCCATTATCTGAAGACCGCCAGCCCATATACAGGGGTCTGACTACTCCTTTCCTGTTCTTCATTATATGAGCCAAGTTCTGGAGGGCTTGTCTCTCTGGGAGAGCTCTGAGCTCTTCACCCTACCCTCTCATGCAGCCTGGGAAGTGGGTTCCCTGTGCCATGGGTGGTTATTTCCCTTCCCCCCTGAATGCACCACACACTGTGTGTCCCTGATCATCAAGAGCAGTCTGACTCCTCCCCTCCCTGCCCCCCATGTAAGCCAGGTTCTGGAGGGCTTGCTTTTTTGAGGGGTATAAGCCTAAATCCTTATCCCCCATGTGGTCTGGTGGTTACCAGTGGTGTCTGAATCCCACTCCCTGTCCCTGTGTGAATATCAGGATCTGAGGAGGGCCTGCTGATCTATGGGATGTGACACCCCCCCTTCTTACCTGCCCCCCTCATGAGAGCCAGATTCTGGGGGGCTTGCCTTTCTGGGGGTGTCTGAGCCCTCTCCCTACCCCCCATGTGAATCAGGATCTGGGGAAGTCCTGCCTTCTGGATGGGAGCTTAGAACAGCCATACTCAGAGCAAGCATCAAGCCCACAACGAACATATTGAAAACTTTCCAGCACAGGGGAGGGGGGAACTGACATGAATGGAAAAGTTCACACCTCTCAGAACTATTCTTTCAGGCTGTATTCATCCCCATAGAGTATTCTCTTTCAGCTGAGAACATCTCCCTGAGATGAATGGGCTACTTAACACCTCTCTGAGCCAGGGCTAGATTAACCTTTTGTGGGTCTGGCACCAGATATATTTGTGTGCTCCCATGTAGTCATTATGGGCCTCTTCTGAGTGTGGGCCCAGTACTGAATCTCAGAAATATTTTTCATTTTGATCACACACCTCTGCATGACTATCTGCATTGCCATACACAGCTTCCTCAGCCCCCAGTTTTTCTCATTGAGCTGTAAACATGTGGGTTTACCAGTGTCCACAGTGAGCAGAACTTTCATAGTGATCAGGGGAACTCCCCACAGATTTATCTCTTTCCTCATTCAGGCCTTGTCTACACTGCCATTTTACAGTGCTGCAACTTTCTCGCTTAGGGGTGTGAAAAAGCAAGTTTCAGCACTGTAAAGTGCCAGTGTAGACAGTGCCCCAACGCTGGGACCTTTTCCCCTCATGGAGGTGCGGCAACTATACAGCCAAGGCAGCGCTGTAACTAGTGAAGACATACCCTTAGCCATTCTATAGCCATGTCTCCAGTACCACCCTATTTCACCAGCCACTCTATGTGGTCCTGGCCTCAGCTCAATAAAGTTCCACAGGCAGCAGATACCTGATCATTTCTGACAAATCCCTCTCCCCAGCACCCATCCTGCCATTTGAGCAAGCCACTTCCAAACACCATTTCTCCAGCCCTGGCTCAGTGAGCACTTAGCCCCTGAGAACCTGCAGTCACCAGCTTTCTTTTCCACTCTGCTCCCATCTACATGCTATTCCACTACCTGGTCACCACCACCTCTCCCCATGCTTGTTTCCCTTCTACCTTGGATGTGCTCCCAAGACAGTTGGTCCTATTCTCCCCCTGAAAACCTGACCTGCTTCTCCTTTCCCTGCTCCCCTTGATCATAGAATCATAGAATCATAGAATATCAGGGTTGGAAGGGACCCCTGAAGGTCATCTAGTCCAACCCCTGCTCGAAGCAGGACCAATTCCCAGTTAAATCATCCCAGCCAGGGCTTTGTCAAGCCTGACCTTAAAAACTTCTAAGGAAGGAGATTCCACCACCTCCCTAGGCAACGCATTCCAGTGTTTCACCACCCTCTTAGTGAAAAAGTTTTTCCTAATATCCAATCTAAACCTCCCCCACTGCAACTTGAGGCCATTACTCCTCGTTCTGTCATCTGCTACCATTGAGAACAGTCTAGAGCCATCCTCTTTGGAACCCCCTTTCAGGTAGTTGAAAGCAGCTATCAAATCCCCCCTCATTCTTCTCTTCTGCAGGCTAAACAATCCCAGCTCCCTCAGCCTCTCCTCATAAGTCATGTGTTCTAGACCCCTAATCATTTTTGTTGCCCTTCGCTGGACTCTCTCCAATTTATCCACATCCTTCTTGTAGTGTGGGGCCCAAAACTGGACACAGTACTCCAGATGAGGCCTCACCAATGTCGAATAGAGGGGGATGATCACGTCCCTCGATCTGCTCGCTATGCCCCTACGTATACATCCCAAAATGCCATTGGCCTTCTTGGCAACAAGGGCACACTGCTGACTCATATCCAGCTTCTCATCCACTGTCACCCCTAGGTCCTTTTCCGCAGAACTGCTGCCTAGCCATTCGGTCCCTAGTCTGTAGCGGTGCATTGGATTCTTCCGTCCTAAGTGCAGGACCCTGCACTTATCCTTATTGAACCTCATCAGATTTCTTTTGGCCCAATCCTCCAATTTGTCTAGGTCCTTCTGTATCCTATCCCTCCCCTCCAGCGTATCTACCACTCCTCCCAGTTTAGTATCGTCCGCAAATTTGCTGAGAGTGCAATCCACACCATCCTCCAGATCATTTATGAAGATATTGAACAAAACCGGCCCCAGGACCGACCCCTGGGGCACTCCACTTGACACCGGCTGCCAACTAGACATGGAGCCATTGATCACTACCCGTTGAGCCCGACAATCTAGCCAGCTTTCTACCCACCCTATAGTGCATTCATCCAGCCCATACTTCCTTAACTTGCTGACAAGAATACTGTGGGAGACCGTGTCAAAAGCTTTGCTAAAGTCAAGAAACAATACATCCACTGCTTTCCCTTCATCCACAGAACCAGTAATCTCATGATAAAAGGCGATTAGATTAGTCAGGCATGACCTTCCCTTGGTGAATCCATGCTGGCTGTTCCTGATCACTTTCCTCTCATGCAAGTACTTCAAGATTGATTCTTTGAGGACCTGCTCCATGATTTTTCCAGGGACTGAGGTGAGGCTGACTGGCCTGTAGTTCCCAGGATCCTCCTTCTTCCCTTTTTTAAAGATTGGCACTACATTAGCCTTTTTCCAGTCATCCGGGACTTCCCTGGTTCGCCACGAGTTTTCAAAGATAATGGCCAATGGCTCTGCAATCACAGCCGCCAATTCCTTCAGCACTCTCGGATGCAACTCGTCCGGCCCCATGGACTTGTGCACGTCCAGCTTTTCTAAATAGTCCCTAACCACCTCTATCTCCACAGAGGGCTGGCCATCTCTTCCCCATTTTGTGATGCCCAGCGTAGCAGTCTGGGAGCTGACCTTGTTAGTGAAAACAGAGGCAAAAAAAGCATTGAGTACATTAGCTTTTTCCACATCCTCTGTCACTAGGTTGCCTCCCTCATTCAGTAAGGGGCCCACACTTTCCTTGGCTTTCTTCTTGTTGCCAACATACCTGAAGAAACCCTTCTTGTTACTCTTGACATCTCTCGCTAGCTGCAGCTCCAGGTGCGATTTGGCCCTCCTGATTTCATTCCTACATGCCCGAGCAATATTTTTATACTCTTCCCTGGTCATATGTCCAACCTTCCACTTCTTGTAAGCTTCTTTTTTATGTTTAAGATCCGCTAGGATTTCACCGTTAAGCCAAGCCGGTCGCCTGCCATATTTACTATTCTTTCGACTCATCGGGATGGTTTGTCCCTGTAACCTCAACAGGGATTCCTTGAAATACAGCCAGCTCTCCTGGACTCCTTTCCCCTTCAAGTTAGTCCCCCAGGGGATCCTGGCCATCCGTTCCCTGAGGGAGTCGAAGTCTGCTTTCCTGAAGTCCAGGGTCCGTATCCTGCTGCTTACCTTTCTTCCCTGCGTCAGGATCCTGAACTCAACCAACTCATGGTCACTGCCTCCCAGATTCCCATCCACTTTTGCTTCCCCCACTAATTCTACCCGGTTTGTGAGCAGCAGGTCAAGAAAAGCGCCCCCCCTAGTTGGCTCCTCTAGCACTTGCACCAGGAAATTGTCCCCTACGCTTTCCAAAAACTTTCTGGATTGTCTATGCACCGCAGTATTGCTTTCCCAGCAGATATCAGGAAAATTAAAGTCACCCATGAGAATCAGGGCATGCGATCTAGTAGCTTCCGTGAGCTGCCGGAAGAAAGCCTCATCTACCTCATCCCCCTGGTCCGGTGGTCTATAGCAGACTCCCACCACTACATCACTCTTGTTGCACACACTTCTAAACTTAATCCAGAGACACTCAGGTTTTTCTACAGTTTCGTACCGGAGCTCTGAGCAGTCATACTGCTCCCTTACATACAGTGCTACTCCCCCACCTTTTCTGCCCTGCCTGTCCTTCCTGAACAGTTTATAACCATGCATGACAGTACTCCAGTCATGTGAGTTATCCCACCAAGTCTCTGTGATTCCAATCACATCATAGTTCCTTGACATCACCAGGACCTCCAGTTCTCCCTGCTTGTTTCCAAGGCTTTGTGCATTCGTATATAAGCACTGTTCCTTTCCTACTGGTGACCTCTGTTCCTTGAGGTTAACTTCAGTTTCTTTATCTATTCCTAGCTTAATGGCCCCCAGTAGTCACAGAGCCACCTGTAGCTTCTCTGGCTACAGCCATAGGGCCAATTGCCAGAGGCCAGCCTTAGATAGGTGCACCTACTAGCTGTGGGAGGGGTGGCAATTCTGAGGCTGAGCATGCTTGAACCTTGCAATGGCAGCTGTAGGCTGCAGTTAGGTGCTTCCCTACTCCAGGCCATGGCTTTAAGTGCCTGAGATGCCCATCACCTGCATCAGGGACCCCCAATTCCCATGCACTGAGCGGCTAACACATAGTAGTGTAGAAGGTACAGCCTGGATGATTTTGGAGGCTGGGGCACCAGGAGGTTCCCCACCCCGAGCAGCAGCTCTGCAACAAGCTCACACCACCCACCTCTGCTGTGGGAAACTATGAAGGCAGTGGAGTTACCCCATGTATAACCAGTTCACATGTGCAGAGGGAGGGCAGGAAGCCCCACAAGCTGAAGGGCAGGAGAGGGAAGTAGCCCAGGGGAAGGAACCACTAGTTCAAGTGGTTTACCGCTATCCCTAGGACCCCTGGGCTGGGACCCGGAGTAGAGGGCGGGCCTGGGTCCCTCCCTCTCCACTCCCCTCCTCTAGGACACTAGTGGGGCAGTTAATACCCCAGTTCAGGGGCAAGAAATGGTGCCCTGAACCCGCCCCCCCAAGAAGAGAAAGTGCGAGACCCACCATAGTAGTGCCAGCAATTTGCCACACTTAGAGACTGTCATAAATATAAAGGGAAGGGTAAACACCTTTAAATCACTCCTGGCCAGAGGAAAAACCCTGTCACCTGTAAAGGGTTAAGAAGCTAAGATAACCTCACTGGCATCTGACCAAAATGACCAATGAGGAGACAAGATACTTTCAAAGCTGGGGGTGGGGGGAAGGGTTCTCTCTGTCTGTGTGATGCTTGTGCCGGGACCAGAGCAGGAATGCAGGTCAGAACTCCTGTAAACGGTTAATAAGCAATCTAGTTAGATATGCGTTAGATTCTGTTTTGTTTAAATGGCTGATAAAATAAGTTGTGCTGACTGGAATGTATATTCCTGTTTTTGTGTCTTTTTGTAACTTAAGGTTTTGCCTAGAGGGATTCTCTATGTTTTGAGATTACCCTGTAAGGTATTTACCATCCTGAATTTACAGAGGTGATTCTTTTACTTTTTCTTTAATTAAAATTCTTCTTTTAAGAACCTGATTGTTTTTCATTGTTCTTAAGATCCAAGGGTTTGACAGTTGACAAGAAGGTGTGAGGATACTTAACATGGGGAAATAGATTCAATATGTGTAATGACCCAGCCACTCCCAGTCTCTATTCAACCCCAAGTTAATGGTATCTAGTTTGCATATTAATTCAAGCTCAGCAGTTTCTCGTTGGAGTCTGTTTTTGAAGCTTTTCTGTTGCAAAATTGCCACCCTTAAATCTTTTAGTGAGTGGCCAGAGAGGTTGAAGTGTTCTCCTACTGGTTTTTGAATGTTATGATTCCTGATGTCAGATTTGTATCCATTTATTCTTTTGCATAGAGACTGTCCAGTTTGGCCAATGTACATGGCCTAGGGGCATTGCTGGCACATGATGGCATATATCACACTGGTAGATGTGCAGGTGAACGAGCCCCTGATGGCATAGGTAATGTGATTAGGTCCTATGATGGTGTCACTTGAATAAATATGTGGACAGAGTTGGCATTGGGCTTTGTTGCAAGGATAGGTTCCTAGGTTAGTGTTTTTGTTGTGTGGTATGTGGTTGCTGGAGAGTATTTACTTCAGGTTGGGGGGCTGTCTGTAAGCGAGGACTAGTCTGTCTCCCAAGATCTGTGAGGGATCATTTTTCAGGTGCAAAGATCTACAGCAATGCCCCTCTGCCATGTACATTGGCCAAACCAGACAGTCTCTGTCCAAAAGAATAAATGGACACAAATCTGACATCAGGAATCATAACATTCAAAAACCGGCAGGAGAACACTTCAACTTCTCTGGCCACTCAGTAACAGTTTTAAAGGTGGCAATTTTGCAATAGAAAAGCTTCAGAAACAGACTCCAGACAGAAACTGCTGAGCTTGAATTAATATGCAAACTAGATACCATTAATCTGGGTTTGAATAGAGACTGGGATTGGCTGGGTCATTACACATATTGAATCTATTTCCCCATGGTAAGTATCCTCACACCTTCTTGTCAACTGTCTAAATGGGCCATCTTGATTATCACTACAAAAGTTTTTTTTCTCCTGCTGATAATAGCCCATCTTAATTAATTAGCTTCATACTCCACCTTTTCATGTTCTTTGTATGTATGTATATATATCTATATATATATCTATCTATATATATATCTTCTTACTAGATGTTCCATTTATGCATCCGATGAAGTGGGCTGCAGCCCACGAAAGCTTATGCTCAAATAAATTTGTTAGTCTCTAAGGTGCCACAAGTACTCCTGTTCTTTTTGCAGATACAGACTAATACGGCTGCTACTCTGAAACAAATATTAGTAGCTTTCAGCTTCAAATTGCTGTGTCAAAGCATCCCTGATACTTATGGCCCCACGCTGTGCCCCTCTAATAGCCCTGGTTTTTGGCTGTTTAAACTCAGCCTCCAGATGCTGAGCCTCTGCAGTCCAGCCCTGAGTGAAGCTTTCACCCTTCCCTTCACAAATATTATGGAGTGTAGAGCATGCGGCTATAAGCATAGGAATATTGTCGTCGGCCATGTCCAGCTTCCCATAAAGGCATCGCCAGAGGGCTTTTAAATGGCCAAATGCACACTCCACAGTCATTCTGCACTTCCTCAGCCTGCTGTTGAACTGCTCCTTGCTGCTGTCACGTTGCCCTGTGTATGGCTTCATGAGCCATGGCATTGAGGGGTAGGCGGGGTCTTCCAGGATCACAATGGGCATTTCCACTTCCCCTATGGTGATCTTCTGGTCTGGGAAGAAAGTCCCTGTTTGCAGCTTCTTGAACAGGCCAGTGTTCCAAAAGATGTGTGTGTCATGCACCTTTCCAGACCAGTCTATGTTAATGTCTGTGAAACGCCCACGGTGATCCACAAACATCTGGAGAACCATTGAGAAATACCCTTGCGATTAATGTACTTGCTGGCTAGGTGGTCTGGTGCCAGAATTGGAATGTGTGTGCCATCTCTCGCCCCTCTGCAGTGAGGGAAGCCCATTTGTGCAAAGCCATCCACAATCTCATGCACGTTGCCAAGAGTCATAGTCTTTCAGAGCAGGAGGCGATTAATGGCCCTGCACACTTCCATCAACATGACTCCAACGGTCGACTTTCCCACTCCGAACTGGTTATCGACCCATTGGTAGCAGTCTGGAGTAGCGAGTTTCCACAGTGCACCTCCCACCACATGCTTCTTCAGCGACAGGGCAGCTCTCATTCTCGTGTCCTTGTGCTGCAGGGCTGGAACGAGCTCATCACACAGTCTCATGAATGTGGCTTTCCTCATGTGAAAGTTTTGCAGCCACTACTCATCATCCCAGACATGCATCACGATGTGATCTCGCCATTTCTGAGCCCAAAAGTGGCGTTCCACTGTAGTCAGCACCTCCGTGAATGCCACAAGCATTCTCGTGTCATAGCTACTACGTGTGGTGAGATCAATGTCGCACTCCTCTTGACATTGTAGTTTAAGGAATAACTCCACTGCCGCTCGTGACGTGTTGATCAGTGCAAGCAGCATTCTGGTCAACAGTTTGGGATCCATTCCTGCAGCCAGAAAGAGGCAGGGCATGGCGTGCACTACACAAACCATTGAAAGATGGCACCAACTGCAGATGGAAGCACAGGGATTGCTGGGATGCCAAACAATGCATCACGGGGCATTGGGACATTACCCAAGATGCTCCGTGACCCCTTCCACCTTCCCACAAGTCTTTGTGGCAAAAGAGAAAAAGGTGCTCTGTGGGATAGCTGCCCAGAGTGCACTGCTCCAAATAGTGCCGCAAGTGTGAACACACTATTGCGCAGGCAGCTGTCAGTGTGAACACACAACAGCGGTTTTCCTTCGGTGCTCTCTGAGCGGAGCTGTAACTGCCGGCGCTGTAACTTCACAAGTGAAGACATGCCCTAATTCTGCATTAATCAAGTTTTTTGCTATTTAATATCTATAGATATTGCATATTTGAAATATTACATTTTAATATGCAAAGGCTAACGTATTAAAGTGAATTTTTAATCTTTACTGGACCTTTGGAATCATATATTTAATTTCACACTGTGATAAAACATTTTAATTTTGTATTCTCATTGTTATTCTGAAAATCTGGACTAGTACAGACATTTCAGAATCTTGCAGCAGGAGTCTATGATCACTAGACTGAAGTGATCGATTGCTCTAATTTAGCTTTTAAATCAAGGTGAATCAGATTTTCTATGATATCCTTCTACATGGGTTTTTAAAACCTAGTTTAATAGAAGTTGGAAAGAAACTCTGAAAAAGTACTTACTATATAAAAGAAGTACCTGAAATGCAGCAGGCCAGTTTCCTTCAAAACACTGGAGTCTTTGTTAAAAACAGGTTTCAGAGTAACAGCCGTGTTAGTCTGTATTCGCAAAAAGAAAAGGAGTACTTGTGGCACCTTAGAGACTAACCAATTTATTTGAGCATAAGCTTTCATGAGCTACAACTCACTTCATCGGATGCATACTGTGGAAAGTGTAGAAGATCTTTTTATATACACACAAAGCATGAAAAGATACCTCCTCCCACCCCACTCTCCTGCTGGTAATAGCTTATCTAAAGTGATCACTCTCCATTCAATGTGTATGATAATCAAGTTGGGCCATTTCCAGCACAAATCCAGGTTTTCTCACCCCCCACCACCATCACCACACACAAACCCACTCTCCTGCTGGTAATAGCTTATCTAAAGTGACCACTCTCCTTACAATGTTTATGATAACCAAGGTGGGCCATTTCCAGCCCAAATCCAGGGTTTAACAAGAACATCTGAGGAGGGAAGGGGGTAGGAAAAAACCCCACAGTATGCCAACATTTTTATGGCCAACATCCACCAATGTGATATATGCCATCATGTGCCAGCAATGCCCCTCTGCCATGTACATTGGTTAAACTGGACAGTCTCTACGTAAAAGAATAAATGGACACAAATCAGATGTCAAGAATTATAAAATTCATAAACCAGTCGGAGAACACGTCAATCTCTCTGGTCACGTGATTACAGACATGAAAGTTGTGATATTACAACAAAAAAACTTCAAATCCAGACTCCAGCGAGAAACTGTTGAATTGGAATTCATTTGCAAATTGGATACAATTAACTTAGGCTTGAATAGAGACTGGGAGTGGCTAAGTCATTATGCAAGGTAACCTATTTCCCCTTGTTTTTTCCTACCCCCCGCCCTCCTCAGACGTTCTTGTTAAACCCTGGATTTGTGCTGGAAATGGCCCACCTTGATTATCATACACATTGTAAGGAGAGTGATCACTTTAGATAAGCTATTACCAGCAGGAGAGTGGGGTGGGAGGAAGTATTTTTTCATGCTTTGTGTGTATATAAAAAGATCTTCTACACTTTCCGTAGTATGCATCCGATGAAGTGAGCTGTAGCTCACAAAAGCTTATGTTCAAATAAATTGGTTAGTCTCTAAGGTACCATAAGTACTCCTTTTCTTTTTGTTAAAAACAAATCCAATTAAAATAACAAATCAGGCCCATTTACTACACAAGGAATAATTTATTTCTCTTAGAGGAAAGATGTTTGCTACAATATGAATGGAAATAGGGTGGGGTTTTTTTTTGTGATTTTTCCATTTTTAAATCTAATTATATAAAAAGGTGCAAACTTTTAGTTAAAATGGACTTCTAAGGCACATGTGACCCCCACCTAAATCAATTGTAGTTGAAGCTGTGTTTAATTGAGAGCAGATGTTGACTAACTGTGTTCAGGTTAAAGTTAATAACTCTGCAGAGATCACTGGAGGCAGAATTGCCCCTTACTGGGTACATATAAATGACAATGAACCAGGCTGCCCTAGTACAGCCTAGATTAGAACTTTTAGCCCAGGGGTGAGCACACATATCTGGGCTGTAAAAAAAAATCAACTGCAATTCCCCCTCCCCTCTTAAGAAGGGAGCAAGGATTTGAATGGGGGGTATGCTATCTTTCAGGGGAAAGCATTCTAAGGACTGAGCTATGAGATATTATGATTTAGAATTTCTTCCGTTTCTCCTGTTGTAGCTGTTCCACTGTGGCTAGCTAAAGAAAATGTGATTGGAGCAGGGCAATTTGACCCACAGTCTCCTGCCTCCCGCCAAGGTGGGTACCAACAGAATCATTCTCTCTCTCTCTCTCTGTCTCTCCCCGCCCCCCGCCCAATCATTTTTTCTATAGCTAGTTTCATCCTGAGTTCTTATACATTGATGACTCATAACATGCTTGACAATAGCATCCAATGCTATAAAGAAGCACCCCTTTGGCAACTGCCGGGAGCATTGCTAAAAGCCCCCAAGGAAGTCATGTCCAAGTCATGTCCAGTAGACTTCAGCACAGAAGGAAGATAGTTGTGAAATGCATGACTGGAAGGTCAGGGGTGGGGAGATAATTGGAAGAAAAGTGGAAAATCCCAGAAGACCCCACCCAAAAAATACAAAGAGAAAAAGAATATTGATGGACTAGAACAGACAGCAATATCAGGAACATTGCTTTGTATAAAATAGTGACAAGACCAGAAAAAGGGGTTTATTTTTAATTTCAAGTACAAATAGACCCAAGCCACAGAGTTTAAATGTGGATCTCGATTCAAATTTCCACAAAGTTCAGGGATGTTCAGATCCAGGATTTTGAATTGGTCTCATCTTTAGTTTCAAGTAGAACACTGAGTTTTCCTGGCATGGCGCATAACTACGGTAGGACACCTACTGTGTTATCTTATGTCCTCTAACTATTAGGCTGTGTTCATTTATACTGGACACTTCCAAAGCAGTTGTGATAAACAGTGAATCATAGAACCATAGGGTTAGAAGGGACCACAAGGGTCATCTAGTCTAACCCCCTGCCAAGATGCAGGATTTGTTGTGTCTAAACCAGAGGTGGGCAAACCACGGCCCACAGTCCACATCCAGCACATGGGACCGTCCTGCCCGCCCTTGAGCTCCCGGCCGGGGACGCTCTCCCCCAGCTCCTTCCTCCACTGCCCCCCCTCCTCTGCAGCCACGCTGCCATGCAGGCAGCACTCTGGGTGGTGGGGTTGCGCGTTCCTGCGGGGCAGCGCGGCAATGTGTCTGGCTCCGGCCAGGCGGCATGGCTGCCAGACATGCTGCTCTGAGCGGCATGGTAAGGGCGCCGGGGCTGGGGTGAGAGGTCCCGGGGGGCAGTCAGGGGATAGGGAGCAGGGGAGTTGGATAGGTGTGGGAGTCCCGGGGGGCCTGTCAGGGGCAGTTGGATGGGTGGAGGTTCATGCTGGGGGGGGTGGTCAGGGGACGGGGAACAAGGGGAATTGGATGGGTGTGGGAGTCCCGGGGGCCTGTCAGGGGACAGTGGTCTGGATAGGGGTCGGGGCAGTCAGGGGACAGGGAGCAGGGGGGGGTTGGATAGGGGGTGGGATCCCAGGGGGGCGGTTAGAGGTGGGGGGTCCCAGGAGGGGGAAGTCAGGGGACAAGGAGCATGGGAGGTTGGATGCGTGAGGGGTTCTGAGAGGGGCAGTCAGGGGCAGGAAGTTGGAAGGGTCAGATAGGGGGAGGGGGCCAGGCTGTTTGGGGAGGCACAACCTTCCCTACCGAGCCCTCCATATAGTTTTGTGACCCCAATGTGGCCCTCGGGCCAAAAAGTTTGCCCACCCCTGTCCTAAACCATTCAAGACAGGTGGATATCCAGCCTCTTTTTTAAAACCCCAGTGAAGGAACTTCCACAACTTCCCTAGGCAGTCTGTTCCATTGTCTGACTGTTCTTACAGGTCAAAAGCTTTTCCTGAGATTTAATCTAAATCTGCTATGCTGTAGTTTGAACCCATTGCCTCTTGTCCTGCCCTCTGTGGCAAAAGAAAACAAATTTCTTCCACCTTTTTTATGTCAGCCTTTCAAATATTTGAAAACTGCTATCACATCCCCCCTTAATCTCCTATTTTACAAACTAAACATACCCAGTTCCTTCAGCCTTTGCTCATATGGCTTGCATTCCATCCCTTTGATAATCTTTGTGGCTCACCTCTGGGTCCTTTCTACTTTCTCTACATCCTTTCTATACATTTGTGACCGGAACAAGACATGATACTCTAGCTAAGGCCCACCCAGTGCCAAATAGAGCAGTACTATCACCTCTCGTGATTTCCATGCTATGCCTCTGTTAATGCAAACTAAAATTGCATTTCCTTTTTTTTTTTTGCAACAGCACTACATTGTTAACTCATGTTGATGTTGTGATCCACCACAACTCCTAGAACCTTCAGTATTGCTGCTGCCAAACCAGTTATCCCCCATTCTGTATGTGTGCATTTCTTTTTAATTGGTATAGCGTGTTATATTTGTCTTTGTTAAATTTCATTTGTTTGTCTATAGCCCAGTTCTCCAATTTATCAAGATCCCTTTGAATTTTAGCTCTATCCTCCAAAGTATTGACACACACACCCGGCCCGCTTTGTGTCATCTGCAAATTTGATCTCTCTATTCCTACATTCAGGTAATTAATAAAGAAATTAAACAACACAGGATCCAGAACAGATCTCTGTGGAACACCATTTGAGACCTCCCTCCAATCTCTGACATCATTCCATTGATAGTTACTCATTAGTTGTGGTTGTTTAATTCTGTATGCACTTAATGGTAGTTCTGCCGAGCCAACATTTCTCCAGCTTACTTAAGATAATGTCATCTAGCCCAACCACCTGCTCAAACCAGGACCAACACGAACTAAATCATCCCAGCCAGACTTTGTCAAGCCGGGCCTTAAAAAATTCTAAGGATGGAACGTCTACCACCCGCTAGGTAACCCATTCCAGTGCTTCACCACCCTCATAGTGAAATAGTGTTTCCTAATATCCAACCTAGACCTCCTACACTGAGACCATTGCTCCTTGTTCTGTCATCTGCCACCACTGAGAACAGCTGAGCTCCATCCTCTTTTGAACCCCCTTTCATGTCGTTGAAGGCTGCTATCAAATCCCCCCTCATTCTTCTCTTCTGCAAACTAAACAAGCCTAGTTCCCTCAGTCTCTCCTCGTAAGTCATGTGCCCCAGCTCCCTGAGCATTTTCGTGGCCCTCCACTGGATTCTCCAATTTGTCCACATAGAATCATAGAATATCAGGGTCGGAAGGGACCTCAGGAGGTCATCTAGTCCAACCCCCTGCTCAAAGCAGGATCGATCCCCAATTAAATCATCCCACCCAGGGCTTTGTCAAGCCTGACCTTAAAAACTTCTAAGGAAGGAGATTCCACCACCTCCCTAGGTAACGCATTCCAGGGTTTCAGTACCCTCCCAGTGAAAAAGTTTTCCTAATATCCAACCTAAATCTCCCCCACGGCAACTTGAGACCATTACTCCTCGATCTGTCATCTGCTACCACTGAGAACAGTCTAGATCCATCCTCTTTGGAACCCCCTTTCAGGTAGTAGAAAGCAGCTATCAAATCCCCCCTCATTCTTCTCTTCCGTAGACTAAACATCCCCAGTTCCCTCAGCCTCTCCTCATAACTGATGTGTTCCAGTCCCCTAATAATTTTTGTTGCCCTCCGCTGGACTCTTTCCAATTTTTCCACATCCTTCTTACAGTGTGGGGCCCAAAACTGGACACAGTACTCCAGATGAGGCCTCACCAGTGTCGAATAGAGGGTATAGAGGTATAGAATAGGAAGAGGAATAGAGGTATAGACATCCTTTCTATAGTGGGGGGAGGGGGGCAAAACTGGACATAATATTCCAGAAGTGGCCTCACCAGTGCCGAACAGATGGGAATATTCACTTCCCTTGATCAGCTGCCAATGCTCCTACTAATGCAGCCCAATATACCATTACCCTTCTTGGCAAAAAGGGCACACTGCTGACTCATATGCGGCTTCTCATCCACTGTACTCCCCAGGTCCTTTTCTGAAGAACTGCTGCTTAGCCAGTCAGTCCCCTGCCTGTAGCCGTGCATGGGATTCTTCTGTCCTAAGTGCAGGACTATTCACTTGTCCTTGTTGAACCTCATCAGATTTCTTTTGGCACAATCCTCCAGTTTGTCTAGATCACTCTGGACCCTATCCCTGCCCTCCAGCATATCTACCACTCCTCCCATCTTAGTGTTGTCTGCAAACTTGCTGAGAGTACAGTTGATCCCATCGTCCAGATCATTAATAAAGATGTTGGACAAAACCGGCCCCAAGACCAACCCGGGGCACTCCGGTTGATACCGCTGCCAACTAGACATTGAGCCATTGATCACTACCAGTTGAGCCCAACAATCTACCCAGCTTTCTATCCACCTTATAGTCCATTCATCCAATCCATACTTTTTTAACTTGCTGGCAAGAATACTGTGGGAGACCGCATCAAAAGCTTTGCTAACGTCAAGATATAACACATCCACCGCTTTCCCCATATCCACAGATCATCCATAATGATCACTTCCTCCCAAGTTCCCGACCATCTTCACATTTGCAACTAATTCACCCCTGTCGGTCAAAACCAGATCCAAAATGGAGCTTCCAGGGACAGAGACTTGGGAGACTTTGAACTGGGGAACAGAGCAGAGAGAAGTTCAGGGTTATAGCCAAAAAGGGCAGAAATAAGCTTATGTTTATACTTTATGGTTTGGGAGTTTCTTAGATGATTCTGGGGGGGGATCTTAGAGTCTTGGCCCTGAGAGAAAGGTGAACTTAGAAAAGCTGTGGGAGAGGCCTGCTGACAGGCTGAAGCAGGAAGAAGTATGGGGAGGCATCAGCACAGAGACTGAAGGAGCAGACCTTGGCTGCTGGTTATAGAATCCCCGCACTGGAACCCAGTGTAGTGGGACAGCCTGTGTCTTCCTAACCAAAGTTGGGGCTGAGGATCCTTTTTGTAAGAACACCTGGACTCCTATTTCTAGGACTTCTACCCTGAAAGGGTAGGGTTAAATTGTGACCTGGTCAAAGGGCTGAGAGAGACCATCACTGAACTGGAGCACAATCAGCAAGATGCCAGATGGGGCAGAGAACTTGCTATGTCAACCTCAGCTACAAGGCTGTGCACCATTGGTGAGTGAACTCTCTGACAGACTCAGTAACTTTATATGCAGGAATTGCCTGGTGGTTACGGTACTGGACTGGGCTCAGGAGATTTGGGTTCAGTTCCGAGCTCTACCATAGGCTACCTCTGTGACCTGGGGCAAGTCATTTGAGGAGCTGAGGCACAGGGAGATTAACTGTAAAATGGGGATAACAATTCTTCCTTTGTTTTATCTGTTGGATTGTGATCTCTGGAGCAAGGATTGTCTTGGCCTGGGTATGTACCAAATGGGGCTGTGATCTCAGCTGGGTCCTCTTGGTACTAGTGTAATAATAATATTATGCAGCTATGCTTTGAGTCGACTGTATCTATAGAGTGGCTGAGATTTTGACTATAGAAAGTCTTACACTTCTGACTATTTTTCATCAAAATCTTTGACATTCTGAATGCATTAGATCATTCTACACGTCTTTCTTGGGTAGCAGAAATCCTAACATTATGAACCAAACTGTAATATGAATGAGTTATCTCTTTGTTAGAGAGACTTAACTCATCTTAATTAGATTATACTTCAGCTTCGCAACACCAGCCTTGTGAAAAAAAGCATTCTGAATGTCATGAAGAAATGTTCTTGTCATTATAATGGGGGGGGGGTAATATACTTGGGAGCCAGGTGCAGTAACTGCACGTCAGAAAGTATTTATAATAAGAGTTATGTTTAAACTTGAGGTGAAGTAGGCTATGTGAAGTGTTCATTTGGGGTTAGATAGGCACCTTGTAATGTGCCCTGAGTGCATAGTAGGGACTAGGTTGTGACTTGGGACCATGCCCCATGGGAAAAGCTGCACCAGCCCTTTCTTTCCCCAGTGCACCAAATCAGCTGTGCTGGCCAGCACTTTGAGGAGGCAGTGCCAAGACTCTGCCCACTCCCATCCTGGCCCTCCTAGTTCCCAAGTATCTGCACCAGTGGCCTGATAATGGATGTTCTCTCTTCCCTGTCCCTGTTGTGACCTGGATGTGGGCCCACCCAGCAAAGTAAGGGAACATCCTCTGCACTAGCTTGTACACCAGCTAATGACTGAGTCTTTGATTGTAATGATGGTATCTGCCACTGACCGCGGCCAATAGTAATTTGTGGAAAGGTTAGCATCAGCTAGCATCCATTCATTTATCTCTTGTTTCAGAAAAAATCATGGCAAGCAAACCATCATATCCCAGTAAGCATTGTATTTAAACTGTAACCCTAAAACCGGTGAACTGCTGTGTCCTGGTTTAGTGATGAATATGTACTCTGACAGTACAACTCTCAAGAGATCTGCAGGAACCTGGCAAATGCTCAGTCAGCTGGAACATTCCTGATAAAAATCTGGTGAGACTGGACTATTTCAGAAAGTACAAAGGTTAGGATTCTCCAGGATTTGATTCCAGAGTGGTAGCCGTGTTAGTCTGTATCAGCAAAAAGAACAGGAGTACTTGTGGCAGTACTTTGTTAGAGACTAGCAAATTTATTTGAGCATAAGCTTTTGTAGGCTAAAACCCACTTCATCAGATGCATGCAGTGGAAAATACAGTAGGAAGATATATATATATATGCACAGAGAACAGGAAAAAAATGGGTATTGCCATACCCACTGTAATGAGAGTGATCAGTTAAGGTGAGCTATCACCAGCAGAAGAAAAAAACCCTTTGTAGTGATAATCAGGATGGCCCATTTCAAACAGTTGACAAGAAGGTGTGAGTAACAGTAGGGCGAAAAATAAGCATGGGGAAATAGTTTTACTTTGTGTAATGACCCATCCACTCCCAGCCTTTATTCAAGCCTAATTTAATGGTGTCCAGTTTGCAAATTAATTCCAATTCTGCAGTTTCTCATTGGAGTCTGTTTCTGAAGCTTTTTTTGTTGTAGTATTGCCACTTTTAGCTCTGTAATCAAGTGTCCAGAGAGATTGAAGTGTTCTCCGACTGTTTTTTGAATGTTATAATTCTTGACATCTGATTTGTGTCCATTTATTCTTTTATGTAGAGACTGTCCGGTTTGGCCAATGTACATGGCAGAAGGGCATTGCTGGCACATGATAGCATATATCACATTGGTAGATGCGCAGGTGAACGAGCTTCTGATAGTGTGGATGATGTGATTAGGCCCTATGATGGTGTCCCCTAAGTAGATATGTTGACACAGTTGGCAACGGGCTTTGTTGCAAGGATAGCACCTCCTTTGTCAGCCTTTTTGATTATGATGTCAGGCTGTCAATGGAGGTGCTGTCGTCATCATGAATAGGTTGGAATATGAATGAGAGAAATGTGCTAGGCAGGTTTCTAACACCACATTCTACAAGCCATTACCCTCTGATCCCACTGAGGGTTACCAAAAGAAACTACACCATCTGCACAGATACACCCCTAGAACCCAGAACCAGAAAACAGACTCCAACGAGAAACAGCCAAATTGCAATTAATTTGCAAACTGGACACCATTAAATTAGGCTTGAATAAAGACTGGGAGTGGATGGGTCATTACACAAAGTAAAACTATTTCCCCATGCTTATTTTTCCCCCTACTGTTACTCACACCTTCTTGTCAACTGTTGGAAATGGGCCATCCTGATTATCATTACAAAAGGGTTTTTTTCTCCTGCTGATAATAGCTCACCTTAACTGATCACTCTCATTATAGTGGGTATGGGCAACACCCATTTTTTCCTGTTCTCTGTGTATATATATATCTTCCTATTGTATTTTCCACTTCTTGCATCCGATGAAGTGGGTTTTAGCCCATGAAAGTTATGCTCAAATAAATTGTTAGTCTCTAAGGTGCCACAAGTACTCCTGTTCTTTTTCCAGGATTTCAGTTAATCAATAGTCCCTTCTGATATATAGAAAACATATGTCCAGCAAGGTGAAGCTTTAACAGACCCAGCATTGTAAGCTGTGCTATACTGATGTTGCTTTGTAGAGTGGGAATGAGATGTGGGAATGCTTTTTTTGAGTTATTCAGACTGTGCATTGCATTTTTTCTAATGCTGTTTTAAAGTACTTTGGGAAACCTGGACAAAAGCTGTAAGAAGCCTATTTGTATTGTACTGAGAAAACCAAAAGAAAATGTATTCCATCAGCTAAGAACTGCGAGAGCCATTAGTAGCAAGTAAAACTTCCTCCAACTATGAGATTTCTCAGAATTGCCTTTTCCATCTTAAAAAGAAAAGGATTACTTGTGGCATCTTAGAGACTAACCAATTTATTTGAGCATAAGCTTTCGTGAGCTACAGCTCACTTCATCGGATGCATACTGTGGAAAATACAGAAGATGTTTTCCATCTTCTGCATTTGGATACTTCTCTCCTGAGTGCTTATTAAAGTAAGCTGCCCAGTTTTAGAGGGTTGGTTGACATGTATAATAATATCCTACATCTTAATCCTGAAGCGTCCCAAAGCACTTTTAAACCTACAGATTCAATCCTCAGTTGCGTCAAGCTCATGCTTGTCCCACCTTAACTGAGTGGAAGGCAAAGATGATTCTAATTCACCTTTCTGCCTTCCCTGATCATGAGTATAGCCAGTAACATTAGCATAGCCAAGACTCTAGCCCCAAATATCGGATGACCATATGTCTCTAAACTGAAAATGGGACACGTGGGGCTGGCCTGAGCTGCTTGGTGTCACTGCATGTTTTCCATACACCCCCAAACATTCCTCCATGCCCCCAGGTGAGCCAAGTAGCAGAGATGGGGGAAGAGGAATGGGTATGGGCTGGGACGTGGACAGCAAAGAAGGGTGTGAGTGTGCGAATGTGAGTATTTTGGTGCTCAGAGCCAGGAGGTGAAGCCAATGGAATATTATGGATACTTTGGGGGCTAGGATAGCAGAGGGCAGGAAGGAGGCTCCAGGACGCAGGAGGGACCAAGGAGACTCCAGAGAGCAGCCCTGGGAGGTGGGGGAAGGCCAGGATGCAGGGCCATCATTTCAGATTTTGGTATTGTGGGGAACTGGGGGGTCACTCCCAGCCAGTGGAACGAAACTTGTGGGGGAGGGGCAGGTGGCCCCCTCTGCCCTCCCTTAATGGCACACCTGCTGGAATGTGGCAGAATCGGGTGACTGGAGGCAGACTGCAGAGGGAAAGAAGCTGGTTGGGGCAGGATGGCTGGAGAGAGCACCGGGATCTGGCCCCATGAGTTTGAATTAGGGCCCTCACCGCTCTGCCCTCTGATTGGGCTGCAGAGTGAGCACATGAGAGCCCATCACTCCCAGATCGGAGGGGCAGAGCATAGCAGAGACACATTAGCCAGGCTTCTGTCACCCGCAAACATCACTGCTTGCCCCTAGCGGGGCACACCCTTTTTTGGCAAAACTAGGCAATTGTCCCATTCGTTCATGTCAAGCTGGCAAGAGCAAATGGGACAAATACCTAGTTTTGCCAAAAAAGTCAGGACATCAGAGACAGGGCTTAAAAAGAGGATTGTCCTGGCCAAAACAGGATGTATGATCACCCTACCCAAATACATATAGCATCAACTCAATGCAGACAGATCTGGAGTAGAGGATAGCAAGCAGATTGTGCAAAGCCCAATAACGTAGGCGCGGAAAATACGGGTGCAGGGGGTGCTGCAGCACCCCCAGGTTTTATGCGGGGCTGCTGGCCCCACGCCGGAGCCTGCACTTCTCAGCTTGGGTCCCAGGGGCCAATCCCACAACCTGCTCCCCAGCTGCAGGCTCAGCACCTGAGGCCCTGCTCTCAGCCCTCTACCTGGGACTCCACTCCCTGGCCCTGCTTCTGGGACTCAGGGCTTGACCACTGGCCCTGCACCCCACACTCCGTTCCTCAACCCCGCACCTGGGGCTCAGGTCCCAGCCACCAACCCCACTCCTTGGCCATTGGCCCTGTGCCCAGGGCCCCACTCCCAGACCCGCACCTGGGGCTCTGCTCCTCAGATCCTGACTGCTAGCCCCATGCCCGGGTCCCGGGGCCCTGCGCCCAGCCCCACCCCCCCACTCTCAGACCTCTGGTCCTGGGGTTCCACACCTGGCCCCCCACTTCCAGGGCCCCATGCCTGGCCCCACGGTGGGACTCTGCTACTGACCCTGCATGTGGGGTCCCAGCTGTCGGCTCCTGCCCAGGGCTCTGCTCCTGGCCCAATGCTGGCGTCTTGGCCCCGTTACCACTGTCCAGGTCCCCCACTCCTGGAGACACAGCCCTGCTCCCAGCCTCAGCTCGGGGGGGGGCTTAAGGTGGCTACCTTTCAGCCCTCCCCACTACTAAAAACGTTTTAGCTCCACAGCCCAATAAGCAAGGCTGTGGGAGGGGATGTTCTGCCCTAGGGAACTAGGCCCTTGTGTAAGGATAAGAGTTTGTTCATGGGAGTTCAGGGTTTTTTGGTATCATCAGAAATAGCCACACTTGGTTAATTGCAAGTAGCTCAGTTTACTCATGTTGGAGTTGACCATGTCGTCCCCAGAATTCAGGTTCCTTCACATCGGAAACTCATACTTTTTGATAGGTTTCAGAGTACCAGCCGTGTTAGTCTGTATCTACAAAAAGAAAAGGAGTACTGTGGCACTCTAAGGTGCCACAAGTACTCCTTTTCTTTTTGCTCATACTTTTTGAGTGGCAGTTGTGTGGTGAGATTTCCATTCCAGAGGAAATTACCTTAGGATTTCTCCAAGGAAACAATTACTTTACTGACCCCTTCAATTCTGATTCTATGGGAGTTCCTCAGTTTCTGAAAACCAACTTCCATTTTAAAATACAGTACTTCAGTGCACCATTATTGTCTTTCTCCCATACCCATCTTTGTGCCTCTTTCTTGCCACACCCTGTGCATGAAATACCCTCCCCATCATGGTTCACTGAGCCACTGTTCTCTCTGTATTCAAGTCCCACTTAAAAAATCTCTTATTCCCTCATGCCCACCCCTTTTTTATGCTTGGTGAGCCAATCACAAAACAAGCAAACAAAAATCCACAGTCCAAGTTAATCTTCTCTGAACTTCCCAGTGTGTTCTGCCTTCTGTGCCAGTCTTTTAAACTTTAAGCTCTTAGAAGATGAAGGTCGCTCATTCTCCAATCTTGAATAGTACTGAAAATGTGACAGGTTTCAGAATAGCGGCCGTGTTAGTTTGTATTCACAAAAAGAACAGGAGTACTTGTGACACCTTAGAGACTAACCGATTTATTAGAGCATAAGCTTTTGTGTGCTACAGCCCACTTCATTGGATGCATAGAATGGAACATATAGATAGAGAGAGAGCGAGAGAGAGAGAGAGAGAGAGAAGGTGAAAGTTGCCATACAAACTGCGAGAGGCTAGTTGGTTAAGATGAGCTATTATCAACAGGAGAAAAAAAACTTCTGTAGTGATAATCAAGATGGCCCATTTAGACAGTTGACAAGAAGGTGTGAGGATACTTAACTTTTATAAGTCAATTGTCCTCACACCTTCTTGTCAACTGTCTAAATGGGCCATCTTGGTTATCACTACAAAAGTTTTATATATATATATATATATATATATATATATATATCTTCTTACTATATGTTCCATTCTATGTATCCAATGAAGTGGGCTGTAGCCCATGAAAGCTTATGCTCTAATAAATTTGTTAGTCTCTAAGGTGCCACAAGTACTTCTGTCCTTTTTACTTAAAACGTGGTCAGCCACTAATGATCATGTACTTGTTGTTAACAGCAGACAGTAATTGCTGGTTTTTCAGAACTGAACTGGCACTTGCAGGGGCCAGGCTGAATAAATAGCAGTACTTTCGCACCTAACCAATCCCCACTGATGCAAAGTGGTCTGGGACTGGCGGTGATAAATATTTGATAAAGGAAAGAGGGAAGCAGAAGAGGCAAAAAAGTAGAGCTTAGGAGGGAAAGCAAAAGGAGGAAGAAGGCTCCCAAGTTGCATCTTGTCTTCATCTCATTGCAGGGAAGCAGTGTCTTCCTACAGTTTTGAGTGGGAAAGCAGTATGACTTCTGTATGGGTGAGCTAAATGCCTTTGAATAATGTGCTTGCACTGCTATATCTGTACCTTGCTATTCCATGAAGTAGCACACAAGTTTTACAGAAAGTAAAAATGGTATTTCTCAGGGTGGATTTGATTTAAATCACTAGTCAGGAAGACTCAATTTAATCATGGATTTCTACATAAAAGTGCATTTGTGTTGGTTGGTATAACCTTAATACATATTCTTCACAACTCCGAGATAGATGTAGGTTTCATTTTTAGAAGGTACACACTATACATTTTTGAAGTGATTTATTTTGAAAACTTCTCAGATTAGTTTTACAGGTGTATCAGAAAATGAATGATTGTTTGGTTATTTCATTTACCAAAAGTAAATGAAGCAGATATTTATGAAGTCATTGGGAGGTGAACTATCTAAAATTCAACAGGTTAATCATTAATATTTGGAGGATTTTCTTGCCATGCTGTATTAGGAAGAGAACATCACCAGACAGACATTTAAATTGTTTTATTTAACTAAAACAACGTTATGTGTTCTGGATTTTTTTCTTCAACAGCAAACATATAATATTTTAACAAAACAAGCATATGAATTTTTGAATTTAGTTAAACATTCAAGTTTTTTTAAAATCAGGTTTGTTTTTGTTAAAATTGTTTTTAACTAAAATAGTTAAATGAATTAAAAAAATAATAAAATTGACTACGTGAACCAGGTCAACATGAGAAACTTAAAATATTGGCTTCTGCAGCTAACTCAGTCACCTTCACCTTCATTTTCCTGTTTGGTCATAATCTGGAAAAGAAAAACAAGCTTTCGTGCTTTTTCAGGTCCCAAACCTTTTGCACACTGCTCAATTTATCTTTCATGCACTTTATCCAGCAACTTGCCTGCAACATCTGCTCTGTTGGGTGTACTGTATCCTGGTCTTAATGACTGAACCATGTTAATCAAGTGTGGGTTCTCAATCATACAGCAAGGAGAGTTTGTTGCATAAAGAAACCAGGCAATTTTTTTATCAATTACCTTTTTTTGTAATCTGCTGGTTCTTATCACAAACTTATCTATGGTTGTTTCTGGATGATGGAGGGTTTTTTTTCTCTTTTTGCTACAGGTGATATACTGTGGCTATGTGACATACATGATGTGACTGAAACACTATCATTGGTGGATAACTCTGAAACTATAGAAAATGATGGTGATCTTGAAGGTGGATAGTCTTCAGAATCCTGTATGTTGAGGATGGATTCTCCTAAACAAAATAATTCAATGCAGTTATTTAATTATTATTACTATACTGCTCATTTAGTATTACTCATTGCATTCACTGACACTCAGTACTACTTTAAAGGTGAAATTGTAAAAGGAAGACCTGCCTATTTCAGCTGTTTTTTTTATCACGTCTGCATCTAAAATGAGAGTACCATAGAGTAGCAACTATTATTTTTGCTCAAACATGATATTTCAAGAATAGTCCAGAAGGAAGACAGGCAGTCCTTAAGAAAGAAGTATGAAATAAAAAAGTTGACCAACGTGTAGATCCTGTATGTTCAGACATGTTCTTTCCATCATCTTCAACGCAGATTCCTCCTGAGAAGGAACACTTCTCATGATTTTGTTTCATTCGGGGAACCAGGCCTTGCATTTCTTTCTTGCACTGTTTGCATTTTGCACGCATGCCTGTCTTACCCACTGGTAGAGGAACTTCATTAAAATATTCCCAAACTGGGTCTCTTTTACAACCTGCTGCCATTATAGGTTTTCCCTTCTAGTGAGAGAATGGAATTGGTAGATCTCAAATCAATGAAGGCTACACTCAGAAAGACCTCAAGACTTCTGGAATATACTGCTCAAACAGTTTCACTTTTGTTTCTACTGCCTGCCCCACCCTTCTCACATTTATCTCCAGACTTCTTCTCCTTGTCCAGATCTATTCTGCCCCCAACAATCTTGTATTCATTGAACTTTTTGAAACTTTGCACTTTTAGAGAGAGGTAAGGGATTGATACTGTACAGACAAATTTGCAGAGGGACAATAGGGTTGAGGTCTGTTATTTCTCACCTCTATATATTATTTATTTATTTTAAAACATTTTTGCTGTTAACAAGCATGTTATCTCTGGAGACACAAATCCACAGAACTGCAAAACTAAGCATCTCTGATGGTATCTTCTAGACTGAGCACTGAGTCCCATTGGGTAGATAGAAAGATTAACCTAAATAATCTATACAGAAGCCCCTGGAACCTCATGAGATTGGGTCCCTAATCCATGAACTATTGGAACTCATTTACAAAAACTTTTCTTAAAGATTACATGAATATATTGTCTCAGACTATAGAATTAGAATCTATAATCCCTATTCCATGATGAGATATCTTTGAGCTATAATGTATCTTAATTAAAACCATCTTTAGATAGTTTTTCCCTCAAAAAGCATTTTATCAAAAAAATCTGATTTAAATAAAAATAATCGTTTTTTTTAATTTTTATTTTTAAAAAATCATTGATTTTTATCCAGCCTGATATTTCTCTCTGTGTGCTGTTTGACTTAACACTGTAAGTGCTGTCCGACTGAACATTCAAATTGACATTTCCTGTTTCATTCTTTTTTGTAGCTTTAATTTGAATACGATTACTTTAATTGTGCAACATATTTTCCACCTCTTTTTTTGAGACCACATGTTGGGATTCCCTCTGAGACCTTTTTCACGTGGCTTATCCAGAACACCTGGTCCAGTTCTCTGGGATTCAAAACACGTAGTTTGACTCCTGATTTTGCTTCACAAGTTCCTTTATATGGCATACAGCAAAGCTATGCTGAGTGAAGTGAAGGGGGTGGGTGTAAGGGGTATCACATATCCAAAGTTACAGAGAAACCTTCTCCTTTCATACACATTTACAGATCTCATTGCATTTACTATCCATTACATCACACACTTTTGGTCTGGCTTGCTCACTTTGCAGGAACCAGTCTCTGTGTGGCATGCTCTATCCATGCATTGCCCCTGCTTGACCTCTTCTGTACATTCCTAACTTATCTTATCCATTGTTGGTAAATGGTTCCAGGGTGTTCTCCCTCTTATTTTAGCTGGCTCGGAATATTTACTTCAGCCTAATCTGTTCATCTCCCTAATTCTATCCTCCAAACAATGAATAAACCCTCCATGTGTTAATTACTCATGACAGGCCAGACCTCAGCTACACGATAGTAACTGGGTTGCTGGGGATTCAGCCTTCATATTTTGCCTTAATAGTTCTGAGTGACCAAAAGCCATGTTAATATCCCCTTGACTAGAGTGGAGACAGGTGTATTTCGCTGCCAGTTGCCTTCTTTCTTTCATCTGGCTCAGTGTCATTTGGGACAGAGTTATCCGTGCTGACACAAGAGCACAATTTACATACAGCCTAAGCCTGCTGGGGTGAATCACCTTTTACAGTTGGAGTTGTGCAGATCTCATAATACCAAAAGTGTGTCCCTGTGCCAAAGGACTGTATGAAATCCACAGTGAAGTGCACATTTACCATTGTTAGTACTGACAAAATAAGAATTGGCATATGCTTATACACTAGCACAATTCCATCACAATTAATACTGAACCGAGTCGCTGCCTCAGACAAGCAGCTCTTTAATCATTTGTAAATGGCCATTTTTGGCACATGCCTGAGCTGCTTAGTATACTTCAGGATGAGAACACTGAAATAAGATACTGTGTGTTCTGAATCACTAAACCAGCTGAAATCAGGGAGTTCTGGGAATGCCAGACCTTAGATCCCCATTGTTCCAGCATCCAGACTCAAAAGGTTAAAATAAGCAAACCTTTGGCAGCTCTTCCACAATGAATATTTTATTGTTTTTCAATCTTGTACATCTCCAGTGTAGCCTTACAGGTTTGCTTCTCAGTTATGCCAGGGTCTGCCATGTGACAGTGCCTTAAAGGGGGTCTAAAGAGCATTGGTGTAACTGAGGATTAGCCCAATCTATTTGAAACATAACTATCTTATTCAACAAATGCACTTATCCTGTTGCATAGAAAATATGTGGAAAACAAAATTAGTGCATATACACAGAGCCTGAAATAAATGAGCCAATAATCTCTATGTGTCCTAGGGCAAAGCAGGGAAAAGTCATCTTCTTTTGATTAAGTTATTGCCAGGTCTGGATAACAGTTGCAATATATTTTGGTTCCCTTTGATTACTTTTTGTAATTTACTCTGCACATTTTCTTCTTTCTTTCATTTGCAGTCAGGTTTTTGCATTTGGAGGGGACTATTTATTCAAGCATTTAGCTCTTTTGGTGACATTGTATATAGCTGCCTCATCCAATCGGGCTATATTTTATTATTTTTGCGTTTAAATTGTATTATGATTATAAAACACTGTATCCAAGTTGCATCCACACACATGCACATTAAATTAATTATCTGTACAAACAGGTAGTTCAGTGTGCAATTACCCATTTTGTGCATGCAGAGGACTATTTGAGCAGAGGGTTGGACTAGATGACCTCCTGAGGTCCCTTCCAACCCTGATAGTGTATGATTCTATTTGATAAATGCAAAATAATGTCCACTGGAAAGCATAATCCCAACTATACATTCAAAATGATGGGGTCTACATTAGCTGTCTCCGCTCAAGAAATATCTTGCAGTCATCGTGGATTGCTCTCTGAAAACATCTACTCAGTGTACAACAGCAATCAAAAAAGCTAACAATGTTAGGAACCATTAGGAAAGGGACAGATAAGATAGAAAATATCATAATGCCACTATGTAAATCCATGGTACACCCACAGTTTGAATGCTGCACGTAGTTCTGGTCATACCATCTCAAAAATAAATATTAGACTTGGAAAAAATACAGAGAAGGGCAACAAAAATGATTAGGGGTATGGAACAGCTTCCACATGGAAAGAGATTTAAAAGATGGGGATTTTTCAGTTTAGAAAAGACAGTTAAGGGGAGATAAGATAGAGGTCTATAAAATCATGAATAGTGTGGAGAAAGTGAACACCCCTTCACATAACACAAGAATCATGGGCATCCAATAAGTTAAATCTGCTGCCTATTAAGAACAAACATAAGTACTTCACACAACGCACAGTCAACTTGTGGAACTCAAGTCCAGGAGATGTTGTGAAGGCCAAACTATAACTGTGTTCAAAAAGGTCAGGAATGCAACCCCATACTCTGGATGTCCCTAATCCTCTGACTGCCGGAAGCTGGGAGTGAATGACAGGGAATGGATCACTTGAACGTTGCCCTGTTCTGTTCATTCCCTCTGAAGCATCTGGCACCCGTCATTGCCAGAAGACAGGATACCGGGCTAGACAGACCACTGGTCTGACCCACTGTGGCCATAGTTATATTCTTATTTGCACATGCCAGGTCCAGTGGATAAACGAACACATTTTCCAGGTGCAACTTAAGTGCTAATCTTTGGAAAAACTGATCCTCCCTCTATATATATCTATGTTTTTGTTGTTGTTGTTAAAGATTAACATTGCAGTAGCACCTAAAGACTTGGATCCTAGTTTTTGTGCCAGTAAAATGCAAGTAAATCTTAACCCTCAGTTTTCAAGTAGGTTTAAAGACAACAAATTCACCCTTCTAACAGAGCATGAAAATCTTAAACTGTTAATCGTAAATTGTTTTGAGGAAACATTAGTGGTTCCTGCCACTGGGAAAATTATGAACCACCTTTGTGGGTGGAGTTCCCCTGGGATGTTCTATAATCAGCAAGTTTGCCTGCATTGCCTGATCAATAAAAATCAGGCTGCAGGCTTGTGTGTCTTTCACTTAGAGCAAATTAAATAGAAATATTGAAATAGCAAATTGATCGATAGAGCTAAGTTCTCCATGCATAATTTAAAATGCTTAATGTTATCAGGTCTGCTGTCCACTGAAATGTAGTGTCGTGAATGCAATAACTCCTTCTTTAGGAAACTACAATTACGAAACAAAACTGTTGTTTTGTTGTTGCGTTGATCCTATGATATTAGAGACAAGGTGCGTAAGGTAATATCTTCTATTGCACTGACTTCTGTTCTTCTTAGAGCTGAAGAAGAGCTCTGTGTAGCTCAAAAGCTTATCTTTCACCAACAGAAGTGGGTCCAATAAAAGATATTACCAGGGCTGTCCCTAGGAGGGTGTAGGGCCCGGGACATAGGTGCCGAGTTTCTAATCTACTGGGTGGTGCTCCCCCACCTGGCTCCCCCCCAGGCACCACCCCCACTCCACCCCTTCTCCCAAGGCCCCAACCCCGCCCTGCATCTTCCCATCCAATGCTCTGCCCCTACCCCGCCTTTTCCCGTTCCTGCTCCACCTCTTCCCTGCCTAGTTCCGCCCCCTCCCCCAAGCGAGCTGTGCCCTCACTCTTCTCCCCTCCCCCAACCCCAGCTCCTCCTGATGCCATGAAACATCTGATTCGTGGCAGGTGCTGAGAGGGAGGGGAGGCGCTGATCGGCGGGGCTCACTGGTGGGCAGGAGGCACTGGGGGGGGAAGAGAGAGGTTCTGGTAGGGGAGCTGCCAGTGGCTGTCACTCACCTCCTCACCCCCCTACACCTGACTGCTGCTCTCCTCCTTGCCATCCACCCACCCAGCTGCCTCCTCACTCCCTCCCTCCCACCTGCCCCCTGCCACTCGCCTCCCCATTCGCCTCCACACCCCGCTCGCCCAACCGACAGCCTCCTGCCTCACCTCCACGCCCCCTCCTCACAATTTTATCGAAGCGCAGGACTCCCCAGAGCACATGGCCTGGGGCGATTCGCCATACCCAAGGGACGGCTCTGGATATTATCTCACCTACTTTTTCTTTCTAATATGACATAAACTGCTCAACTGTATATCGGTGCACCAGCCTAAAGTGTGTTGCAATCAAACAGCAAGCCAGTTTCTATTCTTATTGAAATCCCACTGAGCTTAAGTAGTGCTGCCCTTTTCCTGGTGCTGTATTTGCAAGGAGCTGTGCAAACTTTAAGGAAGATACCAACTGGCAACTCCATCATCCAAGATACTGAGCTCATTCTCAATAGTTAGAATGAGAACTAAAGCCAGAACCATAATGACACACCACCTCTCCAGCAGGGGTGGGGGGTCTTTGCAGATAAATAGTTCGACAGGTGTGGCCCTTCTGACTACAATATTCAAGTCTACCCATCATTTTGTTTTGTCTGTGCCTCCATTTATCATCTTTTCTGTGATCTGGCCCCTCTGATCCATTCTGTTGGTGTAAAGGGGTCAGAAAGCAGCTGAATCTTCCCAAGTGGATGTACCCCAGTGTGGTGCAGTTCAATTCCCCAGCTAGTTCAGAAGCAGCATAATCTGCTCCCATGCTAATCCTACTCCTGCAGCACATAGCATAAGGTCGTATTCAGGATCAAAGGGGCTCACAGCTGAACTACTATGTGGTCTAGCTATTCTTGGCTGATCAATGGATGCTCAGGGCCATAGCCAACTGTAGATTAGAGTAATCTGAGTGTTCTAGCTCAGTGGTTTTCAACAAGGGATGCACATACCCTGGTCTTTCAAGGGTTACATCAACTCATGTAGATATTTACCTAGTTTTACAACAGGCTACATAAAAAGCACTAGCAAAGTAAGTACAAACTACAATTTCATACAATGACTTGTTTATACTGCTCTATATACTATCCACTGAAATGCAAGTACAATATTTATATTCCAATTGACTTATTTTATAATTATATGGTAAAAATGAGAAAGTCAGCAATGTTTCAGTAACAGTGTGGGCCACCTTCAGAAATAAAGGCTGTGCTCCAGGTTCTAAAATATAAAAGTCAGCTGGGGTAGGACTACACAGTATATCTAGTGGCAGACAATAAGTATGTGGTAGGGGGCGTATGAATATATATGTCTTATTAGAAAAAAACAATTAAAATACCACAGACCGGAAGCCCATTAAACATCCAAAAAAGTGGCAAAAATAATGGCATTGCATAGGGCACGTAAAAAAGAAGTTTACATTACCTGGGTAAAATCACAGGCTCATAAAAACAAGGGGTTACTCCATAAATAAAACAAACAAGTAAATAAATTAACTCAGGTTCATTCAGGCAAGGTAGCAGCCTTAGTCACAAAATTAGCTACCGCCAAGCAAAAAAACATGGTCTAAAAAGTACATAAATGGGCACTTGAGGGGGTGGAGGGAACCCTGTTCAAAGTTAAGCAGGTGGCACAATGGCCAAAACAAAAACAAATGGTGCAGCAAATCATAAAAAAATGTTTGAAGTGTACTCAGGTACAGCAGGGAGCTCAGCTCCAAGTCTTGCAGGGGCAAAAAACCCAAAGGGTGTGGCACCATCTACAAATAAATTTTATTAATTTGCTACCAACAGCAAAAAAAAGGTATAAATACCTCCTACTAATAATTAATGTATTCTCGGCCTAAACAAGGCATTTCCAACCCAGGTAAATACAGGTACGGTCGCCACCAAAAAACTCTACAAAAAAATTTTCTGCTGGTACGGCACACCCCAAATTCTGGACTCTAATCAAGGGCGGGGGGGAGGCTTTGTAAAAAAAGTCCTTAAATCCTTGCTGGCAGCCCTAAATATCAAACAACAAATACACATCAGTTATCGGCCGCAAAGCAGTGGTGCTGTAAAAAGGCAAAACCAAAACTTAAAAAATGCCCTCTGTAAAATGTGCTCCACCTCAGAAACAAACTGGCCCCAAAAGCTGCCAACCATTTTGGCAGCTTTACACAATTCAAACAGCCTTGGTACTAAATACACCCCCTAACGTATCCTTTTTGGCCACCCCATAATGTGGGACAATCTGTGGAAATGGGAGGGAAGCTCACCCGCCAATTCATCAAATGGCCGGTACATTGCCCAGCTTAAAAAAAAAAAATTGTAAAACTCATAAGGCCATAAAGGCCACTTTAAACAAAAAAGAAGGCCAAATGCAAAAAAAAACCCTCGGTAGTAAAGTCTGGGGGTGGCAAGTTAAAAATAAAGTAATGTTACAAAAACTAAAAAAAGCGGCCCATACCCTAAACATTAAATGAATGGGCCCGTACTCAGTAGTAAACCACATCTCTCCGGTAGTTTACCAGCTGCAGCTACCCAATAAAATAAAATGGGCACATGCCAATCAGCTCAAAACACATGTTTCTTCCTAAATTTCCAATCATAACGTCGTGGGCCTCATTGTAAACCAGCCACTGGCCTAAACTGTCTGGGTCTTCAACTATCCGTAAAATTATCTAAATAATTACAATTATGAGGAGGGGAAATACCTCCAAAAGCTCTCCCTGGCACGAACCACCCCTGCAGCCCCGAGCCACAGTGTGGCAAAAAGCGGGGGGTGGGGGAGGGTACCTTGGCCATGGTGCATAGTTCAAATAGACACCACAGGGCCTCAGCAAAATACCTGGTGGGCAGCCCCAAGCCTCCCTTAAATCCCAGGGGGGCAAACCACCATGCTCCTTATGTTGTGGCCTGCAGCAGATTAAAAGGCCCATTGGCAAAAAATAACAGTTCTTAACCCCTGGGCGCAATATTGTTGTTGCAACCTCCTAAATCAGGCAAACAGCATCCAAAATAAAGGCCCAAAGGGCCTGTAACAACAATTCTAGCGATTTTGTCCGTGCCGCAGTTTCCCCCAAAAAGTACCTTTTGTTCCTTATTCTTTATTCCCCTTCCTTTGTTAACAGGACCAAGCAGTAATAGCAAAAGCCCAGGAACACCCTGAGCAAAAGTGGTAAAACCGCTCTTGCTGCTTCAAGCCTTCACATTTGTAAAGGTGATGCAATGTATGTAGGATACACGTCTATAAAAACCCTTAGACGTACAAGGCTTTCGGCCTCCCTTGTTAATTTTACCACCGTTCAAAATTGGCCCTGGTAAAAAAAATGGTCAATTATCCATTGGCAGGGAGCAATCGTGGCTTAGCATCCTGGGAATGTGGTGTCACATATTACCTGGGTATTTTCCCAGGTGCAGCCCCCTGCCAAAAGCCCCAGGTCCCCTGGCCCTGCGTATCCCTCCCAAATTGGCTCCCAAATGGGATTAATTCGAAAAGGCCACCGGCCACGCCCATAAGTGTTCCAAAAAGCAATATAACCTCCCCATATCGCTTGAACCCCCCTCCAAAAATGTTTATATCTACCTAAAAACAGTGGCCCCTACCGTTAAAAACAAAACAAAACAAACAAACAAAAAAACCTCCATCCATACTGCCAATGCTTACAATTACACTAAAAAAAAAAACCCTAAAAAAAAATGGCTAAAATAAACCACTAACGGTAGAGTATGGGGGAAGGTGTTCAATGTCACAAAAATGTTCAATGTGCCCTCTAAGTCACTGCTCCACCTAAACAAATGGCAGATGGATGTAGTTGCCATATTAGCCCCCGGACGGTGTAGGATGCAACCTAACCCCCACAATTCCATATGTTGGTATATCATGCATATCACCCACTCATCTGCACGCACGGCCCGCCACTGTAAAAAGGCAAACATTACATGCCCCAAACAATTTCCCGCATCCCTTCTTAATGTAGCCCTATCTGCCTAGCCTCTGGTCTTCAAAAAACGGTCCTAAAAAAAATCTCTGCCTCTCCCCTGACCAGCGGTGGTGACAAATATCACCCACCACCAGCTAAAAGGCAATACTCAATGCTAAATCCTCCTAAACGCCACCTTAAAAGCCTTTAACATGTACCTGCCCCTAATGCGTTTTCAGGTCCCTGCCTTCCTTCCCAATTATACCAAGGGGGTCTCCCTCCAATTGGCCCTCCTCAGGCAAACGTTGTCCTTGTCCCCCCAACAAAACAGGCAAACCTTAGTGGGCTCCGTGTGGAACGGGGCCAATACTGCAGCTAGTATTTAAAATATACGACAAGGGGCTATAAAAAATAAGCAGTTAAAACAATGTTAAAAGGCCTTAAAACTAGTCACAAGTGCAAATCTCACCCACCTGACAGTGGCCTCTGCTGCCCTCAAACATACTGCCAAATTGGCCCTCCACATGCAAAATACCTTGCAAAAACTAATGAAAACCATAATCAAGGCCAAAAATCAATTAGCATAAAATTATGTATGCTCACAGCTCCAACAATATTTAATCCAACAAGTCCATAGCATACAAAAAAATGCGCTCCATAAAGTCTGTCCCAAAAAAATTCATCCCCATGCCAAAATTCCCCAAAGGCAGTGGCCTTTTTGCCATTTCTAAAGGCTTACTAATTAAAGGTGCACAGGCATAGGCTGTTCCTTCACGGCCTTCGGTCCCATAAAAAAAGTGTGGGGCCCGGCTACAAAAATCCAACCAGGCCTTTAAAAAGGTTGCCTCTAAAACTGGGTGGTCCATCGCAACGTGTGGGAGGTGGCTCCCCCAAATAACACGGCTAAGTGGTACATGCTAACTGTATCCCTGGGCTATCAACACATATAAATTGCAAAAGGCAACACCTGGCAACTCTGGCCTATAAAGTCCCCTCAAATGGTGAGTAAAAAAAGGGCAGTGCCAGGCCTCTTTTATAAGGTGGGTCAATACATCTATTGGGAAGGGAGGCATCAAAATATGCCCTCACTGCAACACATCTGTTTACCAATACCTCGGCATGTGTTAAAAAAATCACCAACCCCAGAGTGCCTCTCAATTTGTTGTTAAAATCGCAAGCACAAAATTTTACGGTGCATTGGCCCACCGTTCTGCACCAAACTGTTAATATTTCTAACTATGTTGTGTTTAATTTTTCATAAATCACTCCCAATGTGTTTCTTCCGTTGGCGTACACCCAAGAGCAGCTTTTGGTATTCCAAACAAATGCCTCCTCCTTCATGGTGTTACAACATATGTTTAACCAAAAAAAAAGCTGTTTGCCACTGCCATTCAAGTGGGGTGTCTATGCCAACGAAAAAATGTGTTATGCTACATAACTAATAATGCCAAAAGTCATTATTGGCTAGTGTATGCAATTGTTGCTGCCCTAATAATTTTATGTATGTTATATTGCTGTTTATGTAGAAGATCCACAGTAACCCTTGTCACCATACCAGGAGGTAAATAAAAACCTCAGTGGTGACCCCTCCCAACAAAATGTTGATTTGGGGTCAAGGGGAGGACTGTCACACCCCAAGGCTCCCTCCCTCAGGGAGTCCCCTAGGAAGGCAGATCAGCATTGTATATTGCTAACGCTGTTGCTCGCATCATAAAGCATTTTGGGGAGGGTCAGAGGTGTATGAGTAGGGAGTGGAAGTTTCCTTTGCAGGTACAAGAGACTGAAGGCAGGGGAGAGAAAGAAAAAAGCAAAGAACGGGTTAATTCAACACTATAGCTAGCAAGCTCAGTCCGAAGATAAGAAGCTAACTTCAGCCAAAGGCCAGCTGCTACCTGCCAAGACAAAAAAGGGGGAAATCCACCGCCCCGCCGCCCCACCCAGCCAGTCGTGAGAAAGGAAAGTTGTTGAACAAAATGCAGGGGCCAGAAAAAGGAGCAAAATGGCAAAAGGCCAGCCAGGAACGAACAGAACTGTCTCACGGCCCTGAAACCGGGTGTTTTGGAAAAGCTGAAGAAATCATGGAAAGCTGGTTTGGACTGGCACAGAGGGCACCAGGAGCAGAGGTCCCCAAACGGAGCACCCCACCCCTCAGGAAGCCAGGACTTAAAACCTTCCTAAGAGCTAGAGCAAAATGGAAAGCACAGCAGATCCTTGGATGGCCTGAGCCCAGGAAAGGACTCCTATCCGCTTTCCCCCCGCCTTCTTCTGATGTTACACTCAAACTTGACCAGTCTGGGTCGTGCTTATGTGAGTATGAAACTGGGTTAGGGCTTGGGGCATTAGCGCTTTCTTTCTTCCCCCTAAGTAACGTGGAAGTATTCTCAACACTCTCTGCTGTTATTTTATTATCTTAATAATAAAGCTTTAAAATTTAGACACTTGGTGTGCCTCGTCATCTCCTCCCCAAAAAGATCCTGTGGCCTCAGCTAATCAACTGTGGCCCCAGACAGATTGGTAGTGAAAATCTGTCACACTATGACACTTTTGCATTTTTATGTCTGATTTTGTAAGCAAGTGGTTTTTAAATGAGGTGAAACTTAGGGGTATGCAAGACAAATCAGACTCCTGAAAGAGGTACAGATGTCTGGAATCACTGAGATCCATTGTTCTAGCTAATGCTGGAGCCAGTGCAAAACCAGCTCAAGAATCAGGGAATTTCAACCTGTTCCTTGTTTCAATTCCCCCACCTTAAATGTTCATGACAGATTCTAGATGCAGTTGAGAATCTGGCTCATTGAATCTAGGCAGATTGCACAAGCAATTAATCAAATTTTCTGCAGTCTGTCCCAGTGTTAGCCATGCACTACAACAGTTTCAAAGGAGCCTTAGAAAACTATTTTTTTAGATCTGGTGTCTTCACTTTGAAATAAAATTACCTACTCTAGCACCAGACTGTCACATAAAGAGCATACTTCTGATCTCACTTGCCACGTTTCAGTGGATTTACTCATGTGTCAGTCCATAAAAAATTAGTAGACTTGATAGTATCATAGAATCATAGAATATCACGGTTGGAAGAGACCTCAGGAGGTCATCTAGTCCAACCCACTTCTCAAAGCAGGACCCATCCCCAACTAAATCATCCCAGCCAGGGCTTTGTCAAGCCTGACCTTAAAAATATCTAAGGAAGGAGATTCCACCACCTCCCTAGGTAACGCATTCCAGTGTTTCACCACCCTCCTATGAAAACGTTTTTCCTAATATCCAATCTAAACCTCCCCCACTGCAACTTGAGACCATTACTCCTTGTTCTGTCATCTGCTACCACTGAGAACAGTCTAGATCCATCCTTTTTGAAAACCCCCTTTCAGGTAGTTGAAAGCAGCTATCATATCCCCTCTCATTCTTCTCTTCTGCAGACTAAACAATCCCAGTTCCCTCAGCCTCTCCTCATAAGTCATGTGTTCCAGTCCCCTAATCATTTTTGAAGCCCTCCGCTGGACCTTTTCCAATTTTTCCACATCCTTCTTGTAGTGTGGGGCCCAAAACTGGAGAGAGTACTCCAGATGAGGCCTCGATCTGCTGGCAAGGCTGGCAATGCCCCTACTTATACATCCCAAAATGCCATTGGCCTTCTTGGCAACAACGGCACACTGTTGACTTATATCCAGCTTCTTGTCCACTGTAACCCCTAGGTCCTTTTCTGCAGAACTGCTGCCTAACCATTCGGTTCCTAGACTCTGCACTTGTCCTTGTTGAACCTCATCAGATTTCTTTTGGCCCAATCCTCTAATTTGTCTAGGGCCCTCTGTATCCTATCCCTACCCTCCAGCATATCTACCTCTCCTCCCAGTTTAGTGTCATCTGCAAACTTGCTGAGGGTGCAATCCACACCATCCTCCAGATCATTTAATGAAGATATTGAACAAAACCAGCCCCAGGACTGACCCTTGGGGCACTCCACTTGATACCAGCTGCCAACTAGACACGGAGCCATTGATCACTACCCGTTGAGCCCGACAATCTAGCCAGTTTTCTATCCACCTTATCGTCCATTCATCCAGCCCATACTCCTTTAACTTACTGGCAAGAATACTGTGGGAGAAACTTTGCTAAAGTCAAGGAACAACACGTCCACTGCTTTCCCCTCATCCACAGAGCCAGTTATCTCATCATAGAAGGCAATTAGATTAGTCAGAGTGTAGAGTAGTAGGAGAGTGTCACAAGTATGTGATTAGATTCATACCCATTGAATGTTAGATAAACCTCTTCTATAAAGAATGTTGAACAGCCAAATCTCTAGATAAGATCCTAAATGCACCATTGGAATGAAGGAAGTGCAAACCAATTGGGATAGGATAAAAACTACCATGATCCTTCATCCAAAAATCAAAGTGAAACATTTTTTGCTGTTTATAAGTTTAGGACACTATTTTTTCCTCTATCAAAGCTCGAACAGAACTGCAAAAATTCCATGATGGAGGAGGTTGTCGTTATGATACAGCTGACACCAGACTTTTATAAACTCATCCTTAACAAAACTGTTTATAATTGTAAAAGCCTTTGTGTCCTCTAGCCAGATAACGGGCTCGTATATGCCTCTGATTTTATCAATGTTTTTGAATATCCCCCTAGACATTCATAAAACCAGGGTTTGCCAGGATTTATAGCCAAACGGGAAGCAGTAAATAAAAGGAATCTCAAGAGGGAGCCTGTTTTCACTAGATTTGTGGTCTAGTTTTGCAGAAAAGCATCTAAACAGAGCTGAAACTTCTGCAATTCAGCACTCCTGAACTATAATCCCCATATTTATAGCATTTCTTTATAGCACTCAACATGTGTCGTTTGTGAGGTTCGTGTTAAAGAGAATCTGCTGTAATTCTTATTGCAGCATCTAATACTCCAGTTATTGGTTTCTCTGACTGAATTAGATTCCTTGCGGGAGCCATTGAAATCTAGTGGACTGGCCATTGGAGTGGGGCTCAGGAATTTGATTTCTACTCCTATTTATAATGCTGATTTGCTGTGTGAACTTGAGCCGGTCACATATGGACTGACTGCTTCCCTTAACCCATCCCCCAGAGGTGCTGTGTACTCACACCTCCTCTAAAAAATCAACCCATTAACTCTCTCCCTCCATTTCTTCAGCTATAAAATGGGGATAATAGTTACTTAACTAAATCACTAGAGTGTTGTGGGCCTTAATTAGCATTTGTACAGCATTCTGAAGATGAAGTACTCTGCTTTATTGATATGACACAGGACAGAGTTTACCCATACACCAACCTTCCAAAATTAGAGAAGCATCTCTTCCTGAAAGCTTGCTAGCAAAGCTTTTGCAGTCCACATGACATTGGCTTCTAACTGCTATGTGACTGGCAGAGTAGCCTGATGATTCTTGATCTTGTCAGACTTCCAGCAAAGGCTACGGAGATTTTTTTAAAGATAATACATTTCATCTTCCCAAAAAAGTGGGGGTGGGAGGAGAAGGGCTGTACCATCAATGACTTGTAACTGAAAAAAATGCAGAACAAATTCTGACCAGTGTACTAAATTTAAAGATGCTTTATCATTCTCTCATCTTCAATCTCTCTTCCTTGTACACCATACATGCTATATTTACATTGCACCATATTTTATTCAATCCTTTTTCAAAAGGCATGTCAAGAGTCCTGCTTCACTTTAAGATGCAGTTGCTGATTCTAAAGCAGAAAGATTTTTAAGATCAGTCACCTGAAATGTCACAAGGCATAACCAACTTCTCCATAAAAAATATAAGAGAATCCACTTAACTGGCACAGCTCTCCTGGAAATTAAGAGATGCCATTAAGGCAATTGTCTCAGTTTAACAGAAGTACATTGAAATATGTGGCACTTGGCACAAAATGAAAGAAGGCTGTAGATTGACTCCTCAATATGTTAATTTGTTGTTCAGTTGTGGCTATTAATGATGATGGTGATTTATGTTTATTAAAGAAACTATCTGTTCTCATACTGTCACTGAGCAGGGGAGAGAAGCAAAGCAGAACCCTATGTGAGGAAATGCGGTGTGGTTTAAACTTCCTACCTGTTATGCTTAGTATCCTATTAAAAGCCTTGCTAACTATGTCATTTCATTGCACTTTCCTAAATTCAACTGGCCACTAATCCATCATAGACAACCATAGAAAAGCAGAATTAGTTTCCAGGGTACGCCATTTATTTCTATGCCAGTTGGGTGGACTTGACTGTAGTCAGTTATCATAGGGCTAGATTTCCCTGTGCCTCTCTAAGAAAGAAGGGTCTAAGAGGCCAGAGATGATTGCTGATCTGCTGCTCATGGAAACTGAGCTATGGGAGGGGCAAGGAGGAAGCACAATCCCTCCCCATTCCCCAAAGCTCCTGTGACTTATGTTGGTGGCTAACAGGGAGCCCCAGGATCACTAGAGCACATAATATTCCAGTCTCACCTCTGACAGGGCCCCCCCCCCATCTCAACTCATCCTGGAGTGCGCCCTCTACCAGGCAAGCAGGGGAGCCAGGATGACCAGGTGTAGGGCTGGCTAGTCAACTTTATGTTGATTGAGGAATTCCTCCCCCCTTTACAGGAATCCTCAGCTGCTGCCAGCTTTAAGGTCTTATGTGCTGCTGAAACAGCACAAAGAGGACCTTACAGATCTCTGGCCCCTCTGTGTAAACCAGATCACAGGTTAGCACAAACAACACCATCCCTTTGCCAGCCTCATTGCAATGGGGCTCCCACTATGGCTGCACCTATGGCAACAGATGAGTCCCGAGAAAACACTTGCTTTTGATTGCTCATTATTAGCATAATATGACACATAGGAATTAAGGTTCACGGCTGTAAAAGGAGTCCTTGCCCCCCTAGCCACTCCTTCTCACAAAATTCAGAAGGACCTCTTCAGCCTGCCTTAGTGGAACCTCCCACAGAATGCAAATAGGTTAAGACTTCATTACAATGACTTTGCAATGTACACAGGTTAAATACAAACTGCAATGGATTAATAGCTGCATAAATTGGCCTCATAGATTGTGCAGAGTATGTTTCTTTCCATTATATTGCTAATTATTTAAAATAAATCACCAGTTGCTACAAATTCACCTCCCCTCATTCTCTGCTGTGACTGCTTTGCTAGCCCTTTCTGGGGTTGACTGAGGTACATGATGCTGCACAGTTCTGATCCCTAAGGAACAGGATATAGGATCTTATTGGTTGCTCTGTGTGGATCCCTCAATAATACACACTGGAAGGAGGTACAGTGATAAAAGTAGGAAACTTACTTAAACTCTATATTCCTCAAATGAGAAGTGGGTTTACCCTTGATTACAGTACTGAGGTGGTTAATGGTAAGAGTTTGGGGTGTCTTTTGCCTTCTCAGTCATATTTAAACTGTTTCGCTATTTTATTAGACACTGCAGATCTTCAGTTTGCAATTTGAGTGGTCTTGCAACCCTTTCTCATGAGTAGTCCCTACTCATATAAGCAGTCCTATTGTTGACTTAGTAGGATTGTGTCATAATCATATAATTTAAGGCCAGAAAGGATCACCAGATCCTCTGGTGTGACCTCCTGTGTACCACAGGCCACCAACAACTGAAGTTAGACAAAGATATTACAGTCATTGGGATACTAAACTAATATGTGACACAGGCAAGAAATAGGAGGGACCAAGGTGCACAAAGGCCCAAGACTCCTTCAATGGCAGGAAATTATCTGAGATATAACCAGATGATCCTCCCAAGCGACCCACATCCCATGCTGCAAAGGAAGGCCACTTCGAAGTAGTAATTCAGGTTGTTTAGATGAGTGGTATTCTAGGATATACTACTGCAGTATACGTAGAAAGATACTGCTACATGCCGTTTAGAAAACAGAAAGGTGTTTAGTATGTTTCACAAACTGTTATTTGTATTGTATATTCTAATACCAATTTTACAATTAGTCAGTGTCTCTTTCTGTTAAACAATAAAACACCTGGTCAGCCTGCGCCACTTCCCACAGCTCCACTGGCCGGGAACAGCGAACCATGGCCACTGGGAGCTACGGGCGGCTGTGCCTGCGGACTGTAATGTAAACAAACTGTCTTGCGGCCCGCCAGCAGATTACCCTGATGGGGCGTGTGCAGCCCGCAGGTTGCCCACCACTGTCATAGGGTGTACCACACATACAAAGTTACACAGCAACCCTCTTCCTTCCCCATGGTCTTCCTTCCCCATAGTCTTATCTAGTACAGACATTCTGTTTCCAGCCTGCTCATCCACTTCCCTCCCTAACCCTGTCCCCCAAGAAATAAGGCCTTATCCACGTCCAACTATTCATGTCAAGCAAGCTAGACCTACACATACCACCCTAAAATACTTCCTTTCAACATCTTCCTGTTCAGCAAAGAACTAAAATAAAACTATGCAGATAGTGATGAAGAAAGAAAGCAAGATGTCTAAACTTTTAATGTCAGAGAATGGGAGCAATGAGTGCTAAATATCAAGAGAATTTGATCATATGTCCTAGAACTAAGCTAGATCACATGCCCCACAACGTGCGTTCACTACCCTTATTAGCTTTCAGGCAAGAACTGAACAACTTTATGCTTCCTTCACGCTGCATTGGCTATCTCCACAAAACCTGGTTCACATGTCAGGTCCTGAGAGGTCAAGGAACACTCCCTGCCAAACAGAAAGAAATTGACAGTACAATAAAAGTAAACAGCAGGTGAGTCAAAAGTATTTCCACCATACTAGAATATCTTCTAACCTTATTCAAGCTGTTGAATATAAATAGGCAATTTTGGTGACGGATGGTCCTGCCTTGATATAACCAGAGCTGGTTGAAAAATGGCAACAATTTTTAAATGGAAAATGTATGAATTTCATTTGTTAAAAATGTTCAACTAGCTCTATAAGCAGGCTGCATAACAGCAAAACCAAAAAGGCAAAACATTTAGACATCTTGATCACCTGTAGATGTAAGTGGACCCAGGCTCTAAAACGCTCTGCCATGAGTGTTTGTTTTGGGGAGGAGTGTCTGGGCTGGGGGGAATGGGGTGCTCCACAGCTGAGCTCTGGCAGTAGAGGGTATGAGTGTCTGGCCCTGCAGCTGGACTCTTTGGGGGAAGGGGAGAGGGTGTGGGTGCCTAGGCTGGAGGGGCTCCAGGGGGACAAGGGGCAGAGAAACAGGAACTCTGTTGTCATAGGGGTTTCTTTAACTGTGTGCTCCTGGGGGAATCTTTTTTGTTGTCTCTATTCTTACAGACATAGTTGCTGACACATATTTTAAAATAAATTCCCAAAATAATTGAAACTGGTATGATTATATAGTGTTGTTTTGACAAAATTTGCAGGATTTTTAATTTCTTGGCACAGAATTCCCCTGGGAGTAAATACTGTTACTGACTGACCATTAGTACCATGGTATAATAGCATCACATACAGTATTCTTCTTTTGTTTTCCCACTCTTTGGCTTGTTCCTTATCACACAGCCTACCTGTCCATCTTCTATTACACATTTTTCTCTCTAGTTTGCTGTCTGCCTAGCTATGGACACCTAATCCATCACTTTTAGATCCCTTTGTACAGTTGCCTAAAGTAATTTTGTGGTTGTTGACTCACCCCTACTATTTCATACATATTCCTGATATTCTGCTAGAATTGCTTTTCCTAAAATGTATCCCTGATCATGGTCTTTAATAGCCAGAAACAATATGATGTAATCTAAAGCCCGCCAATCCTAAACTTTGTAGTTTATAAAGTGCTTGAAGCTTGCCAGGTCCTTCTGATTGATGTGATATTTGATTGACAGTTTACCAGCTTCCCAAAATTCTCCAGAGAACTGTCACAGATCTGTCTTATATACAATATAATGGAAGCAATCCATCTGCTCCAGGACCACCTCTTCTTAGTTGTGATGCTTATTAGGATTTAATGTTCGCCTAGATTCTGATGATTTGTACCCTAGCACAGAAGCTGGAACAGATGCTACTATGCTTGTAATTATTCTTTACACAAGAGTCAGTACAATATTATGTCCACCAGGCCTCAGCCAATCTTCCCACTCCATCACAATTCTTTGTGTACATATCATATTACAGTTACGGCATAATCAAGCAGAAACACCATAGTCTCAGGGCTATTCAGTTATTTTTCTGTCTCAAATAGCATCAGAAGAACTTTATATGTTCTAGTTTAAAAACACTTTTCAGTCCTGTTGCATATGCTTAACTCTCCACAGTTCTTACATTAAAAAAAAAAAACAATTTAAGAGTAAGTTGATTCTAAACAAATAGTGTTTTTGTAAAAAGTATGAACATTCTAGGGAAAGAAGAGAGCTAACAGCTGTAACATATGGTCAGTTCTAAGTGGTTTTGTTTTAATGATGATTATTGTTGAGATAAGAACCAGCTGCCATTCATTATTGCACCCTCCTTGCCTTTCAGGTGAATGTTCAGAATCAACAGAGATCAATGAAAATTCAGTGAATTGCAGTTAAGATGTTGTTTTTTCTTTCTCTATCCCAAAGACTAAGTTCTAACTCATAAGTCACATTCCTTAATTAACCAAAAATGGGCATGAACTATAAAACTTTGAAAATCTAACCATGTCCCTAAATTCAACAGAACCAAGACTTTGGTTTGTCCAATCATAGAGGTGGTGCCCAGCTGCAAAATATGGGTCTGGGTTTGGATACTAGATTCCCAACACATTTCAAAGGTCTTCAAACCTGAGAGTTTGTTTCAGCCCATCTCAAAGTTTTTTTACCTTATCTCAGTTTGGAAGAGTTATTAGTAGCCTACTTGATGAATGGAAGTCTCGTTTGGGAATACTCTGGTTAGAAAGAAGAATAAAACTATATAAAGCACTGTCAATTACAGATTAAAGAGGATTCTAAAACCAACTATACCTTAAGGTACTGTAGCTGCTTCTATTTTATCATAAAACCCCAAGTGATCCAGACTTCCCCTACTGCTTATAAACTCAACTGCTTCAATAACTACAGTTTATTTTCTGTCTTGCCACTGATGTGAACTAGGATGACATACAGTATTCACTGTATGTGGAAAATTAATCACATTATTCTACCACCCTTGCACTCTTCGGTACTGCATTCAGTCATAAGCAGAAGCTCAAATCAAAATGAATTCAGTACAAATATACTTAGTGCCTTATAATTTGTTTATTGATAACATAAGAATTAGATTGTGCTAATATACTGCAGGATCATTGAGACCAGAAAACAGTCACCAATAAAACAGTCAAGAATAAAACACTGTATAAAATGCCATGTTGACAGAAAAAAGGCAACCCAGGAAATATGAAACATAAGACATGATCCAGGCAAAAATCCATGGGCTGGATCCTCAATTTGTGTAAATTAATGGAGCTATGCTGACATGTACCAGCTGAGGATGTAGTCCTGTATGACTGGCAGTGCTGAGCCTGGAGGTAGTGTCATGTCTGTTACCACTATGTATAATTCACTGTTCACACTTACATATTTTTAATAAAAAAATTGCAGTGCATGAATGTTTATTATATTTCATTAACAAATTTAGGCAGGTAGCCGGAAACATGTACTGAAATACCCTGACATAACCATACTCTGCAAAAATTGTGTCCATATCCTGGTGCAGAACACCCATACATGGCATCCTTCTACTCTGTGCATACTGATAGTAGGAATAATTTGCTCAGGGGCTGTGCACCAAAGCCACTGCTGGGTCAGGATATGCACCTGCACAAAGCATTGACAAATGCCCAGCCAGAGCTCCAAAGAGGGTCTGTGGACAGCCCAAAAGGCATCACACAGCTTCCCCTCTATGTTCCTGCCTCTTGTAGTTTTTTCTGGTATGTGCCTGCTGTATGAGCAAAGCCAGATAGTTATATGGAGTCAACTGTGTAGAGATTACTCTTATGATACACTTGGAGGACAGACTATATCACTGTGTACTGGACGATCTTTCACTTGCAAGGGTTATGTTTTACAGGATGTAGCATTTGCCTGCGGTGTGAATCAGTGACTTCCTGTGTTCTTGTAAATTCTAAAAGTGTATTTGCATAAATTGCAAAAGAACTTAAGTAGCTGTAAGTAGCTCTTTGTGAATGGTGCCTACAGAGCAGCAACACATAGGATTTAACTAAAATAGGAAAAAAGAGACAAATACTAATTGAGACATAGCATAATTTCAGACCTGATGGGAATATCTTCAGAGACTTAGGAGTGGTCTATATTAACTAGTAGTGAAGACAGCTATTTTTGAAGAAGCAAATCCCACAATAAACATTTCATGCAAAATAACAACACTTTAAAACCTTTAAGACCATGATGTAATGACAATGCCTATCAGAATTGCATATAAGCTGGGGTCAGTTTAGAAAATGCACTTTAAAAATGTGTATGTGCAGAAGTTAGGTCTGCCAATGATATATAGGGCCAGCACCTGGCCAACACAATGGTTTGAACTGCAGAACAATGTAATAGGGTAGTAGAACTGCCCGCGAGGGGCAGCTGGATATTCTCCTAGCATAGCACATCGTTGGCTGTTGAGTCAGAGCACTTACACTCAATCTGCAGCCAGCATGCCACAGACTAGGGTCTAATTTACATTGGAAGGAGAAGTAGCTGGCCTGGGAAGACTATTCTCCCTGGGTTGTGACCTGCAGGGCAGGTAGCCCACACAATACAGTGAAAGCCTCAATCCCTTGACATGGGAATATTGCCTGGCTCACAACTGAGTGCAATAAAACGATACCACAGTCCTGAAGCATTTCTTTGTTTTTACTTTGCCACATCTCCTATCTCAAAACTATGTCCCATCTGTCTTGATGTGAGGTATTTAAACCAAGGATAAATATTCAGGGTCACGCTACACCTGCATCATACAGTCTACCATTTTACTAACTTTCTTAATTCTAACAGAACTATTATTTGCTTCCAAGTTTTTGTTAAGTAAGAGGTAACAGCATTTGTTTAGAGTGACTTATCAGCCAGCAAACCAATCATCTAGAGGACTACCAAGTGGATTTTCTGTAATGAGTTCATGGTCTGGGTCCTGTGGATAGGATAGTACGCAGTGTTGTTGTAGCCATGTCGGTTCCAGGAAGAAGAGCTTTTGTAAGCTTGAAAGCTTGTTTCTCTTACCGACAGAAGCTGGTCCAATAAAAGACATTACCTCACCCACCTTGTCTCGCTGATAGGATGCTATGTCATACGTACAGAAACCCCCACCATCAAGGTTTCCATTCTACAGAAAGGACAAAGGGTTGTACGGCTATGAAGCGTGGACCAACTTCTCACCCAGAATGATGGCACTGTGCCTTCAGGTCAGGGTAGAGTCACATTAGTGCAAGGTTGTGGGGAAGCTTGTACTTCTGCCACCTATGTTAATCTGTCTCTATATATATATATATAGTATTGAGAATTGTTAAAACAGTCATATCTGATGCATTAGTTCGGATTGTAAGGCTGGCTGTGGTCTAGTTTGCTTGACATAAGTGAAATGTTGCCTTAAATGACCTTGTTGAGTAAACTCCTATATAGGACAAAAGGGGATATTTAACACAGGATGTGCCTAAATTGATAGATAACATCTATAAAATGCGCTGCCGAAAGGCAATTAGGAAAAAGGCAGGTGGAAAGATACTGGAAAGTCCAAAGCCCCTATACAGAGAAACAGGTCACTTTGACCTGGACAAATATACACAACTGACATGTAATCGGTGGTGGTAAGCCAATTAGAAAAGAGAAATGCTAACACAAAAGCAGGAAGGACAGCAAAAGTTAAGCCAATTAAAGTTCACACATGCATACTGTATTTAAAGGTGATTGGAAGAGAACTAATGAATACGTAATTTACAAAAAAACACTATCAGAAGCAGCTTGCCAGCCAGGGGAGCTAGTTCTTGCCAGCTGACCTTGCTACAGGAGTGGGTTGCTGCTACATAGGACCAAAGACTGTTCTCAGCCTGTGGAAGTGCAGGTGCCAGAGGGCAGAAGACCACCAAATTAGGGGAAAACTGTCCAACCTCACCCTTCACGGCTGATGGTGAGTATCGGGAAGAAGAGGGAGGCTGCAGACAGCAGCTCATTTCAAGACATTTTGTGTAAATATCTGCTTACAATCCACTTCATCCAGCTGTTAGAGCAACCCATCTGTGGGAGCACATGCAGTCAGCCCAGGGCAAGTCTAAGATGTTTGCAGGGCTGTACGGGGAGATTTTGGCAAACCAGTAAAGTGCCTAAACCACTATCGCTTGTTGCTAACAGTAGTCAAGTTAGCAGGCCATACTGAACCATTCTTGCTTATTGCTAGAAGTAGCCAAGTCAGCAGGTCGTAAATTGGTCATGCAGCAGCCTCAATGTAACCAGACAGGAGGGGAGGGGGTTTTGGGTGCTACAGATAGGGCAGCTTGACCCCGTGCCCTTCCTGCTAAGAATGTTGAAATTGCTGATGCCAGTATTTTAGAAAAACAAGAAGTCTGTTTATATGTGACCCCGGGAATGTTTGTCAGGGCCCCAAGGCATGGACAATCTGAAAATAAAAAAAATTTAAACCAATGTATCTAGTAAATAGATGACCATAAGGAAATCTCTTGCTTGACCTTTTAACCCTACTTGCTTAGCAAGTTTTCTTTAAGGGTTATGTCATTGTATTACTAATGCATAAATAAGAAAAGAAGTTTGAGGAAATTGGACTTCTCAAAAGGGGCTCTTCAGGAATGCTCCCTCTGAACACATCATCGGGTCCCCACCGGCAGACAGAAGCCTGGCCAGCTGAAGCCTGTCATGGTGCCACTCGAAAGCCATGCTCAGCTTCGGTAATTATCAAGGGTTGGGGGGTGTTTTACTAACCTGTTGCGGATGTGTGTAAGTGCTTGAGACTAAGTAAAGTTTAGCTCTAAGTGAAAGCACTCTTGTGTTGTCTTGTTTGTGCCAGCCATCTATCGGTCAGATGGCCGTGTCTCCCTTGATGTATTTCCTGACACCACCTCGCACAAAGTAAAAGTTACTGAGAGCTTCGGGTTGGAAAAACCTCAGGTAACAGGGCTGCACTAGAAAAATCCTCCTTTCACTTGCAAAGTGATTACATTTAATGCAGAACCACTGATACACAAGATGCATGGTACCTGAATGCTCAGAAGCACTCAACATTCCTTTATACTGTACATCAAATATACAGCTTGTAGTAGAAAGCTGCTATTCCTCTCAAATGCAGAACACTTTCTTGAAGTGATAAAAGGATGACATATGCATATGGTACAGAGATTACCCTTAAATATTCAGCATTTCCCATTGCAGTGGTATTTTCTGTACTTAGCCCAGCAAATACTATAGTAATGTCAAATGTTGCAGCATGGTAAATTTCAAATGACTACTAATATAGAGCCAAAGCCCTCTGAAGTCAATGAGAGAAATTCTGTCGATTTCAGGGTGCTTTGGATCATCCCCATATACTCTAAACCCACTGGGAGACCTATGTCTCTTTAATCTGACTGGCCACTAAATGCACCATCACTCTCCACAAATGCAGCATTGACCCAGCACTCATAAATGTGGTAATAAAAAAAAATCATAAAGTGACAGATCAAGGCAATTGGATAAATGTCTATTTCTGATTCATCTGTATTTTTAAAGCATCTTGTTTGCAACTCTTTAAACTGGATTTTATGTGTCCCTTTCTTAAAGTATGATATATTTCTTTCTCTCTTCTTCTTTTAATCATAGAATATTAGGGTCAGAAGGGACCTCAGGAGGTCATCCAGTCCAGCCCCCTGCTCAAAGCAGGACCAATCCCCAACTAAATCATCCCAGCCAGGGCTTTATGAAGCCTGACCTTAAAAACCTCTGAGGAAGGAGATTCCACCACCTCCTTAGGTAACCCATTCCTGCGTTTCACCACCCTCCTAGTGAAAAAAGTTTTTCCTAATATCCAATCTAAACCTCCCCCACTGCAACTTGAGACCATTACTCCTTGTTCTGTCATCAGCTACCACTGAGAACAGTCTAGATCCATCCTCTTTGGAACCCCCTTTCAGGTAGTTGAAAGCAGCTATCAAATCCCCCCTCATTCTTCTCTTCCACAGACTAAACAATACCAGTTCCCTAGCCTCTCCTCATAACTCATGTGTTCCAGTCCCCTAATGATTTTTGTTGCCCTCCGCTGGACATTTTCCAATTTTTCCACATCCTTCTTGTAGTGTGGGGCCCAAAACTGGACAAAGTACTCCAGATGAGGCCTCACCAATGTTGAATAGAGGGGAACGATCACGTCCCTTGATCGGCTGGCAATGCCCCTACATATACATCCCAAAATGCCATTAGCCTTCTTGGCAACAAGGGCACACTGTTGACTCATACCCAGCTTCTTGTGCACTGTCACCCCTAGGTCCTTTTCTGCAGAACTGCTGCCTAGCCACTCGGTCCCTAGTCTGTAGCAGTGCATGGGATTCTTCCATCCTAAGTGCAGGACTCTGCACTTGTCCTTGTTGAACCTCATCAGATTTCTTTTGGCCCAATCCTCTAATTTGTCTAGGTCCCTCTGTATCCTATCCCTACCCTCCAGTGTATCAACCACTCCTCCCAGTTTAGTGTCATCTGCAAACTTGCTGAGGGTGCAGTCCATGCTATCCTCCAGATCATTAATGAAGATATTGAACAAAACTGGCCCCAGGACTGACCCTTGGGGCACTCCGCTTGATATCGGCTGCCACTAGATATGGAGCTATTGATCACTACCCACTGAGCCTGAAGATCTAGCCAGCTTTATATCCACCTTATAGTCCATTCATCCAGCACATACTTCTTTAACTTGCTGGCAAGAATACTGTGGGAGACCGTATCAAAAGCTTTGCTAAAGTCAAGGAATAACACATACACTGCTTTCCCCTCATCCATAGAGACAGTTATCTCATCATAGAATGCAATTAGATTAGTCAGGCATGACTTGCCCTTGGTGAATCCATGCTGACTGTTCCTGATCACTTTCCTCTCCTCTAAATGCTTCAGAATTGATTCCTTGAGGACCTGCTCCATGATTTTTCCAGGGACTGAGGTGAAGCTGACTGGCCTGCAGTTCCCAGGATCCTCCTTCTTCCCTTTTTTAAAGATGGGCACTACATTCGCCTTTTTCCAGTTGTCTGGGACCTCCCCCAATCGCCATGAGTTTTCAAAGATAATGGCCAATGGCTCTGCAATCACATCCGCCAACTCCTTTAGCACTCTCGGATGCAGCGCATCCAGCCCCGTGGACTTGTGCTCGTCCAACTTTTCTAAATTGTCCTGAACCACTTCTTTGTCCACAGAGGGCTGGTCACCTTCTCCCCATGCTGCCCAGTGCAGTAGTGTGGGAGCTGACCTTGTTCGTGAAGACAGAGGCAAAAAAAGCATTGAGTACATTAGCTTTTTCCACATCCTCTGTCACTAGGTTGCATCCCTCATTCAGTAAGGGGCCCACACTTTCCCTGACCTTCTTCTTGTTGCTAACATACCTGAAGAAGCCCTTTTTGTTATCCTTAACATCTCTTGCTAGCTGCAACTCCAAGTATGATTTGGCCTTCCTGATTTCACTCCTGCATGCCTGAGCAATATTTTTATACTCCTCCCTAGTCATTTGTCCAATCTTCCACTTCTTGTAAGCTTCTTTTTTGTGTTTAAGATCAGCAAGGATTTCACTGTGAAGCCAAGCTGGTCGCCTGCCATATTTACTATTCTTTCTACACATCGGGATGGTTTGTCCCTGTAACCTCAATAAGGATTCTTTAAAATACAGCCAGCTCTCCAGAACTCCTTTCCCCCTCATGTTATTCTCCCAGGGGATCCTGCCCATCAGTTCCCTGGAGGAGTCAAAGTCTGCTTTTCTGAAGTCCAGGGTCCGTATTCTGCTGCTCTCCTTTCTTCCTTGTGTCAGGATCCTGAACTCGACTATCTCATGGTCACTGCCTCCCAGGTTCCCATCCACTTTTGCTTCCCCTACTAATTCTTCCCGGTTTGTGAGCAGCAGGTCAAGAAGAGCTCCCCCCTAGTTGGTTTCTCCAGCACTTGCACCAGGAAATTGTCCCCTACACTTTCCAAAAACTTCTTGGATTGTCTGTGCACCGCTGTATTGCTCTCTCAGCAGATATCAGGATGATTGAAGTCTCCCATGAGAACCAGGGCCTGCGATCTAGTAACTTCCGTTAGTTGCCGGAAGAAAGCCTCATCCATCTCATCCCTCTTGTCCGGTGGTCTATAGCAGACTCCCACCATGACATCACCCTTGTTGCTCACACTTCTAAACTTAATCCAGAGACTCTCAGGTTTTTCTGCAGTTTCATACTGAAACTCTGAGCAGTCATACTGCTCTCTTACATACAATGCAACTCCCCCACCTTTTCTGCCCTGCCTGTCCTTCCTGAACAGTTTATATCCATCCATGACAGTACTTCAGTCATGTGAATTATCCCACCAAGTCTCTGTTATTCCAATCACATCATAATTCCTTGACTGTGCCAGGACTTCCAGTTCTCCCTGCTTGTTTCCCAGGCTTCTTGCATTTGTATATAGGCACTTAAGATAACTCGCTGATTGTCCCGCTTTCTTAGTATGTTGACCTACACTACACAACTCCAGCTACCTTAGGTTGAGTTACCGCTGGGTATACACCGCAGGGGGTCGACGGGAGAAAATATCTTCTCATCGGGGGTAGAGTACAGGGGTCAACTGGAGAGTGATGTGCAGTTGATTTAAGCTTCTCTTTACCATACCGCCAGTGGATCGATCTCAGAGCGTCGATCCCTGCTGTAGTGTAGACCTGCCCTTAAACAATTCCCTATAATATGCAAAAGAAACATGAGGTAAAATATTTATAAATCATCATTACCTTTAATGTTATCCAAGTATGGAATCAAGGGATTTGATGCAGTTTCTCTTATGTTTATTAAATATGGATAAAATGGATGTGCTTCATTATCTGTTAAATAAGCTCTTCAAAGATAACCTTCATAAATCAAGATACTTTTTAGCATACCTACCAACCAAAGAGAGAATTAATGGTGCCTTCACAGTTACGTTCAATAGTAAATATATACCTAGCTCTAAATCCTATTTTAATAATTATGTGCAGTACAATGGCAGGGGGTGAGGAAGAAGCTTAGAGCAATTCCAACGAACCCTATCAAAATTTAAGACTGCAAATCAAACTGGGCTTAACTCTTACATGGGTGAACAGGATCCCTCACCTTGTGCAGCCCACAGGGGGATAGATTTTTTAAGTGCACAACAATAACTTTAGGGCCACATTTTTATAGGAACTCAGCTCCCATTTAGGCACCTGAGTAGGATTTTCAAAAGCACCCAGAAGATCCTGTTGAGCAGGGTGGATAAAAATCAATGAATTTTTAAAAATAAAAATAAAGAAAAAAATGATTTTTTATTTAAATCAGATTTTTGATAAAATGCTTTTAGAGGAAAAACCTTGTCTAAAGATAGTTTTAATTAAGATACATTATAGCTCTGTCATAAATATAAAGGGAAGGGTAAACCCCTTTAAAATCCCTCCTGGCCAGAGGAAAAATCCTCTCACCTGTAAAGGGTTAAGAAACTAAAGGTAACCTCGCTGGCACCTGACCAAAATGACCAATGAGGAGACAAGATACTTTCAAAAGCTGGGAGGAGGGAGAAAAACAAAGGGTCTGTGTCTGTCTGTATGATGCTTTTGCTGGAGACAGAACAGGAATGGAGTCTTAGAACTTTTAGTAAGTAATCTAGCTAGGTATGTGTTAGATTATGATTTCTTTAAATGGCTGAGAAAGGAACTGTGCTGAATAGAATGACTATTCCTGTCTGTGTGTCTTTTTTGTAACTTAAGGTTTTGCCTAGAGGGATTCTCTATGTTTTGAATCTAATTACCCTGTAAGGTATCTACCATCCTGATTTTACAGAGGGGATTTCTTTACTTCTATTAAAAGTCTTCTTGTAAGAAAACTGAATGCTTTTTCCTTGTTCTCAGATCCAAGGGTTTGGATCTGTGGTCACCTTTGCAAATTGGTGAGGATTTTTACCAAACCTTTCCCAGGACATGGGGTGCAAGGATTGGGAGGATTTTGGGGGGAAAGACATGTCCAAACTATGTTTCCCAGTAAACCCAGTTAGAGTTTGGTAGTGGCAGTGGAGATCCAGGGACAAAGGATAAAATTAATTTGTACCTTGGGAAAGCTTTAACCTAAGCTGGTGAAAGTAAGCTTAGGAGGTTTTCATGCAGGTCCCCACATCTGTACCCTAGAGTTCAGAGTGGGGGAGGAACCTTGACAAGCTCTAAGATATCTCATCATGGAATAGGGATTATAAATTATAATTCTATAATATGAGACAATATATTCATGTAATGTTTAAGGAAAGTTTTGTAAATGAGTTCCAATAGTTCATGGATTAGGGACCTAATCTTTTGGGGCTCCAGGGGCTTCTGTATAGATTATTTAGGTTACTCTTTCTATCTACCCAATGGGACTCAGTGCTCAGTCTAGAAGATACCATCAGAGATGCTTAGTTTTGCAGTTCTCAAACTGTGGATTTGCATCTCCAGAGATAACATGCTTCTTTAACAGCAAAAAAATGTTTTTAAATAAATAATATAGAGAGGTGAGAAATAACAGATCTCAACCTTATTGTACTTCTGCAAATTTGTCTATACAGGGTCAATTCCTTACCTCTCTCTACAAGTACAAATTTTCAAAAAGTTCAGTGAATAGAAGACTGTTGGGGGCAGAATAGATCTGGACAAGGAGAAGAAGTCTGTTATAAGGAGAAGAAGTTTGTTATAAGAACAAGCAGATTACAAAAAGAGGTAATTGATGAAAAAATTGCCCAGTTTGTTTATGCAACAAACTCTCCTTGCCGTATGATTGAGAACCCACACTTCATTAACATGGTTCAGTCATTAAGACCAGGATACAATCCACTCAGCAGAGCAGATGTCGCAGGCAAATTGCTGGATAAAGTGTATGAAAGAGAAATTGAGCAGTGTGCAAAAGGTCTAGAGAGTAAAATTGTTAACCTGATGGGTGGAGCAATGTCCACAATGATCTTGTTTTATGTGCTTATGTGACAACAGAAGAAGGGAATGTCTTCCTTACAGAAACAATTGATACATCAGGAAATGCACAGACAGCAGAATACTTACAAGAAGTAGCAGTAAAAGCTACAACAAACTATGAAAAAAAAATTCAAATGTCTAGTACGCAGCTTGGTCACAGACAATGCTGCAAATGTATCCTAAATAATTTCTTCTCATCTTGAAGACAGTGAAGAGAGTCCCAAGCTAATAACATATGGTTGCAAGTGCTCATTTGATGCACCTCCTAGCCAAAGACTTCAGTGTTCCAGAAATAAAGGCTAATGTTGTTGAAATTTCAAAATACTTCCCTAACAACCACTTTGCAGCAGCTGCTCTGAAAAAAGTTGGACCAAGCTAACTCTCCCTCAAGACATGCTATGGAACTCAGTAGTAGACTGTTTTAAGCACTAGATCAAAAAACTGGCCTAATCTGATGCCACTTTGTGAACAAAATTGTGAAAAAATAGATGGCACTGTCACAGCCAAAGTTCTCAACATCAGGCTTAAGAGAATGCTGAACACATGATAAGTACCCTGAAGCCTATTTCTGTAGCCTTGAACAAAATGCAGGGAAATAGCTGTTTTATTGCTGACGCTGTTGAAATTTGGAAGGAACTGAATGAGATCTTAAAAAGAGAAATATGCAATGACAGAGTTAAATTACAAGCATTAAAAAAAACAAATTAGTCCTGCTTTGAGCAGGGGGTTGGACTAGATGACCTCCTGAGGTCCCTTCCAACCCTGATATTCTATGAAATGGGACAAGCACTATCTCCAGCTCATTTTCTCGCAAATATTCTCAATAGTCGGTAACAGGGTCAAACCTTAACTGCTGAAGAAGAGGAGTTGGCTATGACATGGACATCCAGCAATCATCCCTCCATAATGGCAACTATAGTAAATTTCAGAGCTAAGGGTGAACCAGTCAAGAAATATCAGTTTGCTGATTATGTTTTAAAGAAAGTCACACCAGTGAACTGGTGGAAGTCACTTAGGCACTTGGATTCAGAGACTGTTGAAGTGATAATCTCACTTTTAACAGGAGTAGCTTCTTCAGCCGGTGTAAAAAGAATATTTTCTTCCTTTGGACTAATTCATTCCAAATTGAGAAATTGTTTGGGACCTGAAAAACCAGGAAAGCTTGCTTTTCTTTTCCAGATTATGAACAAACAGGAAAATGAAGTTGAAGACGACTGAGTTAGCTGCAGAAGCCAATATTTTAAGTTTCTCATGTTGACCTGGCTGACATAGTCGACTTAATTTTGGGGTTTTTTTTTAAATCATTTAACTATTTTAGTTAAAAACAATTTTAACAAAAACAAACCTGATTTTAAAAAACTTGAATGTTTAACTAAATTCAAAAATTAATATAATATTTTAACAAAACAAGCATATGTTTGTTGTTGAAGAAAAAAATCCAGCATACATAACATTGTTGTTTTAGTTAAATAAAACAATTTAAATGTCTGTCTGGTGATGTTCTCCTCCTAATTCAGCATGGCAAGAAAATCTTCCAAATATTAATGATTAACCTGTAGAATTGGAGATAGTTCCCAATGACTTCATAAATATCTGCTTCAGTTACCTTTGGTAAATGAAATAATCAAACAATCATTCATTTTCTGATATAGCTGTAAAACTAATCTGAAAAGTTTTCAAAATAAATCACTTCAAAAATGTATAGTGTGTACCTTCTAAAAATGAAACCTACATCTATCTCTGAGTTGTGAGGAATATATATGTTAAGGTTATAACAACCAACAAGAATGCACTTTTATGTAGAAATCCATGATTAAATCGCATCTTCCCGACTCATGATTTAAATCAAATTAATTTAAATCAAATCCACTCTGCTGTTGAGCCACTGATCTATCACAAGTATTTTCAGAAGAACTTAGCACAAGGGGTGCTGAGCTCTTGCAAACATCTGGCCACTTATATCAGTGCCTAAATGGGAGCTAAGCACTCTTGAAAGTCTGGCCCATAAGGGTGAGGCACATATGCAGTCCCTCTGTGATCCCCTAGTGATTCACAGCACGCCAAAGGGTTAAATCAATGCACATTCTAAAAAAAACCTCTATGCATGCATCACTCCTTGTGTTAGTGACAAAAGGATCAAAGGTAAATAGGGCTGTCTGTTTGCTGGGATAAGGGGACACCCAATGAAATTAAAGCATTACATTTACTACAGCAAAAGAAAATATGTATTTTACACAACATAACTAACATGTGGAACTCATCTTCACAAGATGTTACAGTCAAGAGCTTAAACTTAAAACCATTCAGAAATGTAAACTGGTGCAGACTGAGTCTGCCTGCTTACTGTGCAGAACATCTCACCTGAGTGAATCACACTGGGATCTACATTGGTTGCCTGTCGGCTTGCAGGTAGAGTTTAAGTTGTTCATTTAAGTCTATACAGCAGGAGTGCTGGAACAATTTTTATTGTGGGGGTTCTGAGAGCGAGTGAACCAAACTGTAAAACCCTGTACATAATGGAAACCACTTCAAGCCAGGGGTGCAGCAGCACCCACAGCACCTCTAGTTCCAGTGCCTATGCTATACAGCCCTGAATGCTGGAGGGCCCCTCCTCTTTGGAATTAATTTTTCTCCTCTCCCCCACCCACTCAACCCCAGTTCAAGACAGCCTATATTTAGTGACCTTTAGAACATGCTGCAAGCTTATCTATTTGTAAACAGGGGAATGGTCCCACTATTGTGGGGAACTTTCCTGGCTTATGCACTACCCCGGTGAAATGGGCTAGTGAAAGGATCTGAGTCCTCGCTCCCACTTCCTTTACCCAGAGGCTTGCCTGACCTCAAGGGCTCCCCTTCCACTCTCCTGTGTGGCAGAGTACTTGTAACCCCAACAAGGGTGGGTCCAGGATTCCTGGGGGGCTCAACCTCCAACTTTGTCATGGTCTCTTAGGGCAGGGTCTAGGGTGTCCCCACTCTGGGGTGCTCTCTCTGCACCGGATGCTTCCCTGATCCACTGATCATTACATACAGTTCAAAGTAAATACAATTGATTAAACAGCAATCAATTACAAAAAATAATGAAAAAACGGGAAAGGTTAAAAGAAAACACATAACCCCGCTCTGTGGCACGGGGACATCACAACCAGCATCTCTGGAATGTAAGAGAAGTTCAGTTTGTTCCTCACAAGTCCCAGGCACCTTCTCAGGCCCTCTCTGTGCTGCAGGTCGGACGCTTGCTCTGGCAGTGGCCACACGCTCTCAGGCTCTAGGTGGCAGGACCCTTGTTACCAGCATCACCCCCGCCCCATCGGGATTACGATCCCCACCCCAAGTCTGGCCTGCCAGGTATCTTGGCTGGGGACGTCTCCCTGCACTGGGCCTGCTGCCCGGGGTCCCCCTTGCTCTCCCCAGCTGCTCACCACACCCAGCTCCAGACTGCTCCAGCCCCAGCTCCACCACTCTGCCTCAGCATGGCAGCTGCTGCTACTCTGCTGCCTCCAGCTCCCTGAGCTGCTTCTCTGGCCCCTCTGGCTCTGGTTGCTGCAGCTCTGCTCCCAGGACAGGTCTGCTCTGTGACTCTGCTCCCAGCACTGACCTGCTTCCTGGGCTGCTTCTCTGGCCCCTCTGGCTGGCATGGCTCTATTCCCCAGATCAGCTTGGGCCCCTGCTTTCTCCTTAGCTCGGCCCCACTCCGTCTGACCCAGGCAATTCCAGGTCACATGGAGGACGGGACCCCCCTGGCCGCCTGACTCCCCAATTAGCCTGCCTGCCCTGTCATTCAGGCTGACCTGGAGCATTGGCCTCTCCCCGTTGTTTCTGGGGACTGTCAGTCTCAGGGTCCTGATTTCCCATCGATCGTTCCCCTTTCTTTTGGTACTGGGAGCTAGCCAACCAAAACATCCCCGACTGCATTTTAGGAAGGGGACAACAGCCCCCTTACATATTTCCCCAGTCATTAGGGAAGGGGGGGATATGGGGGAATGGGACTGAGACATAAAGGGAGATGTTTATTGATTTTTGTTGCTCTGTTTGTTTGGCTAGATCTTATGTGGCTGCCCTGACTTTCTGTAATTGAAGACTGGTGTGTGTTGGTTTAATTTCTGTAAGGGCACCTAAGGCATCTCTTTGCATCTTTGTCTTTTGGAAGTTTAATAAGAACAGGCAACGCTCCGCTAGGCAAGATAGCTGCCTGGGCTTAAGAAGAAACTTCCCTTCTGGTTAGGGAAGGGAGTTTCATGGACTTTCCTCTGAAACATCTGGTAGTGACTGCTGTTTGAGACAAGGTGGTGGACTTGGTGGACCTCAGCTTTGATCTAGTATGGTGGTTCCTGTGATTGTGAGGGGAGACAAGTGAGTTTTTTTCTGAGAAGCCCTTAAAAAAAACAACTGACATTCTCCCCTCTTCCCAGCACTCTGACTAACCTGAGAAATGTATTTCAGGCTTGAATGTAAGTTTTCAGGCTACCATGACCAAGCACAGGTAAGAAATTCCTGGAAAGATGGTTCACTGAAAGGAGAAACTATGCCAGGAGGTCATTCTAATGAATGAACTCATTCCTTTCTTTCAGTGCACTTTCTACTGCTGTTAGCCTAAAGAACACCTGGATAAAGGAAAAGCTTGTATCAGTGTTGTAGGGAAAAGTACTACATGTCCCTCAGGAAATAATGAGCTATGAACTTCTCGCTAGGTTACAGAACTAAAGGCACCTTGCATCAGAATAATCCAAGAAGTAAGCAATGCTGCTGTTAGCACCATGAGATACTAAATAAACAGTGTGCAGGTTTGAAGATTAACACACATGCCAGTCACCTCTGGAGAGGTAAGAGTAGACTGGAGGGACAGACCTAAATTAGAAAATGCAGTGGTGTCTTCCAGCTAATTACAAAATTAACCTTGAATCCAGAAAATGAAATCAATGCTGTAAATAAAGGGTTTAAGTACTGCAGGTTAAACATGACGGCTATTTTAAAGGAAAAGAAGTGAGCAAAGTCCAGTATCTCTCTCCCTGGGGCACTGTAATGGCATACACACTCACCACCCATGCAACCCCTTTTGACAACTAGCAAGTCCAGGTTCAACTACAACTGAATATTTTGTTACCCTGAAATGAAAGTCCCAAATAATCACCCTATCCTCTGGGTCAGGGGTGGGTAAACTTTTTGGCCTGAAGGCCACATTGGGGTTGCAAAACTGTATGGAGGGCCGGGTAGGGAAGGCTGTGCCTCCCAAAACACCCTGGCCCCCACCCCCTATCTGCCCCCTTCCACTTCCCGCTCCCTGACTTCCCCCCTCAGAACCCCCAACCCATCCAACCCTCCCTGCTCCTTGTCCCCAATCGCCCCCTCCCAGGACCCCCTGCCCCTAACTGCACCCTGGGATCTCACCCCCTATCCAATCGCCTGCCCCCCTATCCACACCGCCGTGCCCTGACAGGCCCCCCGGGACCCCACGCCTATCCAACCCCTCCCTGTTCCCCCCTGCAGAACCTCCAACCCGTCCAACTGCTCCCTGTCCCCTGACAGGCCCCTGGGACCCCCTTATCCAACCTTCCCCTCCCCGCTCCCTGCCCCCTTATCATGCCGCTCAGAGCAGCATGTCTGGCAGCCGTGCTGCCCAGCCAGAGCTAGACACGCTGCTGTTCTGCTCAGCAGGAGCACGCAACCCCACCGCCCAGAGCACTGTCCGCACAGTGGCGTGGCTGCAGGTCAGGAGGGACAGCAGGGGAGGGTCCAGGGGCTAGCCTCCCTGGCCGGGAGCTCAAGGACTGGGCAGGATGGTCCAGCAGACCGGATGTGGCCCGCGGGCCATAGCTTGCCCACTTCTGCTCTGGGTCCTGTGCTCAAAACTTTCCTGGGGTTCCACTACCTTTCCCCAGCTTTGGTATCAGGCACTGTCCTGTCTAACATAAGTCTTCCTAGGACTTCTCACCTCCAACAATTTCTGACCCCTCATAGGAGCCTACCTGCCCACTGTCTCTCAGCCTGTTTAGAAGGTCCAGATGTCTCATCACTAGGGCTCTACCAAATTAATGGCTATGAAAAACGCATCATGGACCATGAAATCTGGTCTTTTGTGTGCTTTTACCCTATACTAGACAGAATTCATGGGGGAGACCCATGTTTCTCAAACTGGGGGTCCTGAACCAAAAGGGAGTTGCAGGGGAGTCACGGTATTGCCACCCTTACTTCTGCACTGCCTTCAGAGCCGGGCTGCCAGAGCGTGGCGACTGCTGACTGAGCGCCAAGCTCTGCAGGCAGCCGCGCAGAAGTAAGGGTGGCAATACCATACCATGCCGTCCTGACTTCTGCACTGCTGCTGGCAGCAGCTCTGCCTTCAGAGCTGGACTCTGGGGCCAGCCGCCGCCACTCTCCAGCTACCCAGCTCTGAAGGCAGCACCGCTGCCAGCAGCAGTGCTGATGTAAGGGTAGCAGTAGTCCAACCCCCACCCCCCTACAATAACCTTGTGCCCCCCCACCTCCTTTTTGGGTCAGGACCCCTATAATTACAACAGCATGAAATTTCAGATTTAAATAGCTGAAATAATTAAATTTAGAATTTTTAAAATCCTATGATCATGAATTTGACCAAAATGGACCATGAATTTGGTAGGGCCCTACTTATCACTGATTCTTTAATCCAACCTTCTCTGGCTGCCAAGTAATGATCTAATTACTGCTCAGGTGTAGTGAATGTGCCTACCTAGCATTTAACATTTTCCTGTCCTTGAGGGAGGTTCATTTTATCACAGGCACCCATGGAGAACACTCATGTGGCTTTAATATTCTGTAACTGTACAAGGGGCACCACATTTTGCCCTGCCTAATTCCAGGTGTAAGTATGAGTCTTTCTTTATAATTACTCTTCAAGATAGAAATTTAGGGCCAGATTGCATGCATGCCAAGAAATGAGGAGGGAGTGTGTAAAGCACTATCTCTTCTCTTTCCCTCATGCTCAACTTGCTTTCACACACGGGCCTTCCACAGTTATAGTTCTAGCACTCTAAGCATAGAAATTGCTCTCAGCAAGTGCCTCCATGGGCTCCAGCCACCCTTGGAAGAGGTATTGTGCAGCCAGTGCCATGTTTAATGCTCCCAACATATTGGGAGGTGAGAGAGTTATTGGCTAATAGTCAGTGAATGGCAAATCTCAGAAGATTCATACATTGTCAGCTATCTGAACCCCTGAACTGGGAGGATGAGCAAGTCCTCAGACTGACAAAACCATAACTACCTTTATTACTTGCAGCAGGAGTCATTTTGGAGGGATATTTTAAGGCCCTCCTTTCACCAGCAACAAGTCTTGGAGCACAGGCTCTGTGTCCCAGGGTGCATGACATTTGAATGTAGCTGAAGTGGGACTTGAAAGAGATGGCCAGATCTCCACAGGCCTGAGAGCAATAATTAGAGGTGGTTAAAATTTTTCAGTGATGGGGGGCTAGGAACTATTTGACAAAAAAAGCCTTTTTGAAAAGTTGGGGAAGACTTTCATTTCATTGGTAATTTTCCTGTTTTTGACACACACACCCCAAAAAAGAACCTGAACATTTTTATTGTAAACCAAAAACTTTTATGAAAGTATACTCTACTTCCCCACATACTGATCTTTACTTAGCTGCTGCCTCAAAAGCCCTACTTGAATTTTCTTTGATGGAAGTTGTCTTTGAACCACCCAAAGTGTCACATAGTTGCTATTCCCAATGTGTGTACTATAGTAGACAGTCTATACAACTGGCTGCCTGCTCAGGAAAACCCAAAAAGTAAGCAAGAAATGTAAAAGATGACCATTTCAGGGTCCAAACTGTCCATTAATAAAATGCATTTTTTTTTTTTACTGAATGAGTGTTTCTATGCATATAAATGTGCTTTGGCTTGTGACAAAGAAAAATGAAATGGCTAGAGCTTTGAAAATGCATTAAATAGAATAAACACTCTTAAAGAGAGGTTTATTTTCATCACCTCACTGTAATTGAATCAATGACTTCAGCTCACTGTAATATCCCTAAATGCTGCTGTAATAATAAGTCATAATAATAATGTAAGTCAGAAAGACATTAAAGTTACATTAAGATTTGAACATAAAGCCACTGAATAATGGCAATTCATATATAAGGCTCAAACTTCATTAACATGCATGATCATGCCCATCTGTTGCAAGATCAGACAGATTTCCATGAAAACCATGAGGCATAGCACCTGCAGTACCAAGCCACTATGATGCATCTTAAAAATAAAGCTTCACCCTTACGTTTGAAATTCCTTGCTTTTTGTAGGTTTAGACAACTGATGTTATCTTAATGCATGTTTTAGTCTTTGAACATTAGAGAGACTTATAAGTGCAGCATAATTGATTTAATTTCCTTATGCTCATCTGCACACAATCTATTTATAATCTCTTCACAATATAGGATCCTTCAATGGGTATTAATTTCCTACTTGCTGCCATGCTTAAATATCAGTGCATGGAGAAATTAGAACAAATAAAGCAAACATTTTTCTTGGTGTTCACATCAGTGGCATTTCAAATGTGGTGTTGTATGAGAAGACAATACAGTGTGACTGGGGCATAGATTCAAGCTAAGATGCAGGCACAGATCAACACAGAGCGACAGCTGAGTGCAGATTTTGAGGGTATTTCAATAAGCTTATAGGTCTGATAGCATGTGACATAAAGTGCCTTTGAGGTAAATAACATTTGTTGCCTCCAAACTTTTTTGGCAAAGAGGGTGCTCGCTCAAAACTAAAAATCAAGTCTATTCACTCAAAACTTGATAGTTCAGTCAGGCTTTTGCTTTTTAATCTTTTATAGAAGCTCAGCTGCATGGCAGTTACTCCTCCTAGGGGGCCTGGTACCCCAATGGTGGTGAGGAGTGACAGAGTAGGCAGAGCCGTGGCTCCAACAGCCAGTAGATTTGTCTGGCCATCAGCTGGGGGGTATTCTGCACCTCATAATGGAGTATAACAGCTCACCTGGAAGAAGAACTGGTTATCTTCTGTCTCAGAGAAGCAGAATGCTTTCCAGAGAATGCTAGTGCATGAAGGAGAGTGCAGAGTGGCTCTGCACCATCCCCAAAGCATGTCTCTCCCTGTAAGGCACTGTCTAACCTATGACTGGTCCCTACTCACTTTTAAGAGTCACACATTTAAATCCATGAGACTGCTCCCATGATTAAGGGTTTTGAGGATTGGGCCCATGAGTCACAAGTTCCACACTAACAATATTTGGTACAGCCTGGCAACCTTTTCAGCAAAATCTATAAAATGATCAAAGGCTGCATGTGAATGGCCTAGTCTGTCATCTCTAGAAAGGGTGCCTATGTAACACTGACAGACCCCGGTCGTTAGCAGGCAGGATCAAACCTGGGGCCTCTGGAGCTTAAAAGCGAACTGGCTGTTAGCTAAGACTGTAGAGCAGACTCATTTTCTCTCTCTAAGTGGTCTTGGTGCCACTAGCTGGGACAGAACACCATACCCAGAAGGTGTGTGGGTTACATACTTCCCCTAGTTGAGGAAATGTGTCCAGAGCTTCAGAGACTTCCCAGTTGAAATTCTGAACAAGCCCCCACTTGTAACACTGACAGACCCCAGTTGTCAGCGGGTGGGATCAAACCTGCAGCCTCTGGAGCTTAGTGCATGAGCCTCTACTGCATGAGCTAAAAGCTAACTTCCTGTTAGTTAAGGCTGTAGAGCAGACTTATTTTATCTCTCTCTCTAAGTGGTCTCGGTGCTACTAGATGGGATAGAACCCAGGTGTGTGGGTTACATCTACAGCCCAGGGTTTAGACATACTGACAAGTCATTAGGAATGTGGGGGACATTGTTTTGTGAATTAATTAAGAACTTCTTTCTTTAGTGCTCTTGGTCCAGGCAGCTGTCACAAGGATTATGGTAACTACATATAAATTTCATAGAATCATAGAAGATTAGGGTTGGAAGAGAACTCAGGAGGTCATCTAGTCCAATCCCCTGCTAAAGCAGGGCCAACACCAACTAAATCATTGGTTGTGGTTGTTTAATTCTGTATCCACTTAATGGTAGTTCTGCTGAGCCTGCCTTTCTCCAGCTTACTTAAGAGAATGTCATCTAGTCCAACCCCCTGCTCAAAGCAGGACCAGCACCAACTAAATCATCCCAGCCAGGGCTTTGTCAAGCTGGGCCTTAAAAACCTTTAAGGATGGATCTTCCACCACCCACTAGGTAATCCATTCCAGTGCTTTACCACCCTGCTAGTGAACTAGTGTTTCCTAATATCCAACCTAGACCTCCCCCACTGCAACTTGGATTAAGTTTAGAAGTATGAGCAACAAGGGTGATGTCGTGGTGGGAGTCTGCTATAGACCACCGGACAAGGGGGACGAGGTGGACGAGGCTCTCTTCCGGCAACTCACGGAAGTTACTAGATCACAGGCCCTGGTTCTCATGGGAGACTTCAGTCACCCTGATATCTGCTGGGAGAGCAATACAGCGGTGCACAGACAATCCAGGAAGTTTTTGGAACGTGTAGGGGACAATTTCCTGGTGCAAGTGCTGGAGGAACCAACTAGGGACAGAGCTCTTCTTGACCTGCTGCTCACAAACTGGGAAGAATTAGTAGGAGAAGCAAAAGTGGATGGGAACCTGGGAGGCAGTGACCATGAGATGGTCGAGTTCAGGGAAGAAAGGAGAGCAGCAGAATATGGAGCCTGGACTTCAGAAAAGCAGACTTTGACTCCCTCAGGGAACTGATGGGCAGGATCCCCTGGGAGAATAACATGAGAGGGAAAGGAGTCCAGGAGAGCTGGCTGTATTTTAAAGAATCCTTATTGAGGTTACAGGGACAAACCATCCTGATGTGTAGAAAGAATAGTAAATATGGCAGGCGACCAGCTTGGCTTCACAGTGAAATCCTTGCTGATCTTAAACACAAAAAAGAAGCTTACAAGAAGTGGAAGATTGGACAAATGACCAGGGAAGAGTATAAGAATATTGCTCGGGTATGCAGGAGTGAAATCAGGAAGGCCAAATCACACCTGGAGTTCCAGCTAGCAAGAGATGTTAAGAGTACAAGAAGGGTTTCTTCAGGTATGTTAGCAACAAGAAGAAAGTGAAGGAAAGTGTGGGCCCCTTACTGAATGAGGGATGCAACCTAGTGACAGAGGATGTGGAAAAAGCTAATGTACTCAATGCTTTTTTTGCCTCTGTCTTCACGAACAAGGTCAGCTCCCACACTACTGCACTGGGCAGCATGGGGAGAAGGTGACCAGCCCTCTGTGGACAAAGAAGTGGTTCAGGACAATTTAGAAAAGTTGGACGAGCACAAGTCCATGGGGCCGGATGCGCTGCATCCGAGAGTGCTAAAGGAGTTGGCGGATGTGATTGCAGAGCCATTGGCCATTATCTTTGAAAACTCATGGCGATTGGGGGAGGTCCCAGACAACTGGAAAAAGGCGAATGTAGTGCCCATCTTTAAAAAAGGGAAGAAGGAGGATCCTGGGAACTACAGGCCAGTCAGCTTCACCTCAGTCCCTGGAAAAATCATGGAGCAGGTCCTCAAGGAATCAATTCTGAAGCTCTTAGGGGAGAGGAAAGTGATCAGGAACAGTCAGCATGGATTCACCAAGGGCAAGTCATGCCTGACTAATCTAATTGCCTTCTATGACGAGATAACGGGCTCTGTGGATGAGGGGAAAGCAGTGGATGTGTTGTTCCTTGACTTTAGCAAAGCTTTTGACACGGTCTCCCACAGTATGCCAGCAAGTTAAAGAAGTATGGGCTGGATGAATGGACTATAAGGTGGATATAAAGTTGGCTAGATTGTCGGACTCAACGGGTAGTGATTAATGACTCCATGTCTCGTTGGCAGCAGGTATCAAGCGGAGTGCCCCACGGATCGGTCCTGGGGCCGATTTTGTTCAATATCTTCATAAATGATCTGGAGGATGGTATGAATTGCATCCTCGGCAAGTTTGCAGATGACACTAAACTGGGAGGAGAGGTAGATACGCTGGAGGGTAGGGATAGGATACAGAGGGACCTAGACAAATTAGGGGATTGGGCCAAAAGAAATCTGATGAGGTTCAACAAGGACAAGTGCAGAGTCCTGCACTTAGGATGGAAGAATCCTACAGACTAGGGACTAGGGGCCAGGGACCGAATGGCTAGGCAGCAGTTCTGCAGAAAAGGACCTAGGGGTTACAATGGATGAGAAGCTGGGTATGAGTCAACAGTGTGCCCTTGTTGACAAGAAGGCCAATGGCATTTTGGGATATATAAGTAGGGGCACCGCCAGCAGATCGAGGGACGTGATCATTCCCCTCTATTCGACATTGGTGAGGCCTCACCTGGAGTACTGTGTCCAGTTTTGGGCCCCACACTACAAGAAGGATGTGGAAAAATTGGAAAAGGTCCAGCGGAGGGCAACAAAAATGATTAGAGGACTGGAACACATGACTTATGAGGAGAGGCTGAGGGAACTGGGATTGTTTAGTCTGTGGAAGAGAAGAATGAGGGGGGATTTGATAGCTGCTTTCAACTACCTGAAAGGAGGTTCCAAAGAGGATGGATCTAGACTGTTCTCAGTGGTAGCAGTTGACAGAACAAGGAGTAATGGTCTCAAGTTGCAGTGGGGGAGGTTTAGATTGGATATTAGGAAAAACTTTTTCATTAGGAGGGTGGTGAAACACAGGAATGTGTTACCTAAGGAGGTGGTGGAATCTCCTTCCTTAGAAGCTTTTAAGGTCAGGCTTGACAAAGCCCTGGCTGAGATGATTTAGTTGGGGATTGGTCCTGCTTTGAGCAGGGGGTTGGACTAGATGACCTCCTGAGGTCCCTTCCAACCCTGATATTCTATGATTCTATGAATTTGAGACTATTGCTCCTTGTTCTGTCATCTGCCACAACTGAAAACAGCTGAGCTCCATCCTCTTTGGAACCCCTCTTCAGGTAGTTGAAGGCTGCTATCAAAATCCCTCTCACTCTTCTCTTCTGCAGACAAAACAAACCCAGTTCCCTCAGCCTCTACTCGTAAGTCATGTGCCCCAGCCACCTGATCATTTTTGTTTGGATAAACATCTGAACTTTTGGATTCTTCTTTGAACCTCATCACACTTTCCAACTTCACCCATTACTAGCTAAGGCCCAGATCCTGCATAACTTTATGCACCAGAGTAACTTTACACATGCAAGCAGTCCCAAGTGAGAACCAAATCATGCTGTGTCTGTGTAAAATTGATCATGTGCGTAAGTGAATGCAAGCTCAAGGCCTTAACTAGAACAATTCTACAAGCTTCTGACACCTCCAAAGATGGGTATATTTACAGCTTCTAGCTACAATATAGCATATTTCCATATGTTAGAAATCTATTTTGTTCATATTTTCAATTTGTTTAATATTCTGCAAATAAACTACTTTGCAACTTACAAAATATTTACTGAGTCTGAAACATAAAGAGAAGTTGATAGTATGGAGTCGGTTATTTTGTTTTTGTTTTTTCCAAAAAACTTCTCTTTCAAAAAGCAAGTATTTCTTCCACAACCCTATTATTGAACTACACATTGGGTTTATACATTTCTTGACATTAGAAAAATCTACAACTTGAGAAGAGGGGAGTTTAACTTCCTCTCATTTCAAGGAATTAACTACATTTTATCAGGCTTAAAGTCCTATGATCTCAGCATTCTGCTGAGACTACATGGAAATAGCTAGTAAGCCTTTTCTTTTGTCATTCTTGTATGTGATTACAGTATATATGTAGCTTGTGCCTGGTAATTTTTAGCATGTAAAAAGACATAGGGCCAAGTTCTCTGTTCCAGCTGAGTTATGGTAAAGGCAAGAATGGAGGGGTTGAGGGCAAAGGTGGCTTTAAGCCACCTTTTTGCCTTCTGTATTCTCTGCTGTGTTTGGAGCCTAGCCCCTAGTGTAAATGTGAGAAGCCTCAGGGCTGATCTAACTAACATTCAGTGCAATGTTCCCCTAAGTACCACACCACAGCCAAGAATAGCTGGAGTGCAGTTCACCACATCTGTGCCCCCTTGCTTCCCAACACATCCCCTCTGCCCTGTGGCAGCTGTGAAAGAAAGCCAGTTCAGACCTGCTCTGAGCTTCCCGGGAAATCCTTAGGGCCATTTCAATTGGGTTTAGTCTCTGTGGTTTCTGTCTACACTGCAGTTGGGAGCATGCTTTCCAACTGGGGGCAGCACAGGTGGCGGCTTAGGCTAGTCACCAGAGTACCTGGCCAGGGGGTCTAGGCTACCCCTGTGCTCATCCTAGCCACACTGCCATTTGTTGCACACGTCTGCCTACAGAGCTGGGAAGCACGTTGCCAGCTGCTGTGTAGACATACCCTTAGTGATGCCAGAATGGCATAAAGGGACCAGAGATATGGGCTATTGCTCAAGACATCAACTGTCATCAAATGTCATAGCACTTTGTGAATCCTTGCCACAATGTTGAGCAACTGAACAGAATGTGTCTTTTTGAATGGGCAGATCCGCAAAGCATGCTCTCTCAAAGATGGTCTACCTCAGGGATCCATGCAGGTTCCTTTACTGTTTAGCATCTACAGTAGTGATTTGCCTGACACAATTTTGCACACGTACATTCGTGCTGAAAATATTGATCTTGCAATACAAGGCAACGACCTCACCACCATCAGCAACACCCTCTTCATGGATCTCAGGATAATGGAAATACTATACCCATATTACAAATGCAGAACTCAATCATAGCGTGATTAAGCGTTTTATTCATGGTCAAAATCAGAGTCTGTAACAGAGTCAGGAATTAAATCTTGAGGACCTGTCTAATTCCCTAACCACAAGTCTCTCCTCCTTCTCCTTAGTGAGTCTCACACCAGTTTTAAAGTCCATTTATTTCAGTGCAGCTACTCCTTATTTGCAAAAGTGTGTGAGAAAAGAATCAGGCCTACTGTTCAGACTTCATTGTTGTGGTTGTTTTCTTTTGACATCCTGCATAACCTCCATTCCTTTTAGAGAGGATCTTATTTTAATAAGGACTTTCTTTAGCTGAGTTTCCCTCTGATTCAGAATTTTCTATACTACTTGTGTATTTAGAGAATGCATATCCCTTAGAAAATTATTTTTCTAGAATATTCTGAAAGCCTCAATTGATATTATTTTCAGCTCCTTCTACAACTTTTTTTTTAAAGAATTAGCATAAGTTTAGGATTTTTTGAACCTCTTTTCAATCTCAGATCAGGTTAATTGTATTTATTTACTGCACTTTACCACATACTCTAGCAACTTGAGTTTAGCTGTGGTTTGTTTGAAAGAAATTAACGATCTATGTAACGATCTATCTTCTCTGTACTGGAGTGAAAATAACAGAACTAAGTGGGCAACTTTCATTTAATCGGATCCCCTTTCATGAAAGGTATTAAGGATCTATGTTCAACCTAGGAATGTGCTACTTGTGGTGCACTGAGCAGGCTCACACGAATTGAGCATGCTCAGTAACATCTGCTGAAGCCATTGCTCTTCACCCTGCCCTTATTACCCATAAGATTCTGCTGACTGCTTTTTACAGAGATTAAAAAGGGGCAAAGGAGGCAAACCAGAGGAGGGGGTGACCAGCGTCTGAGCAGGGGGCGGAAATGGACTGGTCGGGGTGGGGGAGTCAAGCAGTTAGAGGCAGAGTTAGGATAGTGGCTGAAGGCAAAAAATCAGGGAGGGGGGTGGAAGGAGCTGGGGTTAAGCCCAGGGGTGAGGCGCTGCCAGAGGATGCCAGAGGGTAAAACCTCTGCACAGGCAAGGGCAGAGGGGGTAACGGTTACCCCAGTGGACTGAGACACTAGTGTTTGGCAAAAAATAGGTTGGGGGGAGCAGAGGAGCTTTTTATTTTGCCCTCACACAGACAGTACCTCTCAGCATGGGCTTCCCAAGGCTGGGTTCTTAAAGGCACAGGTGTTCCAATGTCTTTTCTTAAAGGCACAGGCATCTGAATGCCTAGTCGCTGCAGCTCCTCTCTGTCTGATGTAACCTTCTGAGGTGCTGCAGCAGGAGACTTAATTAAGTGAAACCGGGCCTTCCCTACACCCCTCCAGAGGGCTACACCCCTCCAGAGAGCAGAGCACCCACTAATTTTTCCCCATGAATGCTCCAGCCCGGAGAACCCATGGAATCGGCGCCTATGCAGAGTGGAATATCATATGATGAACAAATGTAGATTTGAATTCAATTTCTTTATCATCACTAATGGTTCAACCCAATTTTCTGGGATGAAAGAAGTAGGCATTCATGTCTTTCTACTCCCAGTCACAACAGCTACAGCTGAGCATTTTTTTCCTCGTTGAATAGAATTTTGTGTTCTGAAAGAAGTCACCTTCTGCCTGATCATGAGCATATCATGAAGGACTTGGACATACCTGACACATGAGAAGCCAGGAAAAATGAATGGACTGCATTCAAGAAGTTTATTAACAGAGTCTTGCAAAAGTACAAGAACCCAAGAAGGATGTAGATACAGTACTTCATAGTAGGCTTGTATAGCCAACTTTAATTTGTGTGGTGATTTAAAAACATGAGTTAAATCTAACATTTTGCAGTTATTATGGTACCATACAGCCCACCTTTGCCCTAACAGTCTCACCTCTCATCGGTCCTCCCCCATCTCCCTGTATTTTTGAACACACACCCTAATTTCAATTTCTTTGGAAAACACTGCAGTGAAATATTTTTTTCTGTGCGATACTTGTTTATATTACATTCTGTCAGCTGCAGGATTCAGCATCAATTATCCTCCTAATGTAAATAGCAGAGTAGGTTTGTTTATTTTGCTAGGCTGCTTCGCTGGCTCATTTGTTCATGGGAGAAACCTGAACCTCTAAAGAACTATTCATCTCACCGAAAACACCACGTCAGTTTTTCAATCGTTTTTTTTTTTTGCCTCCCCACTAAAATTTGTCTGAGTTTGAGATCCTCAGTAGCAACAGTTATAATCATCCTATGTCATGTTTTATAGAGATCATGAGCATTTTACCAACTGCAGGCTCAGTTATGGCTCTAAAGCTTGAGCAACGGAGTGGAGAAGGAGAAGGTGGTACATCTTCAAGCAATGGTGGTAGGAGGGGTGTTTGTGCTAGTGGAAGCCAGGGGAAGCCCTGGGGCCACCAGGAGTACTGTGGAATAATGGTTGCCCTCACCAGTACAGAATAGGTGTAGCTGCATACACTACACACAGTGCATGGCTCCTCTGGGGTGCTGAGTATAGCTGGCAGTGCTTTCTGCCCCTACCCTTTTGTCATCAGGGTATTTAGGCAGCAGCAACAGTATGGCCTCCACCTGCCTGGGTATGTTTGAGGGAGGGAAAGGAATTTTTGTCCCTCTTCTCACCTCCACCACCACTAATGCCTCTGTGTGATGGCAGCTGTATTTTAACCCTGTAATAAATAGTTAGGAATTGCTTCTGCCGGGACAAATTTCAGGTGAGCATAGATGGCACTCAGTAAGGGAAATAGGAATGAAAAATATTTCTCTCTCCTTTCTACCCAGCCCCCCGAGAATAAAATATACCTGCATGGAGACAAACCCATCTGGCTTATCTTTATCCTACAGACTTCAAAATCTCTTTCTGAACAAGCCCTTTCATATCCAATGAGATATTATCCCAGAAGCTTGCTGGAATCTACGCTCCCTTTGATTAGAAACCTTTCTCAGTCAAGGCAATAGGACAAGTGCATTGATGCCTGTGCCTGCCTGCTGAGTTGATGAACTGCAATGGTCAGAGATCGCACCAGCATAGAAGTATATTGAAGGCAAACTCTAAGGAAATTAAGAGTTTAAATTATCCTCCACATGTCCCGCGTCCCAGTGCAATGAATCCAGGCAGGGTTGTTTGAAAGCCGAACACTTTATACTTCCATCCCACACTACTGTCAAGTTTTAGCAAATTAGGACAAGTCAGCAAATAAGAACAACCTTATGTATCAGTAACTGCTAATGGTAACAATTCACTACCTCTCCCAGCGGGTTGCAAATTCCTACAGATAGCAGTTTCACACACCCTGTGGTGTAAGTAACTGCTATCTGTTGGAATTAGCTACATCATATAGCAATTCTCAGCAAATTAGGACAACTTAGCAAATAAGAACAACCTTATGTTCTTGGTGGTGATGGGGGACTTCAGCTACTCAGACATCTGTTGGGAAAATAACACAGCAGGGCACAGATTATCCAACAGGTTCTTGGAATGTATTGGAGACAATTTATTTCAAAAGGTGGAAAAAGCTACTAAGGGAGAGGCTGTTCTAGATTTTATTTTGACAAATAGGGAGGAACTGGTTGAGAATTTGAAAGTGGAAGGCAGCTTTGGTAGAAGTGATCATGAAATGATAGAGTTCATGATTCTAAGGAATGGTAGGAGGGAGAAGAAAAAATAAAGATAATGGATTTCAAGAAGGCAGACTTTAGCAAACTCAGGGAGCTAGTAGGTAAGATCCCATGGGAAGCAAGTCTAAGGGGAAAAACAACTGAAGACAGTTGGCAGTTTTTCAAAAAGACATTATTAAGGGTGCAAGAGCAAATTATCCCACTGTGTAGGAAAGATAGGAAGTATGGCAAAAGGCCACCCTGGCTTAACCAGAAGATCTTCAATGATCTAAAAATCAAAAAAGAGACCTACAAAAATTGGAAACAAGATCAAATTACAAAGGATGAATATAAACAAATAACAGTCGTATGTAGGGACAAAATTAGAACGGCCAAGGCACAAAACAAAAATCACACTAGCTAGAGACATAAAGAGTAACAAGAAAATATTCTACAAATACATTAGAAGCAAGAAGATGACCAAGGACAGAGTAGGCCCGTTACTCAATGGGGAGTGGGGGGGGGGACAATAACAGAAAATGTGAAAATGGCAGAGGTACTTAGTGACTTTTTTGTTTTGGTTTTCACCAATAAGGCTGGTGGTGGTTGGGTGTCCAACCTAGTGAATGTCAGTGAAAATGAGGTAGGATTAGAGGCAAAAATAGGAAAAGAACAAGTTAAAAATTAGACAAATTAGATGTCTTCAGTCATCAGGGCCTGATGAAATGTGTCCTAGAATACTCAAGGAGCTGACTGAGGAGATATCTGAGCCATTAGTGATTATCTTTCAAAAGTCACAGAAGACAGGAGAGATTCCAGAAGACTGAAAAAGGGCAATTACAGTGCCATTCTATAAAAAGGGAAATAAGGACAACCTGGGGAATTACTGACCAGTCATATTAACTTGTGTACCCAGAAAGATAATGACGCAAATAATTAAGCAATCAGTTTGCAAACATCTAGAAGAAAATAAGATGATAATTAACAGTCAGCGTGGATTTGTCAAGAACAAATTGTGTCAAACCAACCTGGTAGCTTTCTTTCACAGGGTAACAAGCCTTGTGGGGATGGGGGAAAACGGTAGATGTGGTATATCTTGACTTCAGTAAAGTTTTTGATACTGTCTCGGGTTACCTTTTCATAAACAAACTAGGAAAATGCAACCTAGATGGAGCTACAATAAGGTGGGTGCAAAACTGGTTGGAAAACCATTCCCAGAGAGTAGTTATCAGTGGTTCACAGTTCACAGCGATGTAGGGGATGGAGCTGTTTCTGCTGACTGTGAACCGCTCTCCGCTGGGACACTATGTTGGGGTTCAGGCTCCGGCTGAGTCTCTTGTGTAGGGTTATGGGCTGCTGCCGGTTCAGGTTCGGTGGGGCCCTCTGGTGTTGAGGTTGCAAGTACTGGATTCAGTGCTGGCAATGGGTCTGGTGCTGGTTGTTCTGCTGGTTCTGGTTCTGGGACTGGTTCCGTCTGGGTCTCTGGGACTGGATCCACTACTGCTGTTGCAGACATTGGCCTGGGGTCCGGGTCCATCACCTCGGACCGGGTCCTGATGGAAGTTTCCAGAACAGAGCTAGGCATCCTGGCTTGTTTAGCCTGGCTGCGGGTGACCATTCCCACCCTCTTGGCCCGCTTCACATGATTGGCCAAGTCTTCCCCCAACAGCATGGGGATGGGATAATCATCATAGACTGCAAAAGTCCATGTTCCTGACCAGCCCTGGTACTGGACAGGCAACTTGGCTGTAGGAAAATTGAAAGAGTTGGACTTGAAGGGTTGAATCGTCACATGGATCTCTGGGTTGATTAAATTGGGGTCCACTAAGGAAGCATGGATAGCTGACACTTGTGCTCCGGTGTCCCTCCACGCGGTGACCTTTTTCCCGCCCACACTCAGTTTCCCTCCGCTCCAAGGGTATCTGGGAGGTCTGGGCCTGCGGATCTCTGGTGTGATTCCGGTGCAATGAACTGTAATCTGTTGGGGTTCTTGGGGCAGTTGGCCTTTATATGCCCCAGCTCGTTACATTTAAAACATCGTCCAGCTGACGGGTCACTGGGGCGAGGCAGGTTGCTGGAGAACGAGGTGGTGGGACAATAAGGTGTCTGGAGAGTTCTTTGGGAGGAAGGTGGGGCCTTGGGTGGCCCCCAGTAATAGGGTGTGGTCTGGGGTTGTCCCTTCTGGTCTCCGCTCCAACTGCGACCAGTTTTCTTCTTCTCTGCCACTTCCACCCATCTGGCTCCAATCTCTCCTGCCTCGAGTACAGTTTTGGGCTTCCCATCTAGGATGTATCTTTCTATTTCCTCAGGAACACCCTCTAAGAATTGTTCCATTTGCGTTAGGAAGGGCAAATTTACTGGAGATTCAACACTTGCTCCTGATATCCAGGCATCCCAATGTTTCACAATGTGGTAGGCATGTCGGGTAAATGACACGTCTGATTTCCACCTTAGGGCTCTGAACCTCCGACGAGAATGCTCAGGTGTTATCCCCATTCTGACTCTCGCCTTGGATTTAAACAGTTCATACTTGTTCATGTGTTCTTTAGGCATTTCGGCTGCCACCTCAGCTAAGGGTCCACTGAGCTGCAGCCTCAGCTCTACCATGTATTGGTCGGTAGAGATGCTGTACCCAAGGCAGGCCCTTTCGAAGTTTTCTAAGAAGGCCTCAGTATCATTGCCTGCCTTGTAGGTGGGGAACTTTCTGGGATGGGAAGTGGTATCTGGAGAAGGATTGCTAGGGTTTGTTGGTATATTCTGCTGAGCCTTTACCTTCTCCATCTCCTCCACATGCTTCCTCTCTTTTTCCTTCTCCTCCAGTTCTTTGGCCCTTGCTTCCATAGCTCTCCTATGAGCAGCCGCTTGGTGTTGTTCTGCCTCTTTCGCTGCCTCCATCTCTTTGTCCCTTGCCTCCATCTCTTTGTCCCTTGCCTCCATCTCCCTCCTGTGGGCAGCCTCCTGTACTTGCTTCTCCATCCACATGAGTTCTATCTGTCTTTCATGTTCCTTTTGTTTTTCAGCAGCCTCAAATCTGGCTAATTCCAGCTTTTGTTGAGCCATGGAGTCTGTCATCCTAACCTCTCTGTTTTTAACTAACTTTACACCCGAGGTTTAGAAATAAAACAAACAAAACTTGGCTTCTAAAATTTTGCTGTTCTGGAATAGGATACCTATAGTCTCTGATAGTGATTGTCAGCCTACAGAAAAATTAAAAAAAAAAAACAAAAAAACCTAACACTTTTGTCTTCAGGCAAATAGGTAGAAATCCCCTCTAGTTGCTCTTAGGTCTGTGAAGACTTGTGAATTTCCCTGCAGGATGTTAACTACTCTGCCTTTAGGAAGAGAAACTGCAGCTCCCAAAGACAATTCCCTTTTGTCTCTGCTCTGGCCCCAAAGCAAAGCAAAAAAAACTTCCAACTATTGCCAGTTGGAGACCTGCTTTCTAGCAGCATAAAGGATTTTAAAAATTTCCTTTTAAAATCTGTTTTTCTGGTTCAAAAAATCCTCAAATTGATCTCAAAATGATTTCAAGTTAATCTCACTGCTCTGCCACCATGTCAAGGTTCCTTCCCCACTCTGAACTCTAGGGTACAGATGTGGGGACCTGCATGAAAACCTCCTAAGTTTACTTTTACCAGCTTAGGTTAAAACTTCCCCAAGGTACAAACTATTTTACCCTTTGCCCCTGGACTTCCACTGCCACCACCAAACTTTATCTGGGTTCCTGAGAAAACGTAGTTTGGACATGTCTTTCCCCCCAAAATCCTCCCAATCCTTGCACCCCACTTCCTGGGGAAGGTTTGGTAAAAACCCTCACCAATTTGCATAGGTGACCACAGACCCAAACCCTTGGATCTTAAGAACAATGAAAAAGCATTCAGTTTCCTTACAAGAAGACTTTTAATAGAAGAACAAAAAGAATCACCTCTGTAAAATCAGGATGGTAAATACCTTACAGGGTAATTAGATTCAAAACATAGAGAATCCCTCTAGGCAAAACCTTAAGTTACAAAAAAGACACACAGACAGGAATAGTCATTCTATTCAGCACAGCTATTTTCTCAGCCATTTAAAGAAATCATAATCTAACACATACCTAGCTAGATTACTTACTAAGTTATAAGATTCCATTCCTGTTCTGTCTCCGGCAAAAGCATCACATTTGGGTGTCACATTTCAGGAAAGATGTGAACAAATTGGAGAAGGTCCAGAGAACAGCAACACAAATGATTAAAGGTCTATAAAACATGACCTATGAGGGAAGATTGAAACATAATAATAGTTTTCAAGTACATAAAAGATAGTTATAAGGACGAGGGAGAAAAATTGTTCTTCTTAACTGCTGAGGATAGCACAAGAAGCAATGAGCTTAAATTGCAGCAAGGGAGGTTTAGGTTGGACATTAGGAAAAACTTCCTAACTGTCAGGGTGGTTAAGCACTGGAATACATTGCCTAGGGAGGTTGTGGAATCTCCATCATTGGAGATTTTTAAGAGCAGATCAGACAAACATCTGTCAGGAATGGTCTAAATAATACTTAGTCCTGCCATGGGTGCAGGGGACAACAGAAGAGTGCAGTGGACAAACTGCTATCTGTAGGAATTAGCTACATCAGATAGCAGTTTTTTTACAATAGCAGTTTCTTACAATCCATTACTCACCAGTAACTGCTTCAGATAGCACATTCCTACAGGGAGCAGTTTGCGGGCAACGGCGCACGAAGACCTCCTGGGCCCCACACATAGGAGCCACTGCCAGAGGGGTGTGCTGGTCACTTTGGGAATTCAGGAGCCACCCAAGGTAAGCACCAACCCCCTGAGCTCTTCCTGCACCAAACCCCCTGCCACAGCCTAGAGTCTGCACCCCGCACCCAAACTCCCTCCCAGAGCCCACACCCGTCACCCCCTCCCACACCCAAACTCTCTCCCAGAGCCTGCACCCTGTAGGGATGGGTGGAACATACATAGCTGCAGAATTTTCAAGGTCCACAGATTTCCCTCCCCACCTCACCCCCCCCCCACTGATATGCTTGATGCTGGGTGAGGACAACAAAATAAAGCACCACAGGCATAGTGACATTAAAGAGAATACACCCCAAAAGCAAGGATGACACAAATGACTCATATTAAAAAGGCTGATCCAACATCCAGTGAAGTCAGCTGACAGATTTCCACTGATTTCAAATAGGCTGAAACCTTGCAGAAGTTGTGTAGCACAACAAAACATATAGCAGGCAAGAGCAACTGGCCCGACTAATGCATAGTCTTAGGTACACCAGGCAATAGCCCCACTCTCTAAAAAAATTGCTGGTGGATCAAGTGGTTTGTCAAATGAGCAAATGCATAACAAGATCTGTGACACAACAGAGCATCTCATCAATTGGCAGAAAGTATACAAAAGGTGGTTGAGATTGTGGGGAGGAGGTCTTGTTAATATTATTACTTGTCTTGTGGGAGGTCAAAGCAGCAAAGCAGCAACTGACAGGTGAGAACAACAGGCAGCTCACCATATGTGTTGCTTGTCTACGCCTTCCTATGAAGAAGATAGTCATACTGCTACCACCAGACCCCACAAACAGTAATGACCCAAATGTACGTGCCTTAAACTACACAAACAAATGTGCAACTGGAGAGCATCAGCTGTGGTTTTTTATTTATGCCTGGTCTTTTACAGTGTTTTGGTCAGAATGTAACATTTTTCTCCTGCTCACTGGTACTTGTCCAATGAGGTACCACAGATGGAAGCTTCATGGAGGCAAAGTGCCAAACAAACTGGTAAAACACTTGTGTTGATCTCCTGTCTATAGAATGTAGATTCCCACTTTCAAGGCTACAGGGGAAAGTTCTTGTGCTACTGAATTGAGGTTCTGAGCAGGGTGACAATGCAAATTTTCAGTCTGTGGACAGCTGGAACACAACATTGTCATGTCAACCCAGTGCTGCAAGAAAGCTTCAGACCTGGAGAATCACGTAAGTACTAAGAAGGCCAGGGGCTGTCTCTTTGCTCTGTTTTTGTGAAGCACCTAGCACAGTGGGGTCCTGGTCGATGATTTACGCTCCTACGCACTAAAATAATGGAAATAAATAATAACACTAAACATAGACAGAGAACTCAGGACAAACCAGGTGAAAGTCAGAAGTCTGCAGATCTGAGACCCCCACAAAATAAAGACATCCCTGTATTCCTGCAAAAGGGATTAGAAAAAGATAAAACACTTTCTGTGCCATTCATGTGCTTCTCTCAGGTGTGATGATAAAGGATGATAAAAGGCACCTTGCCTACGAAAGCCTCAGTTTCATCTTTTCCAAAGTTTTGTAACTCCTATAAACCAGACTAGAAAAAAAGTGTTGTAGTGTGGAAAAAAGTCTTTATGGGAAAAGACATAAAGACAGCAGTATTAGAGCAGTGCAAATAATAGATTCTTTGATTCACTGGCAAAAAACTAGGTTGTACTGAAAACTTTTTTTTTAATTTTTGGCAAATCGAAAAATGAAAAAGAAATCATTTCAGGTCAATGAAATGTTGTACTTTGACATTTTCAAAATGAAATATTCTTGATTTTGACTGTTTTCAAATGTTTCAATTTTATCAACATCTCTTACTTTTTTGTAATCAAAACTATTTGGCAAAACTGATGAATTCACAACATTGTAGGCAGTGCTACAACACCACTGCCTACACTGCTGTGAATTCATGTCAGTTTTGCAAATTGCTTTGGTCACAAAAACAGAAGTTCCTCCAATAAAAGATATTAGCTCACCCATATTGTATCTCTATGAATTCACAAAATATTTTGATGTCATTGAATCTTCGGTTTTTCACCAAACATAAAGTTTTGACCAAAAAATTTCATCCAGCTCCATTCAATACTGTTTTAATGGGGGGGAGGGTGAAATGGGGGGGAGAGTAGTATTTCAGGACTTTGTTCATAATACTAGGAGGCAGGTGCCTCTGAAAACCTGTTAAAAATAGAGAATAGGAATCTTCTGCCAGACTCCACCATGGAAGATTCCATGGAAGAGGATCTAATTGGTACTGCACCCAAAGATATAAGTTTTGATTTTGTTTACTGATTCGGGGCTGAGGGCACCTGGCTTCTTCTCCATTGGCTTCAGGGAATTCAGCACCTTGTAGAGAGCCCTGGGTCCAGCCCACTTTGTAATCTGGCCACTTTGGAAGTTGTATGTTTGCTGTAGTTAGTGACTTTGCTGAGAAAAAAACAAGTTTGCTTTTCCCTTGGTACTTGTGTTCTAACCTCATGCAAAAATAGGATTCATAAAGAGCATAATATTTGAAATTTAGAATCCTCTCAAAATAACCACCTGTAATTTATCTGTGCATTATATCACCAGAAAGTCAGAGTAATAATACAGAGGAACACACAAGGCATGTTCTTTAACAGTCTGCAAACAAGCTTGTACAGTTACAAGTGAATTTTCTCTGCTCTTCTGCAGATAATGGGTTTGGGAGAAGACTTATCGGCCTAAAAAGTGTTAATGCAGCTGTTCCCTTAAAGAGTTTTCATTCCCCTTGGATAATTCAAGAGCATTACCTCAATATTTGCAGAATTCCCAAGGTATGCTGTATATTATTTACTATATTGTGACTGTTGGAGACACAGTGGTAATATTATCGAAGGCAAGATTTTCAAGGTGAGTACTGGAGGTAAAATAATTGTACATATAAATGTGTGCCCAGATTTTGGCAATGCTGTGCAGTACATATTCATACCAAGTATCAGAGGGGTAGCCGTGTTAGTCTGTATCCACAAAAACAATGAGGAGTCCAGTGGCACCTTAAAGACTAACAGATTTATTTGGGCATAAGCTTTCATGGGTAAAAAACCCACTTCTTCCATGCATCTGAAGAAGTGGGTTTTTACCCACAAAAGCTTACACCCAAATAAATCTTTTAGTCTTTAAGGTGCCACTGGACTCCTCGTTATATTCATATCATACATTAGAATCCTTTCAAGTCCAGAACTGATTGGCATACACAGTTAGGGCTTGTCTACATGTACAGCAAAGTGCACGGGGTTGTATGAAGTCTTATGTGCACCAACTGTTAACTAGTTAACATAGGTAACATGCACTAGGGAACTTTTTGTGCACACTAGCAAGGTCTACACAAGCCAGTTAGTATGCAGCATCTTGGTGCTCAATTGAATTCACATACCCCTAGTGTCCATTGCCCCACCGTGCAGCTATGTCCTTGTTTCCACTGAAGTTAAAAGGCCTGGTCTTACAAATCCTCATATATGTGAATATCCTCGACAAGTAGACCTATTTGCTCCAATAAGACTACTTATATGAGTAAAGCTGACAGATTGCCACAGAGGGTGGCATAATTTGTTACCACGATAAGTCCTCCAGAAGCAAGGTGGGAGCAGAGGAGGAATAGTGAACTGACCTTTGCACACAGTGTTGCCTAAAGTCACAATCTAGCCCTAAATGAACAGAAAGGAAATTTCTATCAAACTGTTCACTTTCAGAGAATGGCAACAGGCCAAACCTTCAGTGGAAATAGCACAGATTGTTTTTGTTAGACAAGTTTAACCTCCCAACTCCCATGATGGAAAGGTTTCTGAGCTTGCAGAAATACAACTTATAAACAACAAATAAATCTCAGCTGAGTTCTGTTGCTTTCAGTTTATAATTATATTCTTTGTGGAAACATGAGAATAAAGAAATGAGAATAAAGGTGAATTTATTTAGCCAAAGAGGCTACTTGGCTAAAATCTGAAGGGTAGGGTCCTGAAGTCTATTCCAAAGAAGTCAGTGCAAAAGCTGTCATTAAGTTCAAAGGGCTTTGGATGTGGCCCCACCCAAATCTCTGGCTAATGATAGAAATGTTTCAGGGTCATGGGGCAGCAAAGAGACATGGCCTCCCTCGGAGATTGACAGTGAAGGTGGGCCAGACGCCCACTGGTGGGCAGAACCAGGAAAGCCATGCCCAACAGGTGGGAAGCAGAGGGGTGAGACAGGAATAGGAAGTATAAAAGGTGGGCCCTTTAGCTCAGTTGTGCCAGAGCTGCTGAGGGAGCCAAATCCCGCTGAGGACATCTGCTGTCCCAAGGACTCATCTGAACTGCTCGAGCTACCAGACATACCCAATGCTGAGGACCAGCTGGGATTACTGCTTGCAGTGTACCCAGCAAGACGGAGGACAACCCTGAGATCCAGGTACACCCTGAGGGAAGGGTAGGAGGTATTCCAGGGAGAGTTGACTACAGTCCGGCTGGGTGGCTGCCTAAGTCTGGTTCAGCATGTTGGGGCTGGATCCCCGCTGACCCAGTGGCAGACCACTCTGCCACTCTTAGGACCCTGGGCTGGGATGCGTTGGAGTCGGGTGGGCCTGCATCCTCCTTCCCCCTGACACCTCAGCCCTGGGGTAGCAGCCTCCCCACCTTCAGCCAGGAGGCCTGTGTGAGTCTACTGTCTGTGGAGTTAGGACACTAGACTGAGTTGGGCACTCACTCCTTGCTGGAGCCCCCTGGACTGTGTTCGGGGCTCACCCCTGCCTGAGGGCTGGGATCCCCAGATGATTCACTGCTCTACCCTGCCAGAGGGTTGGGTCCCTAGATGGTACTTGATAGCCCACCCTGTCTGAAGGCCTGGGTTCCCAGACTACACCTGGCTCTACCCTGCCTGAGGATGAGCTTTAGACTGCTTGGTGCCCTGAGGGGTTAGGCCCCTAACAACCCACTGCTCTACCCCACTGGAGGAATTGATTCCCGAAACTGCTAACTTCCCCTTGTGTTAGGGATGTGACAGTAAAGAGGCATGGCCTCCCTTGGAGATTGACAGCGAGGGAGGGCCGCTCATGCCTACACGCCTACAGCAAGACATGACTTCAGTGTGGCACCTCAAGTTTGGTGTACTTTTCTTCACTAGCTCCAGCTTTGTTCAGTGCAGCAATTCACTCACCATTATGCACAATATCACCATCCTTTGTGCAAACTCACCTGGGCATTTGAACAGCAATCTGAGCTTGGCCTGAAATAGGCATAAATGTCAACCTATTTATGTCTGTAATTCATTGATCTCTACTACAACCCACAAACTGGCTGTGTCCTGAATGAGTACACCAGAACACAAGCCTCTAACATTTACTAGCATTTGTATTAGAGTCAGCTCACCATAAACACTCCCACAAGCCCTCTAATGATTATTGGCTACTTAAACTGTTCCAATAATTTTGTTCTACTGATTTTATGAACAGTTTAAAAAGAACAGTCCTTACTGGTATTTATTTCCTAAATGAAGCCACCCTACTCCTCAGGCCCACAAAGAAGTTCTAATGTTAGACATTTTTCCGTTTGCTAAACAAATGTTTTATAGGTCACAGCGGCACGCTACATCCCCCAGAAATGATGTACAGCATGGTTTAATAGGACTGTGCAACAAGATGGCATATCATAGTGTTCTCCTTAATGAAGCTGCGTAAAAACTGAATGCTGGGTGTGGAGGAGTCGAATGCCGGGGTGAAGTCTTGCAGGTAATTGAAGTAGCCCTAAACAATCCCCTCACCAACACAACCTACCCCAACTGCCTGAGGAGAGCACAACTAAAGCAAATGGTGGAGGCCAGTTTGCCTGTCTAAGAGATGCTCAGTGTATGGAACTGAATTCTCAGGGCTCCTTTGCTTTTTACATGTGGCCGGAATCTACCTGTCTCCCTCCTTCCTCATCCAGACACAGCTGTCACAGAGTGTGATCCATTTCATGAGATTTGCCAGTTTCCTTCTCAGCCAATCACAGAAACAATTGCAACATGACCAAGTAAAAATGAAAGTGACTTCCCACCCTCTCTCCATGAGATGTTCAGTTTAACGTTGTTCTCCCCATCATGAATTACTTCCTACTCCTCAGCCTTGTTATGTTGTTTGTTTCCCAATCTGAGTCACTTTTGTTGATTTTTGTTTCCCCCCCATTGATTGATTTGCTGTTCACCTTTCATCCTTATTTTGCACCATAAACAGTTGCATGGTGCTTATTCCATTTATAAGTTACTGATTTAGGAGTGTGCCTCTGTATTTCTCCTTATGAACTTCTATGTCACCACTCTGGGATCAGGCTCCTTTCACATTCTGCCAGATATCCAGCCCCCTCCTTGCTCTTCCTCCCTCTGTTAGATGCATCGTGGCTTCATCATTACCAGGTAAAGTTTTCCACATGTCACAGTAATGTTGTGGAGAATGCAACATGGCACGAATATTCTACTGAACTTTTCCAAACTGCTTAGCAAGAGCTGTCAAGACACATAAATCACACTTGGAAGAACTAGCTAGCTAGCCACCTATGTGGCCACCCCTACTATCGCATCTGAGTGCTGCACAGACATTAATGAATTTATCCTCACAACACCCCCAGGAGGTTAGGAAAGTGCTATTCTCCCCATTTCCTGGAAAGAATAAGTAAGTTGCAAAAGGTCATACAGGAAGTCTGTGGCAGAGTCACTTCTTCCTGTAGTCACCTCTATAGCCAACTGAGGAGAATACCTAGAGGCTTTGATAATTTTATTCAATTTTTTTTCAAACAAAATACCCACTGATTTAAAAAATATTAATAAAGGACTTTAGGATTTGGCCTTGAGTTACTAGAAGAGTTATCAGTGGTGAAATACAATTCACTATCATACCTTAGTCTGAGAACAAGGAAGACATAAGGCATGATAGCGTTCTTTGAAATGCTTCCAGTTCCATGCACAGGGCCAGTTAGACAGGCAGAACTGTAGGGTCTCAATGTGTGGATGGGATGATGGTATAGGGAGGAGGGGTTTAGATTTATTAGGAACTAGGGAACCTTTCGGGAAAGGGGGAGCCTGTAGAGGAAAGATGGCATCCATCTAAACCAAAATGGAACCAGATTGTTGGCACTTAACATTAAAAAGGTCTTAGAATAATTTTTAAACTAAGGGCTAGGGGAAAGCCGACAAGTGCGGAGGAGCGCGTGGTTCAGACAGAGACATCCCTTAGAGGAGGATCTATTAATGGAGATTCTCTACATCCTAGTAAGGAGGAGAGGATAGAAGATAAAATATAGGTAGGATCTGATGAGAAACAGTCAAATGAAAAAGATTCCCATTGAATTGCATCACATAATGGCAGATAGCTGAAAAGTGACCATTTTTTTAAAGTGCTTATATACCAATGCTAGAAATCTAAATAATAAGATGCGTGAACTAGAGTGCCTCACATTAAATGAGGATATTGATATAACAGGCAACGCAGAAACTTTGTGGAATGAGGACAATCAATGGGACACAGTAATGCCAGGATACAAAATATATCGAAAGGACAGAACGGGTCGTGCTAGTGGGGGAGTGGCACTGTATGTGAAAGAAAGTATAGAGTCAAATGAAGAAAAAATCTTAAATGAACCAAACTATCCTAGAATCTCTATGGATATGATTCCATTCTTGAATAATAAGAACATAGCAGTAGGGATATACTACTGACCATCTGACCACAACGGTGACAGTGACTCAGGAAGATTAGAGAGGTTATAAAAATAAAAAACTCAATAATCCCCATATTGAATAGGTACATATCACCTCAGGACGGGATGCAGAGATAAAGTTTCTTGATACTCTAAATGTCAAGTCCTGGAACCCACCTGAGGAGAGGCAATTCTTGATTTAGTCTTAAGTGGATCACAGGATCTAGTCTAAGAGGTGAATATAGCTGAACCGCTTGGTAATAGTGACAATGACATACAAAAATTTAACATCCCTGTAGTGGGGAAAAAACGACAGCAGCCACCATGAAACATAGAATCATAGAATATTAGGGTTGGAAGAGATCCTCAGGAGGTCATCCAGTCCAATCCCCTGCTCAAAACAGGACCAACACCAACTAAATCATCCCAGCCAGGGCTTTGTCAAGCTGGGCCTTAAAAACCTTTAAGGATGGAGATTCCAACACCTCCCTAGGTAACACACTCCAGTGAAATAGTGTTTCCTAATATCCAACCTAGACCTCCCGCACTGCAACTTGAGACCATTGCTCCTTGTTCTGTCATCTGCCACAACTGAAAACAGCTGAGCTCCATCCTCTTTGGAATCCCCTTCAGGTAGTTGAAGTATCAAATCCCCCCTCACTCTTCTTTTCTGAAGAGTAAACAAGCCCAGTTCCCTCAGCCTATCCTCGTAAGCCATGTGCCCCAGCCCCCTAATCATTTTTGTTTCCCTCTGCTGGACTCTCTCCAATTTGTCCACATCCTTTCTGTAGTCAGGGGCCCAAACCTGAATGCAATACTCGAGATGTGGCCTCACCAGTGCCGAATAGAGGGGAATAATCACTTCCCTTGATCTGCTGGCAATGCTCCTACTAACGCAGCCCAATGTGCCTTTAGCTTTCTTGGCAACAAGGGCACACTGCTGACTCTTCTGACTCATATCCAGCTTCTCATCCAATTATCTCATCATAGAAGGCAATCACGTTGGTCAGGCATGACTTGCCCTTGGTCAATCCATGTTGACTGTTCCTGATCACCTTCCTCTCCTACAAGTGCTTCAAAATGGTTTCCTTGAGGACCTGCTCCATGATTTTTCCAGGTGAGGTCTGTAGTTCCCCGAGTTCTCTTTCTTCCCTTTTTGAAAGATGGACACTATATTTGACTTTTTCCAATCATCCGGGACCTCCCCTGATCGCCACGAGTTTTCAAAGATAATGGCCAATGGCTCTGCAATCACATCAGCCAATTCCCTCAGTACCCTTGGATGCATAAAATCTGGACCCATGGACTTATGCATGTCCAGCTTTTCTAAATAGTCCTTAACCTGTTCTTTCACCATTGGGGCTGCTCATCTCCTCCCCATATTATGTTGCCCAGTGCAGCAGTCTAGGAGCTGACCTTGTCTGTGAAGACCTAGACAAAAAAAGCATTGAGTACTTCAGCTTTTTCCACATCATCTGTCACTAGGTTACCTCCCCCATTCAGTAAGGGGCCCACACTTTCCCTGACCTTTTTCTTGCTGCTAACATACCTGTAGAAAACCTTCTTGTTACCCTTCACCCCCTTGCTAGCTGCAATTCCAATTGTGTTTTGGCCTTCCTAATTACACCCCTGCTCAAGCAATATTTTTATACTCCTCCCTAGTCATCTGTCCAAGTTTCCACTTCTTGTAAGCTTCCTTTTTGTGTTTAAACTCACCGAACATTTCACTGTTAAACCAAGCTGGTCACCTGCCATATTTACTATTCTTTCTGTACATCGGGATGGTTTGTTCCTGTGCCCTTAATAAGGCTTCTTTAAAATACAGCCAGCTTTTCTGGACTCCTTTCCCTCTCATATTAGCCTCCCAGGGGATCCTGCTCATCAGCTCCCTTAGGGAGTCAAAGTCTGCTTTTCTAAAGTCCGTACTTTGCTACTCTCCTCTCTTCCTTTTGTGAGGATCCTGAACTCAGCCATTTCATGGTCACTGTTGCCCAGGTTGCCACCCACTTCTACTTCCCCTACCAGTTCTTCCTTGTTTGTTAGCAGCAGATTCCTCCAGTAGTTGCACCATGTAGTTGTCCCCAACACTCTCTAAAAACGTCCTGGATTGTCTGTGCACTGCTGTACTACTCTCCCAGCAGATGTCAGGGTTATTGAAGCCCCCATTAGAACCAGGGCCTGTGTTCTGGAAACTTCAGTTAATTGTCCAAAGAAAGCCTCATCTACCTCATCTTCCTGGTCCGGTGGTCTATAGCACACATCCACCACGACATTACCCTTGTTGCTCTCGCTTCTAAACTTAACCCAAAGACTCTCAAAAGGCTTTTCTCCAGTTCCATACTGGAGCTTTGAGCAATCATACCACTCTCTTACATACAATGCAACTCCTCCACCTTTCCTCCCCTGCCTGTCCTTCCTGAACAGTTTATACCAGGGGTCGGCAACCTATGTCACGCATGCCAAAGTCAGCACGCGAGCCGATTTTTAATGGCATGCTGCTTCCTGCCGGGTGGCCACAGGCCCCACTCAGCCCGCAGCCAAACCCAGGCCAGCAGTGGGCTGAGTGGGGCCAGCAGCCGGGACCCCAGCAGGCAGCAGTGTGCCATTAAAAATCCTGGCCACCCCGGCCCGCTCTTCTCCACCCCCCCCCCCGGGTCAGGGGCAAGCTCCCCCTCCCCCGCCTCTTCCCCCAGCATGCGGGGTTCCTGCCCCTCCTTCTCTCCCTCCCTGCCGCCGATCAGCTGATGGCCCTTGCGCGGGAGGGGGAGTAGCGGAGCCACAGCGCACTCGCTGCTCCGGGGAGGAGGCGGAGAAGAGGTGGGGATGAGGCCTTGGGGAAGGGGGATGGAATCAGGGCATATCCCCTCCAGCCTCCTGCCATTAGCCACTCTGGGCAAGGGGCTGGGAACACCCCCACGACCCTAGCCCACACCCCCAGCCCTCTGCCCTGACCCCTGCACCACCCCACACACACCCCAGCCCTCTGCCCTGACCCCCGCACTCCCCCCCACATACCCCAGCCCTCTGCCCTGACCCTTGCACCCCAAACATTCCCACCCCCACCCTGAGCACCAAATGGGAGCTCCTACACACCCACACACCCACATTCCTACCTGCACCCCTCGCACCAAATGGGAGCTGCCCAGGTAAGCACTCCACACCCAAACCTCCTGCCCCAACTCTGAGCCCCCTCCTTCATTCTAGCTCCTGGCCAGACTCTACACCCCAACCCCCAGCCTGCTCCTTCACCCCCAGCCCTGTGCTCAGTGCACTCCCACCCTCAGCTCAGTGCAGAGGGAGAGGAAGAGAATGGGCTAGAACCAGGGAGAAGGTAGGTACCCACTCTATGTGGGCAGGGCCAGGATCCCAGACTGGCAGCGGGCTGAGCAGGGCCGGCAGCCGGGACCCTGGCTGGCAGGAGCCGGCGGCCAGAACCCCAGACTGGCAGCAGGCTGAGCCACTCAGCCCACTGCTTGTCTGAGGTCCCAGCTGCCAGCCCAGCTCAGCCCGCCGCTGGTCTGGGGTTCTGGCTGCCGGCCCCTTGCCAGCTGGGGTCCCAGCCGCAGGCCCCGCTCAGCCTGCTGCCGGCCTAGGTGAATGGAACCTCAGGTTGGCGGCGCGCTGAGCAGGCTGGCAGCGTAAGGTCAGCATTTTAATTTAATGAAGCTTCTTAAACATTTTGAAAACCTTGTTTACTTTACATACGACAAGAGTTTAGTTATATAGACTTATAGAGGGAGACCGTCTAAAAAACATTAAAATGTATTACTGGCATGCAAAACCTTAAATTAAAGTGAATAAATGAAGACTCGGCACACCACTTCTGAAAGGTTGCCGACCCCTGGTTTATACCCATCCATGACAGTGCTCCGAGCTACTCCCCCAAGTCTCTGTAATTCCAATCACATCATAGTTCTTTGGCTGTTCCAGGACTTCCAATTCTTCCTGCTTGTTTCCCAGGCTTCTATATAAGTGTTTGCAGGTTTGGTATCTCTGTCTTTGTATATTTTAAGAAACTCATATTGTCTGTCTTTTCAACTCTACATTAAATAGCATTTCCCAGAAGATCTTTCCCTAATTTACACTATTGGAAAGCACAATATATCTCACTCTTTTCCCTAAAGAGATTAAATACAATTATTGCTGGAAGTTGCCCTACTTTTCTACTCAGCCGTTGCAGGAGACAAACAGCAGTGTCACTAAACTTAATTAAATCTAGTGTTAATAAACTACAATGTAATGAACCAAATACAACTAATATTTTACTATATTTCTTCTTGGCACTGATTATATATAGTTTTAAATGTAAGCAACCTGAGCTAATGCCAATACTTTCTAAGTTACTTTGCTTTCCTTCAAAGTAGAGAGAGAAATTACTTATTGATTATCATATGGTGAAAAAAAAATACACCAGTGCAGACAGCTTGTAAAGATGTATTTCTAAAGTCAAGCCCGTATATATTCATAGAATCATACAAATGTAGGGCTGGAAGGGAACCTGAGAGGTCATCTAATCCAGCCCCGTGTGTTGAGGAGGACTAAGTATATCTAGACCATCCCGCACAGGTGTTTGTCCAGCCTGTTCTTAAAAACCTCCAATAACAAGGATTTCACAACCTCATTTGGAAGCAAATTCCAGAGTTTAGCTACCCTTATAGTTAGAAAGTTTTTCCTAATATCTAACCTAAATCTCCCATGTTGCAGATCAAGGCCGTAACTACTTGTTCAAGTGATCACAGTCCTCTTTCAAAGAGCCCTTAACATATTTGAAGACTAGTATCAGATCCTCCTCCCCCCCACCATTCTTTTCTTCTGAAGACTAAACATGCACAGGTATTTTTTAAACCTCATAGTTCAGGATTTATAAACCTTGCATGTTTTTGTTGTTCTTCCCTGGCCTTTCTCCAATTTATCAACATCTTTCCTAAAGTATGGCACCTGAAATTAGACACCGTACTCCAGCTGAAGCTTCATCAGTGCCAACAAGAGTGGGACAATTACTTACCAGGCCTTACATATGACCCTCCCGTTAATACACCCCAGAATATTAGCCTTTTTAGCAACTGCATCACATTGTTGACTCTCATTCATTTTTTGATCTACTATAACCCCCAGATCCTTTTCAGCAGTACTACCACTGAGCAAGTGAGTCCCCATTTTGTAGTTGTGCATTTGATTTTTTTTTCCTTTTTAAGTGTAATACTTCATACTTATCTTTATTTAATTTCATTTGGTTGATTTCAGACTAATTCTCTAATTTGTCATGCTTGTTTTGAATTATAATCCTACCTCCATAATATTTGCAATCCCTCCCAGTTTGCTTTCATCTACAGATTTTATAAGCATACTCTCCACTCCATTACTGAAGTCATTAATGAAAATACTGAAGAGTAACAGACCCCGGACTGACCCTATGAGGGACCGCACTAGATACATCCTCACAGTTTGACAGTGAACCATTCATAACTACTCTTTGCTGTGGTCTTTCAACCAGTTGTGCACCGGCCTAATTGTAATTTCATCTAGACCACATTGTCCTAGTTAGCTTATGAGAACGTCATGTGGGACTGTGCCAAAAACTTTACTAAAATCAAGAAATATCATCTCTACTGCTTCCTTCCATCCACTAACCCAATGATCCTGTCAAAGAACAAGATTAGGTTGGTTTGGTATGACTTGTTCTTGTCAAATCCATTCTGGCTATTTCTTATACCCCTATTATCCTCTAGATGATTATAAATTGATTGTTTAATAATTGGTTTCAGTATCTTTCCAGGTATCCAAGTGAAGCTGACTGGTCTATAATTTCCTGGGTCCTCTTTGTTCCTCCTTTTAAAGATAGGTACTCTGCTTGCCCTTCTCCGGTAAGGATACCTCACCCATTCTCAATGAGTTCTAAAAGATAAATGCTAAAAGTGACAAGATTGCTTCAGTGAATTTTTTGAGTAGCTAGGATGAACTTCATCAGGCCCTGCCAACTTGAATACATATGACTTATCTAAATATTTTTTAACCTCTTCTTTCTCTATTTTGGCTTGTGTTCCTTCACTCTTGTTCATAGTCAACATAATTAATATCTGGTCATCATTAACCTTTTTAGTGAAGACTGAAGCAAAATAGGCATTAAACACTTCAACCTTCTTGATGTGAGCAGTTTTTAGCTCTTCTTCCATGCTAAGTAGAGGGCCTACACTTTGCTTCACCTTTCTCTTGCTCCTAATGTATTTAGACTAATAGACTTCAAGGCCAAAGGGATGACCATGATCATTTAGTCTGACCTCCTGCACAAGGCAGGCCACAGAACCTTACCCACCCAATCCTGTAATAGACCCACAACATCTGGCTGAGTTACTGAAGTCCTCAAATCATGATTTCAAGACTTCAAGTTACAAATAATCCACCATGCTGCAGAAGAAGGCAAGAAACCCTCATAGTCTCTGCAAATCTGACCTGAGGGGAAATTCCTTCCCAACCCCAGATATAGTGTACAGTTAGACCCTGAGCATGTGGGCAAGACCCACCAGCCAGACACCTGGGAAAGAATGTTCTGTAGTAACTCATAAACCTCCTCATGTAGTGTCCCATCACTAGCCATTGGGGATATTTGCTGCTAGCAGTCGCAGATCGGCTAAATGCCATTGTAGGCAGTCTCATCATACCATCCACTCCATAAACTTATCAAGCTCAGTCTTTAAACCAGTTAGGCATTTAGCCAATGCTGCTTCCCTTGGAAGGCTGTTCCAGAACTTCACTCTCAGATTGTTAGAACCTCTTCTTATTGCCTCTTTCGTTACTAGAAGGTTCTATTCCCCCCCACCCCCCGCTGGTAACAGCTCACCTCACCTGATCACTCTTGTTACATTGTGTATGGTAACACCCATTGTTTCATGTTCTCTGTGTAGATAAAATCTCGCCACTGTATTTTCCACTGCATGCATCAGATAAAGTGAGCTGTAGCTCATGAAAGCTTACGCTCAAATAAATTTGTTAGTCTCTAAGGTCCCACAAGTACTCCTTTTCTTTCTGATTTTGTCCCTGAATATTTGTGCTATTCATTTGTGCTGATCCTTAGCAATTTCTCCATGTTTCCACTTTTTGTAGGATTCCGTTTTGATGTTCAGGTAATTAAAGAGCTTCTAATGGAGCCATAGTGCTCCCTTATTTGTCTTCCTACCTTTCTTTCACATTGGGGTAGTTTGCAGCTGTGCCTTTAATACCATCCTCTCGAGTAACTCCCAGCTTTTCTAATCTCTTCTTATCCCCTAGGTTTCTTTGCATGGGATCTTATCTACCAGTTCTCTAAGGCTTGCTAAAGTCTGCTTGTTTTTTTGAATCAGTTGTGCTTACTCTGCTGCTCTCACTCCTTCCTTACTTTAGAATAATGAAATCTATCATTTCATGAATACTTTCATCCAAACTGTCTTCCACCTTCTGAATCACAACCAATTCCTCTCTGCTGGCCAGAATCATGTTTCAAATGGCTGTCCCCCTGGTGACTTCCTCCACTTTCTGAAACATAAAGTTGTTCCCAATACATTCCATGAATATATTGGAAATTTTGCAATTTTCTGTATTACTTCAACTACCCAGACATCTGTTGGAGAAGTCCCCCATTACTACCAGATCTTGTGTTTTTGGATTATTTCTGTTACTTGTTCTAGAAATGTCTCACCCACCTCTTCTTCCTGATTTGGTGGACTATAATAGACTATTACCATGATGTCTCTCATATTTTCCCCTTTTATCTTCATAGATTTCAAAGCCAGAAGGGACCATTGTTATCAGCTAGTCTGCCCTCCTATATTACATATGCCATAGAATTTTTCCTAAACAATTCCTGGAACTTATCTTTTAGAAAAAACATTGAATCTTGATTTAAAAAGTGTCAGTGATGGAGAAGACACCATGCCCCTTGGTAAACTATTCCAATGGCTAATTACTCTCTGTTAAAAATTTACACCTTATTTCCCATCTGAATTTGTCGAGCGTCAACTTCCAGCCAGTAGATTGTGCTGTACCTTTATCTGCTAGATTAAAGAGCCCAGTATCAAATATTTGTTCCCCATGGAGATACTTATAGACTGTAATCAAATTATCCATTAACTTTCTCTTTGTTAGGCTAAATAGATTGAACTCCTTGAGTCTATCACTAAGACATGTTTGCAAATCCTTTCAATCATTCTTATGGCTTTTCTCTGAACCATTTCCATCTATCAACATCCTTTTTGAATTGTGGACACCAGAACTGGAAATTTGGGGCCTGGAGGTTCAAGACCTCAGATTCAGAGATGATGCCAAGGATTCAGAGAAGCAGACTACAGAGAATTTGGAGATCTTAATACAAAATTCAAGGGGCCAAACCATGTGTGATTCTTTCTGTGCCATAGTGTTGGATAAATTATAGAATATTTCTGAGAATAAAGCCACCTCTATAACTTTCTCTCTGATCATGCTTAGTGTAGAAAATAGATGTTCTTCAATCTTATTATCTGGTTTACACAATTTATAGGAGATGATTGGTCACATTTGCTTTGCTTGTGTTTCTTGAGGCTTATTAGTTAAACTAGAATCAAAAGAATAATTCCTCCACAGTAAAAGAAAAATATGTGAAACTTCACTTGCCACACAAACCTTTCTTACTAGTCAAGAGTAACAAGCTGGAAATAGGTCTATTTTAGAGCCCTAATGCAATTAAGTGCTGTGGAGAAAAGTATATAGAAACCAATCTCTTTACCATCTTACGGATTTAGCTTCGCTATCCATCAAGTTCCTCTGGCTTATTTAGACTTTTTCCTATCATTTGGTCTGATAAAACAAAGTGAAATGCACATTTAAATCTCATGATACTCTGCTCTGACAGGGAAATACATTGAACAGCATATTACATGTTACCATAGAAGAGCATTTCTAATAAACTTTTATAGGATAGGACGAAGAAACATACCTGTAATAAGTCATCAGAGTTAAGCCATTTCTATCTGGATTGCCACATTAGGAAATATAAGACCTTACTTTGGACAGACTAAACACAAATTATATTTGTTTCACACTTTCACATTCACATCCAAAATATTCATTCCATGTACAAACATGCACATGCTTCAAGCAGCAGTTATGAAGGCAAGGATTTTTACCCTGAAGATATGAATGTAACTGCTTCTTAAAACAATTCAAGCCAGGAGGCTAAGATCATGAGATATGATAGCAGAGTGTCTGCATGAATCCAGTCAACGTTCTGGCATTTGGATGTATCCAAACAGATTTATTTCAAATGCACCCCTCAGCTATGTCAAAAAATAAACTTAATTATCATCATTTTAGAGTTGAAAGGCTAGATCTCAAGGTACAACTGAGCTCTGCTCATGTTAGACCCCAGAAGGGACGATCGTGGTTGTATGTCATCTTTACACCCTGTCCAACTCTGAAGTCAGCTGGGGAGCAGTTCAGCTCCTGGTTCAGCAGCTTCAAGGCTGCTCTAACTTGTGTCCTACTGCAATGGCAGACTGTTTCACAGCTAAAGAGAGGGGGCGGGATAGCTCAGTGGTTTGAGCATTGGCCTGCTAAACTCAGGGTTGTGAGCTCAATCCTTGAGGGGGCCATTTAGGGATCTGGGGCAAAAAAGATTGGGGATTGGTCCTGCTTTAAGCAGGGGGTTGGACTAGATGATCTCCTGAGGTCCCTTCCAACTCTGATATTCTATGACCCTGGTGCCACCTGAGCATTTCTCAATGCCATGGGACTCCTCAGCTGCGCCAGCAAGCAGCAGCCTCATTTGGAACCAGGTTCTGGCCCAAAGATTTCACATGCAGTCTTTAAAACATTTCCTAAACTTGTTTCAGTGTAAAAAGTCTGATTTTCATTTTTCCATATGTAGTCACAAGGTCTGATGTACCAGGCAGAGGGGCACTGAACCCTGAAGTCTCCATTGAAGAGATGGCAATTTTAAAGTGTGGCCCAAGAGCCATAGGAGCTCCAATGGCAGAGGCTGCCTGGGAGATGTGTTGAATTGGCATCATCTGCGAGCTCCTTACCCTGTCCCTTTTTGTGTTTGTGTTATTGTCACTTTTATTTATGTGCCAGCTTCATGGGTAGGTGAAAGTTTTCACACAGCTCTAACACCTTATTTATTCCATAGAGCACATATTAGACTTGTGGATCATCCAGGGATTAGAGGAAGCGGAGTTCAGCAGGGGGGCATAGATCTCACTCATCTCTATAGTTTGGGAAAGCATTAAGCAGTGCTCTCTCAGACCACTCCTTCTTTGGCTGATGCAGTGAGAGCTCCGCCTACTGATTCAATGTACTGTAACAACTGAAAAGATCTATTGCTATGTGCACTAAGGGCTCAATCCTGCAAGGTGCTGAGCACTACTCACTGGGTACAGCACACCACCTACTCTTCCTGATCTCAACTGAATCTGAGGGTGTTCAGTACTCTACAGGGGGACTTTTTCAGGGATTAGCACTTCATAGGATCAAGCACTAATGGGACAACTTTTTCCTAGCTACACGAGTGTCAAAGGGAATCAGGGCTCATGTTATACTTAGGGTTGGCAGAATTTGATTTTTAGTATTTTATAATTTTGATGGATAATATTGATTATTTAAAGCTGTTTTTTTTCCTGAATTTTAACAGCTTTTTCACAGTTGCACAAAATTATGGGGGGAGGGGGGTCAGAACTATTTCCTGAGAGTAAATGTTGAGATTCAAAAAGTTAAAGCTTTATAACTATTAAAAAAAAAATGTCAACATAGCATCCAAATATACAAAGGAAATTTGCTTATATCAAGCTGAAAGCTCAAGCAGCATATTTCTTACCTTGCCTATGTGCAAATTTTAATTATTGATGGAAATATTTTTTCCTTGGTTTTCACCATGAAATTAAGGTTTACTGACATTTACAGATAAAAATCTAATCCTTTCAAGCCTAGCTATGTTTTACACTTATTTCAGAACTATAACAGAAATAGACTATGCAGCACGGGCTTATGCTGAGGGCCCATATCTGCTATAAATTACACTTGTGCAGCCCCAGTGGGCCCCAAGCCATTAAAGTAGAGGCTTTCAATAATAGTTCAGCTTCCATTGTAACTTTCTCTGCAGAGATAGTTTCCATCATATGTGGTGAGAGCTGAATTGGAGGACAAAGTTAGGTCATTGCAGATGGTTACGAAGAAACTGATGATCACATTGCACAATTAAAAATCAGCATACGGATACCTGCAGACTGGTGCATAATGTGACTTTCTTACTAACAAAAGGTCAAAGAAGTTGGATGAGTATTTCAGATGTCTTTAATCCAGGCTAAGCCATGAACCCATTAACAAACAGACAATTGTCATTTGTGGAGATTTAGACACTACGTAACAGATTTAGTACTGAATCTTACATATCTTAATCTTCATCAGGCAAAACTCCCATTGTAAGACTGATCCTGTAATGAAAGAATGTCATTCTTGACCATGTTGACTCACCTATGGATTCCAGCAAAGGTAGGCAGTCATGCTAAAGCAACTCTTCTGTTTCCTTGCTGAAAGAATTAGTTTTACACACATGAGCAGTCCCATGGAAGTTGACGTGACTAGGCATGTGCACAAACTTATGCATGTGCTTGTCTTTACAGGATAAGGATCTGAGAACTCACAATACAATCACAATGTAAAGATCCTGGGTCTGACTTTTCTCTTATTTATACTAATCTGGCACTGGTGTAAATTCATTGACTTGAATGGAACTACAGCATGTTTTTTAAAATTGTATCCACTCTCTCTTGAATGGAGACTCGTAAGGGGACAGGGAGGTTAGATAGAGGGCAGGGGAGTTTGCGGGGGTGGAGAGGGGTCGGAGCAGTCAGAGTGCAGGAACGGGGGGTTGAATGGGGGTGGGGTCCTAGGGAGGGTCAGTTAGGAAGGGAGGGGGGTTGGATGGGGCGGTGGTGGGTGAGTCAGGGGTGGGGGTTCTGGGGGCGGTCAGGGGACAGGGGGAGGATGGGGCAGGGGTCCCGGGGGAGGGCTGTCAGGGAACAGGGGGGTTGGATGGGGCAGGAGTCAGTGGGGTCTGTCAGGAGGCAAGAAGCGAGGGGGGGGGGGAAGGATAAGGAGTAGAGGCACAGCCTCTCCTAATCTGCCCTCCATACAATTTTTGAAACCTGATGCGGCCCTCAGGCCAAAAAGTTTGCCCGTCCCTGACTTAAATCCTACTTTTTATACTTAATAAAATCACTTTTGTTTATTAATGAACCCAGAGTAAGTGATTAATACCTGTGGGAGTATAGCGCAGTGGCCACCTGCTCGGGCCCAGAGGGGTTTAAAACAGCCCTGAGAAAGGGCTTTTGCAGGAGAAAGGCAGTGGGCCTGACTGGGGAAGCAGCCTCAGCTGGGGGCCACACCCCAATCAGAGCCCAGCTGGCTCTATAAAGGCTGTGAGCCAGAAGCCTAGAGAGAGTCTCTCTCTCTGCTTTGAGAGAGAGGAGAAGGGCTTGGCTGCAGGGGTGTAACTAAGTATCTGGAGGGGGGCTGAGCTGGGGACAAGCCAATGGAGCCAGGGAGCTCTGGCCTAGGAAAGTACCAGGCTGTGGGCCTGGTAAGGCCTATTAGATACTGGGGTTGCAGGGGGTAGTCCATGGGTAGTCAGAGGCAGCAGATCCAAACCCCACCTTGCCTATGATGAGTGGCTCATACTGCAGTCTGCCCCAGGGCATGGGGGGCTAGCTGGTGACTTGCAGGAGCCTATGACTGAGGTGAGGTAGGGATAGTGGGTGGGAGGTTCCCCTGGGAGTGGTAGACCCAGAGCTGTGGGGTACTGTTAGGGGGCAGCACCCAGTTAAAGGGTCCTGGGAGAGACACGGGAGCAAGCAGCAAGGCGTGACACTGGCTGACAGAGGGTGCTCTGGAGGCTGGAATGCTAATTCCCTGAGATGACCAGCAGGAGGTGCCTCCGGTGAGTCTGTGCCTGGTTACAGGGAGCAAGCAGCTGTTCCTCTCTCTATCAGTGTTATAGAGGGTGGACAATTTGAGTTTATCCTGTATAAAACTTATACAGAGTAAAATGGATTTATTTGGAGGTTTGGATCCCAATGGGAACTGGGTGTTGGAGATAGGTGACCTGCTGAGCCATTTGAGGTTAAAGTCTGCAGCTTTGTGGGCATGGACCAGACCTGGGTCTGTGTTGCCACAGGCTAGTGTGTCTGGCTCAACAAGGCAGGGTTCTGGAGTCCCAAGCAGGAAGGGAAAATGGGCTCAGAGATAATGTCAGCATGTCAGGTGACAGTCCCAAGCACGTCACACCAAACATCCCCTAAATGAAGCTGAATCTTTTCTAAACATTGAAAGGTTTTGATTTTTCACCAACATCTTCATGACAGAGTGGAAGCTGGAGTACTGAAGCAGGGGCTGATACTAGAAACCTCATGGCCATAATTGATCACTCCCTACCTGAAATCAATAGGACTACTTATCTGAAAGACTTTTGCAGGGTCAATCCCATATTGGGAGAAAAATATTTCAAATTCAAAAGAACCACTCACATCTGGGGGACAGATCCTCAGGTTCAACTGAGCTACACTCCTCCTAGGACTTGAAATAGAAAGCAAAGGTGGCTTAAATCCATCTTTGTGCTTCCTAAATCCTCTGGGCAGCTGGTCTAAATTAGAGAAGATTCAAGCATTCTGACCATACTCCTACATACTTTTTATGCAAAGAGATGCTACAGTTACCTGCTTAAGGAAGAGCACAAAAGGGGTAGACTGACAGCTGGTGATCTGCTCTTTGGTGTGTTTCAAGTCATACCTTGAATATTCTCCTATGAATGAGTTAAGGTTTTCATCATTTGCCATTGAATGCTTTTTTTTCCTGCAAAATTTTGAACCAGTAAGCATTAATTTGTTTACTGAGCATGGAATACAGTGTTGTTTGATGTATTCTGTGAGCTGTAGTAGTGTGTCCAATTACCCTGACCTTCTGATATTTTGAACAGTATATAGGTTAGCTGGCATTTTCATCCCTTCCTTGTACTTCAGATTAGCAAGGCTGTGAAGAAAAAAGTGGTGTGGCTGGCCAGTCAGATGGGAAATTAAAAAAGGCCAGATTGCACTGAATATTCTGAACTATATACAATACATCAAAATAGAAGCAAAGGAGATTTTAAAAATCTTAGGGTGGCTGCTATCTATAAAAATATGCTCAGATCTCAAACATCAAAGGCCAGGTCCTCAGCTTGTGTAAATCAAGGTAGCATCACTGAAGTCGCAGGGCTGTACTGACTTACACCACCTGGTAATCTGTCTTTGATTTTATGCTTGTAGAACTGAAAGGGGGCATGACTGGAGCACTGTTCTATCAGATACTTGGGACCAAATTGGTCTTTGGCTGGATCTGAGGAGCAAGCTCTTAAATATTTAGTTGCAAATAGTTTTTGGTACTTTGTTTTTCCTAAGTGATATATGAATAGCAATGGGGTTTAACTTCCTCCAGAGTCAGGTGCATGTTTCTCTATACCCTGTGTTTTGCTTAGACTGGAGGTGTGAGTCAGTTTGTCTTCTCTGTAGTTATCCTTTTGGAGAGAACCTGGAAACATAGACCCTTAAAAGATATCTTCTAAGGCCAAAATGCTGCCACCATTATTTCCACACATTAAGGAGTATCTTACTTCCACTGTGGGAGCATTCATGGAATAAAGTGCTAGTTTCCTGGAGCTCCTCATTGCTACAGGGAATGCATGAACTACTACACCCTGTGTAGTAGTTTGGCTCTGCTGGCCAACATGGAAGGGGGGGTTCCCCTTCTCCCTGCCTCTCCCCACCCCATTTGGAGTACAATGTTCTCCTGTGCAGAGGGACTCTATGTAAAGGCCATGCTAGAACTGCATTCTGCCAGGTTGGGAGCAGGCTCCTTACTATCACTGCAGGCCTTAGTAAAGGCAAACCACCATCTAGCTCTATATGTTAATTAAGAAACAATCCATCTCTCTGCCGAGCTTGAATGGACCAAGAGATACAGGGAGCGTGTAGGCTAGGCTACGTCTTTATAATAAAAATATTCTAGACATGAAATGTCCTCCTACGCTGTGGGCCTGAGCCAAAATCCATCTACTGAAGTCAATGAGTCTTTGACCACAGTGACTTTTGTGACAGTCTTTTAATTATTGAGGAATACCACTCAGCAGAAATAGAAATGGGCTTGTTTGTTGGTTTGTAAGAACTGATCCTATTAGGAGGGGAAAAAAGTTATTTTGAAGGGTCCCCCACCCTATTTCCTCCTTTCTTGGCTCAAACTAATATATTTTCAAGGAGGTGAACTTTGCCTTTTCAGAGTGGCAGTCTGTGCCCCTGTGTTCACCCCTTTGACTAGGACAAGGGCAGGTTGGAGGGGATGGGACATGAGAGATCAAGCTGTGGGGGATGGGCGGAAGACTCTGCCCACTAGAGAACACTTACTTCCAGACCCTGGAATGGAACCCAAGATTCCTGAGTCTCACCATCACCCTGCTGTCTGCCATTAAGTTCCACAGCTATTTGCGAAGGGTCCCATCCCCCTCTAGTGCTGAGCTACATAGAGTATTTCAACCTACTTCTGTTATTTCATCAGCTCAAGTGGCAGAGGTCTATGCAGCAGATCTAAAGGTTCCGATGCTGCTGATAACCCATGTGGGACAGGTTAATATGATACCACATGATGGAAATTCTGTTTTAATTTGATTTTTAAAAAAAAAACCTAGGAAATCACACACATATTAATATCACATAACAGAAAAGTTAGGAAATGCCAGAATTAAAATTTCCCCATGGGGGGAGGGATAGCTCAGTGGTTTGAGCATTGGCATGCTAAACCCAGGGTTGTGAGTTCAATCCTAGAGGGGGCCATTTAGGGATCTGGGGCAAAAATTGGGGATTGGCCCTGCTTTGAGCAGGGGGTTGGACTAGATGACCTCCTGAGGTTCCTTCCAACCCTGATATTCTATGATTCTTAATTAGTCCCCCTTATACTTATGATACATTCTTTAATTTTATGATCATATACTATTTTCCCACAGAACCCCTACTTCATTCAGTGTGCAGATTGGACCTGATCTGGGAATGAACCAGGGAGGTCTAATGACTACTGTCTGTAACCTGCCTCATTTGTTGCACAGGTTGGAATTCGTGAAGTGAATGAGGAAGGGGATTGCAGGAAGAGAAAGGAGGGAATCATGACTATGGCAGTTTATTGCTGCCCTATGCTTCTGCCACTGAGTTTCTTTGTGGTGCTGGGCAAGTAACATGAATAAAACTTTTCACAATGGTGTTCTTTTTTTTTTCTGGATGTCTGACTTGAAACCCTGACATGTGATTTGCAGAAGGGCTGAGAACTCACAACTGCAGCTGAAGTCAATGAGCAATGCACTTTTATCATACAAAGTGTTACATAATACGAAGGAGGCTGAAATATCAGGTCCAAAGTGTCTTAAATGGGTACTTTTGACCTTAATCTATCTGCTGCAGTTCCTCATCTGTACAGTAGGGACAATCAAACCCCCTCACTTCACAGGGCTGTTGTGCAAATAAATTCATATTTGTGAAACACTTGGATACGGTAGTGACAAGTACCATTTAAAAAAAATCCATGAAGAAATTAATAATTCTGTCTTCAGAGCAGTGTGCAGTATACCACAGCTAGGGCCACACACTGAACAACCAAATGAGCCATATCTACCCTGTACACTGAGGCAGAGGTCAGGTGGAAAAAATAGTATGTGATCATGCAATTAAAGATGGTCTGACAGTACATATGCACAAGAGGGTCAAATTAAGGTTGCAGAGCAACCTGATTTCTGGCAGGTCCTAACTTCTAAGTGCTTGACTTTGTAACCCTAATAATATTCCTTTAATGTCATTTTGTCTGTGTAATATAAATATAGATTATGGATTGTTGCCCATTGAGAGCTATTATACAGTGTCCTGTAACCCTGTGGAAGCTTTTTTGTTTTTTAAAAGAGGTACTGTAGTTGGAAGTCCATTTCAGTTTAGTGGATACCATTTATATTAATGAAATGGGAGCCCAATTTTGATTGCTGTCATCGCTAGATGTTACACATATATTTAATATATCCACTAAAAGTTACTAACATGATTTTAATTGAATGGGGAAAAGTGTGTTTGACTTTACTTTTAAATTACCATCACAGACTTCTAATGGATTTCTTAAAAGACATTGTTATTAACATGACTGTCACTGGAATTAAATCAGGCCATTAAACCCTGTGATCACAGTGCTAAAATGCTACTAATATACCTGGAAATAATCCACTGAGATATAAAGTGCTGCCTCCCCTTTCCCATTTAGGATGAGAACAAGGCTAGATTGAAAGAGAGATTGACTGACTGGCAGAGATAATTATAATGATATCAACAAAGTTAATTAATTATCATATTGAAAGAAACAGCAACAGTGAGTTAAATAGGCCAAAATTCAAGTGTGTGTTGTAAAGTATCTGTTGCATTGAATCTGCTGTATGAGTGAAACAGTGGTTAACAGCTGTAAAATAATCTTCTGCATGATCAGCACTTGGTTTGTCAATTATGCATATTAATCATATAGTGGAGTGTACTGACCTGTGACCTATATTATCAGCTTATACTATGAGGGGCATGGATCAGCATTCATGTCACACTCCCTGTCAGTGCCTGGGCCAGGGAAGCCAGTGGACCAAATTCAGAGTTGAATCCTGGTCATGTGCCACCTGAAGCATGTTGCACATAAGCTAAGAAGAAGCAGCTTATTCTATGAAGTCTACATCTATTACCACATTACATACATGCCAACAGCCCCTACTTACTACTAGCACAGATTGCCAGGCATGCTCAGTGAGCCCCAGCCATGGAATAAAGCCAACAACTACTACTGGGCCTGTGCATGCTTTCTTGAAACACATGTACACGCCCCATACTAACTCTGTAGTCCACCTCCCTGTGGGCTCAGGTGTGGAAACTCCCCAAGTCTCCTACGACTTAGACCTGCAAATTCCCACCCCAAAAAATACCAGAAACCATCATTTTCTTTGGTTTTAGAAGCAAAACTTGCACCTCACAACCCGTTGCCTTGATCCATGTGGCCGGGGCCAGTTTGAGAGGAGTGCCAAGAAGATATTGTTCATGTTGCAAACATCTATCTTTCATCCATTTGTGGAATCAGGGAGGGTTCTCTTGCTGCAGATTACAATAGTTACATACTGAATGAGCAGCAATCACTTTCCTGAGGTAATTTAATTCATTTCTGCTCAATTTTGCATCTATCGTCTTTAACAAGACTTCTGTGGTACCTGGGTAACTACAGTCTCCTCTTAATGGACTGAAGTCATTTAATGAAGCTGTAAGTATTGCTGTTGTTCCTCTGGTACCCCATCATTCAGTCTGCTGTGATTTTTGATATTGATGATCAATTGGGTATAAAATGAGGGACTTTTCCTTCATAATGAGGTTCAGCTCAGGAGCGTGATGGGTTCTCTTCAGTCACTTCATTCAGGGATGGGTGAGCTGTTTGAAGCCTTTCCAGTTCTTGTTTGTATCTGAACAGAGCACTAATACAAAGAGAAACCACAGTTCAACCAATTGAGGATGAGGGGAAAACCCTGGTCCTAGCTAACCTCCATCTATTGTTTTCTTAATCCTGACTGGCTCTAGGGGTGATCCTACCTGTAGGGATGCCCTCCCATTCCTACTCTGCCAGGTCTCAGAATCTTCTGTGAATAAGCAGTATTCTTTCCCCTTGGAGAAGGAATGATCATATTGGAGTCTGAGGGCCTCTATTTATCGACAGACCAAAGTAGTGCATGCTTCCCTATACATCCCCTCCTGAAGAGATCATCTCTTGAGAAGAGTTAAAACTCTGTCCACAGTCATTGGCCTTTGCTGCTAAGAAGGATGCTGTTTTTGTGAAGTGCACATTTAACCTGAGACTACCATGGCATTTCATATAGCATTCTGAAATCATCGAATGTCAATAACTTTCAGTTACTACTGCCTTAGGCCAAAACCAAACCAGTGATCTAACAGTGAAAGGCTTTGTACGTATTACCAATCTCCTGAACCATCCTTTTACCTCCTCATGGTTCAGATGTAACATTAAATGTGTCCCATGCTGTGAACAGGCATTGCCACACTCATCACATTTGCAAAACTGACACCTTTGGAAGAAAAGCGTCTGAGCTGCGGACCAATTCATTTTCAGTTACCCTATCAGAGTGACTGACTGCCCCCTGACATGGCAGTAGCCATTCAGACAGTATATGCCTTTATTTGATTTAATCTGCTAAATTTCATCTGATGAGCTAAACTTACTTTTATAGAAATCAATGTATAATGGAGCATGTGAAACTGGTGAGCAATAGCAATAATAGCCTTGTGGTTAGGAGAATTCACACATTGTTGCTACTGTACCATATTTTTCCTGCTGCTATTGTCTTTCCTAAAAGATATAGATATGCACTGATGTTTGACTGATTTCACACCCTTGTAATATTCCCTGTTCTCCTCTATCTGTCTTCTCCACACACTCCTGCTTACCAACCCCCTCCCCTCCTAAAAACACAAAACAAAACAAAAAAACAAAAACATCGCCACCCCATAATTTGGTCCCATAGATGTAGCAATTTAGAAGGTTTACAATTTAATACTAAACATTAAACATTTGCGGATGATACTAAAGTGGGAGGAGTGGTAGATACGGTGGAGGGCAGGGATAGGATACAGAGGGACCTAGACAAATTGGAGGATTGGGCCAAAAGAAATCTGATGAGGTTCAATAAGGATAAGTGCAGGGTCCTGCACTTAGGACGGAAGAACCCAATGCACAGCTACAGACTAGGGACCAAATGGCTAGGCAGCAGTTCTGCGGAAAAGAACCTAGGGGTGACAGTGGACGAGAAGCTGGATATGAGTCAGCAGTGTGCCCTTGTTGCCAAGAAGGCCAATGGCATTTTGGGATGTATAAGTAGGGGCATAGCGAGCAGATCGAGGGACGTGATCGTCCCCCTCTATTCGACATTGGTGAGGCCTCATCTGGAGTACTGTGTCCAGTTTTGGGCCCCACACTACAAGAAGGATGTGGATAAATTGGAGAGAGTCCAGCGAAGGGCAACAAAAATGATTAGGGGTCTGGAACACATGACTTATGAGGAGAGGCTGAGGGAACTGGGATTGTTTAGTCTGCAGAAGAGAAGAATGAGGGGGGATGTGATAGCTGCTTTCAACTACCTGAGAGGTGGTTCCAGAGAGGATGGTTCTAGACTATTCTCAGTGGTAGAAGAGGACAGGACAAGGAGTAATGGTCTCAAGTTGCAGTGGGGGAGGTTTAGGTTGGATATTAGGAAAAACTTTTTCACTAGGAGGGTGGTGAAACACTGGAATGCGTTACCTAGGGAGGTGGTAGAATCTCCTTCCTTGGAAGTTTTTCAGGTCAGGCTTGACAAAGCCCTGGCTGGGATGATTTAATTGGGGATTGGTCCTGCTTTGAGCAGGGGGTTGGACTAGATGACCTCCTGAGGTCCCTTCCAACCCTGATATTCTATGATTCTATGATTGGAAAAATGCAGTGAGCTATGTACTCTGCTTTATATACTGAATTATTGCATGTAATTGCTATATATTATGAGGGACATATTGACAGGTACAAAAGGCACCCCCCCCTCCTGTTTAAAATCATTGGGAGTAGTGCCCCTAACTCCCCTTTGTGCCTTTGGAAATTCCCACTGTGCTGATAGCTATGTATTTTCTATTCAATGTATCCAGGCTCTTCTCTGGCCCTCATCACCTCCACCAAGCTCAGCAAAACTAATGACCATGATATCGTTTTTCCAAATGAAAAATGTACATTTTGATATAGTTTGAACATTCTGTGATGAGCACTATGCATCAGATGAACAGTTGGCTGCCATTTTTTTTCTAGAGAGGCAAGATGGGTGAGGTAATATCTTTTACTGGACCAACTTCTGTTAGTGAGAGAGACAAGCTTTTGAGCTTTCACAGAGCTCTTCTTCACATCTGGGAAACTTACTCAGAGTGTAACAGATTGTTTAGCATAAGTAGTTAACACATATTTCAAGGGACCATTCAAGGTGAAGTGGCCACAGAGAACTACAACCCATACTCGATGAGAACCCGATCCTGAAAGAAATATTTCCTGAACCTCCACTTCCGGCCTTCAAACAACCCCCACCCCCTCCAAGCTCATCAGCAGAAGCAAGCTGCCCGCAGACCAGGACACACCAATTCAAAGTGGCACCTGACCCTTCCAGCACAACAGAAGCAAAATCTTCAGACATGTCTCCACTGCTACGATGATCAAACCCCCCACAAAACACATTTCAAGGGTTTCCTTGGGTTCTATACATGCCTATCACAACATGTGGTGTACCTCATCCAGTGCACTAAATGCCCTAATAACAACTATGTAGGTGAAACCAGACAATCACGACATTCTTGAATGAACTCACATAGGAAAATGATTAAAAACAAAAACACCATATCACCTGTGGGGTAAACATTTTTTTCTAAGTTGTTACAGTAAAAATTATCGCAATTAAAGCAATTTATTGTGGAGCAAATGTAGCACTCCATTGCTAAACCTTACATGCACACACCTCATGTAGCTTCTCTGAAAGGAAATCTATCCCCGTTAAGTTCTGAATGTTGTATCTTAGCCCAGGAAAGAGCTTATTTTCTTCTTCTGTTAAGTTTGGTAAAAATCTGAAAATGGCTTTTGAAGTTTTGCTTTCTAATTATTTCCCTGTTATTGTGCTGGCCTTGCTGAGAAGTAATATTTACTATTTTGTGGGCCAGGAATGCGTGTGTATAAGAAGGTACGGGCACTAGTGAGAGGGAGGATTAAAAATCATAATAAAAGCAGCATTATAATATAATAAAACTCAGTGAGCTAGGCAGAACAAGGGTTAACTAGGGATATAAATAAAAGACACAGGGGTGAAAGTCCTGAGAAGAGCAATAACAATATACATAGGGTGGCCTCCACCAGTTTTCTATTGAATCAGTTCTCCCTACCCAAGCCAAGGCCAGGTAACAAGGAGGAGCTGAGAAACTGATAATTTTGCTCCATGGCTTTAAACAGACAGTAAGGTCTGCCATTGTGTTCTCCTTTGCTAATTATTTTGCTGGGTTCCTGGACATTTTATTGGGACCTCTGTATCTATGTTTATAAAGTTTGGGGAGGCAGCGTTAAGGTAGGGTGAGCAAAGATAGTGAGTGATGAAAGAGCATCTGGCTGTGTGGAACAAGCCGGAAACTTTACTGTTCATTTACAGATATGTTAGTATTGTCGCTTTCTGAAGAGTGTCAGGTTTTTGTAAATAAAGTGGAGTATTATGTTTGGATATTAGCAGGACTATAGTGAAGCATCTGATGTTTGTCACTCTGAATAGATACACTGGACCCCTCCTAAAATGAACTTTTTTTCTCACATATCAATTCAGCAGGAATTCACTACAACTGGAATTGCACTGCACACTCTGGTATGGCATCACACTGAAACACTTTGGAACTTTAATTCTACTTCCCTAGAAACTGGGTCATCTAAACTATCAAAAGGATAACATTTGCAGATGGCACAAAAATGTGGGAGGGGTAAATAATGCACAGGACAGATCATTGATACAGAACAAGCTGGATCTCTTGGCAAGCTGGGGGCAAGCAAACAATATGCATTTTAATATGGCTAACTCTATATATCTAGGAACAAAGAATGTATGACATACCTACAGGATGGGGAAAATCTATCCTGAGAAGCAGTGACTCTGAAAGTTTTCTTTTCTGGGGCTAGGGGGTGCATAATCAGCTAAACAGGTGTTCCCAGTACAGGGCTGTGGTCAAAAGAGCTAATGCAATCCTTGGACGCATAAACATGGAAATCTTGAGTAGCAATAGAAAATGTATTTTACCTCTGTGTCTGGCACTGGTGAGACCACTGCTGGAATACTGTGTCTAGTTCTGGTATACTCAATTCAAGAAGGATGTTGAAAAATTGAAGATGGTTCAGAGGAGAGCCACAGGAATGATTAAAGATTAGAAAACATTCCTTATAGTGATGGAACTCCTTGTGTCTCTCTCTTTAGATTAGCAAATAGAATGTAAACAGGTAACTTGATTACAGTCTATAAGTACCTACATGGGGAATAAATATTTGATAATGGGCTCTTCAATATAGCAGAGATTTAGTTGGGGTTGGTCCTGCTTTGAGTAGGGGGTTGGACTACATGACCTCCTGAGGTTTCTTCCAACCCTAATCTTCTATGAAAGGTATAACACAATTCCATGGCTGGAATTTGAAGTGAGACAAATTCAGACTGGAAATCAGATGTAAATTTTTAACAGTGATGGTGATTAAGCATTGGAACAATTTACCAAGGGTCGTGGTGACGACCTCCATCACTGGCTATTTTTAAATCAAGATCAGATGCTTTTCTAAAAGACATGTTCTAAATATTATTTGGAGCAAGTTTTATAGCCTATGTTATACAGGAGGGCAGACTGGATGATCACAATGGGTCACTTCTGGCCTTGAAATCGTCTAAAATAGAACCACTGAACTTTGGTTGGAGTGGGAGGGAAACAGTGAATCTAGATATGAACTGTTGAGAGAGGTGCTATTTCCTAGGTCTGGATTTGGAATCACCAGAGTAGATGTTCTTATCAGATTATGGCGGAGACTCTTCCATTTTGGCTGAATGAGAACAGCATCCAAGATTTGAGAGCAATAAAAGGCATAGATGATAGAGCTGCCCATTTCTGATCCAGGTCAGCATCACTGGGAGGCTTAAGCAGTTTCATTTGAAGGGAGTCTGTGAGAAGGAAGGATGCTTTCTACTGCTCATGCCAACAGAGAGTGCCATAACGCTGTTATTTAGGGGAAATCCCTTTTCTAGGTGACTGTCACAGATATAGACTATTTTTGTGAACAATTCCATAAAGGGCGCTCTATGGGAGGGATAGCTCAGTGGTTTGAGCATTGGCCTGCTAAACCCAGGGTTGTGAGTTCAATCCTTGAGGGGGCCATTCAGGGATCTGGGGCAAAAATTGGGGATTGGCCCTGCTTTGAGTAGGGGGTTAGACTAGATGACCTCCTGAGGTCCCTTCCAACCCTATGATTCTATGGTGGGGCTGATTTCAACATTTACCTAGAGATCCACCTTTGTTGCACAGGACTTCTAATGGCATTTTGCAGATTGCATTTTCATACTGAAATCTGCAATGTTACTGTGGGCTTCTAGTGTTCACTCTACTTCCAGTACACAGGCGCTGAATTTCATATTGTTACAAGGAGTTCCTGTGATGCTTTCAAACCAGCATTTAAATAACAGCTTGTTCAGAGATAGCAACCTCACTGGCAGAGTAGTTCATGTGGCAGTAAGAGGAAAAGAGAAATTCTCCATCTTCCAAGTGCACCACATCAGTTATACTGTTTGACAACACAGCCTAATTATATGACTCATTATCCCAAGCAAAAGAACAACTGCAGCCCGAAAATGTGGCAAATGGCCACCAGCTCACTGTAAGAATACTGGCAGCAGCAAAGACATTGCTAGAGGCAGAGTTGTGAAACAATGCAAATCCCTTGCAATCTGCACCCATAGTGGTCTGTCAGCCTGCATGTATTGTGACAGTTGATCTTGGCTCTGACAGCCAAAGCTGAATTGGCATTGAAAAGGAGTGTGGATATTTGCCCAGACCATCAGGAAGAAAACCTCTAAGGGAATCAAAATACAGATGAGGAATAGGATTTTCTGTTTGCATGTGACAAAATTGAGGTAAATCTGATGGTCAGTTGCTCAGGAGGGTACATCTGCCTGTCTGTCAGACATTTAAGCAACATTTTCTGTATTTCAGAGATGATCATGATTTATGACTTCAGTGTCATTGAATGCTGCTGTTCTGTCTGTTTACCAGCATCTACCTCACTACCGCTCATAGGTGTTGTGACGTTCACTCCATATGCTTTATGAAAATATGCTTATGAATGTGAATATGATGTAACTGGAATATGCTTTATGCAAAAGGTCTCTTGTAAGGTATCATTAAAAAGCTTATAATCTTCTGAGTGTGTCTATCCTATTTGTTTACATGTATTATTTCTACGTCTGAAGTTAGGAGAATAAGATTTAAACTTGTATCACTGATGTAAACATCTTAAGTGGAGGCCATTAAAGGTGCTCCAGAAACAATCAGTTGTAAATGGCCTTAGTTACTTGAAAGCCTTCCTGTGTACATGTGAGCCAGCCCATGGGGAAAGAAGACTAGGGGTCTTAAAGTGACATGTGACCATGTCACCTGATAATGAAATCCATCTTAAATCTGGTACTTTTCCATTTAGAAGGAGGGGTAGGGACCCAGAAAGACAAAAGATTCCAGCTTTGTGCCAAAGCTATAAAATGGAGTGGAGCAGGACAAAGATGCTGTCACTCATGAGAAAACCCCTGCTTACCACCTGAGATGTCTGCTGGAACTAACAAGGACTGTACCGGGGAAAGGATTGGGCCCAGACTAGGAAGGAGTCTAGTCTGTGAAAAGAAAAGGAGTACTTGTGGCACCTTAGAGACTAACCAATTTATTTGAGCATAAGCTTTCGTGAGCTACAGCTCACTTCATGCATCTGATGAAGTGAGCTGTAGCTCACGAAAGCTTATGCTCAAATAAATTGGTTAGTCGCTAAGGTGCCACAAGTACTCCTTTTCTTTTTGCGAATACAGACTAACACGGCTGCTACTCTGTAGTCTGTGAAAGAAGCTTATTGGAACATCTCTGAGGGTGAGATATTACCTGTAATCAGTTTCTTAACGTATTAGGCTTAGACTTGCGTGTTTTTGCTTTATTTTGCTTGGTGACTTACTTTGTTCTGTCTGTTATTACTAGAAACTACTTAAATCCTACTTTTTATACTTAATAAAATCACTTTTGTTTATTAATAAACCCAGAGTAAGTGATTAATACCTGTGGGAGCAAAGAGCTGTGCATATCTCTCTATCAGTGTTATAGAGGGTGGGCAATTTATGAATTTACCCTGTATAAGCTTTATACAGAGTAAAACAGATCTGTTTGGGGTTCTGGCTCCCAGAAAGGCTGAACACTGGGCGCTGGGAAAGTCCTTGTTAACTGAGAAGCCCCTGGGCTAAGTGTATCTCAAGTCCACTCTGAGGTGCAGACCTCATGTCTGACACCCTTCTTGGGCAGTGGGACCCTGTAGTCCAGCTGCCTAGATCCCAAAACCAGTGCTGGAGCCCTCTTGAGGCCCCAATCTTTTTGACACATTCCCCCAGAGTCCATCTGGCTGTGGAAGCTCAAGTTCCCTAGTTATGCCCTTTAGAGACTATGTGGCAGTGAAGACAGGAACACATGATTAGTAAAGGAATGATTTAATTGGGGATCAGTCCTGCTTTGAGCAGAGGGTTGGACTAGATGACCTCCTGAGGTCCCTTCCAATCCTGATATTCTATGATTCTTATTCACAAACACTTCACTCTTGAAAAAGCACAAAAGAGCTACAGATTTATGCAAAACAACAAAATTCTGAACTCAGTCCTCCTCAATCTGACCTCACCATTCCTATGAGTCCTGTGTTTGGTCCAAGCCCTTAGGCCAAGTGGTTCTTCTTGCCTGCTTAGCCTGATCTTCTGCATGTGTGATAGAATTGCCTCTCTTGAATATAGAAGCATCCATTTTTAAAAAACAGTCTCAGTCCCTCCTGTTGACCATGTGCTTCTGCCAGGGAAATTCCAGGCTCTTCCTGCTACGCATCAGCTTCTGTGTAGACAGACATTCAAAGTCAGTGGCCCTGCTGGTTCCAATAGGGAAGAATCATTTAGTGTTCATGGCCTGGATTGCTTTGTCACAGCTTCTCAGACAGAGCCTGTCAACTAGAGGTCAAGCCTTTGCTACCCAATGGATGCTTTAACTCATGATGAAGGTTACAATATAAAAGGGCACTCACAAAACAAACTGAAATTCATAAACTGACACTGAAATTTCCCCCAAACTGTCATGGGATGAAGCATGTCCCACTGATGCACATGCCTGACAGCAAAAGCTGATGAGAATATCATACCTGTGACATACAAACAAAAGTTTCCTCCTCATTTGTTTAGAATTTCTAGTGCCTTGCTCCTGACGGATCCATGTCACATAACATACAGAATCACTTGTGTGAGAACCCAACCAGCAGCCACAGAGAGAGATGCCAACTTGGCACCTCTGCTTTAATCCACCATCTTATACTTGTGAACAGGAGAGTGCAATACATCACTTAGAGCTGGAAAGGAAGAGGCAAGAAGGTGCAGTTTGACAAGTCTTGTTAAAGTGACATCAGAACATTCATTACCAGCCAAAGATGCGTGGAACGAGACTGCTGCTACTTCAGCTGGCAGATGCTTTCAGTTCTCAAGGCAATATTCTTCATGCCAGATGCAGCACCATTGCCTATGACTTAAGAAGCCCTGCACTGAGTGACAGGTGGGTGACAGGCCAACTGTGAGTCCTCTGAAAGATCCATCTGCCCCTTCACAAGGCCAATTCTGAACCAACTGCTAGTAAGGAGCCACAACTCAATCCAAAAGAGCCACAACTCAATCCAAATTACAAAATAAATGATAGTACTAAAAAGTAAGATATAGGCCATCAGTTCTTTTGCTTGACAGAACCTGTGGCTGCATTAACATATGCTTAGCATGCTAGGGGGACAAAAAAGACAAATGCAATGAGGCTCTCTGGCACGTCTCCCAGTTGGAAAGTCTCACTTGCTCACATGACCATACTTCATTTATGTTTCATTGGTTTGTATTTTGCTGCTTTTCAAACATGAAAGATTAACTTTTGTATAGATAGGTGACAGTCACCCTATGATTTTCTTTTGAATCAGTTCATTATTATAGATGAAGCTGGTAGCACCACTCATTGTTAAGGTTGCTTGACACATCTCATTATAATACCCTGATTTCAGTTGCTTAAAACTTTGCCAAATTTCAATTGTTTGGGCTGAAATTTCCATGCTGCGTGTCTGCCTCATGCTCAACTTTTTAAAATAATTCAGCCAAAATGGTTCACCTATTTCTGAGCCCAAGGTTAGGGGAAAATACATTGTCTTAATCATGTTTAAAAAAATCTGATGATCTTTTTTTTAACCAACCCTAGTGCCCCCTGCTTTGGAATAGGGACTTGAGTTTTGGTAGTGAGTTACCCTTGTGTCACAAATGTGCCTTTTGTTGTTGCCATGAAAATCCCTCAAATTTTAGCCATGTTATAAGCCTTTGAAAAATCATGGGATTTTTCACTATGAATATGCTCAATAGACACTTGCTAGAGCTTCACTGCTTAATTCCCTGAAGATTCCATTTGCAATGAGTGTGCTCCAACCCAGAGCTGTAGAGAGATGAGCAAGATAGTCCCCGCAATTGCAGTTCCCAACTGATCTGGGCTGTATCAAGTCCAGACATTGGAACTGAGCATCTGTCTGCCCTCTGCTCTCAATACTCCTCTGTTGACATCCAGGCAGTGTGGAGGAGGCCTCTGAATCAAATGAAGGGACAAGAGCCAGACCTGAGGGGCAGGAGGAATAGACAGGGACAAAGACTTTGGAGGAAGCAGAAGAGGAGGCTGGGACTCGGAACCAGTAGGGTGAGCAGAGAAGCACTCGCAGCTGCAACTGAAGTCAATGGAATCTGTGCTTTGAACTCATAAAGTGCTGTATAATGCTAAAAGGCTAATGAAAAATTATGTCCTAAGTGGCTCAAATCAGGCAACCAAAATTAATGCCTACTTTTGACCTTAATCTTTTTGTGTCTCAGCTCCCCATCTACAAAATGGGAATAATACCCCCCTGATCTCACTGGAGTATTGTGAAAACAAATATATCAATGTTTGTAAACCACTCAGATACTATAGTGATGAGTGCCATAGAAGAGCCCATGAGATAATTATTAATTCTGTCTTCAGAGCAGGGTCAGAATAGCATTCAGTAAATAAGTCCTAGGGCCACATACTGAACAGCAAGGCGAAAACAAAATATTGATTAGGCACCAATATCACACAGGCAACCTTAATTCTGATATATCATAACTTTTGAGTGGTTGACTTCGCAATCATAAGATTTCTGTTAATGTAGGGGGTGCAATGTTAATTAGTCTATCCTTCACTATATGTGTTTCTGTCCCTGGCCAGCTGCCCACCTTCACAGTTGTGCATATGGGAGCCCAGGTGTAAGAGCCTGGCTTGTACTGTTGATGTTGCTTGTGCATGGGAAGTGCTGCATAATAATTTCTCCAATTTTTTTCTCTCTCTGTTGTTTCAAGTGATGGAATTCCTGGGGGAATTTGAACTCATTATATGTGTATATGCAAGAGATGAGGCTTGTGCCAAAGCAGTGTCTATAGCTTTCATAGCTAGGGGATGGGGTACACCCTTGGGACCCTCAGGCATTCCAGAGATGGACTCTCACAATGCTGTTGCTTCAGATGCTGTCAGCTGCACTGGCCCTTCCCTCTTTCCGGACTGTTGTCCATCTATCTGCACTGAGCTAGTGTTTGTCTTATTTCCCTGTTCTCCAGCCAGTTAATTCACACTTTCGAGCTCACTCTCTTCCTTGAGAAGTTTGTTGCTTCTTGAACGTCCAGTATCCCCCCATTATGGTACCAACCTACAGAAGTCTGGGGCTTTCAGTGCTCCTTGTAGGCAATCAGGGCAGGCTTTAAGGTTGTCAAGATGGCAGATGAAATATTCTCTCCCCCTCGCAAAAAACCTCTCTAGTCTTGCCACCATAGCCTTCCCCACTGCCCCAAACTGAAAGACTAATTTTACATTTAAAAGGGTTGGAGGGGGGACTTCTTCCCCTGCAGCAGATGTAAGTGGAGTCCTACTCAAGTAGTTCAGATACCACAGTGACGGGCACAATATAAGAACCTCAGTAAAATAGCGCTCCATGTGCTACAGACCATGCACAATTGTCAACACTTACATGAGATTTCAAGGAACAATCCTCCAATTAAGCTGGGGCTGTGAGGCCATCACACAGTACAGATCTGGGGGATTTTGGCCATGGATCTGCTGTCTCTGCAGAATTTCAAGGCCATGGCTCTGCTTCCTCAGCCTGGTCACAAGCCCCCTTCCCTGTGCTCGCCTGACTTTGAAGATGACTGCACCATTTATTTATTTTTTAACATATTTTCAATTCTCACAGGCTTCTTGGCAGGCCAAGTACATTTGGCCCAGAGTTTTCACTGTAGTCACCTGAGTTTTGAAACCCAATTATCCTGTGGTCTGAGTCCAGGATTTCAACTGCATTGTGCTTACTGCATTGAAAGTGCAAAGCACTGACAAAGCAATTCTTTTTCTATTTACTTTATGAAATTAAAGGACTGGAAAAATCAATTTTCTTTCTGTTATAATATGTTTTGGGACAACCAGTGTATTGTAAATATCAAACACACACAGAAATACATTAAGAGCATCATGCTACTGGTGCTGGAGGCTTTCTGAGGGCGTGTTCCTTCATCCCTCATGCAGCCAACCCCCTCCCTAACGTTAAGGTACAAGGGCCCAGATCAATGTTAGGTACTTAAAATACCTTTGAGACTCTGGGCCAAAATCTCCAAGGGCACTCTAGGTTGTACACCCAACAAGGACATTTGTTACAAGTCTTCAGAGGGCTAGTTGGCATCCCCCACAGAACTGCTTTCCTTGGTGCATGCCAGCGCTCTGAAGACCAGGCCCCCCAACCCAGACCTGCCACCACCAGGATATGTAATGCTTATCGCTGTGCTAAGAGGTACCTAACCCTTATTTCAAGGAGTACAGACTGTTGCACTGTGGGATTGTTTCAGGAGTGAGGTGGGGCTCCCTTGCACCCAGGCAGGAGCAGCCTTCACTTCCTCCAATGCACTGTTTGCTGGGTTCATGTTGCTTTTTATTTATTTGGTTGGCGAATTTTATTGCTTACAAGCATGGGGCCATCCCAAGGATAAATCAGGGCTTCTGTTTGCAAAAATCAAGACATAAGTGACCACATCCCTGATGCTTGCCTAGCCAGTTCCCAAAGCTGTCTGCTCTCCCAGGAAGTGGCTCCCCAGAAAGCCCCAATTTACTCCATCCATTGGCCTCGGCAGGGGTGAGGTGCAGGGTTTCACTCTAAACTACTTTGTTTGTGCTAAATGAGACTGTTATGAGTCAGCAGCTCTTGGCTTCAGAGAGCTCCATCCAGTTTAGAATGAATGAAGAGGGAATATTACAGGATCCATGCCTATTAATGGAACAGGTGGAGATGCCTATAGCTGAATAAGTAGGTCAATGTAGGACTAACATAAAACAGATGTCCTGTCTTTGCACTCCCTATACATTTTTTTCAAGTAAATTGCAAGTGCAGGGTTTAAGCAAGTTTGTCATTTATCATTTTTTTTAGAAACTGTTCTACAGTTCTCATCTGCCTGTTTTCTTCCAGGATGGTGGGTCTGTTGTGATCCTGTAAAAAAACAACATTGCGTTATCTAGAAGCTGTGTAAAGGCATTTCTTGATTTGTTAGTGATGCTTCAAATTCCATCTGCTAAATAATTGCATTTAGTGATGTTTTGCTAACTGTGTCGTGGTTTAAGTTGAAAATATTGGAAGGTGTTTTGCACATAATGCAGAATTTACAGAGCCAGAAAATACAGTTGCCTGCTGTAAACAGAATGTATGCCAGGAATTTTAAAACGTGAATTGTCTGTGGTATTCTTCCAGCCTGACCTGTCTGTGGTTTTAGGCCTTGAGAAATGCTCTGCATGGACAAATCCAGTGAAGTCACTGGGACTTTGTTCTGGTGTGGGGGTCCACATGCATGGAACAGTTTGTAGGATTAGGACTTTAGGTATTTCTCATCCCTTCACTGTCTAAGCCAGAGGTGTTCTCAAATATTTTAAGCTGTTACAGAGCAATCAAGGGCTATGAACACTGAATTATTTTCCCTATTGGAATCAACAGGCCACTGACTTTGAATGTCTGTCTCCACAGAAGCTAATGTGAAGCAGGGAGAGCCTGGAATTCAATGGTGTGGACCATACTGTAATACAGATTGACTGGTGATGTGATCCCCAGCCATTCTCCATTATATGGACCATCTTCCCTCACATTCAGGATTGCTTAACATCACCATGGCAACCACAGCAATTGCTGACATGGAAATGCAATATTAGGAAAACCTTTATGTAGTTTCAACTGGTTTTAGAGTGATACGTGTTTTGTCCATTTTGGAAGGCATTAATGATGCTGTTTACCTTTGCTCTTCATTTCATCTGCCCCTCCTAGCTGTTCTGTTTCTTTCTGCTGTAAACAAAAAGGAGAGTCAGCACCGTACAATTAACTAGCTCTCAAGTGCTTAGCTGGCAACCAGTGTTCATTAGATCACTGTTCGGGAACCTTTGATCTAAGTGCTAGCATGTAAGAATCCATGTGTACCACTGACCTCTATTGGGAATGGGTAACATGGGATGGATCACTTAATGATTACTTGTTCTGTTCATTCCCTCTGGGGCACCTGGCATTGGCCACTGTCGGGAGACAAGATACTGGGCTAGATGGAAATTTGGTCTGACCCAGTATGGCTATTCTTATGTTATGTTCAGACCAGCTCAGTTCAGGCCTGCGTGAGCATATTGCCTCCAGAATATAAACCCTAATGCTACCATGTTTACAACTGATAGAGATTATCCATTTTCTCAAGTGATAATGTCAAGGTCCTTACTTCTGTTCCTTCTGCGGCTGTGAAGTCCTGTAGAGAACTGTTACAAAGAACTAGTCAAGTGTTACAGTACATTACTTAATTTTCAGACAAGGTGTCAATTTTTAAATATACAGTATGTGGTTTGGAGGTTTGTTGTTAAAAGTAATTGTTACTATTTTCATATCAAGAGTCCAAGATAAATTTAGGAACTTCTGCCTTGCAGTCCATACCAAAGTCCTAAGTAATATACAGCAGCTTTGCAGACAACATTACAACAGTTAATTACCGAAAACACATTATAAAATATTAAGTCATTTATATAACCATTTAATGGAAAAGGGAAATTATTAGAAACATGCCCACTAATTTAGAAATATAAAAAAAAATTCAAGGCAGATAACACAGAAAATAAGATTTATGATCACTGGCTTCTATTATTTATAAGTAAAATCAAATGTCCCAGAGTTTCAATAGGAGGAGTGCTTTTGGGTGCCTCCATTTTTGGGAGCCTCCATTTTTGGGAGCCCAACTTCAGTCATCTTCCAGGGCCTGATTTTCAGAAACTGCTGAACACACACTCCCTGAAAAGCAGCCCCATTTGGGTGTCTCAAACTGGGAGCCTAAACTTGGGGTACCCAAAATCACCAGTCACTGTCTCAAAATTGGGGCCAATGTATTTAAAAACACCCCCATATAAGTAATGTGTGGGCAACAAGGAAACCTTTTTTGCAGCATATTAGAAAAAAAAGTCTATTTTGCAAAATCACTATTTCTGCACATGGCTGGGCCCCGAAACACAATTTTGTATTAACATAGGAAATCCTTTTAGTATCGGGAAAAACCCACTAGTTTTTTAACTCTTTGATGCTTTGTATCACTCCTGGCATGTTCCTGTGTGACATAGAGCCAGCATAGCAGCTCCTATGCCATGTCCCCTCCACACCCCCATGGTGCTAGGAGTGTGACCAGGAGAAAAAATGGTAGCATGACTACAGTGTCTCCAGATTCTAACTATTCCTGGCTTCAGGGCAGCAGTTGTTCTAACCTCTTCATGGGAATGAATCCCAGAATCAGGAGATGACTTAAATAATCTTTGCCCCATTCCTTCCTGAACTGCACTGAGCACAGCTCTGAGTCAGCCCAGTATCCAGGTCTAATCTGTGCCTTGGCTAAATGAACCAAAATCTTAATTTGTTTTGACCCATTAAGAAGTCAATGGGGCCATTCATGTGATTAAGTGGGAAAAGTAATGGCTACCAAATCAAGCCTTAAGGCTGGTTTTGTGCCATTTAGACGTGCTCAAAATAACATTTTTTGCTGTAACTATGAGATAACTACAGTGTTCCCTTCAGGAACTTTGGAGAATTCTCAATAGAAAATCTGAGCATGAGAATACAATAGGCCCGTTCTTCTAGGCATTTTTGTTATATTCCAGAAGTTTGCAATCTAAGGACAAGATTATGTGTGGCATATGATAACCTGTAGATCTGAATTAAAATTGTGTGTGGCTGGAATTGGGGTGTGTTTAGTTTGTGTCCTCACTTATCAATGGGATAAACTTTACTACTGGTCGGAAAAGAGAAATTATTTATAGTGGGAATTTTTTATTAAAATTTCCCGTAAACGTGTTTTAGTTTTTCAAAAGAAAGATAAAACAGAAATATTTTGGTTTTCACAAACAATTATTGGTTAAAATATTGTTTTCAGACATCACTTACGATAAAAAAAACAGATTTCAGTTTCTAGTTTTATTAAACATGTTTTATGCATACATTTTCATTTTGAATGAAAATCTTGTTCAAGAAAACAGTTATGAGCAGCTTTAATGTCTTTGATGTAAAATAAAATTTGAGTCTATTCAGGAGCATTCATACTCAGATTATCTCAAAACAGTTTTCAAAGCAAGGAGTTAGAGCAGAGTTGGGCAAACTCTGTGGGACCGTCCTGCCCGGCCCTTGAGCTCCTGGCCGGGGAGGCTAGTCCCCGGCCCCTCCCCCACTGTCCCCCATCCCCTGCAGTCACGCCGCCGCGTGGGCAGTGCGGCTGTCTCCGTCCCAGCAGCGCGGCTGTGAGCTCCTGCCGCTCTGAGCGGCATGGTGAGGGGGCAGCGGGGGGGTTGGGTAGGGGGTCCTGGGGGGCAGTCAGGGGACAGGGAGAAGGGGGTGGTTGGATAGGGGGTGGGGGGGTGGATAGGGGTCCGGGGGGCAGTTAGGGGACAGGGAGCAGGGGGGGTTAGATGGGGATGGGGTTCCGGGGGGGTGGTTAGGGACAGGGGGGTACCAGGAGGGGGCAGTTAGGGGACAAGGAGCGGGGTGGGTGGTTGGATGAGTTGGGGGTTCTGAGGGGGGCAGTCAGGGGGTGGGAAGTGGGTGGGAGAGGATAGGGGGTGAGGGCCAGGCTCTTTGGGGGGAAAAGCCTTCTCTACCTGGCCCTCCATACAGTTTCACACCCACAATGTGGCCCTCGGGCCAAAAAGTTTGCCCACCCATGAGTTAGAGGATGCTAGTGTAATAATTATTAAGGCAAATTCAACTGCCATCCCCAATGTGTTTAGAAAGAGGTTAATATTTATTTTTAAATTTTCCAAGATATACTTTGACATATATCAAATCCAAATCAGAGTTCAAATAATGTGAAAGACCAGTCTTTTCTGTAATGGTTCTTCGATTATGTCTTACTTCCTCATGATCTTTGAATATTTTCCTCAGATTCTTCCTCTCCTGTCTTGCAAAAACAGGATTTCAGTTCCAAAATGAGCTTTGTTCTTACACCACCTCCTCTTGGAATCTGGGAAAGTCAGAAGAAATAATATAAAGCTGCACACTATAGAACATTGTTTTTAAAGTAACCCAAGAAGAGATCCTGGAAAATATCTACTGTACTTGTATCTCCAACCACTTCCTCTTTTAGAAACAGATTACCAAAGACCCAACTCTCCCACCACTGCATACAAGCTTGGAACTTAATGGGTGTTGCTTGAATGCAATGGTGGGAAAATGGAGACAGAAGGACTCAGTTCAGATGTGTTAATCTTCAGACATTTAGATGTTTGTTTAGGAACATGAAAGTCCAACATGTGCTTTTATCAAGGGAGAAGGGAATTTACATCAGGCACGTACAAAAGCATTTATGCATTTAGGTGCACTTGAGGCTGAAAATTTTAGCATAACTCCCTACCTACTATGGACAGACTTGTGGAATGCATACAGGAACATGCCCTTTTATTTTGAAAAAAGTCACAGAGGTGATTTTTTTAGTTATGTCATTTTCCCTGATTTTAACTGAAAAAAGGCTGAAGCTTTGATCAGTGAGTATAAGGATAAAACACAAAAACATATAAATCTGCATCTAGAAACTCAGCTAGTTCTATAAATTGACTTTCACCCTTAATCTGATTCTAATGACCAGGTTAAATACACCTGAAAATTACAGACTTTGATAGAAACACTGATATTGTGTGAAGCTTAACAACAGCAAGGCTACATGGGTTACTGCAATAAACTGCCTTAAGTCAATGGGCTCAATAAAAACAATGGTGCCTTTGGTCTCTTATGGAGATTTCAAAGTTCAGATTCAAAGAAAATGCATTTTTCTGCCTGTTTATGACTGAACTGATGATGAACTAGAGTTCTACACCATTGATGTGTTTATTGTACCTTCTCAGGGTTAGGAATTCAATCCCATTCAAGCTGAGGCTTGTACAAAGAACTGATGCTTAACATGAATAGGAGACCTTCTTATAAAAAGGAGCTTACTGAGGAATGAGCCATAGAACGAGCAAACATCATAATGAAATTGATAAAGCTATGAAACCAATAGCACACTTGCCTTCCAAAATTTCCTGCAGTTTACATGATAAATGTATACACAGCCTGAGAAAAGTAATGAGATGGGACTATGCAATTGTAACTTGATTGTAGCCTCCTAAATAGAGCAATGAAGAGAAAAATCATTTCAGCTATTAACTGCAGAAGGGATAAGTGTCATCTGGAGTTTGGAGAATTAAAAAATGTTCACTTGGGGCCTGATCTTATCCCCACTGACTTCAATGGGCTAAACTGTAGGCAGAATTTTAGGCTAGATTGTAGCTTTTGTCACAAACCCTGAGTACAGGGCCATACACAGGGGTGCCACCCCAGGAGAACTACAGGGAAGGAGCTGTGCCTCAGAGGGTACCTCTACACCACCAGTTAAGGTATAATTGTAGTACTAGTAAGCCTACCTGTGCTAGCTTTAATCTAGCTAGTGCAAGTGACAACATGAAGTGGCATGGACTTCAGTATGTGCTAGCCACCAAGCATTCACCCGCAGTGGGCTTGTACTGGAGTGGCTAGCCTGTGCTGCCATATCTTAACGGCTGTTGTTATTCATGCTCGGTAGAGCAAGGCATATATGCTTACCTGCACTATAATTACACCTTAATGAGCAGTGTGTAGACATACCCTGAGAGGCACGATTCTCTACCTGCTCCCTCTTGTTGCATGGATAAAGTACCTTTGCTGCTGGACCACACGAACCAGAAATTCTGACAGTCCCCATACCAGCTCAGTTGCTCCAGCTGACCTGCTGGGGGCAGGACCACTCTTCCCTTCAGAGAGGAGTAGCAGGTACACAATGCTTGCTCACTTCTGCATGCTGAGTCTTAAAATCAAGGTTACCCTCCGAGTGTAAGGGAGATTCTTATTCTTATCTAAGTCTTTGCATGTGTGCACAGACAAAGGTGCAGTCTAGAGAAAATATAGGAAAGGTGAAGATGACTTCTGTCAGAAGAGGCTGGAAGGTACCAAGAGCCATAGACTAGTTGGAGAGGGGAGGGAGAAGGCAAGTCAGGGCTCCTTCCCCAGCCCACACTTACCAGCCTGCAGAAAGAGGTACTAGTCTGTGCCCACAGCCTCCAGGTGTTCCAGATCTCTCAAATGTGTACATAGCGCTTAGTGTGTCCCCAGAGGTGGTGTGGTTTCACATTGCAAAGCTATGGCCATAATTGAGCCTGTGTTATGTATCTTAACAACCTACAGAAGTAAAAGAGAAATACCATGCAGATCTGTTTCAAAGCCTGCTATTCAGAGCTAGGATAAGAGGCTTTATGGTGTTATTTTGTTTGTTTTTTGTCTTGTATTGAGTGGAGGTGACTCCAGAGACTTTCGCTGAAAAACAAAACACAATAACTTAAAGAAGGCTAATTTCTTGCATACATTCACATGTAATCATTCCCAAATAAATGAATAGAATGGCAAATGCTAATCGAATAATTTAGTATACCTTCAAAATAATTCATGAAAAGAATAATTTATCTTTTCCACAACGTAGAATGATGTAAAAGAAACATCCAACCTACACAACAAATTCCCATTTCAGCATTCAAATTTCAGAGTCAAAAAGTGGATAATTCACCAATTTCAACAGCATTAACAGAAATTAATGCAAAATAAGTGTTAGGATAAAGTTATTCAGGCCTGTCTGCAAAGGCCTGTACTTTAAGAATTTAGGTGTATTCTTATCACTTGGCTAGTTCTAGAGGTATAAAAGAAAGAAATCACTGTCTGCCAGTGTAAGGGCCTTCTCTTACTGTGACAGTCTGAGGCCCTGTTCTTAGGCTAAGGCTTTTGGCTAAGCAGCAGAGGCAGCCATAAGCTAGGAAGCGAACAGTCACATCCTCACATTCCAAACTAGTCACATTGAAATAAGGTGCTATTGGGCTGTTAGGCACTATCAGGACAGGATTGTATTCCTATCACCCCCAGAGAAAGGGAAGTGCCTAGAAAATGTAAAAGGAAACTTGGTTTGATGGCATCCTGTCTGGCAAGAACTCACTTATCAATAGCTGGGATGTGAAATCCTCACTTCTGTATTGTTTTGTCATTATAGTTCCCACTTTGCTATTGTTTGTCTGTATAATCTCTCTGGTTCTGTGATTGTTCCTGTCTGCTGTATAATTAATTTTGCTGGGTGTAAACTAATTAAGGTGGTGGGATATAATTGGTTACATAATCATATTACAATATGTTAGGATTGGTTAGTTAAATTTCAGGAAAATGATTGCTAAGCAGAACTCAAGTTTTACTATATAATCTGTAGTCAATGAGGAAGTGGGTGTGGGTGTGGGAGTGGGAGATGGGAACAGGGAATGGGGGTAAGAAAATTGGAATCATGTTTTGCTAAAGGGGGAAATGGGAACAGGGAATGGGAGTAAGTTGGAATCATGTTTGGCTAAGGGTAGGAATGGGAACAGGGGCACAGGTGTAAGGCTCTGTGGTGTCAGAGCTGGGAAGGAGGATACTAAGGAAGGAAACTGGAATCATGCTTGCTGGAAGTTCACCCCAATAAACATTGAATTGTTTGCACCTTTGGACTTTGGGTATTGTTGCTCTCTGTTCATGCGAGAAGGACCAGGGAAGTAAGTGGGTGAAGGAATAAGCCCTCTAACAATAAGTTCCATGGGAATTCACAAAAATGTCAGATGACAATAATACCTTCGTTAAATGGCAGAGTATATTTTATGCATCCTGCTCGTTAGCTGTAAAGCCTATCTGCATGAATATCTTTTGTCGTTACAATTAATCACTTTACATCTTATGAGGATACCCACTGAACCTTCTAGTATATGAAACATTAAGAAGAAAAAAGTTATCATAAATTTCAATTACACATTTATGCAATTGTACTCATTGCTTTTCTTACTGCCATGATGCATTAGACAAAAAGACATTTGAATTTTTCTCATAGATGCACATTTCTAGCCATGTATGCATTCTATATTGTAGGGCTGCTTAGAAAAAGAGACATTACTATTCTTTCGGAAGGCTATTAATTTTTAAATCTAACTTACACAGCAGTAATTCTGCATAAGTTGGTTCATCAAAACATCCCCCAGGAAGTGCATATAGAATGTTCTCTACTTATTCTCAGTGATTTAGCCCTTGATAAGTACTATAGTTCTAGAAACAAAATGTAGAAATGTCAATTAAAATGGCAGGGAGAAGTTTTCAAAGTTTGATGTCTACAGTTGGGCAAACCAGGAAAGCAAACATGTGACTGTAAAGTATGAGTACTGCCATTGACTTTGAAAGGACTACACAAGTTTCTTCTCTAATATGATAACCATCCATAAAACTGGTTGCTCACTGCTGACCAATTTACACTGCAGCACATATATAAATAGAGATGATTGGAAAATTGTTTAAAAATTAAATTAAAATAAAAAATTGTTAAAATTGTTTCCAAAGGAAAATGTAGACAATGGGGGAGGGGAGTCACTCTTTAAAAAAATTTCCAGAGACGATATAAACATTTCAGTGAAAAAAAATGAAAATATTTGCCCCCGAACCAAAAGATTTTGATTCCAAAATGCCTCTATGGTGCCTCATAGGAGTTGAAATTTGTCTTCCTTATGTCCCCATTCTTTTCCATAATACACCAGTCTCCCCACTTGCTGAGCTCCCACTGTGCATCAAGGGAGATGTTGTCTGCTGGGAAGAAGAAGGGGGAATGTCCGGGTTCCAGCAATGCGGACACAGGTAACTAACCGCTTTCATGTTCTCTCCACAGGTACCATTGCGGAGAGTGGACCAGATGATATGTCTGGGGGGAGAAAGCAGAAGGAGACGCCGCTGGTTGGAAGGCATGAGATGCACTGTCCTGAGATGGGGGGTTCCACGACCACCACTCCCAAGAGAAGGAGGCGGGTGGTGGTGGTCGGGGACTCTCTCCTCCGGGGGACTGAGTCATCTATCTGCCGCCCTGACCGGGAAAACTGAGAAGTCTGCTGCTTGCCAGGGGCTAAGATTTGCGATGTGATGGAGAGACTGCCGAGACTCATCAAGCCCTCGGATCGCTGCCCCTTCCTGCTTCTCCACATGGGCACCAATGATACTGCCAAGAATGACCTTGAGCGGATCACTGCGGACTACGTGGCCCTGGGAAGAAGGATAAAGGAGTTTAAGGCGCAAGTGGTGTTCTTGTCCATCCTCCCCGTGGAAGGAAAAGGCCTGGGTAGGAGCCGTCGAATCGTGGAAGTCAAAGAATGGCTACGCAGGTGGTGTCGGAGAGAAGGCTTTGGATTCTTTGACCATGGGATGGTGTTCCATGAAGGAGGAGTGCTCGGCAGAGACGGGCTCCACCTTACAAAGAGAGGGAAGAGCATCTTTGACAACAGGCTGGCTAACCTAGTGAGGAGGGCTTTAAACTAGGTTCACCGGGGGAAAGAGACGAAAGCCCTGAGGTAAGTGGGAAAGCGGGATACTGGGAGGAAGCACAGGCAGGAACGTCTGTGAGGGGAGGGCTCCTGCCTCATACTGAGATGAGGGGCGATCAGCAGGTTATCTCAAGTGCTTATATACGAATGCACAAAGCCTTGGAAACAAGCAGGGAGAACTGGAGGTCCTGGTGAAGGCAAGGAATTATGACGTGATTGGAATAACAGAGACTTGGTGGGATAACTCACATGACTGGAGTACTGTCATGGATGGTTATAAACTGTTCAGGAAGGACAGGCAGGGCAGAAAAGGTGGGGGAGTAGCACTGTATGTAAGGGAGCAGTATGACTGCTCAGAGCTCCGGTACGAAACTGCAGAAAAACCTGAGTGTCTCTGGATTAAGTTTAGAAGTGTGAGCAACAAGAGTGATGTAGTGGTGGGAGTCTGCTATAGACCACCGGACCAGGAGGATGAGGTGGATGAGGCTTTCATAGAATCATAGAATATCAGGGTTCGAAGGGACCCCTGAAGGTCATCTAGTCCAACCCCCTGCTCGAAGCAGGACCAATTCCCAGTTAAATCATCCCAGCCAGGGCTTTGTCAAGCCTGACCTTAAAAACCTCTAAGGAAGGAGATTCTACCACCTCCCTAGGTAACGCATTCCAGTGTTTCACCACCCTCTTAGTGAAAAAGTTTTTCCTAATATCCAATCTAAACCTCCCCCACTGCAACTTGAGACCATTACTCCTCGTTCTGTCATCTGCTACCATTGAGAACAGTCTAGAGCCATCCTCTTTGGAACCCCCTTTCAGGTAGTTGAAAGCAGCTATCAAATCCCCCCTCATTCTTCTCTTCTGCAGGCTAAACAATCCCAGCTCCCTCAGCCTCTCCTCATAAGTCATGTGTTCTAGACCCCTAATCATTTTTGTTGCCCTTCGCTGGACTCTCTCCAATTTATCCACATCCTTCTTGTAGTGTGGGGCCCAAAACTGGACACAGTACTCCAGATGAGGCCTCACCAATGTCGAATAGAGGGGAACGATCACGTCCCTCGAGCTGCTCGCTATGCCCCTACTTATACATCCCAAAATGCCATTGGCCTTCTTGGCAACAAGGGCACACTGCTGACTCATATCCAGCTTCTCGTCCACTGTCACCCCTAGGTCCTTTTCCGCAGAACTGCTGCCTAGCCATTCGGTCCCTAGTCTGTAGCGGTGCATTGGATTCTTCCATCCTAAGTGCAGGACCCTGCACTTATCCTTATTGAACCTCATCAGATTTCTTTTGGCCCAATCCTCCAATTTGTCTAGGTCCTTCTGTATCCTATCCCTGCCCTCCAGTGTATCTACCACTCCTCCCAGTTTAGTATCATCCGCAAATTTGCTGAGAGTGCAATCCACACCATCCTCCAGATCATTTATGAAGATATTGAACAAAACCGGCCCCAGGACCAACCCTTGGGGCACTCCACTTGATAGCGGCTGCCAACTAGACATGGAGCCATTGATCACTACCCGTTGAGCCCGACAATCTAGCCAGCTTTCTACCCACCTTATAGTGCATTCATCCAGCCCATACTTCCTTAACTTGCTGACAAGAATACTGTGGGAGACCGTGTCAAAAGCTTTGCTAAAGTCAAGAAACAATACATCCACTGCTTTCCCTTCATCCACAGAACCAGTAATCTCATCATAAAAGGCGATTAGATTAGTCAGGCATGACCTTCCCTTGGTGAATCCATGCTGTCTGTTCCTGATCACTTTCCTCTCATGCAAGTGCATCAGGATTGATTCTTTGAGGACCTGCTCCATGATTTTTCCAGGGACTGAGGTGAGGCTGACTGGCCTGTAGTTCCCAGGATCCTCCTCCTTCCCTTTTTTAAAGATTGGCACTACATTAGCCTTTTTCCAGTCATCCGGGACTTCCCCGGTTCGCCACGAGTTTTCAAAGATAATGGCCAATGGCTCTGCAATCACAGCCGCCAATTCCTTCAGCACTCTCGGATGCAACTCGTCCGGCCCCATGGACTTGTGCACGTCCAGCTTTTCTAAATAGTCCCTAACCACCTCTGTCTCCACAGAGGGCTGGCCATCTCTTCCCCATTTTGTGATGCCCAGCGCAGCAGTCTGGGAGCTGACCTTGTTAGTGAAAGCAGAGGCTTTCTTCCGGCAGCTCGCAGAAGCTACTAGATCGCACGCCCTGGTTCTCATGGGTGACTTTAAGTTTCCTGATATCTGCTGGCAGAGCAATACAGCGGTGCATAGACAATCCAGAAAGCTTTTGGAAAGCGTAGGGGAAAATTTCCTGGTGCAAGTGCTAGAGGAGCCAACTAGGGGGGGAGCTTTTCTTGACCTGCTGCTCACAAACCGGGAAGAATTAGTGGGGGAAGCAAAAGTGGATGGGAATCTGGGAGGCAGTGACCATGAGTTGGTTGAGTTCAGGATCCTGACACAGGGAAGAAAGGTAAGCAGCAGGATACGGACCCTGGACTTCAGGAAAGCAGACTTCGACTCCCTCAGGGAACGGATGGGTAGGATCCCCTGGGGGACTAACATGAAGGGGAAAGGAGTCCAGGAGAGCTGGCTGTATTTCAAGGAATCCCTGTTGAGGTTACAGGGACAAACCATCCCGCTATGTCGAAAGAATAGTAAATATGGCAGGCGACCAGCTTGGCTTAATGGTGAAATCCTAGCGGATCTTAAACATAAAAAAGAAGCTTACAAGAAGTGGAAGTTTGGACATATGACCAGGGAAGAGTATAAAAATATTGCTCGGGCATGTAGGAATGAAATCAGGAGGGCCAAATCGCACCTGGAGCTGCAGCTAGCAAGAGATGTCAAGAGTAACAAGAAGGGTTTCTTCAGGTATGTCGGCAACAAGAAGAAAGCCAAGGAAAGTGTGGGCCCCTTAATGAATGAGGGAGGCAACCTAGTGACAGAGGATGTGGAAAAAGCTAATGTACTCAATGCTTTTTTTGCCTCTGTCTTCATGAACAAGGTCAGCTCCCAGACTGCTGCGCTGGGCATCACAACGTGGGGAATAGATGGCCAGCCCTCTGTGGAGAAAGAGGTGGTTAGGGACTATTTAGAAAAGCTGGACGTGCACAAGTTCCTAGGGCCGGACAAGTTGCATCCGAGAGTGCTAAAGGAATTGGCGGCTGTGATTGCAGAGCCATTGGCCATTATCTTTGAAAACTCGTGGCGAACGGGGGAAGTCCTGGATGCCTGGAAAAAGGCTAATGTAGTGCCAATCTTTAAAAAAGGGAAGGAGGAGGATCCTGGGAACTACGGGCCAGTCAGCCTCACCTCAGTCCCCGGAAAAATCATAGAGCAGGTCCTCAAAGAATCAATCCTGAAGCACTTACATGAGAGGAAAGTGATCAGGAACAGTCAGCATGGATTCACCAAGGGAAGGTCATGCCTGACTAATCTAATCGCCTTCTATGATGAGATTACTGGTTCTGTGGATGAAGGGAAAGCAGTGGATGTATTGTTTCTTGACTTTAGCAAAGCTTTTGACACGGTCTCCCACAGTATTCTTGTCAGCAAGCTAAAGAAGTATGGGCTGGATGAATGCACTATAAGGTGGGTAGAAAGTTGGCTAGATTGTGGGGCTCAACGGGTAATGATCAATGGCTCCATGTCTAGTTGGCAGCCGGTGTCAAGTGGAGTGCCCCAGGGGTCGGTCCTGGGGCCGGTTTTGTTCAATATCTTCATAAATGATCTGGAGGATGGTGTGGATTGCACTCTCAGCAAATTTGCGGATGATACTAAACTGGGAGGAGTGGTAGAGATGCTGGAGGGCAGGGATAGGATACAGAGGGACCTAGACAAATTGGAGGATTGGGCCAAAAGAAATCTGATGAGGTTCAATAAGGATAAGTGCAGGGTCCTGCACTTAGGACGGAAGAACCCAATGCGCCGCTACAGACTAGGGACCGAATGGCTAGGCAGCAGTTCTGCGGAAAAGGACCTAGGGGTGACAGTGGACGAGAAGCTGGATATGAGTCAGCAGTGTGCCCTTGTTGCCAAGAAGGCCAATGGCATTTTGGGATGTATAAGTAGGGGCATAGCGAGCAGCTCGAGGGACGTGATCGTTCCCCTCTATTCGACATTGGTGAGGCCTCATCTGGAGTACTGTGTCCAGTTTTGGGCCCCACACTACAAGAAGGATGTGGATAAATTGGAGAGAGTCCAACGAAGGGCAACAAAAATGATTAGGGGTCTGGAACACATGACTTATGAGGAGAGGCTGAGGGAACTGGGATTGTTTAGTCTGCAGAAGAGAAGAATGAGGGGGGATTTGATAGCTGCTTTCAACTACCTGAGAGGTGGTTCCAGAGAGGATGGTTCTAGACTATTCTCAGTGATAGAAGAGGACAGGACAAGGAGTAATGGTCTCAAGTTGCAGTGGGGGAGGTTCAGGTTGGATATTAGGAAAAACTTTTTCACTAGGAGGGTGGTGAAACACTGGAATGCGTTACCTAAGTAGGTGGTAGAATCTCCTTCCTTAGAAGTTTTTAAGGTCAGGCTTGACAAAGCCCTGGCTGGGATGATTTAATTGGGGATTGGTCCTGCTTTGAGCAGGGGGTTGGACTAGATGACCTCCTGAGGTCCCTTCCAACCCTGATATTCTATGATTCTATGAAATGTTTTGTTCAAATTGTGAACAGACCCAGTTTTGAGACGTTCTCTGAAATCAAAGTAACAGTCCAAGAGGAAGGAAGGTCATAGAGCAAGGGAACGTTTCTGTTAAGCCAAACCGATCAAGAAAAAGGAAGAAAGAAGGCACCAGGAGGATATGTTTCAGAGTAGCAGCCGTGTTAGTCTGTATTCTCAAAAAGAAAAGGAGTCCTTGTGGCACCTTAGAGACTAACCAATTTATTTGAGCATGAGCTTTCATGAGCTACAGTCACTTCCTCAAGGAGTTTTGTGAGCATTCTCTGAGGCACTTGTACCTTAGCTTTTATACACAAACCAGACAAACCTTGAAAAACACTACTTGGCAAATGTAACTCTTTTGGGCTGTCAAAATAAAACATAAATAAAATAAACTGTTAATTTCATGCCTTTAATTTTTTTTCTGAGATAAATCAGTCATCAAGAAGAGCATATTCATTCTCCAAGGGCCTGATTCTACCACACTCACTCACTCTGACCAATATCTCACTTTGCAAAGAAGCTTAGATAGAGAGGTAATACCTAACACGTACTCCAGCTGAAGTCAGCTATCAGACAGATGCTGGAGTGGGGGCTTAGCAGATGTGCACAGGGAAAGGTAGGGGTAGGAACATTCCACCTTCTCCAAGCTGCTGTTGCAGTCTATTTCAGTGTGCTATTTACAGAGCAAGGTGCTATGCAAGCTGAGAGGGCAGCAAAATCAGGCTCTAAATGGATAAAATAGCAACTTCAGCATTTTCTTTCCTCATTCATTATTAGTGAATTTTAGAGCTATCAAGTAACCTCCCCCCCGCCCCGCAACTATTTAAGCACTGAGTCATCTGTCAGCAGAATATTGCCATGCCTTACAAAATCACCCTTATAAATACAGGAGTCCTCAAAGGACAATACCAGTGGTTATGGACTTTGAACCACTCACACAGCAGATAGCATTCACATGGAAGGAGAGATATACAAGGTTAATGCCTTCTTAAGATACACATTTGGCTATTTGGATTAAATTCAGTAAACCATCAGTATTGATCAGCAGCCCTATTTATAAAGGGTCAGATCTGTACAATGCTAGGCCGTTTTCTATTCCATGCAATTTATTCTCCATTCTCCATGTCAGAGATTTTGAACAGAAATGTTGTCAACTTCCTATTAAAAATGAAACAGAATTTAAGATGATCATAAGAGTCCAACTGTAACAAAGAGGCCAGGAAATATAATATCTATATTGACATGTATCAAAAAGTCATATTTGTAAAAATATAAATTCTTAAATAAAGAACATCATCATCATGTGTGCAGGTACACCTAATCCACTCACAAGACCATGCTCCTCAGTTGCTACTGTAGCCAGAGTGGAGCAGAAGCACCTACAGTTGCTGTGCCCCCTATACAAAGGGGCTAAGGATGCAGGACTACCCGTTGGATCCATGACTGTGTGCATCCACTAGCCCCAATACTCCCCCGGACACCAAACTTCTCCTCACTGCTGGGGCTCAGGGACCTTTGTTTCCCAGCACTGTGAACTGCCTGCAGAGGGTCACAGCCCATAATGTGCAGTGGGATTGGAACGGACGCATAACATTCAAGGCTTTTTGTGTGGTGGGAGGGGCAGGTCTGGGCAGGATTTGTCCCTCCTGTAAGTCTCTAAGAGTCTGTATGTGAATGTAAGGCGTACGCTTAATGAACAGGAAGAGTCTGAGGTACTGGAAAACTATCAGAAGAATATGTCAGCTTCCACTATCATGGTTGAGAAAACTATTTCTTCAATTTGGAGCAAATCCTGCCCATCACCTGAGCCACAGAAGCTCCCTTGGCAGCTGAATCACTGCAGGAACAGGGCAGAGTCTCTGGAAGGATGCAGAGGGTATTCAATCTCTTCACAGATCCTCCCCACAGTTGCCAACTTTCACTCAGTAAATAAGCACTCGACTTTCACAATAAGCCAAAATTCAAGCTAACCCCATTTCAAAACAAGGCCAAAACATACCAATCCCTAAGAACCGCAGCACTCTATGTGACTAGATCCCCCTGGCATGCAGTCTGGGACTGTGGTGTGCCCACTGTGCACCCCTGACTCTCTCTCCCCCCCCCTTGCCCCTGCTTGCTGGGAGCCTATGAAAAAAAGAAGCAACAAGCTACAAGCCAAAAACTAGCCAACAAGCAACTCACAAGCCAATTAAGTCACAAACATTTTTTTCGCAGGTTTGGCATGTCTGATCCTCCCCCTTTTCCACGAGGGGCTGTGTAAATGTGCAAGGGGCCACAGACCTTACTCCAGCTACTGAGCCATAGCAGCCTCCACAAAATGGTTCCACAGCTATTGCATGGCATGGAAAGGGAGGATTTCTCCCACACCTGCACATCATTCCCGCCCACATGCACATCTACCTATCATTCTCCCCACCCAACTGCACATCAGTCAATCACTCAGCCTGCGATCCAGAGCAAACAATGGAGTATGGATTTGCCCCTAAACAGTTAATAAGAATGAAAGAGTATCTGTTGTGATTTTAAAATAACCCACATGGGTCCATGCTGGCCTTTAAATTCTTCTATTCATCAATATCAAAAAATGGAGGCTAAGAACCCCAGGTTGTGCCATCTTTAGCAGATCCCCTGTGTGCTGCTACCGGTTTAATTGGTGCTGTGGAAGCGTTTGCAGTAAAGATGGCTGCTTTTTTTTAGATAAGAATCATTTTACACTCCAGTTAAGTATGTGATCATCATTGGACTCACTAAAGACAGACTATATTGACAGGTTCAACACAGCTTCTAACCTATTATTTTCCTACACCGTATAACTATGGTACTTGTCACCTAGGAAGTGTGTGTGTGTGTGTGTGTGTGTGTGTAATCTTGCATTGTAATATTTTGCTATGTATGTATCAATAATGTATGTAAAGTGGATAGATAGATACTATGTTATTGAAGTGCAAGATTGAATCTCTTCAGCTGATTTGTATTGATTTTATTTTGCAGTAGTGCCTACTTGATCATATGCACCCGCTATTCCTGTATAACTGCTTTAGCGTGTTTGTGCATGCATGCTATAGCGGAGGGTGCAGTACTGTATATTTCCATGCAGCAGAGAGAAAGGAATCAGCATCCTTGAGTAGTTACAAAATCACAAATGTATCACTAGGGGATCAGACTGGAGCCAGGATCTAGCTTTTATTGTACCAAAGCCAACTACCGCTAAATTATACTCTGTTTCACTATTACAAACAACTACCGCAGCAAATCCGGTCCCATATAAATCCCTAGCCAATCAGTTTTCTCCCTTGAGAACCATTCTCAGAATATTTTGAAGTAAAAAGTGCTGATGGATTAGCAGTGCACCCTGGAAAAAAATAATAACAATGCTGTCTTACATCTCTATGAAATGCAGCTTTAGGGCTCATTATTAGCTCTGGTCAAGTGCAGAAATTCCTTTTATCACAGAGTCACTGTTTCATAGTGTAGACTTGAGTTCACTCTAAAAAGTGACTCTAAAAAATAGCATCATGGGAAAGGGGGCAGCATATTAATCATCTCTGTCACTTCCAGGTCAACTGTACCCTGGTTTCAAGTAAACTAAATGACTGCCAAATGCATCTTGGGAGACGAATGCCAAGCTGTATTCTTTTGGTTCGCACCTCATCCTCAGTAGAGCTCACCCAACTGAGGTTGTTACTCAGAGGTTGGCAGTATAATCATTATAATGTTAAGTATCAGAGCGGTAGCCATGTTTGTATCCACAGAAAAAAGAGGAGTCCAATGGCACCTTAAAGACTAACAGATTTATTTGGGCATAAGCTTCATAAGCATGGAGTGAAAGTTACAGATGCAGGCGTAAATATACTGACCCATGAAGAGAAGGGAGTTACCTCACAAGTGGAGAAGCCATTATAATATTGTTGTTCCTAATAACTAGTACTACCACTGTACTGATGATAAGTGGGACAAAGGCAAAAGGTTTTGCATCAGGGATTTGGTTTACAATTTTGTTGATGCAGCACAAGCTGAAACAGAGCCCAGCTCCTTCTCCCACAGCTGTGTTGACCCTGTGGGGCTAACAAGAATGAGCAGCACTAAATATCAATTTAAACAAAGTAGGGGGCATTAAGTATTGAGGAGGATTTAAGAGACTGCATCATTGTCAGTTGCCAGCTGGGTCTCATTGCTGCTAATGTGAGCCAAGTGCTCAGGATTCAGGGAGTTAGGTCCAGATCCACAAAACACTGTGGTAACCAAACCTCAGATTTAGGGGCATAGTCCCAGATTTAGGTGCCACTGTGATCCACAAAACTCCTGCTTTGCTGCTGCCAGCTCACCCTGTAAGTGCCTAAACTCACACAGTGCTTAAATGTTCACTGTAAAAGTCCTCTGAGCACCTGTATTTCTGCCTCAAGGCATGCTCACTGCTATAGATCTTCTGCCTAAACCCCAATGCAATCCACAAAGCAAGGGAAAATAGTTGTTCCTTCACCTGATTAAGTAAGGGAATGCCAAGTTTACAGTCACATTCCTAACCAAAGCCTCAACCTCCAAAGGCCAGAAAACTGTCTTACTGGCCCTAAGGCAAATCTCTACCTGGCATAGAGCCAGCTCTTTGCCAAACACCCATTTCTCCCCTCTCCACAGTATAGGGGATGGTAGGGGACATGCTGGGGGCAGGAAACAAGTTATTACAAGGTAACGAAAGTTAGAGAAGCTGCCATCAGGATCATGGGGACAGAAAGATCACAGAAATCTATCTTTGCTCCAGTGCCTTGAGTCCCGTGCCTGAGACTCTGTCCCTTTAAGTCCACAGGGAGAATGGTTGGTGGCTCCATTATAGTAATGGATCTACTTCCCACCCCCCAGCTCATCTAACATTCACACTAGGACACTCAGAACCCTGCATAGTTCTGCTCAGTGGTAATCACGGGACTCTGCCCAGTACCGCTCCATTTCCACGGTATCCAGGGCTCTCTGTGCTCCTATTTAATGTTTGTGTATTTCCTTAGAGAGAAATTCAAATAATTCAGTAAACATGGAGTTAGTTCTAGCAGTAAGTCTAAGCAGCATCTGCATTTCTATCATTGGATACACTGGAAATAAAGCCAATAGAAGAAGGTACCAGCCACCAGTTACAATTTACCTCTTTTTCATTGCACTCAAGTGAAACTAAGGAAGATTTCATTCACATGTCCTAAAGATTCCCACTGATGCTCTCTCATTATAAAAAACAACAGATGAGAAAAAAGAATCTGGTGCTTTAAGCCAACGTAGTAATGCAGCCTTTGAACCTCATTAATATTTGCCACCTATCATTTCCTCAACAAGTTTTCATAACCTCAACAAGTTTTATAGCTGTTTAACAGGTCTATATTAAAAGTCACTGACAACAGAAAACAATATGACTGAGGCACTATACAAAATTTAACATCGATCCATGTTTCACTTCATTAAGTGTTTTTTTACAAGGTTTGAAGTGTGCTACTTTCAAACTGTTTCACAATTTGTGGTTCCATGATCATTTCTGCAGAGGCAAATGATGAGACTGTGTCCACTGGTAGCCCTGCTGGTTTTTTTTTTTATATAGACCAGTAGCTATTTGATTAGCACATTTTGAGGGGGTTATACCTTGTTCACCTATACACACCACAAATTGCTATGCTATTAATGTATATCAATAATTCACCCATGAAGTTGCCTTGGAACTTATTGTATTTTTTTTTAAAATGAATTTTAATACAAACATTAAAATAGAATGGAGATGCTGATGCAACCCAAGAGAAGCTATGGAAATCCTGACAGGTTTCAGAGTAACAGCCGTGTTAGTCTGTATTCGCAAAAAGAAAAAGGAGTACTTGTGGCACCTTAGAGACTAATAAATAATAATAACTAATAAATTATAAACTAATAACTAATAACAAATAAATTGGTTAGTCTCTAAGGTGCCACAAGTACTCCTTTTCTTTATGGAAATCCTGCCATCCTTAACAGGCCTGGCATGCATAGGCAGTGCAGCCCATATGGCCAGGACGGGCACAGGATTTTACACATCTCACATGATGCCCACTACCCATTGCAATTCATGCCCATTTCCCCAGAAATTCAATAGGTACCTGTGATTTGGCCTGAATATCCCGCACTGGGCAAGAAGGGCTTAACCCCACACGATAGGCAGAGGAAGTCCCACCCCCTAGACCATACTGGACATGATCCAAGTGCTGTGCTAGTATAAAAGGGAGCAGCCCAGCTCAATCTGGGTGGACTGCTGGAGAAGAAGTACCTTTGGTTGAGGAGCCATCTCAGCCTTTGCTGGCAGGAGCCAGAGATCCTGATGTCCGAAACAGAGATCTGTCACCACTAGCATCACAAGGAGTTACCTGTGCTGAGGAGCCCAGAGACCCCGATGCCCCATGGACTGCAGCTTCAGGAAGCTCAATAGGAAGTGACCCAGGGAGGGTGATCGAGTGGTATCTCCCATCCATGTGAGGTCAGTGTGTTTCAGTGGGATTCCCCGCTGACCCACTGTCAGGGCCCTGAGTCAGGGCCTGGTGTAGTCGGGTGGGCCTGGGCCACCACCCCCATGGTGATGGCCCCCTGGGTATTGGCCACTAGGTGTGCTTCCCTGAACGCAAGAGCAGCAGTATTGTCTCTGGCTGCTAGGCCACACTGCCCTGAACCACAAGGGCTGCTGGGTCCTGTAAGTAGACCAAGCCCAGTTCCCCTGTGTCAGAGCAGATGGGCCCAACTGAGCCAATTAAGATGGGGCAGGGCTACAGCTGGGGCTAAAAAGGCTGTCAGAGGCCAGGAAGAGACCTAGCTATTGGAACAACCTGTGCTGGGGGAAAAGGAACCCTGGTAGAATAGTGTCAATGCTTGTGAGGGATTCCTGGAGCAATGGGCTAGGTGTCTAGGGAAATTGCCCTGGTACTGCTCTTTCAGAAGAGTAGCAGAGCTGGCTGAATAAGGTCTGGCTGAGAAGGATGTCAACTGGAAAGCTGCAAGAAGCAGCAGAGACTCCTGGGAGGGACAGCTATGAAACCCTGAGACAACGGGTGAGCTGAAGGACTAGTTGATTTGCTTGAACAATAAACCTATTTAAAGGGTGTGGCAGTGTATACTTCAAAGCTGGGGGAAAGCCCTACCAAATCATAGATCCCATAGTGGGTGAGTATGTACAAGTGCTTTAGGTTAAACAGCAATTCAGCCACCTTTTTTAATTTCTGGATTCCAGTGAAGTCTAACCACCACAGAGGCCATGAAATGTAGTTCCATTGCTCGTTCTGCCATTGATTACTTGTATGACCATGGTGAAGTCCTTTAAACACGGATATTCAAAGAAGCCTAAAGGAATCCTTAAGCTCTCTTAGACTCAGTTTACTCATGTAAAAATGGATATAGTAATCATAGAATATCAGGGTTGGAAGGGACCTCAAGAGGTCATGTAGTCCAACCTCCTACTCAAAGCAGGACCAATCCTCCATTTTTGCCCTGACCCCTAAATGGCCCCCTCAAGGATAGAACGCTCAACCCTGGGTTTAGCAAGCTAATGTTCAAACCACTGAGCTATTGCGCCTCCACCCCCGTATTTGCTTATCTATGGTACAAAGCTGAACTTAATATAGTGAAGTCTTAACCATATCTTATTGAATAAATGGGATTCTTTCCATTGACTTCTTTGGGCTCTGGATCAAATGTCTAAAGCTGAATTCTATTCTCACAGCTGTGTAATCCTGCTGAAATGGAAGTCGTTGCATGGGAATAAATGAGAACAGAATGTGGCCATTAGTCTTTGTAAAGCAACTTGTGATCCTTAGATCGATGGTGTTATAATTAAATTATTATTATTATTAACAATAATACCAGCCAATTGAGGACTGAAGATTTTTTCTGACTTTGATTTTTTTAATTATAAGCTACCAAGTCTTAAACTATTTCTATCACTGTGGATGACAGATTGTTCATCTAGTGCTTTATTCTACAAGCAAAATACTGTACAGTATAAACCACAATGGCTGATAACAAAACATCGTTCTCCTACTGCTAATATCTTTTGGACAAGTTGAATATTTTACTGAAGTTTTGAAGACACTCATTTAACCATTAACAACCTGATAACCATAGCTAGTGGTTATGAACTCTGTATAAGTTCAGACAAGTATCCCTCTTTGATAACTAAATTACATACAGTGGGGAAATTTTGCTTTGGCAGCAGGATTAGATACATACTAACTAGGCCATCCAGCTTTCACTGACAAAGTTGCTATTAGAACGCCTCTTGCTCGCACATTATTTTACATCTCCTGTCTTTCTGACAGATTTATTTCTGAGAGTTGCAGAAAGAATAAAACTACTCCAAAAGAAATCCCTCTGCAGTGATTGAATCCCATGTCTTGTCAGTCCGTTTGGGCTCCTGGGATCACAGCCTGTCCTGCTGGCTCATGACTGTTTGGATGACAGCAATTGGCAAGTGGTTTGTCTGCTATTGCAGCTGGCAGCTAAAATTTCCAGCAATAATACATGTTTGTTATCAGCGGTGTAAATGGTATTTCTTTGACTAAAATCATATATGGAATAAACAAATTATTATGACAGGATAAAGAGAATGGATGGCTGCTCCAGTCACAGATCAATGTGATTTTGCATGCTTTCGAGCCTTTAGTCAGACATATTTCAGATAACCTAAGGCAGTTCACTTGCTTTGAGTAAGCAACACTAAGCTGCTACTAGAAAAGGAGTACTTGTGGCACCTTAGAGACTAACAAACGTATTTGAACATAAGCTTTTGTGAGCTATAGCTTACTTCATCGGATGCAATGCTACTGTTTCAAGAAATCAGGCATACAAAAAATACACTGCACCCAGGGGCGGCTCTACCAATTTTGCCGCCCCAAGCAGTCGCTGCCAAAATTGCCGCCGCACCCGGAAGAGTGGCAGAGCTGCTGCCGAATTGCCACTGTGGGACACGGATTGCTGCCCCATTCTGAATGCTACCCCAAGCTCCTGCTTGGAAAGCTGGGGCCTGGGGCCATGACTGCAGCATGCTAGCTTGCTTCTGTTCTTCAAATTGCTGCACCACTGTGTTCTAAGGGGTAGTATGACTGTAATAGTGAGCAGAATTTTCTCCATTTTAATTCAAACCAAAGGGACAGATCCTTCTAGGTGTAACTCTATTGACTTAAATTTACACTAGTTAAGAAGCTGGCCTATAGTGCCTGATTCTGAGCAATTATGTTGATGTTGATCGGCTGAAATCAATGGAGTTAAACCACTGTGAGAGTAGCTGCAGCCCTTGAAGCTTCACATGTGTTTTACAAAGCCTCTACTAAAATAGCTAGGCTTCCCTTTTCCTCCCCTGCACATCCCTAGTTACCAAGTAACCCCACTCTACTGTGGTTCTGGTTGGGCAAAAGCTTTAGCACCTGCCCAGTCTCTCCTTCATTCTTTCATATGACAAAACCGTCTCCCTCCAGCTGTTCCCTGTCAGCCCCTGCAAATGCCATTGTCCTTTCACACGGTTAGGGAATCATTTTAATGATCATTTTATTATTTTATCATTGCATATATTCTTCCCTCTCTCTCTAAAAGAAATGCCTCCTACTGCTGGTACTACTTTGCCTCTATCACTGGGACAGCAGTACATCAGTTCTTGGCAACATTAGATGTATACTGGCTGGCCTGGCAAATTATCCCTGTGCCTTCGGTTCCAGATGCACCTCTCCACTCCTAACTACCAGTTCTACCAAGGCAGGAAAATTAGCTGCCTAGTGAGCAATGCAATCCTATACATGACACAGTGCAGAGCTTCCAGGTGCTCCTGGATTCCTTGCTGAATATGAATATCAAAATAGCAATTGCTGCTAGAAATACTTTCTGCCACCTGTCTGCTACGAGACTTCATCCTCTTCAGACAGAAGCTGATGGGATCAGCGATCTATGCCTCTTTGACCTCTAGGCTAGATATTACGGTGACCTGTACCTGAGAATGACCACAAAATCCCTGTACATGCCTCACCTCTATGTTTGGTCATTATGCTGGTTCCCGATAGAACAGTGGATCAAGGGACCAACTCTCCTTCTGTAACCAATATCTTCCATGATAGCTGAGATCCTTAGGAACATGAAACTATTCACAACAAAAGCAAGGGCTAGATTCTACAGTCTGACTTAGCTGTGCTTGGCACAAAATCAGGTGTCTGCAAAGGTGACTTTAGACCAGCTATTTGGCCCACCCAAACCTTGGCTAGCTCCATATTAGCTCTGTCTCCAAGCTCATATGAGTGCAATCTGAAGATTGCTGTAAACTACACTGGCTGCCAGTAGCTCAAAGGGGCCATTCTGGAAGCTAGGTATTGCTGGGGTTTAGGGACAATCCAACTATGCCCCCTTTTGTACTCTGACATGTCAGTATGCAAGGGAATGGAACTGCTGTATGAGCCATTACACCCACTTTGTGCCACCTGAGAATTCCCTTACACAGGGAAAATCCTACACAGGCCAGATCCACTTGCTTAAATGCAGCTTTGCTCTGGGGGCTGATACAAAGCTGCCCTACTGAACTATAGAATCTGGCCCAAAGAATCATGACAGCTGCAGACTGAGCTTTCTTGGAGGCTGGCCCACAGTAGTGGAATTCCCTCCTCAAGCGCTCAGGATGATCACCAATGTCACCACCTCCAGATACAAATACAGAATCCAACACTATACCCTAGCTTTACTCTAGCAATTAAAATAAATTCCCCAAACTTCAATAAGTGGAGCAAACGGCTTCCCACCACTATGGGATGGGAGGAGAGAGAGGGAAGCACTCAGCAAGGAGCTACCTGCTTATTTCTGATATCATAGTGATGAGCAAGGTACAGTCACTCTTGCCTATTGACAAACAGACAGATATCCCACTCTTTAGATCTCAGGACCCAAGAGGAACAAGGTTGGAGTTTTGGTGAATCTTAAATCTTGGAAGGCTGAGAGCTCCCACGTTCACTCATGCTATAACCAAGAATATTTTGGTAGCCTCAACAAAAATCCTTTCTATATGTTTGACAGGAAGATCTGGAGCTCAGTTATTTTATGCCAAAATTATGCATAAACAATCAGTCACTAGGGTCATCTTTAGATAATTATAGCTCAATACCATTCCTTTATTTTACTCATTGTTTCATACCATGCTCTCTCATTAAGGAACTAGTCAGAAGGAAGTTGTCTAGATGCAAATGTCTTACTTGTTAGCATAATAAATAGCCCATGCCTTGGCAGCTCCTGCTGGTTTGGTTTGTATGGTTGTTCCTCAAGCAAACCTAGGGATTTTTTCCTCATGGCAGTGAACGAGGAGGAAAAACTCTGCTTTCATCTGCAGGTTTTTGCTCATTTTCGTATCAGCTAAAGACAGTTATTTTTCACATGTTGAAAAGTGTTTTCCACCTTGAAACCTAAACCGTGATTCACAGCGGAAGAGTGTGCTGAAGGACAAAGGGAGCATCCTGCTTGCTCTGGCACATTTTTGCAAACTGAGTCTTACCCCTGTAATCAGCAGCATTTGCTGATGAAAGAGGAGGAAGGGAGAACAGGTTAGGCAATACAGTGGGAGAGGAAGGAGGAAAGTCACAAAATAAATCCCTTTGAAGAAAACTTGCAATAATCTATCAAGAAATACAGTGAAAGTACCACATAGCAAATGTTTCAGTACTACTGCCTGCATACAACAGTCATGTGCACAAATCTTGCATGTATATGTGCAAATGATTACTGTGTGCACAGATGGGTACTTCCCTGTGGAAATCCTCAATATACCCTTGCACGAATGAGTTTTACAGGTATGTTTTTTTATCCTGGGCAAAGCTTTGGCTTCAATGCTGGAAATGCAGCTGGCTCCTTATGTTCAGTAAAGGCCCAACACTGCATAGTGCCATGCATTTCGAACAGGTGCTAAGCCCCCTCAACTCCCATTGATGTTAGCGAATATTCAGTGGGCCCGGTACCGCTAAAAAACACTCAGCAGCTTGACGGGTTAGGTGCTTCATTTACATTCTCATTTAATGTTTGGGTTTCTTGCTCTGTTTTTGGCTTTTGGCGGGAGTATTTTAAAAGTTCTTCTCTTTGTTGGGAGTATCCTCACAAGAATATGGATAATGGAAAAGGAAAATCCTTTCCTCTTTTTCAAAGCCAAGATGAGGGAAATAATATAGGAACTCTTAAAAAGTACAATAATGCCATGGAAAAAGGCCCACATCATTTCTCCCATGAGCTTTTCATTGTGCCTGAAGGGGCACATGACCAGGAACAGCCATGCCAGTCCCAAATGAGCTGTGATTATGGAATAGTGCCCTTCATGACTCTGCTGGTGACATTCACTCTTTGCTCTAAGATGCAAATTGGAGAATTTGTTACACATAAAGAATCAGATTAGTTTACAATGACGAACTCAACCCAGTATCAGCTCCAGTCTAGACTATCAGACTAACTCCAAAAATCACAGATTATGCCTCGTGCTCCTGTGCAATTGGGGTGGTAGGTGGGGCAAAGAAATAAAATTACAGATATTGCCTTGTCCATTGCTGTGATTGTTTTTATAGCTGCTATTATTCACAACTGGAATTGCAGGGAAGTTAAACTGCACATGGTCATTTTGCTTTCTCTGGTAGTAATTCCTAATAACATTTGTGACTTGGGGGGTACCCTAGAACTAATGCATACATAATTTAAATTCATGTACTAGCTCCATAGGTGAGAAGTCCTCACCACTCCCTGCTCAGTGTTGGGAATGTTTCAGGATTGGGAAAGGGCTACAGTTTTGCTCTGGCACCCTAAAGTAACCTCCCATCCCCTGCAACAAGGAAAGATTGGCAAAGGAGGGACTCCAGGCCAAGGCACAGATCTTCTCTGAAAAGTACTCTAGAAAAATGGCATTGTGCAGCCCTATGTGTCTGTCAGTGATGCCACGTCAAATGAGCTCAGGTTAGAAGGAAAAAGAAGCATGTTTTCCTAATTGCCAGCCCTACCCACTCAACCAGGGAGCTGAGAATCAAGCTGGCTCTTTCCAGCTACTACATCCTTACGTTGGCCTGTGAGATTTTTTTTTAAACTGGTGAAAACATAAGAATGGCCCTACTGGGTCAGACCAAAGGTCCATCTAGCCCAGTATCCTGTCTTCTGACAGTGGCCAATGCCAGGTGCCCCAGAGGGAATGAACACAACAGGTAATCATTAAGTGATCCATCCCCTGCCGCTCATTCCCAGCTTCTGGCAAACAGAGAGTAAGGACACCATTCTTGCCCATCCTGGCTAATAGCCATTGATGGACCTATAAACAAACAATGCACACCAGCCAAACAATGCACACCAGCATAACACCATTGACTTCAGATTCTGCCCTAGATTTCATACATGTGATTTGTGCATTAGGGTTGCCCTGGTGTTACTGCACCACTAGAGCAGAAGTGGGCCCCTTGAATTTGAAATGAGAGCAGTTGCCAACCTGTACTCACTCCTGATGTCAGCACAAAGTTAGTACAAATTACATTGTTTGTATTTGCCAGCATCTTATATACTGTCTTCATAAAACATATTTACCATGTAATTACCTGTCAAAACATGCATACATCATGTTTAGTTATCAGCAATTTATGTGCAGGGGAGCTGTATGTATAATGATCAGCTACTTATTTGTGAAAGCAAAAAGTTGTAGCAAGACATTTGATGGATCTCAGTATGATGTGGAATGAATTTACGCCCTTGTAAGTAGAGGAATGACTTGTATTCAGTGCTATAAATTATTCACGCACAAACTATCCCTGTTGTACCTCTACGTTTTCAAAGAGCTATACAGGAATAAGACACAATAATTTCATTGAAGTCAATGGAAGTTCTATACAGTAGCTTCTCTAAATCAGTAGTTTTCAAACTGTGGGTCGCGAACCAGTACTGGGCTGTGCAATGTAAGGCACGGGGTCACGGCTGCTCTGGTCAGCACCGCCAACCGGGCCATTAAAAGTCCCATCAGCGGTGCTGCCCAGCTCAGGCAGGCTAGTCCCTCCCTGTTCTGACACCTCACTGCACCCCAGAAGCATGCAGCAGCAGGCCCAGCTCCTAGGTTGGGGGGGAGCACAAGGCTTCACGCGCTGCCCCCTCCCCGAGCATTGGCTCCACACCCCCATTGGCCAGTTCCTGTCAACCCCACACCTCAATCCCCTGCCCCAGCCCTAAGCCCCCCCCAAAACCTGGAGCCCCTTCCTACACCCCAAACCCCTCATCCCTGGCCCCACCCCAGAGCCTGCACCCCCAGTCCTCCTGCACCCCAACTCCCTGCCCCAGCCCACAGCCCCCTCCCACATCCTGAACCCCTCATTCCTGGCCTCACCCCACAGCCCTCACCCCCACACCCCACCCTTCTGCCCCAGTCCTGAGCCCCTCCCACACCCCAAACCCCTCATCCCTACCTCCACTGGGTCACGGGATTTGACAGTTTTCTTCAACTAGGTCGCCAGAAAAAAGTTTGAAAACCACTGCTCTAAATCCCATGGAACACTTTGAAAATCTAAGCTAAAAAAACAAAAAAATGTTGGGGTGTTTTTTTTCAATCCTCTGAACCTGAGAGAGGAAATGCAAAACACTGAATTTCTCTGAGCCCTGGTCTACACTAGGACTTCAGGTTGAATTTAGTAGCATTAAATCGATGTAAACCTGCACCCGTCCACACGATGAAGCCCTTCATTTCGACTTAAAGGACTCTTAAAATCGATTTCCTTACTCCTCCCCTGACAAGTGGATTAGCGCTTAAATCAGCCTTGCCGGGTCGAATTTGGGGGTACTGTGGACACAATTCTATGGTATTGGCCTCCGGGAGCTATCCCAGAGTGCTCCATTGTGACCGCTCTGGACAGCACTCTCAACTCAGATGCACTGGCCAGGTAGACAGGAAGAGAACCGTGAACTTTTGAATCTCATTTCCTGTTTGGCCAGCGTGGCAAGCTGCAGGTGACCATGCAGAGCTCATCAGCAGAGGTGACTATGATGGAGTCCCAGAATCACAAAAGAGCTCCAGCATGGACTGAACGGGAGGTACGGGATCTGATCGCTGTATGGGGAGAGGAATCCATGCTATCAGAACTCCGTTCCAGTTTTTGAAATGCCAAAATCTTTGTCAAAATCTCCCAGGGCATGAAGGACAGAGGCCATAACAGGGACCCAAAGCAGCGCTGCGTGAAACTTAAGGAGCTGAGGCAAGCCTACCAGAAAACCAGAGAGGCAAATGGCCGCTCCGGGTCAGAGCCCCAAACATGCCACTTCTATGATGAGCTGCATGCCATTTTAGGGGGTTAAGCCACCACTGCACCAGCCATGTTTTTTGACTCCTTCAAGGAGATGGAGGCAACACGGAAGCAGGTTTTGGGGACGAAGAAGAAGATAGCTCACAGCAAGCAAGCGGAGAAACCGGTTTTCCCAACAGCCAGGAACTGTTTCTCACCCTGGACCTGGAGCCAGTACCCCCCGAACGCACCCAAGGCTGCCTCCTGGACCCAGCAGGGGGAGAAGGGACCTCCGGTGAGTGTACCTTTTAAAATACTATACATGGTTTAAAAGCAAGCATGTGAAAGGATTACTTTGCCCTGGCATTCGCGGCTCTCCTGGATGTACTCCCAAAGCCTTTGCAAAAGGTTTCTGGGGAGGGCAGCCTTATTGCGTCCTCCATGATAGGACACTTTACCACTCCAGGCCAGTAGCATGTATTTGGGAATCATTGTACAACAAAACATTGCAGTGTATGTTTGCTGGCATTCAAACAACATCCATTCTTTATCTCTCTGTGTTATCCTCAGGAGAGTGAGATATCAGTCATGGTCACCTGGTTGAAATAGGGTGCTTTTCTTCAGGGGACACTCAGAGGTGCCCGTTCCTGCTGGGCTGTTTGTCTGTGGCTGAACAGAAATGTTCCCCGCTGTTAGCCACGGGGAGAGGGGAGGGTTGAGGGGGTAGCCACGCAGTGGGGGGAGGCAAAATGCGATCTTGTAACAAAAGCACATGTGCTATATATGTAATGTTATCAGCAAGGTTTACCCTGAAAAACAGTAGCCACTGTTTTATAAAATGTGTCTTTTTAAATACCGCTGTCCCTTTTTTTTTCTCCACCAGCTGCATGTGTTTCAATGATCACAGGATCTTCCCTTCCCAGAGGCTAGTGAAGATTAGAAAGAAAAAAAAACGCACTCGCGATGAAATGTTCTCCGAGCTCATGCTGTCCTCCCACACTGACAGAGCACAGACGAATGCGTGGAGGCAAATAATGTCAGAGTGCAGGAAAGCACAAAATGACCGGGAGGAGAGGTGGTGGGCTGAAGAGAGTAAGTGGCGGGCTGAAGACAGGGCTGAAGCTCAAATGTGGCGGCAGCGTGATGAGAGGAGGCAGGATTCAATGCTGAGGCTGCTGGAGGATCAAACCAGTATGCTCCAGAGCTTGCAGCTGGAGCACAGACTGCCACTACAGCCCCTCTGTAACCAACCACCCTCCTCCCCAAGTTCCATAGCCTCCACACCCAGATGCCCAAGAACGCGGTGGGGGGGCCACCGGCCAACCAGCCATTCCACCACAGAGGATTGCCCAAAAAACAGAAGGCTGGCATTCAATACATTTTAAAGTTGTAAACTTTTAAAGTGCTGTGTGGCATTTTCCTTCCCTCCTCCACCACCCCTCCTGGGCTACCTTTGTAGTCATTCCCCTATTTGTGTGATGAATGAATAAAGAATGCATGAATGTGAAGCAACAATGACTTTATTGCCTCTGCAAGCAGTGATCGAAGGGAGGAGGGGAGGGTGGTTAGCTTACAGGGAAGTAGAGTGAACCAAGGGGCAGGGGGTTTCATCAAGGAGAAACAAACAGAACTTTCACACCGTAGCCTGGCCAGTCATGAAACTGGTTTCCAAAGCTTCTCTGATGTGTACCGCGCCCTCCTGTGCTCTTCTAACCGCCCTGGTGTCTGGCTGCGCATAACCAGCAGCCAGGCAATTTGCCTCAACCTCCCACCCCACCATAAACGTCTCCCCCTTACTCTCACAGATATTGTGGAGCGCATAGCAAGCAGTAATAACAGTGGGAATATTGGTTTCGCTGAGGTCTAAGCAAGTCAGTAAGCTGCGCCAGCCCGCCTTTAAACATCCAAATGCACATTCTACCACCATTCTGCACTTGCTCAGCCTGTAGTTGAACAGCTCCTGACTACTGTCCAGGCTGCCTGTGTACGGCTTCATGAGCCATGGCATTAAGGGGTAGGCTGGGTCCCCAAGGATAACTATAGGCATTTCAACATCCCCAACAGTAATTTTCTGGACTGGGAATAAAGTCCCTTCCTGCAGCTTTTGAAACAGACCAGAGTTCCTGAAGATGCGAGCGTCATGTACCTTTCCCGACCATCCCACGTTGATGTTGGTGAAACGTCCCTTGTGATCCACCAGAGCTTGCAGCACTACTGAAAAGTACTCCTTGCGGTTTATGTACTCGCCGACTTGGTGCTCCGGTGCCAAGATAGGGATAGGGGTTCCGTCTGTGGCCCCACCACAGTTAGGGAATCCCATTGCAGCAAAGCCATCCAGTATGACCTGCACATTTCCCAGGCTCACTACCCTTGATATCAGCAGATCTTTGATTGTGTGGGCTACTTGCATCACAGCAGCCCCAACAGTAGATTTGCCCACTCCAAATTGATTCCCAACTGACCGGTAGTTGTCTGGCGCTGCAGGCTTCCACAGGGCTATCGCCACTCGCTTCTCAACTGTGAGGGCTGCTCTCATCTTGGTATTCATGCGCTTCAGGACAGGGGAAAGCAAGTCACAAAATTCCATGAAAGTGCCCTTACGCATGCGAAAGTTTCGCAGCCACTGGGAATCGTCCCAGACCTGCAACACTATGCGGTCCCACCAGTCTGTGCTTGTTTCCCAAGGCGTTCCACAGCATGAACCTGCCCCATTAGCACCATGATGCATGCATTGGCAGGGCCCATGCTTTCAGAGAAATCTGTGTCCATGTCCTGATCACTCACGTGACCGCGCTGACGTCGCCTCCTTGCCCGGTATCGCTCTGCCAGGTTCTGATGCTGCATATACTGCTGGATAATGCGTGTGGTGTTTAATGTGCTCCTAATTGCCAAAGTGAGCTGAGTGGCCTCCATGCTTGCCTTGGTATGGCGTCCGCACAGAAAAAAGGCACGGAACGATTGTCTGCCGTTGCTCTGACAGAGGGAAGGGCGACTGATGACATGGCTTACAGGGTTGGCTTCGGAATTAAAATCAACAAAGGGGGCGGCTTTACATCAATGAGCATTTCAGGCAGGACTTCACGGAGGGTTCCAATAAGAAATGGTGCACCTAAGTAATTGTTCTTATTGGAACAAGCAGGTTGGTCTGGCCTCTGATTGATACATGGCTAGATTTACCTCGCTGCACCTTCTCTGTGAGTGACTGCAGTGTGACCTAGAGGAATGAGTCCCCTAGACGGGGGAGGGAGAGAAGCAAATGAGTACAAAACAAATCTGGTCTATTTCTTGTTTTGATCCACTCCATCTATCTTTTACACCTTTGGCTGGCAGCAGACGGTGCAGAAGGACTGCAAGCCATCCACATCTCATGGCTGCTCGGCAGAAGATGTTAGAATAGGACTGCTAGCCATCCTCATCTCTGCCTGCCCGGCAGAAGATGGTACAATAGGACTGCTAGCAATCCGTATCGCCTGCCTGCTCACCGTAAGATGGTTCAATAAGACTGACTGCAGGACTAAAGAGAATGACCTGGTCAAGTCACTTCTAATGTAGTCCCTGCACCCATGTCTGCCCAGGCGCTCCTGGCCGACGTGGCCAGGAGCACCTCGGACATGACGATGACGGCTACCAGTCCTATTGTACCGTCTGCTGCCACAAGGCAATGGGTTGCTGCTGCTGTGTAGCAATGCAGTACCATGTCTGCCAGCACCCAGGAGACATACGGTGACGGTTACCTGAGCGGGCTCCATGCTTGCCGTGGTATGGCATCTGCACAGGTAACTCAAGAAAAAAGGCGCGAAACGATTGTCTGCTGCTGCTTTCACGGAGAGAGGGAGGAAGGGAGGGAACGGGGGCCTGATGATATGTACCCAGAATCACCCGCGACAATGTTTTAGCCCCATCAGGCATTGGGATCTCAACCCAGAATTCCAATGGGCAGCGGAGACTGCGGGAACTGTGAGATAGTACCCACAGTGCAACACTCCGGAAGTCGACGCTTGCCTCAGTACTGTGGAAGCACTCCACCGAGTTAATGCACTTAATGCACTTAGAGCATTTTCTGTGGGGACACACACACTCGAATATATAAAACCGATTTCTAAAAAACCGACTTCTATAAATTCGACCTAATTTTGTAGTGTAGACATACCCTGATAGTTTATAAAATTGTTATATCTATATGTTTTGTTCACTTGTAATTTAACTAGACATGGGATTAGTGAGTTATTCTAGCCACCTAATGTTGAGGAATATCCAATTTTTCTATTGAGCACTACTGTGGTTACCTATGGAAGAGAATGTGTCTAAGTACAACAATTCTCTGATCACAGCAATTAGTCTTCTACAGTTTTGGGGGCCAGATGCTCAAGTTCATAGCAACTGAGCAGCTTCCTGGAAGGCAATGGAGCTACATCAGTTTACACCATCTGGAATCTAGCCCATTCTGTTTTTTTTCTGTTACAAATACTTCTATCGCTTTCCTTCAATCATGTTATCTTTGCTGATACTATTATATGCTTGTATTCTTTGGCTCCCTGTTTGGCTGCAACTGTGGCCTGTGCCCCTATGACCAGTGTCAAGGTGGCATTTTTTTAGGAATTGCTGTGCCCAATTGCTTTACGATAGGTACCACTTCCTCTGAACGTTCCCATTCCTCAGGCAATCAGAATAGATGCACTCTGTTAATAATGAGCTGCATCATTTCAAGGCTATATTCTACTCCAGATTCCATGGATATTAATGGGAGGGGTAACAGTACTGAAGTTTATAGTGTTACATAAGACTAAAAACAGTGCAAATGTGAGGAGAATCAGGCCCTTGGTTTTTAACATTTAGTAAATCCCATATATTTGCATTTATTTATGTGTATTATACATCTTTTCAATTGTTAAAGATTGAGATACTGCATAGAAAATCCGCTAGACCTAGATTCAGATAACCTTTCTCATTTTCTGTACTATCTTACTCTGTGACTAGTCCCACTGAAGTCATTGGGTGAGATTCTCACCTCTGGCCAGCCCCTGTGCACTTCGTAAAAGGGCTGGAGCAGCATGAAGGAACTCTAAAAGCCCCAGTCCCTGGATAAGAATTCCCCTGATGCGGGAACTGAAGAAGACATTTTCAGGCTGTACTCTGAGGACTCCCATGAAAACCTCTGTAAAAGGGGCATGCTAGGGGCAGGGCTGGGGTGGGAGGGACATGTTAGGAGAGGGCCCACAGTATGAAGGTGTGAAGCTATGCTATTGACTTATGAGGAGAGGCTAAAGGGACTGGGATTATTTAGTCTGCACAAGAGAAGAATGAGGGGGGATTTGATAGCTGCTTTCAACTACCTGAAAGGGGGTTCCAAAGAGGATGGATCTAGACTGTTCTCAGTGGTACCAGATGACAGAACAAGGAGTAATGGTCTGAAGTTGAAGTGGGGGAGGTTTAGGTTGGATATTAGGAAAAACTTTTTCACTAGGAGGGTGGTGAAACACTGGAATGGGTTACCTAGGGAGGTGGTGGAATCTCCTTCCTTAGAGTTTTTAAGGTCAGTCTTGACAAAGCCCTTGCTGGGATGATTTTGTTGGTGATTGGTCCTGCTTTGAGCAGGGGATTGGATTAGATGACCTCCTGAGGTCCCTTCCAACCCTGATATTCTATTATTCCATTCTTCATGCCACAATATTTGAGACCCATATGACTTATAATAAAAACTATGACTATAGCTAATATGCAGTTTATACAGAAACCATTTAGGTGAAATTTAATTGTTCAGAATTCAGCAGTTTGCCTAACATTTTTCCCCATCCATAATGGATTTCATGAGGTAATTAGGCTAATTGTGTTTCCATCTTGCAATCATACTGATTTATGAGTTTGGCCATTCAGGTTTGTTTCTATAATGACTGAAAAGGTCTTAGAACTAAAATGCAGTAAATATGATTTAGAATAAATTTTTAATGATACGCGTTCGGTATTTTTTCTTGATCTTTGATTTTTATGGTTGCTGCACGCTCAATTAATTGTGTATAGTAAGATGCATAACACATGATTTATCATAGTGTTATTGAAGTTATTTTCAAGGTACTAGCCCTTTTCCTATGTGGCATTAAATGATAGAAAGTCCTCATGTCATTTTTTTAAATGGCACATTCCAAGTTAATGAATAGAAATAGGTGCTAAAAGTCACCAATAAAACAAACTGAAAAGCTCATGTTTTAATTCTTTGTGCATGTTACTTTTGTCCCATGCCTTTTATTTGTTTGGGTTCTGGTAATTGCAAAGTGTATATCTTATGCTGCTGTCCATCTTAAAGAAGTGCCTGCTAACATCTACCCTCTAATGCAGTTTCCACATTCATGGTGTAACTTCATTTTATATTGAAGAGAACTCCCACTAAAACATAATTCTAGTCCTGCACCTGTAGCACATTGGTTGGCATATTTGACATGTTAAATTTTAGAATATAATAGCTCAAGCAGAGATTGTGTCTTTGAAACATTCTGGTACCTCAATAATACAGAATAATATCTGCCTTGAATAAACTGCAGTTATTGAAAAGCCTACAATATCTGTGTTGCAATACACTTAAATGGATTATTTAAGTTAATCAAGTCTCAATGTGGGGATAACTATTGACTGAATGGCTGTCATATTTTGGAAGTATGGTCTGTAGTTTTAGGAAGGAAAGGTATCTAGTGGCTAAGGCACTGGACAACAACTCAGGAGCCCTGTATTTAATAACCAGTCCTGCCACAGACTTCCTCTGTGACCTTGGGTCAAAGTGATAAATAAGTCTTACCACAGCATGAATCACTCTGACTTTTGAGAGATGAGATGCTGAGATAATATCTTTTATTGGACCAGCTTCTGTTGGTGAGAAGAGACAAGCTTTTGAGCTACACAGAGCTCTTCTTCAGCTCTGGAAAATGTACTCAGTGTCACAGCTAAATACAAGTGGAACAGATTATTTAACATAAGTAGTTAACATGTTTCAAGAGACCATTCAAGGTGAAGTGGCCTGTTAAGTCATGGGGTGTGAGGGTGAGAAACCTGAGGAGGTGGGTGTTAGTGGGTTGTAGATTGTGCAAAGTGTTCACCCACACATGAGATGGTGTTTTTGTCTTTTACCATTTTCTGTGTGAGTGTATTATCACATTCCCACCGGCAGTCATAAGAAAAAAGAATCATCTGACTGGACACCTCATAGTGGACGAAATCACACTCTTGAACATTACATTGATTGCTTCAGGAAAATATTGTCTGTGAAATCCTTAACAAATATCATATTCACCACAATCTCTCCACTACAGAGAGGACAGCTATTTAGTCCTTGAAATCCAACTACCAGATAGTGCTCAAGACAGCAAAGGGGGCACCATTGTAGTCCTCTACTGTGATGACTATGTTAACAAGGCCAACCAACAACTCTCCAAAACTACCTACTGTAAAGAACTCAGAGAAAACTCCATACCACAATTTATGGATATCATCAAATACTTCCCCAGACAACTCTACAACATTATCCCCCATAAAGCCACCCCAGGGATCTTCTACATGCTTCCCCAGTTATCCAAACAAGGGAACCTGGGCAGACCCATCATAGCTGGCCACGGCACTCTTACTGAAGGAATATCGGGACTCGTATAAAACATCCTCAAACCACTCACCACACAAAGATCCAGCTTCCTTCAGGACATTGTTGACTTCCTCGAGAAACTCCACAACATTAACAACCTCCCTCAGAACACTATTTTGCCAGCATCATCTCTATACACCAGCAGCCCTCACAATGGAAGCATCGCTGCCTCCCTCAAATATTTACAAGACAATGGACAACACTCAGATAGCTACCCGCAAATGCATCACCAAACTCATCTATTTCATCCTTACCCATAACAATTTTATATTCAACAACAAACATTTTGTCCAAACCATTGGAACAGCTAAGGGTACTAGGATGTTTCCCTAATATCCCAGCCTCTTCATCAGCCACCTTGAGGAAGAATTTTTGGACATATGCACCACAAAATCAGTGATATACCTAAGCTACATCAGTGATATTTTTGTCCTTTGGACAGATGACCTAAATTCCCTCAGATTTCCATCACAACTTCAACAACTGCTACCCACCCATTAAACTGCCTCTAGAGCACTCCCACATTAGAATCAAATTCCTGGACATCACAATCAGATTCAACAATGGAACCCCACAGACAACTATATACAAGAAACACACAGATCACCACATCTACCTTCACAGATCTAGTAACCACCTGATACATGCAAAGAAATCTGTTATCCAGAGCCAGGCACACAGATACCACCTAAACACCTGTACTGAAGCAAGTTCTTTCAAGTAATAAACCCCCCTTCAACCACACACGCCTAATTGTCACTTACACATCACACTGGAATCCATACAGGGTATCATCAAACAATTACAACCCATGTTAGATGGGAACCACATACTAAAAGGAATCTTTTCTTAACCTCCTCCTCTGGTTTTCAGACAACCCCTCCCCAACCTCATCATCAGAAGCAAGCTCCCCACAAACAAGGACGCACCAACTCAAAGCAGCACCAGACCCTGTCAGAACAACAGATACAAAACCTGTAGACATATCTCCACTGCTACAATGATCATTACCCCCCACACCACACCTTTCAAGATCCATGGGTTCTACAGGTACCTAACACAATATGTGGTGTACCTCAGCCAGTGCACTAACTGTGCACCAACAACAACTATGTGGTTGAAGTGAGACAATCACTATTCTCTTGAATGAACTCACGCAGAAAAATTATAAAAGACAAAAAACACCCTATCACCTGTGGGTGAACACTTTTCACAAAGCGATCACTCTATATCTGACCTCTCAGTGCTCATCCTCAAAAGAAACCTGCATGACACTTTGAAAAGACAAGCCTGGGAGATTTTAAACTCATAACTTTGGTAGACACTAAAAATCATGGACTGAACACAGAAACTGTATTTATGGCTTATTACAACAATCTATAACCCACTAACCCCCCACCCCACCCTTCAGCTTTCTCCCCTTATACCCTCCATGACTGCGTCGGTGGTAATGGACCACTTCACCTTGAATGGTCCCTTGAAACGTATTAACTACTTATGCTAAACAATCTGTTCCACCTTGTATTTGCTGTGACACCCTGAGTACATTTTCCAGACCTGAAGAAGAGCTCTGTGTAAGTTCGAATGCTTGTCTCTCTCACCAACAGAAGTGGGTCCAATCAGATATCACCTCATCCACCTTGTCTCCCGAATATCCTGGGACCAACATGGCTACAACAGCACTGCATACAGCATTTGTTGGCCATAGGAATATTTCTTCTAGACACTATCCTTTTGTATTGGCAACTGTCTGGGGGTTGCCCCCGAGCTTTTGCTTGTTTTGTTCAGATGCCTCTGATTTGAAGAACTTAAGGAACAAGTTACAGTGCTAATATGGAAAAAATATTCATTGCAGTATATGCAATTTCATTTTAAAATGCTTTATAAATGTACAGGCTGAATATTACCATTCTACAAAGGTTATAAATGTTTCATCTGTCCTGTATATATGGGACCAAATCTGGAGCTGGTGTACATTGATATAGCTTCAGTGAGGATCTGGCCTGTGATTTTAAATGCAAACATGATGAAACAAGAATGATCATTCTTAATCTCGCTCTCTTAGATCTGAGAACCAATAACACCAGAGCTGTGCATAAAGTTGAGGTGATCATGTTCCACTCCAAAATATACTGGTTATTAACCAATTTAAATTTAGTATGGGTGAGACCAGTGACACATGGGATTTGCATACCTCAGTGACTATTTTTGGGTTTATAACACTAGGCTGAATGTGGAAACCTTGCACAGGTATAAGAACTACACTCTAGATACACTGTAATTATATTTTTGATACAGGTACATATTAGAAAATCCTATGCAGTAATTATGAGGTAGCTGTGTTGCATTGCATTTACTGACATGCATGCTACCGAACTCCAGTTAGGTAAGTTACAGTATATAATAGGTGAATTTATCACCCAGTTCTGTTAATAAAAAGATGCAGTGTTAAGATTCTACATGGCAATGGTCTGTAGATGTTAGTAGCTGCTTTGCTTTGGCACTTAGGCTCAGAGTCTCTCATTGGGTTATGCTAGCTTCCTCCAGCACAACCAACGTGCAGCTGGAAGTCTGCCAGACAGGGGCACTAGCCAGTGCCACCCACATCCCAGCTCTATCTGAGTCAGCCAGCCCTACCCACAAAGTCAACTTCAATTGAAATGTATTCTTTTAGGTCCTGATACAGAGCCCACCGGTCAAGAAAAACTCCCAAAAGAAAAACTCTCATTGATTTCAGATCTGGGTCACACTGCAATATTGTGCTCACCTTATGCACAAGTAGAGTTCTGCTGAAGTGAATGGGAGTAAGCCAAGCACAGTAAAACTGGCTGGCTTAAATTAGGAGTGCTACTGAGAATGTCCAACTAGCATTGAAAAAACATCAGCCTTCTCTTTCCCTGAGGCAGACATACAAGCATAACAGTGATACTCTTAGTTTACTGATAAGTAAGGAAAAGATTAAGACCCAAATTTCACTAGTGTCTGAGGTGAAGCTTCTCAAACCAACCTGAGCATGTTTGTTAAAGGACTGAAGGTACAATGGCCCATCTCCAAAACTCTGTAGTCCTCCTCCTGAGTTGTCAGCGGATTTATACAACCTGGGGGGAAAAAAGCTCCATATTGCTAACTGTACATACAATTGCCAGAATCACTGCCATTTTAGCTGAATCAACAACTCAGACAGTGCAAACCAAAAGGCCATGTCCTTGATTAGCCCACATATGCACTTAAAAATGAAAAAGCCTTTTAATTTACCGGATCCAAACAAATATTCACCTGCTTTGAGACCACAGAGATCCCTTATGCACTATGGATCATTTTATGCATAATTCTCACTGTGCGTCATGAATATAAAGTAAGAACCCTGACACTCAAGAACAGTATATGCTTTTCTCTTACAAATATGAGCTCCTTGTTTGAGTGTCTGATACTGCTCCCCTGGAAGTTAATGGGAGCTCTTCTATTGATTCCAAAGGGATTATAATTGGACCCTAAAATTCTTTCATCAAAGCAACCTTTGTCTACAATAAAAACTGTCTTCTGTAGGCTGAAAAACCAGAGCATCTGCTGCAAATACAGAGTCTCACTTCAGATCAATGACTTGAATGAGGATTGTTTGTGTGTAAATTGCAGGACTGTGCCCACAAAGTTCTGAATATCAAGTATCAGAGGGGTAGTCGTGTTAGTCTGTATCCACAAAACCAACGAGGAGTCCAGTGGCACCTTAAAGACTAACAGATTTATTTGGGCATAAGGTACCCATGAAAGCTTATTCCCAAATAAATCTGTTAGTCTTTAAGGTGCCATGAAGTTCTAAATAAACTTCACATGAAATTGCAGAACTACTAACTGAGGCATGTTTCAGAGTAACAGCCGTGTTAGCCTGTATTCGCAAAAAGTTTTTTGCCTTCCTCTGCAGCGTGGGGCACGGGTCACTTGCTGAAGGATTATCTGCACTTTGAAGTCTTTAAACGGTGATTTGAGGACTTCAATAGCTCAGACATAAATTAGGGGTTTGTTACAGGAGTTGGTGGGTGAGATTCCATGGCCTGCATTGTGCAGGAGGTCAGACTAGATGATCATAATGGTCCCTTCCGACCTTAAAGTCTATGATTCTATGATAGCTTCTCTATGAGGAGAGATTCAAAAGACTGGGACTGTTCAATTTAAAAAAGAGACATCTAAGAGAGGCTATGCAAGATGTCTATACAATCATGAATGATGTGGAGAAAGTGAATAAGGAATATTTATCCCTTCATATAACATAGAATCCAGGGTCACCAAATGAAATTAATAGGCAGCAGGTTTAAAACAAACAAAAGGAAGTACTTCTTCACACAATGCACAGTCAACCTGTGGAACTCATTGCCAGGGAATGTTGTAAAGGCCAAAACTATAACAGGATACAAAAAAGAATTGGGTTGGTTCATGGATGATAGGTCCATCAGTGGCTAGTAGCACAAATGGTCAGGGATGCAACCCTATGCTCCAGGTGTCCCTTATGCCTCTGGCTGCCAGCTGCTGGGATTGGACGACAAGGGATGAATCACTTGATGATTGCCCTGATCTGATCATGCTCTTTGAAGAATCTGGCATTCGCCACTGTTGAAGACAGGATAGCAGGCTAGATAGATCATTGGTCTGACCCAGAATGGTCGTTCGTATATTCTTAAAGAGAAATCCTAGCCCCATTGAAGTCAATGGATATTTTTTCACTGATTCTAATGGGGTCAGAATTTTACTCCTAATGCACAGTACCAATGTGTAGGGTATAGTACTAGTGAGCTACAAAAGGTACATTAAACTTTTGTATTAAGTGACTGAATGTTTTAGCAAAATATTGAATAATCTAGCAGAACCTTTTCACTGTGTCCTATTGGACTTTTTCTGACAGATTTGCAAAGACTGCTTTGAACAATGAAACTATTATCATAATTTTAATGGCCAATGGTATTTTGTCATATGAGAATGGCCTCTTGTGAAAATTATAGGGCTGGCTTCATTAGCGTGAGACTGTGGAGTGGAGTAATTCAGTAAATGGTTATACTGAACATAAGAACGTAAGACCGGCCAGACTGGGTGAGACCAAAGGTCCATCAAGCCCAGTGTCCTGTCCTCTGACAGTGGCCAATGGCAGGTGCCCCAAAGGGAATGAACAGACGGGTTATCATCAAGTGATCCAGGCCCTGTCACCCAATCCCAGCTTCTGGCAAACAGAGACTAGGGACACCATTCCTGCTCATCCTGGCTAATAGCCACTGATGGACCTATCTTCCATGAATCTATCTAGATCCCTTTTGAACCCCGTTATAGTATTGGCCTTCACAATGCCCTCTGGCAAGGCATTCCAGAGGTTTACAGTCTGTTGTGTGAAAAAATACTTTCTTGTGTTTTTTTTTAAACCTGCTACCTACTAATTTCATTTGGTGGCCCCTTGTATTATGAGAAGGAGTAAATAACGCTTCCTTATTTATTTTCTCTAGACCACTCATGAGGTCCACTTAACACTTTCTTATACTCTAAATGTCCAATTCCCTAAAGGATTCATGAATAAATATTTCTACCCTCCTAGCGCCCTCTCACCAAAATCTTATTGAGTAGTTCCCAGTACTTAAGCTGTCACTTAATGTGGTGCTGAGGGTGAGGTGAAGTGTAACAATTATTGAGCCAACTCCTAAAGTCCTTATTCAGGTTCTGATTCAGAAAGGTACATAAGCATGGACCTACCCTGAAGCACATGAGCCATCAATGAGACTATATGTTTAAAGTTACTTACACGCTTAAGTCCCCTCCTGCATAACCGCCTCAGTCTTTACTAAGGAAATATACCCACTGAGTTCACAGAATCTTTGCCAAAGATTTTCAGGCTCTCATCCACACTGCGACTGTATTTAAACAATTCCCTAAAAATATTTACATAATTAATCTAAATATATTCTTAACCAAATTAATACCGCTCTCCATAATACAAACACTATGAACATTTTGTTCTGTGCCATGTTTCAGGGAAATATATAGCTACATAGTCCATGACATGATACGTTAGCTGATGCATATTTTATCTACAGTACTTCAACATAAAAAGTTCAAAAACTTTTTTCTTTCTTTACAACTAGAACTCAAGTTTCAGCTAGAAACAATGATCCAAATGTATCCAGGGCAAATATGCTACGATTGGGGCAAATGTATGAGAGAGAGTCTGTACCTAAGCAAGTATTCCTGAGCCTTCTTATTGTGGATGCCATGGCACCATACTTAAGGCTGAGATGAGTTTTGCATGTAAAACAGCTGTTCACCCTCTTTATTATAAAGGAAAGATATAACTTATTGTCCCCAAAATTACATTTACTCTTTAAGCACTGAATGAATTTGTAAGCAAATCTTTTACTTTATTAAAATTAATTTTAGTATAAGTCCTTTAAGAACTTTTCCACTTGTCAGACTTTTTCCCCAAATGATCTTAAAGGAAAAATGCAGACTATTCAAGCTTCCCATGTAATTAAAACACCCTGATATCTTGTGCATAGACTACAATGGAAAAAATCTTTTAAGGATTAATGGACAGATTTTTCTGTTTTTCTTCATAACTGAAAGTTTCTCCTTCAGCAGAGGCTGAAGAATAATATTCTTTGACCATTAATCCTAAATATTTCTGTTCAAAGCAACCCATTGCACAAGATCGACTCAAGAGGGAGGGCAAAAAGGAGGGGGAAGTTAGGGTGTGGAATGTAGGAAACAGGAGGGGAAAATTACAGAAAGTGAGTAAGGGAATGTGGATGTATGTTTTCAGTGCAGGACCAAGATGAAAGGGAAGTTGGACAGTGAAGGAGAAGACATTTTAAATGAAAACATGTCTGATAATTGCAAACATTGTGAAGAAAAGGCAAAATCTGTGTTTGAAATCTGATATGCTTAAAATTTCCCCTGATACAAAAGCCCTATACTGAGAACACCAAATCATAAGTAAGGCTAAGATTATGTCACAGAGGTCACAGAAGTCATGGACTCTGTGACCTCCATAACACTTTCCACTTCAGCCCTGGGGCAGCCAGGCTGGAGCTGTAAGCCAGTGGAGACCGCTGCAGCTCCCAACCACCCTGGGGGAACCCAGAGCTCTGAGCCGTTGCAGGCGGCAGGAGGACCCGGAGTTCCCAAATGAGGAACCTGGAGCTCCCAGCTACCATAGGTGCTGGGGGGACCCCGGAGCTCCCAGACGCAGTAGCGGTGGGTGCTGGACCCTCCTCCCTTTCCTCCCGCAGTAAGGCTCAGGCTCATCCCATTTTGTCACGGATATTTTAGTAAAAGTCAGGGACAGGTCATAGGCTTCTGTGAATTTTTGTTTATTGCCCATGACCTATCTGTGACTTTTACTAAAAATAACCATGACAAAATCTTAGCTTTAATCATAAGTGAAAAGAGAAGGCAGCCATTCTATAGATTGTTGGGTTATCTGCAAGCTGTTGGGCTACAAGCAGGAATTTCTGTGTGTAATCTGTGTCCTGTGTTATGCAGACTTAATTATTATAAAGGTCCCTTCTGTCTTTCAAATAAATTAATCTGTTAATCTAATCTAGGTATGCTTGTACAAAGTGCTGCCTTGAGGGGATACTGCTCTCCCTGCAGTCAACAGGTGCAGGGCTATTTGGGGGTCTGCATGCTTCCAGTGTGGTCTGACCATGTTTCCAGTGTGCTTACTGGCCAAACATCCAAATGCATTCAGAGGAGCAGGCCTTCAGTCTGTACATGGAAAAGTAAGAACAGCTGGAGTCCAACATTCCAATATATAGCATCACTAACATTATGTGATGGAAGGGAGCAATCTGACCCCTGTAGGTCTGCTTGAAATTTATGATCTACCCCTCTTCTAAGTGCTTTTCTAACTCTGGTTGGAATGTGGTGCTGCTGACACATTTACCTAGTGTAGAAGATTACAAGTGAGTGCAGAAGGAAACTATCTGAATTAGCAACTGATCTGACAACATTGAAGAACATCATAGGAACAGCACGTGACTGATAGTGGTAACAGTCACAGTTCCAGGGCAAACTGCTACTTTGTCTGCTCCAGGATCTCCTCAGTGGGACCTCTTTAGGACTCAGGCCTCCAGCTGTCACCTCTCTGTGGGCTGGAACCAGCATTCCTCTCCTGTTACGTCCCCTACAATCATGTGCTTATCCCAGCAGCTCTAAGTGTATGTGGAAGTAATTTTAAGAGAGACTTTTAGGGTATGTTTCTCAGGGAAGAATGGATCTTTCCTCACATAAAGTCTGGAAAAACTCACCACATGGGAATTCCTCTTGCAGGTGATATAGAGACAGTATAGTGTGGGCACTTGCTGGATGCCATCAGAGCTTAGTTGCTTCATGGTGGCTCAGTGGTTTGAGCATTGGCCTGCTAAACCCAACGTTGTGAGCTCAATCCTTGAGAAGGCCATTTAGGGATCTGGGCCAAAAATTGGGGATTGGTCCCCCTTTGAGCAGGGGGTTGGACTAGATGACCTCCTGAGGTCCCTTCCAACCTTGATATTCTATGGTTGGAGAAAAAGATGTGAGGCTGGACTATCCCAATGCTCCAACTATTGCCAATTGCTGGAATGTGCCCTTATAGGCAATGGAACACAGTTAACAACAGTCCTGAGGGTGCTCTGGCCTATGCCAAGACTGCTCCTATGCCTAGCCAGCTCCAGAATTGGAGTGCCTCAAAGTTTCTGTAAAACCACATTTGCTTCTCCCCATTAAATAAGTACAGTTCAGCCAAACCTGAGGATTGGTGCCCTTTGGGGGTTTTTTCCACCATCTAATCCTTCAGCCCCCAATATATCTGCTCAGTCATAAGCTTTTATGAAACCAGCCACATGGTCCTTCTCCCAGGAGCATATGACTAAAATAAGTGCCAGCTTTTTCTACTGCCCCATTAGTATCTCAAAAAGAGAGGAAAAGAAGGGAATGGAGTTGGGAACCAATTATTGCACTGAGATCAAAGATAACACCATATTTTCCACTATGGGTGTAGTCTCAATAGTCTTAACATTCAAATCATGGTCTGACCTTTCTATGAGAAGCCAGAAGGCAGAAGAAATGTCAGGTATATGGTCACCTGGAAGTTCTTCTGAGAAAAGTTCAAGAGATGGTTAGATGTTATTTTTTGACTTATTCAAAAAACAGTGGAAGCTGTTCACAGAATTTAAGGCAGCACTGGATTTTTAGTTCAGAAAATGATTTTCCTTTTTAACCTTGTAGTTCTTTGATAATAAGGAACTATTTCACAGTTGAATCTTTTTGCCTAGTCAAGGCAGACTTTTTTGCCTTCTCTAAAATCCAGATTCCCATTGACAAGTACATAGGGTACCAACCAGAAAGTCTGTTGTTTGCCTAACTAAAAACTATCATGTTGATAATAATTGATTACTTGAATAGTGTGAATATTGGTCTAAACCCTGGAAACCAAACCTTGATCCTGCAATGAGCTCCACACACCAGACCCATGCATCCCCTCAAAGCCCACTGAACTATGCTGACACAGGGGGGTGCCCAAGCAGAGCTCATTGGACGATCATGGCTTGAATGATTGCAAAGAGTAATTAGAAAACACTAGCCACTGAGTATTAAGAAGGGTAGGCCCCAAAATTAAATTAGGGAATAGACGTAGATGATATAGTGAAACCTTGCAGTCTGCCTCTAGCATTTCAGCCAATCAGTGGCTGGATTGTCCCTTAGTCACGTGGCCTAGACAATATTTTCATTCACAGGCCTTGTAGAAACAAAACACAATAGGGTATTTTCCCATCCTTCTAGTGGTTTCTAATCTCCTAATGGTAAACTAAAAAGCTTGTTAACCCATCAAGCCCTGAGTTCAGACTTCAGTGTTACAAGTGAAACACTAACAGGTTCAGAGGATAGCTTAGTGTACCAGATTTAGCTGCAGGGTTCAATTTGTGTCTTTGCTACAGACTTCATGTAACCCACATGCTTTATTCTGCAGCATTTGACTTTATCTTTTTTCACAGAAAGGGAGAGAAACCATGGGGAAGAGACAAGGATTTAAGTTGGAATACTCTGTGTCTCTATACTTGTGCAGAGTAGGGCAACTCAGCTAGAAGGGCCCAGAAACATCCAGAACGAGGGCCTGGTAGTTACCGGACACACTTAATATCTGTTCTGATTCTATATAGGAAGTTTTCATTGTGGTCAGCCAACCTGGCAGGTCATAAGAACGGCCATACTGGGTCAGACCAATGGTTCTACCGAGCCCAGTATCTTGTCTTCCAATAGTAGCCAATGCCAGGTGCTTCAGAAGGAATGAACAGAACAGGCAATCATTGAGTGATCCATACTCTGTCATCCACTCCAAGCTTCTGGTAATCAGAGGCTAGGGACGCCCAAAGCATGCGCTTGCATTCCTGATCGTCTTGGCTAACAGCCATTGATAGACCTACCATCCATGAACTTATCTAATTCTTTTTTTGAACGCAGACTTCACAGGCTTCACAACATACCGTGGCAACGATAGTCTCACTCCAGTTCCTAGTGAATAGGTGATCATATCACAAAGATATTCAAAATTGCAACTAATCATTCAATGAATTTATTGTTATCAGGAAACATTGCCATCTCATGGTCATTCACTAGCTTATATACAAGGAGGTGAAGCTTCTTGCAACCCACACTGTAATTGATATAAATACTTTCAAATGTTGTACACAGTTTGACACATATGGCAATTTCCTGCAAAGTACTTGAAAGACCTTACTGTATTAAGTTTATATATAAACTATGGCCCTGCATTGTATGTAATGTCTCTAGAGGGGAGGTGGGACAGACATTGCAACCACATGCAGTATCTTTAGGGTCCTTTGTCGTAAAGGAATAGTTTATGTATGACTGTGTTCTAGTCCATGAGGGAGGGCTACCACAGCTTATCCAGGAACTGAAAACACCATGGTGATTAAAGCCAATCAGCCAAGTTGTACCATCCCCATACTCCTCCCAGGCCCTCAGAGGTACCATCCCCTGGGGAAGCTTCCATATACTAGTTCAGACTACTTTCTTCAGAGACTAATAGACAAATAAATGACTGTTGGATAACTATCCTGATTTTAAACTGACTCAGGGCCTGTTTCTGAGCCAGCAAACAGACAGGACCTTTTGTCCAAGGATGGGCGGGGGGGGGAGGGGCTCAGTTCTTGTGGAAGTGTTGGAAGCACTTGACCTACTAGGGCCCCATAAGACTGATAAGTGACTTCTGGGAAGCTTTTTAGCATGCATGTAGGTTTGTGTATTGTTTTCAATATGTTTTCTTTGCAATGCTTTTATCTTTAGAGTAAATGTGCTTGCTTAGAAGGAGCTGTGCGGTAGCTTATAACTGTGGGCAATGCCCTGGTCATAGCCCTTGGAGAAAAAGCGAAGTGGAAGCACTGCCCTTTTCAGGCAATCTGGTTTGCTGAGGATATTTCAGTGTAATCTAGGGAGCTGTGCAGCCTTAAAACACCAGTCAGAAAGGAGGGAGACACAGGAAGTGACCCACAGGAAGTGACAGCCGAGAGACTAAAGTGGTACCTATAAGGGACTACTGAGAGGGAATACAGCTGTAGGTACTCTGAAACTATGACAAACAGCTACAAGAAGTTGTTTGCAGTGGAGCTTCTGTGTCAGACTATTACACACTTGGTGACAGCCCATTTGCAGTCATGCACCTTTGTCTTCCTGCCAATTAATCTACAGTGCTAATGATGGCGAAGAAGACAAACGATAGAGTTTCTGCTGGTATGTTCAGGGTAGCAGTAAGTCTTTCTGATGCTCTTTGTGTCTAGTTTAAAGAATGGCCTCTCCATTAGTGTGACACCATACAGTGCTACATTGGCGCCTGTGATGGGCAGGCTACATTCAGGTCCCAAGGAAAAGAAATCAGTATAATGGTTTCGGCCAAGTCTCTGTGGCTTCTCATCAGGAAACCAAGATGCGGTTGATTGTGGTTGCACTTGTGCAACACAAGAGGAAAGAAGTCATTCAAAGAATTTATTGTGACCAAAAGACATTACCATCTCATAGCCGGTCACTAGCTTATATACAAGAAGGTGATAGTCTCAGTCCAGTTCCAGTGAACAGGTGACCATATCACAAATATATTCACAATTGCACTCAGCGATGACTTGTCTTTGCAAATTCAATAGAGCTGTTATGGTCTGAAAGTGTCTGGAGCCAGAGAGAGCCAGACTGACAAACTCTCACAGACGTGCATCTAGCCCATAACCCTGATAAATATAACATTCCAATCATTTTAGGACCAAAAACTGTCTTCAGTGTTTAAGTGGAAAGAATTTTAATTTTCAAAAGTGCCTAAGGGAATTAGGAGTTGGATGAAATTCAGTGGAGTTGGGGACCTAACTGCCTTAGTCTCCTTTGAAAATCTCAGCTTCACTTCATACATTTAATTTTAATTCTCAGCACAATAACACCCCATCTACTCTTTCTCCTCTTTCCCTCTGGTACTTGGGTATGACAAGAAAGTTACAGTTAGAGTAGGATTATGATGGAGTTATTTTATTCCAAGGGCTGCTCAGTTATTTCAGCAGCATGCTAATAGCTTTGACAATTCCATTGCTTTCAGGAATTTGAGTTCTGGATATCAGTGGCTTGAAACACTTCTCAGCAGCTTTTGGGCTTGCTTCTAGGCAAGCAGTAGCATGCATGTAAGGCTTTCCATGAAAGCCATGGTCTGAAGTCTCTTTGCTAGAGTTCAAATCTCAGATGAACTGTGTGAAAGATTAGCTGCTTTAGTAGAGTGGGAATTGCTGAAGAGGCAAGGTGTGAGTTCTAGTTAAACACAGCACACATACTTGTAAGTATAATAATTTGTGTATATAGTCAAGGCTAGTGTTTGGGGGAAAATAACAAGTTCATTTTTTCCTTAACATTGGAAAAATCACTTGTCTGAACTTTACTTCAATCTCTGAGTCACATGAATTTTCTTAACTCCTCTGTCTATGTAATTTACTTATCTACATCAGACATCACCGTATACTGGACATCATCACCTGTACGCCACCCAAACATTTTAAAAAGACATGAGAATCTCTCTTTCTTCCTTCCCAGCGTGTAGGAGAAAGACGTTCCTTCATGTATAGGTATTTTTGTTTATTTGTCTGTGTGAGAGAGACAGTCCAGCAGAAGGGAGGGATTTAAAGAAGTTAAAGTCATTAGTTAAAGAAGTACAAGTTAAAGAAGTATGGGCTGGATGAATGCACTATAAGGTGGGTAGAAAGTTGGCTAGATTGTCGGGCTCAATGGGTAGTGATCAATGGCTCCATGTCTAGTTGGCAGCCGGTGTCAAGTGGAGTGCCCCTGGGGTCGGTCCTGGGGCCGGTTTTGTTCAATATCTTCATAAATGATCTGGAGGATGGTGTGGATTGCACTCTCAGCAAATTTGCGGATGATACTAAACTGGGAGGAGTGGTAGATACGCTGGAGGACAGGGATAGGATACAGAGAGACCTAGACAAATTGGAGGATTGGGCCAAAAGAAATCTGATGAGGTTCAATAAGGATAAGTGCAGGGTCCTGCACTTAGGACGGAAGAACCCAATGCACAGCTACAGACTAGGGGCCGAATGGCTAGGCAGCAGTTCTGCGGAAAAGGACCTAGGGGTGACAGTGGACGAGAATCTGGATATGAGTCAGCAGTGTGCCTTTGTTGCCAAGGAGGCCAATGGCATATAAGTAGGGGCATAGCGAGCAGATCGAGGGACGTGATCGTCCCCCTCTATTCAACATTGGTGAGGCCTCATCTGGAGTACTGTGTCCAGTTTTGGGCCCCACACTACAAGAAGGATGTGGATAAATTGGAAAGAGTCCAGCGAAGGGCAACAAAAATGATTACGGGTCTGGAACACATGACTTATGAGGAGAGGCTGAGGGAACTGGGATTGTTTAGTCTGCAGAAGAGAAGAATGAGGGGGGATTTGATAGCTGCTTTCAACTACCTGAGAGGTGGTTCCAGAGAGGATGGTTCTAGACTATTCTCAGTGGTGGAAGAGGACAGGACAAGGAGTAATGGTCTCAAGTTGCAGTGGGGGAGGTTTAGGTTGGATATTAGGAAAAACTTTTTCACTAGGAGGGTGGTGAAACACTGGAATGCGTTGCCTAGGGAGGTGGTGGAATCTCCTTCCTTAGAAGTTTTTAAGGTCAGGCTTGACAAAGCCCTGGCTGGGATGATTTAATTGGGTATGGGTCCTGCTTTTGAGCAGGGGGTAGGACTAGATGACCTCCTGAGGTCCCTTCCAACCCTGATATTCCATGGTTCTATGATTCTATGATCCTATGATTTTGTGTTGTCATGTGCATGAGAGAGAGAGAACAACATCTTGAGGTGAAGCTAAGTTAAAGAGATTAATTTTCTTTATTTAGTCCTGAAAGTGGTATAGTCTCTGCCCACCCTTATATGCTATATTAGGGAGTGAGGTGCAGGTTCTAGGTCCAGCTCCTGTGGAAGTCCAGTCTCTTGCACTCATGAGCCACCCCCACATTTTTAAACTGCGGGGAAATGTGCTCTGGAGAACTTGCTGCTATGGAGTGTAGTGTACCAATAAATCCAGCTGCAGATTGCAAACCTAGAGAAATGGCTCTGAAGCCACATGTCCAAGCTTTCCTACTCTGAGATCCAAAAGTAAAGCTAGAATTGCTACAGCAATGGTCAGAAAAAGGCAATGACTACTGAGTACAGGGTTCACAGAGTATTTTTGCAAGGGACAATGGAGCACCAATGGAGAAAGGCTATTACTATGTAATTTACAAGTGTTCTTATGGTCCAGAAATTAACAGTGAAATTGGCACCATCTACTCAGTTTATTTGCTTTCATCCTCTGTCCTTCTGCTGCAGTGCCCATTGGTGTGGGGAAAGGATCTGATGAATTAGGCCTGAATAAAACCTTCAAATCTGAACACTCCTGAAGTTCAGATGCAAATCTGAACTGGGCAGCTGGGATCCATTCCAAGTTACTCTGAGACTGATCCTGCAGCCCTTACACATAGTGAGTGGTGCTCACTAACACAAGCAGTCTGATTGACTTCAGTGGGATTACTCATGGGACTGCTACTCTGCATGACTAAAGCGTGAAGAATCAGCCTATAGAAGTCTTTATTTGGGGCTTGGTCCCAAGTCTTCTGAAGTCAATGGAAAGACTCCCATTGCCTTTGGATCAGGACCTAAATAATTTCTGATTTTCGTTGACACACTGAGCTTTACGAATCTGATATTTTCCTCCATGCAAATTAACTGTAATGCACTAATTATATATCTTTTCTTCTCCATAGTGAAGCTGGTAGAAAGACACAGCACTCTATATCCTTTACTTTCCCCTAAATTTATTAATGAGTTCTGCAGAGATCAAGATTAATTATTCATCCTTATTTTTAAGGTTTTTCTTTTAAATCTTTTAGTAGGACAATTAAGTAGCACATGCATTTTTGTGAGAAACCTAATTTACAGTAATAAATCATTTCTGGGCAGTAAAATCTTTTATTGTTTTGGTTTCTTAAACCTGTACACACATTTTATTTACAGTACTGTAGCTAAATGCAAAAGAATTGGAGTCCTTTTAAATAGGGATTAAGGATTCCAGGTGTAAAGAATCCTAATTAGCTGCAGGTACTAGAATGTTCAGAAGGTGCATATGTTAAACTTGAATCAGTTCATAGCAGGCTCCACTGAATGCTACCATACAAATAAGCAGTATTGATATGAATAGGCAAGCTTTGATAGCTTTTGGTTACATTTTTAGAATTATTTTTAAACATTTTTGAGTGAATATACTGCTCAGAAAAGTGAAGAAGTAATAATGCTGTCTTGGGACATGTTGTTAGGGATCATATAAATGGAAATTCCCCTCTTCCCCCAAACACAAAAGCCAAATAAATAGGCTCTGTTTGGCATGCAGATAGGATCTTCCATATGCCTACCTGCCCAGGCATGGTGTTGGGTAGTTCTACATCCCCTCTGGGGCTGTTATTTCAGTTCCTCATTTGGAGCAGTGTATGGAATCCTTGTGGATCCCCTACATAGAGATTTGTATCCACATAACCAAATACCCAGTGGTCTCACACTCCCAGACCTTATTCTAACCCACCTCACTTTCTGGAGAGCCTGCATGGAGTCCATCTCCGCCATCGGCAAAGAATGCAGAATTCCACACAAGGGCATCACACCCATTCTAGGCACAGTAGAGGCATTGGTTTTTTTTCTGCAGCCCCAGTGGCCATGGTGAAATGTCACTCCACATGGATCGTAACATATGTAAATCAGTTTATGGTGTGCTCAAGCCCTGGGCAAGCTTCTCCAAACATGCATCTCTCCTCCCCACCCTTTGTAGTTTTATTTTATTCTTGGATAAGAGATGAAATTGGGGGGAGGGATAGCTCAGTAGTTTGAGAATTGGCCTGCTAAACACAGGGTTGTGAGTTCAATCCTTGAGGGGGCCATTTGGGATCTGGGGCAAAAATTGGGGATTGGTCCTGCTTTGAGCAGGGGGTTGGACTAGATGACCTCCTGAGGTCCCTTCCAACCCTGATATTCTATGATTCTATGAAAGCCTATAAACACAAAAAACAAATCTTGCTCAAATTTTCCCACATAGCAATCCCATTCAACCCCAATAGAATGTGGTCCATTTCTTTTAATAGAAGCTGTTTTATATTTGAAGTGAGACCAGGTTCAGAGATAGAGAACAAAAGTACAAACTGTTACCTCAATTTCCCTAGAAACCAACCCAGGGTTACACTTATATTGTTTTATTATGATGCCACTGTTGCGCGGGTGGGTAGGGGGGGGTCACAGTCACACTCACATACTCACACTCCCAGGACAGGCATGGCACTGGAGATGTCAGGATCCTTCAAGGTAAGTGTCCCACAGCGCAGCGATGGATGGGGTGATGAAGGTAAGTCTTCCCGGGGCATGATGGAATGCAACGCAGCGAACCACCGGCCAAGCGGTCTGGGCAAAGGGCCTTCACGGGAGGTACAAACTTGTGAGTGTACTCCTGAGCACGTGGCCCCTTCCCCTTTTAAGGATTTGCTCCTCATGGCCTGCGGCTAGAGATGACTTGGCTGCATCTGGTTGGTCACACTGCACCTCAGACAGTGTCCATGCAATGGGGGTGTGAGCACTGCGTAATCAGAGAGTCATGACCTGCGACTAGATATGACTTGGCTGCATCTGGTTGGTCACACTCCACCTCAGTCAGTGTCCATGCAGTGTCCATGCATTGGGTGTGTGACTGCTGCCTAATTAGAGTTCCAGACATCTTGTCTACCTGGGAGCTCTTCTGAACTTCCAGCTGTTCAACCAGCCCATTCATCCCACAAGCATTCCAGGAGGGAGAGGGAGGGGGAAAGCCACTTCACAGACGATATAAAAAGGGCAGTGGGGGGAAGTGTAACTGAAAAGGTTACAAAGCTTAAAAGTCTATGCTAACAATAACTGAAGTTACAAAGTCTGAAAAAGGTTGCAGAACTTAATGATACAAGTTGAAGATCTTACAATTGCATTTGAATGGAGGCTTTACATAACACAAACCATAAATGGAAAGACCCTAAATGAATCTACTATGGCACCTGAATTATTAACTTCCATTAAAGCTTATTACTTTCCCTGCTTGGTGCCTGTGGCTGTTTTCTCCTGCAGCCAGGTAAAGCAGCATGATGAAGTCAAGTGTTCTGCCTCCACTGCAGCTCCTATGGCTAATGTCGTGCCCATCTTTAAAAAAAGGGAAGGAGGAGGATCCGGGGAACTACAGGCCAGTCAGCCTCACCTCAGTCCCCGGAAAAATCATGGAGCAGGTCCTCAAGGAATCAATTCTGAATCACTTAGAGGAGAAGAAAGTGATCAGGAACAGTCAGCATGGATTCACCAAGGGCAAGTCATGCCTGACTAATCTAATTGCCTTCTATGATGAGATAACTGGCTCTGTGGATGAGGGGAAAGCAGTGGACGTGTTGTTCCTTGACTTTAGCAAAGCTTTTGACACGTCTCCCACAGTATTCTTGCCAGCAAGTTAAAGAAGTATAGGCTGGATGAATGGATTATAAGGTGGATAGAAAGCTGGCTAGATCATCAGGCTCAACGCGTAGTGATCCATGGCTCCATGTCTAGTTGGCAGCCGGTATCAAGTGGAGTGCCCCAAGGGTCGGTCCTGGGGCCGGTTTTGTTCAATATCCTCATAAATGATCTGGAGGATGGTGTGGATTGCACCCTCAGCAAGTTTGCAGATGACACTAAACTGGGAGGAGAGGTAGGTTCGCTGGAGGGTAGGGATAGGATAAAGAGGGACCTAGACAAATTGGAGGATTGGGCCAAAAGAAATCTGATGAGGTTCAAGAAGGACAAGTGTAGAGTCCTGCACTTAGGATGGAAGAATCCCATGCACCGCTACAGACTAGGGACCGAATGGCTTGTCAGCAGTTCTGCAGAAAAGGACCTAGGGGTTACAGTGGACGAGAAGCTGCATCTGAGCCAACAGTGTGCCCTTGCTGCCAAGAAGGCCAATTTTGGGATGTATAAGTAGGGGCATAGCGAGCAGATCGAGGGACGTGATCGTTCCCCTCTATTCGACACTGGTGAGGCCTCATCTGGAGTAGTGTCCAGTTTTGGGCCCCACACTATGAGAAGGATGTGGAAAAATTGGAAAGAGTCCAGCAGAGGGCAACAAAAATGATTAGGGGACTGGAACACATGACTTATGAGGAGAGGCTGAGGGAACTGGGATTGTTTAGTCTGCAGAAGAGAAGAATGAGGGGGGATTTGATAGCTGCTTTCAACTACCTGAAAGGGGGTTCCAAAGAGGATGGATCTAGACTGTTCTCAGTGGTAGCTGATGACAGAACAAGGAGTAATGGTTTCAAGTTGCAGTGGGGGAGGTTTAGGTTGGATATTAGGAAAAACTTTTTCACTAGGAGGGTGGTGAAACACTGGAATGCGTTACTTAGGGAGGTGGTGGAATCTCCTTCCTTAGAAGTTTTTAAGGTCAGGCTTGACAAAGCCCTGGCTGGGGTGATTTAGTTGGGGATTGGTCCTGCTTTGAGCAGGGGGTAGGACTGGATGACCTCCTGAGGTTCCTTCCAACCCTGATATTCTATGATTCTATGTCCCTCCCACTTGAGGGAAGAATTTCCAGGAAATTCTAGGAGGTTTACCTCAGAGAGTTCCTGGCCCAACTCCTCTCCAGAGGGTACCTACCCCATGACATGATACAATTCAGCCCTATAATTCCATTGTTTGTGGAAGCTGTTGTGTAATAAAGAACTCCAGTACCAAGGGTCAGATCCTGAGCTGGTGTGAATCCTTGTAGCCCCCACTGTGTTTTTGGTACAATTCTGTATACTGTGTGGTAAGCTGTTGCTAACTTCCGGACTCTGGATATGGCAGGGTTCACTGTTTCTCTTAACTGTGCATGAATTTTGTAGTGGCGCTAACAAATATCTCAGAATTGTCATAAACAAGCTCAGTGAGCATGATGGGTTCTTTTTATGTATTCAGCTATAAAAGCATCTCTAATGAATGTTCTCCTTCTGACCTTACTAGCTTTTGTGTTCTTAAACGCTGCAAGCAGTGTTGCTGGAAAAAGTATTTTTTCCCCTGACACAGAGAGGTGAAGTTATGTGGACCATTGATCTAACATTTCTGGAGGGCCTTAAATGACAGAGACGCTGTGAGACAGCATGTAATAGAAGATGGGATTGTAATTCAGTGAGACAGAAACCAACTCAGGTGGCCTGAGATTTAAAGGTCCTTATGCCATTTGTAACTTCTAGTTTCCATGAAGAGACCACTTCTTTACATTTCCTGGAAGACATCTTTCTTTCTGGTGCCAGCTCCAATCAGAAAACCTCAGAGAGGAGTGATATTTACACAGACAGTTTGCAGTGATGTTACAGAACTTCCACACCAGAGCCATAAGTGAGTATAGTGAAAGCGTGAAGAAAAAGACACAAACTGCTGAGTAATGGCATATGAGCATCAACTCCTCTCCTCACCACTCCACACTAAATCAGCTCATAGGCACTGCCCTTTTGTTACAGGGCTGTACAAACACCAACTCTGACACCAGATAATCCTGAAAACAACATAATAATGCTGTCCTTTCGGGCAGGCAAATCTGTTCAGCTAAAGCATCTCACGGAAGGATACTCAACACCCCCCAGCCATATGGGATGGAAGCACTGAGCGCTCCATCACCCATTCCCACACTCATAAGTCCTGTCACCCCACTTTTAAAAATCATTTGTGGGCCTCTACTCAGTAGAGGAGATGATCTTCAAGTTCACCTCTCCTCGGTAAGGACGTACTTGAATGATCAATTCCACAACAGGAGATAGCTCCCAATCCAACAGACTTCTGCTCCTCTCGAGGGCCCTGGTGTCTGGTTTTGTAACCTTTCCTAACTCATAACTAGGTATCACTGAAAAGTCTTTCCTTTCTAGAACTCAAGCACTTCACAGTCTGGCATCAGCATAAATCAGATCCACCTAGAACTGCTCTCTGATTCCACCCCACCTGTCTGCCATCTCCATCCCTCTCTGCTCCTAACCCTCCTTCGACTCATTTCCCCTGCCTTTCTGCTGACCTCTCCCCAAACCACTCCTCAAATCCTTCCCTCCCTCTGGCTCTATTCTCCCTTTAGTTTCTGTCTCTCATCTGAATTCCAGTAAGGCCGATCCTTTTCACTGCCTGGCCACCAGTACGAGAAACATTGAGAGCACAGGAGAAACTCTAACAAGTCTTTACTGAGTATGTAAGAGCTGAGATTTTTTTCAGAGGCTTCTAAGTTGGACAAATTTGGGCAGACTTTCATGGGGATGACAAAAGGCATGGTCCTGATAGCAGGTGTAACGAAGCAGGCTCTTGAGGGGGACACTACTGAGAGTATTAATTCAGGACAAATTGCTTAGAGCAGGGCAGTCACAGCCCAAGGCTGGGTTTCTTCCACTTCTAAGGCACACCAAACCAGCCAAACAAAGCGAACTTCAGTCTCACCCCACTGGCTAACCAGAAGTCATACAAGCAATTCCCTTAGAAACTCCAGTTTCCCAGTATCACCACCAGCAGCCACTTCTTAAAACCAATACCCCAGTAAAAGAAAAAAGGTTCTCCCGATCCCAAAGGACCAAGCCCCAGACCCAGGTCAATATGCAAATCAGATCTTACCCACAAATCATGCCGTTGCCAATCCTTTAGAATCTAAAATCTAAAGGTTTATTCATAAAAAGAAAGAAATATAGATGAGAGCTAAAACTGGTTAAATTGAATCAATTACATACAGTAATGACAAAGTTCTTGGTTCAGGCTTGTAGCAGTGATGGAATAAACTGCAGGTTCAAATCAAGTCTTTGGAGTACATCCACAGCTTTGTTCAGAGCTTCAGTTTGTAGCAAGGTTCCTCCAGTGGTAAGAAGCAGGACTGAAGACAAAATGGAGGGGTTTCCAGGGCTTTTTATATCCTCTGCCCTGTGGAAGGAAACCCCTTTGTTCTTACTGTGGAAAATCACAGCAGCAAGATAGAGTTTGGAGTCACATGGGCAAGTCACATGTCCATGCATGACTCAGTTTGCAGGTGGCATCCATTGCTCACATCCTATCTTGAATGTCCCTGGAAGGCTCCTCAGTTGTGGATTGGAGTCTCCCAAGGTCCATTGTCAGTTAAGTGTTTCTTGATGGGGCACTTACTCAGAACAGTCCTTTCTCAAGAAGCTGACCAAATGCTTCACTGATGCTACTTAGAATCAAACACATTGAGATGTAAGTACATAATCAATATTCATAACTTCAAATACAAAAATGATACAGACAGCATAATCATAACCAGCAAATTACAACCTTTCCATAGACACCTTACATGACCTGTTTTGTCAATAATGTCACAGCAGGGTAACCCCAAATTTCAAGCACCTGCTCCAAAAGCATGGAAGTGCTAGGAGCATCTTAGTTAAACAGGTATCAGAATTTTTTAACCTGGGCGACAGTGTTTTTTTCCCCCCTAACCTCATCCTTGGTGTTAGGATATAGATATTCAGGCCTGTCTGTAAAGGCCTATACTTCTAAGAATTTAGGTGTATTCTTATCACTTGGCTAGTGATAGAGGTATAAAAGAAAGAATCAAAACCACTGTCTGCCAGTGTAAGGGCCTTCTCTTACTGTGACAGTTTGTGGCCCTGTGCTTAGGCTAAGGCTTTTGGCTAAGCAGCAGAGGCAGCCATAAGCTGGGAAGCGACCGGTCACATCCTCACATTCCAAACTAGTCACATTGAAATAAGGTGCTATTGGGCTGTTAGGCACTATCAGGACAGGATTGTATTCCTATCACCTCCAGAGAAAGGGAAGTGCCTAGAAAATGTAAAAGGAAACTTAGTTTGATAGCATCCTGTCTGGCAAGAACTCACTTATCAATAGCTGGGATGTGAAATCCTCACTTCTGTATTGTTTTGTCATTATAGTTCCCACTTTGCTGTCATTTGTCTGTATAATCTCTGTCTGGTTCTGTGATTGTTCCTGTCTGCTGTATAATTAATTTTGCTGGGTGTAAACTAATTGAGGTGGTGGGATATAATTGGTTACATAATCATGTTACAATATGTTAGGATTGGTTAGTTAAATTTCAGGAAAATGATTGGTTAAGGTATAGCTAAGCAGAACTCAAGTTTTACTATATAATCTGTAGTCAATGAGGAAGTGACTGGGTGTGGGTGGGCATGTGGGTGTGGGAGATGGGAACAGGGAATGGGGGTAAGAAAATTGGAATCATGTTTTGCTAAAGGGGGAAATGGGAACAGGGAATGGGAGTAAGGAAGTTGGAATCATGTTTAGCTAAGGGTAGGAATGGGAACAGGGACACAGGTGTAAGGCTCTGTGGTGTCAGAGCTGGGAAGGAGGATACTAAGAAAGGAAACTGGAATCATGCTTGCTGGAAGTTCACCCCAATAAACATCGAATTGTTTGCACCTTTGGACTTCGGGTATTGTTGCTCTCTGTTCATGCGAGAAGGACCAGGGAAGTAAGTGGGTGAAGGAATAAGCCCTCTAACACTTGGCAACAGCTGAACCATTTTGGCTGAGAACTTCAAAAAAATTTCTATATGAGGCAGACACCCACCATAGCTCTTATAATGAGAACTGTTGGGTAACCTTAATTATAGGCATCACTACCAGTTCTGTATGTCACTTACTGACCCATAGGTAACAGGCAAAACAAAAACGCCTCCCTGTGAAGAATTTATGCTTGGCTGCCTAAAGCTGAAATCACTGGGTCTTATTCTGCAATATTCCAAGAGCTTCCTGTAAGGGTCTGAGCATCCTCAACTTTTCATCACATTGTGGCATCGGGCCCAATGTGAATGGTATGCTCAGCACATTTGAAAATCATGTCACTTAGGTTGTTAAATATGGAATTAGATGCCTGAAGTTAGGCAGGCAGATTGGAAAAATGTTGGCCTATGCCACTTTGTGTCTCCGTTTTCCCATCTGTGAAAATGGAAATATTATTTCCTCCCTGTCTGCAGGGAAAATCCTTCCTCTGTTCTTTGTTCTGAACCTACATACAGTTCTTCCCTCTAATTCCCTCTGAAGTTTTCCGAGTGCAGATTGGTTGTATGGTTGAATCCAATGAGGGGGGAAAGGGAAAAAAAATTCCCCCTGGTATATTTGGTACAAAAATTAGAGAAAGAAACAATAGAACCATATTTCACAAGGACAAAGTCCAAAATGTCTGAGTAGAAAATTCTAGTATCTGTAATTAGAAACTAAGGGAAATTGCACAGAGTAAAATCTCAACGCAAACCAGGTTGTAAAAACAGGAGAATATCAAAATCTGAAAATGATGTGAGAGAAGAGAGCATTTTATTTAAATATTAATGCATGATGAGACTAGCCTCTTCAAAATGTAAGAATAAAATACTGGTTTAAAATTTGTTTCACAATTTATATAGGCTCTGATTCAAGAAAAAATCCCTACTCAGGACAGCACTTAAGCATGTGCTTAAAGTTAAGCATCTGCTTAATTGCCCTTCCTGAACCCCGGCCGAAGGGTCTAATTAATTTACAATATTAAAACTACAAATATTTTTTTCCAAGAAATGCAGTATGTGTGACTGTAAAGTCTACCCAATATTGCTATTTTGCAGATAATGTCAAATAAAATGTTAATTGTGTCCTTGTCCTAGTTTGTTTTGACTCAGCTAGATGGAGCAATTATTAAGACTCCCTCCTGAATACAGTTGATCTGGGTTCAAAGTTTCCTGCAGAGAATCAGAAAAACAGGCTGGCTGAATTAATACAGTATGTGGGGTTTGTATTGGCTGTATATGCTGAAATTAAAATGATTTTTTGAGGGTGGAGAGATGTATGTGAACATGGAAGGGGGCTCCAATTCCAAATTAATTTCACAGTTTAGCTGATTTGCTTCTCCTTTCTATCTGGCTTTCTTTTTAGTTTTCAGTTTTTTGTAGTTTGGTTGCAGAGAGAGAGACCTGTTACCAGTTATATTATTGGTCCATTTTCTTAGCTAGAGTACAGGAACTGTTCCCATGGAAACATTTTCTGCTACACTTTCCTTTGGCTTTTCAAGGCTGCTTTGGGTATGCTCTGTGGTGCTCTGTTAATCTTCATCAGGCATATGCAGCATTTCTACAAACTACCTGTTCTGGTTGTTTGTGGGGGGAGGTTATTTGTTTTGTTGGGTTTTTTTTTTTTTTTTTTTTTGCTAATTTAGAGTCCCTTTAGAGTATATTTGCTTCTATTATTGTGAAGCTTAGTGCCAATGAAAGGGAACAGATTGACAGCTCTGCTCTAATGAGGTACAGCAGAGTTCAAGCATCCTCACGCCATCCTCCCTGTGAGCCTCATCTTAATCTGCTGGGCCACCTCCAGAGCTGAAAGAATTATTTAGCTTCTTCACCCATTCATTAGTTGGCCTCTCTACTGAGAACATGATGCCTGTTTTATGATGGGGGGCCCCGGTCAAGATTTTCCAAAGCGATTAGTGAGTTTGAAAGCCTCACTTTTTGGGTGCTTAGCTACAGACACCTTAAAGGAGCTTGAGTTTTGGATAACCGCTTTCTGAAAATCAGGCCTTTTAAGGTGTCTCTGTATGGACACCTGAAAACCGAAGCACCCTAAATCACTAGTCACTTTTGAAAATCTTGAACTAATGCACTGGGATAAGGATCAAGGTCCTGCAAACCAGCAACCTTATTTCACGTAGTCCATTGAGCAGACATCAGCATGAATTACATCACCTTCCCCACTTCCTCTTAGACAAGTTACAGGTATTTATCTCTTTTAATCTCTCTGAATGAGTCTTTCTCTCAGGACCCTCCCATTGCTCTAGCCACAGGTAACAAATTTAGAATAGAAATTATATTGCAACTGACAAAAAGACTAAGGAAGAATCATTAGTCTCTTTTTTAACCATCTGCAGTAATGAGTCTAGTAATGATTTTACCTGTCCCTCTTTTCATACAGTCCCCTTTTTTCATGCCATTTAGTGTGAGGTTTCCAGTGATGTGCTTTTTTTCTTACTTCAACATCTTCACCAGAGCCAAAATATCAAGGCTACTGCATTGAATAAGAACCTGACAGGGGTGGCCTTACTTACTGACCCTTTGAGTCACAAATGATAGTCTTCAGAAGTTCAAGAGCCGCAAAACACACACAACCTTTGCACATGAATTTTTTAAAACAGTAACATCCTACTTACTGTATCAAAGCTAATTACTGCTAGTGCTAAAGGCTTTGTGGGTCTCCATCCTGGTCATAAATCTTTGGAAATCTCATTGATATGTTATCAAGGTAGTACAGAGGAGATGTTGATTTGTAAGGACTGCACGATGTTTCTATTTTATGAACTTCGTCACGGAGTAGAGTGATTCACAGCAGTATGTTGTGCAGAAAATTGAAATGAGTCACACACTAGTCTTCTTGAGTTGAGGATACTTCATTCCTGGCACTTGCTTCCAGAACTCAATTGTAGACTATGATTTATGCATCATCTTTAGATCCAATAGTTCCATTTCTACAGTAGATATTTCTATACTCATGGTTTTGGGAATTGGACAGCTCTCATTGATCACATCAACCCTGAATGGGTTTACAGGAACGGCAAAGCAGGATCTCAGCTTCTGCAAGTTTTCAAACCTAGCCTGAAAGTCATCAAGCAGTCCTTGTAATTTACCTCTGTATTTCCTGAGTTTGTGATCTTCTACTTCAATTTCAGGGAATGTGTTAACCCTATTTTTGACACTGGCTCTTTGCAGAAGCTTTAACTTGTTCTGGAAGCTGAAGACTGTCTGTGTAAGGTAGGAAATAATCTTATTCTTCCCTTGGAGTGCCAAGTTGAGAGTTTGCAGCTGATGCATTCATTGCACATCTTTCAGTTGTGGCTAGGGCTTCTCCTTTTCTTCAAGGAAAGCATTGCTAGGCTCCAATAGTCCACAAACCTATTTAAGACATTGCTGGTTGATAACCAACTCACAATACAGTAGAAAGAGATGTTGTTAGGTTTGTCTTCAAGATCTAGATCTTCAATGAAATTTTCAAACTGTTAATGAGTCTTCCCATTTGAGTGGATGACATTGACAATTTATAGGACCGTTTTTGTAACTCCCTCTGAGATGTTCATGATGGATGATACAATGAACAGGGAGAAACTCCGGAAATCTGGGATCGCTTTTCGAGAGTCCAAGAAGGCCTACTTTTCCCCCCACCATTGCAGGTGCTCCATCCATTGCAACACTGACAAGTTTATCCAACGGTACATCTGCATTTGTCAATGCTTTGTCAAGTTCATTCGTTATGTCAACATTGCAAGTTGTTTCTTTTCATGCCAGTAACTCCAACATTTCTTCTTTCACAATTCCATCCATGGAAACATAGAGAAAAAATACAGCTAGTTGTGGTTTATCTTGTATATCTGTGGATTAATAGACAGCGAGGCTGAATGCTAGAGAATTCTTCAGATCATTTTGCATCTTGCTTGTGACATCAGCACTGATCTGGGAGATCCACCTCTCCACAGTGTGGCACAAAATTGGAATGTGCTTTATTAGTCGCTGAAGTTTTGTGTTACTTGGCTCTAAAATTGCACTCACTTCTGCATTATTCTTCTTAATAAATTCTCCATTGCAATATGGATGTTTAGCACAAGCAACATTCCATGACATAACAAAACTAGCTTCTGTCATTGTATCAGCTTCCTTACTGAATGCCAAAAGTATGATTGTAGACTGTTTAGGTGTAATTTTAATGCGGTTAGCTTGTTTTGCCTTAAACAGGAAGCTGTTTAGATGAAAAGTTATTGTGATTCATTTCAAGTTGCTCACTTTGTAGTGAGAGAGTGATCCATTGCAGATAAGACACAGGGGTCTGCCACCTTTATCAGTGAATGCAAAAGCTTTCTCCCATTCTGGCTTAAAACTTCATTTTTTCTTCTTCATACTTGTATTTCTTATAATTTGAAGCTGTCATTGTCATCCACAAAATTAACATAGGGTAAACACTTAAATCGAAAACTATTGAAATCCAATTTATGAATAGTAAACACAGTCTGTGTTGTGCATAATGCAGGGAGATCCCAAGCACACGAGGTCCGCACAGCACTACATAATGTAATTTCCTGTTATAATATGCATGTGCAGCTGAAGCCCTGAACCCGGGTATATCGTGCAGGGATGGAACCTTGAGCACTGGTTCCTCACAAAGGGCTGCAGCCCTGTGCACCAGCTCATCCCTGCGGGGCTGCAGCCCCAACCACTGGCATGCCTCCTCCTGGGGGTGGAAGCCCCAAGCCCCAGCTCACCCAGTAGGGTTGAAGCCCTCAGCCCCTGCACCTCCTGCAGGGCAGAAGCCCCAAGCTCTGCAAGCCGCATTTTAAAAGTGCCACACGCGGCTCATGAACTGCGATTTGACCACGCCTGATCTATGATAATTATCTCTTCTAGTGGAGATTAAATGTCCCATTCCAGAGAAATGGTAAATAATTCATTACTATTTGGGCACTTCTTTGAGAACCACGGTGCTAGGGAATGATTGTAGATGAACAAAAGAGCAACTAACTCCCTGCTTCCAGGCAGGGGATTTGTTAAAGAATGAACGGGAGGCAATTGCCCACTCTTGGCCTGCCTGTCCATAGTGATGATGGGATGTAGGTGACCATGATTGGTCAAATCAGTTGGTAACTTGGGACTGACTCAGCTTGCAGCAAGGTCTGAAAGGATTCCTGCTTTTCATCTCATCTCCTGGAAATGTGGAGTCCTTTTTTATTTCTGCCCAGACACCAGAATGTCATGGGAACATATTGTCACTGTGTTAGTCACTGAATAGTCATATACGAAGAGACAATTTCACATGCTGAGACCCTGAGGGCAAACAAGCATCCAACACACCAATGGCTCATTCATTATTCTTTCATCAGGCTACTCAGGCCACTAGGGAACAGCAAAGAGAACACTGGCTGGGTCTGAGGTGTGACATTGCACTCCATATGATTTTATGAAAATATGCTAACAAGTGTGAATAACTGGCTTATGCTTCATGCAAAAGGTCTCTTGTAAGGTATCATTACTAAGCTTATAATCTACTGACTGTGGTCATCCTATTTGTATAAATGTATCATTATTGTATATGAAACTAGAATTATGAAATATAACTCTGAGGTTCTATTGTAATTATGCAAATTGTGGGCCATTAATGGTGGTTTGGAATCTTGATTGCTCCCATTAACCAGGACAATTGACTGTAGATGACTCTGTTTACTTGCAAGCCTTTCTGTCAGTCAGGCCAGGAAGAATGAAGGTTTGGGAGTCTCACAGGACATGTGACCATGTCACCTGGTACTGGAATCCATCTTAAACCTGGTGCTTTTCCATTTAGAAGGAGGGGTGGGGACCCAAAGAGACAAAAGATTCCTTCCTTGTGCCAAAGCTATAAAAGGGGGTGGAACAGAACAAAGGGGACAGCAGTCATGAGAAATCCCCTAGCTACCACCTGGGCTAACAAGAACTATACCAAGGGAAAGGATTGGGCCCAGACTAGGAAGGAGTCCAGTCTGTGAAAGAAGCTTATTGGAACATCTCTGAGGGTGAGATTTTATCTGTATTCAATTTCCTACTGTATTAGGCTTAGACTTGCATGTTTTATTTTATTTTGCTTGGTAACTTACTTTGTTCTGTCTGTTATTACTTGGAACCACTTAAATTCTACTTTTATATTTAATAAAATCACTTTTGCTTATTAATTGACCCAGAGTAAGTAATTAATACTTGGGGGAGCATAGCTATCAGTATTATACAGGGCAGAAAATTTATGAGTTTACCCTGTATAAGGTTTATACAGAGTAAAACAGATTTCTTTGTGGTTTGGATCCCATTGGGAACTAGGTATCTGGGTGCTAGAGATGGGAGCACTTTCTAAGCCGTTTTCAGTTAAGTCTGCAGTTTTGGGGGGATGTGCTTCAGACCCTGAGTCTGTATTGGAGCAGACTGGCATGTCTGGCTCAACAAGGCAGGGTTCTGAAGTCCCAAGCTGCCAGGGAAAACGGGCTCAGGGGTAGTCTCAGCATATCAGGTGGCAGTCCCAAAGGGGTCTCTGTGACCCAACTCATCACATGAGGGTCACTACTTGGCTCTTTATCCAGGCCCATAAATCCACTGGCTTTCCACTCATGCTGGTTTTATGGCATGGCAGGAACAGATTGTTATCTTCCTACCATGCAATCTCAGTGCACTTCCGTAGGAAAAGAGGAAGGCCATTTTCCCTAGCCACTTAGCTCTCAGGCACAAGGGGATATTTAAATGTACAAAGTGAATCTGATTTGATCCTGAAAACCTTTCTTTTTGCACATAGTTTTTAAGCACACAAGTAGCCCCACTGCAGGGCAGGAAACAGCTCACCAAAATGAGGATGGTTCAGGTAAGATTTTCCAACTTCAGGCAGAGTCTATTTTCAGTGAATTTGCTTTTAAAAATTTGCAAAAATATTTCTATTTCTGTTAAATTATATGAAACTTTATTCTTGTTTCTGTGTTTAGGGACATATTGGAGTTTATAAAGTCAGCTCCATGCTGAGTAAAACTTGCAAAAGTAAGGCCAACTTTCAGAGGGGTATGGCAGTCATGAACGTGCCTGGGTAACTCCCAATGAATGGCAGCTAGGCAGGTGCAGTGATTAACAAAACTGATTCCTTAAGTATTTCCATCTATGAGCCTGTGTTTAATTGAACTCAGTGCTTGGTGGGCCATTGTGTTTCATTCAATGTCTCTTCCCTTTGTGAAAGTGTCAGTCATATTATGATGTTTCCAGGACACAAACAAATCATCAAGAAACTGAAGCATTCCCACTCCCACCCCCCAGAAGAGTGCCCTTTAAAAGACATGGTGGGGGGGGACACAGAGAGAGTTTAGCCACAGTAGGAGGATGGTGTGGATCTTCCCTTTCTGTCCTCCTGGTCCCGGGATCTCTCTGTTACTTAACAGGCTGAACTTTTGGTGAGGAAAGAGACTTTGACCCAACCCAGCAGCCACCTCCTTGTGGGCCACCATACTTGTTGAGAAACACTGTATTTAAAAAAAATGGCAAGGCATAGCAAATATGCTTCATTGGGCATGTACTGGTCTTCACAGACAAGGTCAGCTCCCACACTGCTCTCCTGGGCAACACAGTATGGGGAGGAGGTAAGTAGTCCTCAGTGGTGAAAGAACAGGTGAAGGACTATTTAGAAAAGCTGGACATGCACAAGTCTATGGGTCCAGATCTCATGCATCCAAGGGTGCTGAGGGAATTGCCTGATGTGATTGCAGAGCCATTGGCCATTGTCTTTGAAAACTTGTGGTGATCGGGGGAGATCCCTAATGACTGGAAAAAAGCAAATATAGTGCCCATCTTTAAAAAAGGGAAGAAGGAGAACCCGGGGAAGTACAGGATGGTCAGCCTCACCTCAGGCCCTGGAAAAATCATGGAGCAGGTCCTCAAGGAAACCATTTTGAAGCACTTGGAGGAGAGGAAGGTGATTAGGAACAGTCAACATGGATTCACCAAGGGCAAGTCATGCCTGACGAACCTGATTGCCTTCTATAACTAGCTCTGTGGATATGGGGAAAGCAGTGGACATGATATATCTTGACTTTAGCAAAGCTTTTGATATGGTCTCCCACAGTATTCTTGCCAGCAAGTTAAAAAAGTATGGACTGGATGGATGAATGGAATATAAGGTGGATAGAAAGCTGGGTAGATTTTCAGGCTCAACAGGTAGTGATCAATGGCTCGATGTCTAGTTGGCAGCCAGTATCAAACGGAGTACCCCAGGGGTTGGTCCTGGGGCTGGTTTTGTTCAACATCTTTATTAATGATCTGGATGATGGGATGGATTGCAACCTCAGCAAATTTTCAGATGACACTAAGCTGTGGGGAGAGGTAGACAAGCTGGAGGATAGGGATAGGGTCCAGAGTGTCCTAGGCAAATTGGAGGACTGGGCCAAAAGAAATCTGATGAGGTTCAACAAGGACAAGTGCAGAGTCCTGCACTTAGGACGGAAGAATCCCATGCACCACTACAGGCTGGGGACCGACTGGCTAAGCAGCAGTTCTGCAGAAAAAGACCTGGGGATTACAGTGGATGAGAAGCTGGATATGAGTCAGCAGCATGCCCTGGGGCTGCATTAGTAGTAGCATTGCCAGCAGATTGAGGGAAGTGATTATTTCCCTCTATTTAGCACTGGTGGGGTCACATCTGGAGTACTGCATCCAGTTTTGGGCCCCCCAATACAGAAAGGATGGGGACAAATTGGAGAGAGTCCAGTGGAGGGCAACGAAAATAATCAGGGGGCTGGGGCACATGACTTATGAGTAGAGGGAGAGGGAACTGGGCTTGTTTAGTCTGCAGAGGAGAAGAGTGAGGGGGGATTTGATAGCAGACTTCAACTACCTGAAGAGGGGTTCCAAAGAGGATGTAGCTCAGTTGTTCTCAGTGTTGGCAGATGACAGAACAAGGAGCCATGGTGTCAAGTCACAGTGGGGGAGGACTGGGTTGGATACTAGGAAACACTATTTCACTAGGAGGGTGGTGAAACACTGGAATGGGTTACCTAGGGAGGTGGTGGAATCTCCATCCTTAGAGGTTTTGAAGGCCCAGTTTGACAAAGCCATGGCTGGGATGATTTAGTTGGTGTTGGTCCTGCTTTGAGCAGGAGGCTGGACTAGATGACCTCCTGAGGTCTCTTCCAACCCTAATCTTCTGTGGTTCTATGATTCTATGGTTGACATAAATAGATACACCTCATTATGTATAGAGCCAGGTCTAGTTCCTGCTGAGTTTACTGGACACACTTTTAGATTCTCAGCTCTCTACAAGCAATAGGAGTAGCTCCTTCTTTGTGGGTGTGTCTTTAAAAGTTATTAGGGGCATTCCCAGTAGTGGCTTCAAACAGGTCATGGCCTATATATCCTTAGCTGAATGTTTCACCTGAGCCTGTATAATAGTTTTTAAGGTTGGATCTTGCAGAAATATGCCTAGAAGATGTATTTGCTGTTCCGTTTTGTAGGAAACTGGTCTCCCTGAGCATATTTTTTCACATATCACAACCTTACCTCACCCACTTTGTCTCTCTTGAGATTAATGTGGATGTTTAGGTGATTTATCAATGTATATCCTGATACTAAAGCCAAGGAATCCGTAACTTTGAGGAGACTTACTCTGTTGGACTTCTGTATGTAGGCAGTTGCTCAGCACTACAGAAGAAGGTTTTGGAGTTTTATGAAATTTGGAGAATATTGTTATTGTTACTGCATGAGAGGTTTTTCTTTTGTGAATTATCATGAGTCATAAAGCTTCTGTCTCTGTAGGTCAGTGGTGGGCAACCTGCGGCCCGAGGGCTTCACGTGGCCCATCAGGGTAATCTGCTGGTGGGCCATGAGACAGTTTGTTTACATCGACCATCCACAGGCACGTTCACCCACAGCTCCCAGAGGCTGCAGTTCCCGCAGCTCCCATTAGCCAGTAATGGTGAACCGCGGCCACTGGGAGCTGCGGGCAGCCGTGCCTGCAGATGGTCAGTGTAAACAAACTGTCTCATGGCCTGCTAGCGGATTACCCTGATGGGCTACGTGTATCCTGCGGGCCGCAAGTTGCCCACCACTGCTGTAGGTCATATTAAGATCTTTGGTTACACTTGTGTAACACTATTGTCTTCAGATTATAACCTCAGTCTCACCTGTGCTTTCAATGGCACACTTCAAAGTGGACTCAAGTTAATTTAAGGCCAGCAGGGACCATTACGATCACCGAGTCTGACCTCCTGCAGAACACAGGACATAGAACCTCATCAAGTCATTTTTGCATCAAGACCACATTTTCAGTTTGAGCTATAGCATATATTTTAGAGAGATATCCTGCCTTTATTTAAAACCTTCAAGTGATGGAAATTCCACTGCACCCTTAGGCAAGTTGTTCCAGTGGCTAATTACTTTCACAGTTAAAACTGTGTCTCTTATTTCTAGTCTGAATTTGTCTAGCTTTAGCTTCCAACCAGTGCACCTTATTAAACCTTTTTCTGTGAGATTAAAGAGCTGCTTCTACTCCTCCATGATATTGTCCTTTGCTTATGCAACCAAGGATTGCATCTCTTCCCCATGTAAATTCTTGATAATGTTATCAAATCACCTCTTAATCATCTCGTGGATTAACTAAGTAGCTTGATCTTCTTTAGTCTCTCACAATAAAACGTGATTTCTGGACATCAGATCATTCTTGTAGCACTTCTCTGAACCTTTTCCAATTTGTTAACATTATTTTTGAAGTGTGGGCACCAGAACTAGACCCAGGATTCCAGTAACTGTCTCGCTAATGCTGTATGCAAAGCTAATACCCCCTCCTTTTTACTCCTGCTTGATATCACCTCCCCCCACATTTATACATCCAAGGATTGCATTCACCTGCTTAGCCACACCCTTGCATGGGAGCTCATGTTCAATTGGTAAACTATCATAATCCTTAAGTCCTTTTCAGAGTCACTGCTTTCCAGGATAGTCAGCCAATTTATAAGTGTGACCTACATTCTTTGTTCCTAGATACGTGACCTTGCATTTGACTGGAGTAACACACATTGTTCAAATGAACCCATTTTACCAAGCGAACCAGGTCGGTCTGTAAAACTGACCTGTTCCCATCCATTATTTACCATTCTGCCACTTTTGGTGTCATATGCAAATTTTCTCCCAGCTCATTCATAAAGTCAATGAATAGCATTTGGCCAAGAACAGATACCTGTGGGATTCCACTAGAAACACCCCTAATGGGTAATAGATTCCAAAAACTAATTGTAAATGGAGAATTATCAGCCAGTTTTTAGCCCATTTAAATTGGCTGCATGGACACAGGAGAACTGTACTCTATTTCTGACTCTGCCACTCATTGCTTGGTGACCTTGGACAAGTCACTTTACCTCTCTGACTTGTTTTAATAATAAATTAGTATCAGGTGCAACTGTTAGAACCTCACCATCAATAGCATTGTTTGCTAACAAGAAAGAACAGAATTTGCACTTGATCCTGAAGTGGTAATAGGAGTAAAAAGCAGCAAAAATTCCTTTTGGCACTGAAGTCAGCAGATAGGACACTGCATACATATAAGGAGAATATTACTTCAATTAGGACCATTTTTTACATAGTGAAGCACAGTTAAAGGCTAAATGATTCCCAAAATATATGTTGAAGTCTCTCAGATTAGAGATTAGGATAGAATAACTGCTCTTAAAATTCTATTAGTCTCATTACACACAAGTAGTAAGATGTTGCTCCTTCTGGACCTCAGCACAGATATGTAGATGGAAGATGGTGACCCTGATAAGTCCTTTCATAAAGGGAAGAAGCTGAAGCCTTTCAGTTTTACATTCTGAATTATGCTACTTTTATCCTAATTTTCTTCTTTGTTGACCAATGTATATTATGGGATTTAGGGCAATAGTTAAAAGAAAGTGATGAGCAATGAAGAACCTAAAATCCAGGGCAAAATCTATGACGTATTTTTCTTTCTGTTCAGAAACATTTCTGAGCGAGTGCTTATTACAGTGAAAAAGGATTTAGCCACAGTAGTTTTCTTTTCTCGATAGGAAGTGACTGTTTAACAAAAAAAACAAAAAAAACAATTCCTATTCAGAAGCACTAAGACAATCTCACAGGACATTTGCCAAAAGATACTGATTTCAATCCTCAGTTATGGCCAAAGACTCCTGGAATAGTCTCAGAAGTGACCCTGGGCTCCTTTCATTCTTGACCAGCTGTATACCAATCTGAACTCATGCACAACAAGGCTGCTTTAAATTAAGCCATTTGCAAATGGAACCCATGGACCAACAGGGCAGAGTGGGCTCACCATCCCATAAAGAATCCTTGGCTAGTTCCTGTTGCTCATGGCAGCTCCCTATATGCCACCAGCAGGAAGGAGTGGATGGAGTAGAAGCCACCATGTTGGCTCTACATCACAAGCAATTATCCCTACACTGAGGTGATCTTCCCATGCCCAGCTATATCAGAATGATAAATTGTTCTGTGCCAGCTACCTGTCATAAACCAACAGCACCACACAGTAGGATCTGGCCCAGTGTGTTTAAGCAGCAGAATCTAAGCAGTAGGGAGTAGTCAAGACAAGTTAAGGGGCCAGAATTTCTATTTTTGAGCATCCAGTTCTTCCAGTGACTGCAGTGGGAGATAGAGCTAGATAATGTATTTTTGAGCACTAATGTAACTACTATACAAGAAGTATTTAGAATAGATCTCTCAGTGAACAGAATTTGCTTTTGGCAACAGTTCACATATCTCATGAAATGCATCATTAAAAGAAAGCAAACAACTATGGGATTAAATAATTTATTACCGTTGCTAAAATGAACACAGATACTTGATACCCAGTTGTATGCAGAACTGTAAAAAAATAGTTTTAATACAGTATCAAAATTTACACAAGTGTAACGTCAAAAGACCAGTGTCCCTTGAATTAGCCCCTGCAGGTAAATACTACTCTTTTACTCCCCTCCCCCCCATGTTATAGGAATACAACAATTTAAGTTTAATGATAAAACTGCTTGAGAGAAAAATATGGAAATGTAACAAGCATTTTTTTTATATATAAGAACTATTTTAAAAATGCCATGTTTCAAAATTAAAAACCAGATTCTGCAGTCCTCACTCAAGGAAAAGGAATCAACAAGAGTTGTGCCTGAGAAAGGAATGCTGGATTGGAGGCCTTACATCTCTGTTGAATGGTACCAAATAAAATGACAGAACAGATATAATTACTGCCACAAATTAATCCATAACAGTTTTCTGAAGACAGGAAGCTGATTTTACACCACCATATAAAAAAGGTTGCACAGCAGCCCAACTACATTCCACTTCCAACAAACCAGTATACAATATATAACAAGCCCACAAAAACCAGAGAATATCACCTTTGAATCAAATTTTAGTAATCAAGAACAAACCCAAAACCTGGGAATTGTTGCATTCCTATTTTTTGATGCTCAGCTATGGTAAAAAGTTAAGCAACAGCATTCAGTCACAAGCCTGTCGCACATTCATACAAGAAAGTATTTGTTGCATTTAGATATACACGAAATACCTATCATAGCATTTCAATACACACAATCTAATGTTATACACACAGAAAAAAATTAAACTAAGCACATCTAGGGCACCTCCTGGTCAAAACTCAGGCAATCTGAACAAGAGCTTTTAGCCTCAGAATAAATTAAAGACATGCTTTGAGAAGAATAAAAGTTTTATTTGAAAGAACATTACAGTAGGCAAGGAAAGCTTTTCATAAATGCAGTGCAATCTTTTAGACTCATTTTTCTTAAATAAAACAGCATGTCTCTAAACTAAATGGTAGAAATTAGCATTGGCAATTGGAAAATGCTCTCAGAAAAGAACTCTGATGGTGGTTTTGGTTTGAGGTCTTAAATATTGTTACCTCAGTGTTCTATTCGCAGGGTGCTGCCCATCATGTATGTTTCCAGGAGGCATGCACAAAAGAGAATGCAAAAAGTCTATCTTCACTTTCATTTAGAAAGAAATTGTGTTTTGCTACATGTACTGTAGTTTTTGCTACACTACTGGCTGGTTAGGAGATTTTATTGTCTTTTAGCACCTCAAATGCAAGTATTCTAAAAAAAAGTAATTTCAGCTGCAAATTGCCTAAGCACCATTAACTAATACTGTCGACTGAAGCGTGAGCTACCAAGTAACTGACTTTCCTGTAACTGTGATGACTCAAGGCACAGTTTTTTGGTGTCTCTCCACTCTGGTGAAAAACTCCTGCTAAACCTAATTAAAATTCATTCAGACTCAATGAAGGTTCACCATAACTGTCTTTAAAAAAAAAAAAAACATTTTTGTGTATCTCCTGCAGAATACCAATTATGTTTTAAATAAGAAGCATTCAGATCTCTTCATTCTGAGCGTGTATTTTTGAATGACAATGCCATGGCTAAGAGGCAGAGTTTAACTCTACAGTATCCTGAAATGACAGTGCCAGGACTCTAGGGTACATAACTGTTGTCTGAAAGACTTTTATGAAGAAGCTGTGCCAATTTTCAAAGCAGTAGTGTAGTCAAGAGTAAACAGAGTTTACCCACTTCTCAGTCAGAGAGTATGGAGTTTAGGTCAGTTTATCCACTTTTTTTTAACCACTTCACCACTGTTTCAAAGAAGTCATGTATACTGCATGTAGACATCCTGTTGTCAGCTGAGAAGTTACTGTGGATAGAGTAAGTTCCCTCTATCCGTCACTTGCATTTAAACTCTATCTTCTGAGAGGGGTGACACTCAGGTCCTTTTACATAGGTCCTTTATACTGATTTCCTGACAAATGTTGTCTAATTCCAGGACATGAACCTGCAGCATCTCCAAGCTTCCGCCACACAACCTAAAGGCAAGTGATAGAAAGAGATGTCAGCTATATCATCCAACCAAAAGTGGATTTGTGTATCTGTATGCATTATATATATATATATATAAATATATATACACACACACACACACACACACCATGCAGCATAGACAGAAATAGAGGCAGAGAGACAAAGGAAGAAGGAAGAATAAATTTGGAAGGAGATTCAGTATTTTCGTTTTTGACCATCTGTTACTTAGAAGTCTGTTCAGGAGCAATGTCTGTCCTGAAAACAAGGGCCAGGTTTGGAAATCTTTATGCAATCATTTATTAGGCAAAACTCCCATCAAAGTCAATTTCAGACACACAGGCCCCAATGCAGCAAAGAGTTTAAGCAAGTGCTTAGCTTTAAGAACATGAGTAGTCCCATTGAAATCAACAGAAGTGGTCCTATACTTAAAGTTAAGCACATACTCCAGTGCTTTTGCTGGATCAGGGTCACACATGATTTAGTAAGAATTTTCAAGTTTTTTCATAGTGTGGACTACATGTGAACAAATTTGCTCCTTGTCCTCACCTCTGTTCCCATTCATGATTGTATTAAATACATGCCACAACTACAACAATTGTTAGCACAGAAGGTAATATTAGGAAAGCATTTAGTGTATTCTTAGTTGGCTTTTAATGTAGTTTACAAACAGGAAACAAGAACAGTTAGCAACACATGACTTGGCATCTTTCTCTGGACCACCAAGAAGCAAGCAATGGACAAGATTGGTTATTAAAAAGAGAAATAGAAGCAAGACAAGGTCAGAAGTAAAGATAAAATATGGGAGTACAAATTCAAGCACAGGGCTGTGAAGGGATTTGTCTTTGGACCAGTTGGATGGGCCCAAACCAAGACTCCAGACCCCATCACCCTCTGAATTTTGTGTTCCAAATTGCTCCCACATTGTGGCCTGAGCTCATGTCTGATTTGAAGGAGATGGGTGGAATTAACAAAAAAGGCCATTCCTAACAAAACAGTAACAGTAAAAATCATGGAAAACATGTTGATAACCAGAGACCAGTGTCATACCTATAGCACAGTAATTGACACCTATAGGCTAGTTTCACAAAGGGACTTAAGTGTCCTGATGCCTCTAGAGCGAGGCAGCAGTGCATATGCTGAGACGCAGAAACATAGATGACTTTTACTGCAAAAACTTAGGCGCCTGCTGGGTTAGGCGGCAGGTGAGTGGGAGGCTGCGAATCACAGTGGTGCCTACATCTGGGATTTACGCACCTAACTAGCACTTTAGGTCCCAAAGTCCCAGATTTAGGTGCCACTAGGATTCACAAAATCCCCACTTAGCTGCCCCCTAACCCTCAAACGTAGTTGGTACCAAACTTTTTGCTGCAAAAGTTCCCTAGTCACCCAGCAATTGTGAGGAGGGGGCGGATTAAGAAGCAGTTCCCTCAAAACTTTTAGCCCAGTGGTTCGGATGTGAAAGATGCCCAATTCCTCTTTATTTTTCAAGAGAGTCATTGGAGCAGGGGGACTGGAATGCCCTATCCACCAGGATATAGAGCCATGCTCACATTGTCTCCAGCTCAGTGACTTCAATTATTTAGCAAAGTGGAACAGCTTCAACTGGCGAGACTGAGGGAGATTCACATCAGACTATCCCATAGCTCAGTGGTTAGGGCCCTCCCCTGAGAGGTGATAGATCTCTGTTCAAAACCCTTTTCATCAGGTGCTAGGGAGACTTGAATGGGGGTTAATATCAGAATCTGAATCAGACAACCACATGGGATCTGTTGTTACCAGCAGCCACCTTTGCTTACGTGTATAAAGCAACCTATATGCGGGCCTTGAAGCTATTCCAGCATATTGAGTTTGGTACTAGTTAGGATTTTCACTGGCACCTGTCTGAAGACATAGAGCAATGTGGGCCAAGCATCTCAAGAGTGGCCGCAAATACCCACATTTGTGCCCACAAAAGGCACATTTCTCCTCAATCAAGTAATTATATGTGGAACCTCATTTGTGTGGGCATGTCTAAACGAGCAGATACGCCCCAGCGTGCTACACAGCAACTCTACAGTGCTCCAGCAAGCCATGCACTAAATAGCAATGTGGACACTGCTGTGGCATGCTAGAAGTTTCCTAGTGAGCCCTGATATACTGTTGATACAAACAGTAGTATTTCAATAAGCACTAGGGAACTTTGTGAGCAGTAGCATGGTTCACCTGGACAGTTAGCGTGCAGCACGCTGGAGCACCTCAGATTTATGTTGCAGCAAGCTGGGCAGAAGTTCTGGCTTTTGAAAGCCAGCTCACAGTAGCTAATATGAGAGAATAACTCCAAATGTACCTATGATTGTTACTTGTGATAAGACAGTGGCTTGAGGCGCCAATCAAAAATCACATGTTTCACTGTACTAAGCACTGTACAAACGCAAAGTAAAAGATCTATTTAAATGTTATGTAGACACCCAATGTGAATAAAAAGAGGAATGTGTTAGAAATGGTGTCTTTTCCTCTTGAGGAACTGGCATAATTTCCATCATTAGTGTGGAATGCAAATGCATCCTGAGGGGAGAATGTGCCCCTTCGTGTAAGTTAGGGGAATCCTTAAGGATGGAAAGTGTGCTGAAAACATTACAAGGCCTTCATATTCTGTGATGCAGACTTTTTATAAACTGAAAAACCACATAGTAGATAAATATTTTTAAAAATAAAACCAAACTTTTCAGACTTGACTATGACTTTGGGGTCTCAACAGTTAGAGTGCCCAACTTGAGATATGTCAGAGGGCTGACCACCTACCCTCTGAAAATCAGGTCCTTTTAAGATGTCCCAAACTGAGCACCTAAAAATTATGGTAACCCCCAAAAATCGACAGTGACTATTGAAAACCCTGACCCAGAACACAGAGGCAAAATGATCACAAGACAAACATTTCACCTAACCCCGACTCTCCCCTCCCCCCAAAAAAAAAAACCCAAAAAACCAGGAGCAAAGTAATGATTCTGTAAGTCCTAGGAAACTAGTGAGAATTAAAACAAAAGAATAATTAGCTAATCAAAGGCTTGCTCTTCATCTGAATACACAGGGATAACCTGAGGAGAAACAAAAATTTTAAAAGTTTAAAGAATATAAGCAATAATGGAGTAAAAACATTTAGCTTTTCCCTGCTGAGCAGATGGGAAAAAAAAAGAAAAGTATTTTTAAACAAAAATATTAAATTTTAAACTCAAAACATAAGTGCATTGGGAAGAAGTGGTTGTGTCAGATATAATACATGAACATTTCAGATATGAAATTATGTAACTATTGGGAAGTTTTATGGATAACTATAACAATATTTATAATTTAGAAAATATTTTTATCCATAAATCGTAAAGCTCCATGTACAGGTGGGTAATTATTACTAACATTTTATAGATGGGGAAACGAAGGAACCAAGATGTTAATATACCTGCCCAGTGTCACACAGAGATTAGCCATCTTTTAACATCCTAGTCTTGATGACAAAACTGAGAATAAAACCCAGGTCTCCTGAGTCCCATTCTAGTGTCTTATTCACTGGATCACTTTCTCTCTTTATAGATATATATTTATATGTTATAACAAAACATGCTGACCAAAGTGTAACAATTATTTAGTTCATAAAAGTTCAGTAAATTATATTATTGAAAAATCAGAGTATAAGTGGCTTCATTTTCAAATGAAAACTTTAAAGGCATATTGTCAGCAATTTTTAAATATTAATAACCTGGGTACAAATATTGTTTCAGGTTTCAGTACAGAATACAAAATTAAGCACATTAAACTTACATTGCACATTTCTCTGACTATAGCTTTTTCTGTCTCACTAAGGTCATGATCATATTCTTTACCATGCTGCCGATCTATATTTTCCTGAGCTTCCAAGACCTGGGTATGTTAAAAAAAAAAAGTAAATTTTATTTTACAAATGGAATTTGTTCTTCAACTACAATAAGAACATTAAGAAATGTAATCTCTAAAAAGGCCTTTTCAGGGTAAGAATATGCATGTGTAATTGAATAATAGATTTAAGTGTAATGAAGCAGATCAGAGTATGTAGTCAGCACACAGTTTCCTCCAGTATACAATGAAATTGGACTAGATTTAAAAACTTGATGCAAAAATTACTGAGTGAGGTTCTATTGCCTCTGTTATGCAGGAGGTCAGAACAGGTGATCCTAATGGTCTCTTTTGGCCTTAAGCTGTGAAAAGGGCTGTACCTTACATCAGTACTATAACCTACATGGAACATGTATACAGTAGAACCTAAAAGATATGAACACCAGAGTTACGGACTTACCGATCAACCGACACCCTGTGAAACTGGAAGTCATCAATCAGACAGTAGTGCAGAGAAAAAGAAAAAAAAGCAAATACTGTACTGCCTTGGGGCATTAGACCCGAGGCTCTGGGCCTCAGCCACTGGGGGGGTTGGTCTCCAGGCGGACGGGGGGCTCAGGGGTTCTGACCCTCGGGAGCCCTGTGGCTCCGTTTCCGGCTTCTGCTCTGCAGGGGGTGTCAGGGCTTGGGGCTTCAGCCCCATAGCTCTGCTCCCACTTTCAGCCCCGGGGGTGCTGGGGCTTGAGCTACGAGGGGAGTGCCAGTTTCAGCCCCAGAGCTCCCCCTGTAGCTAAAGCCCCAATCTCCCCCGCACACACACACCTGCTGAAACCAGGAGTGGAGCTGCTCGGCTGTAGCCCTGAGCCCCAGCGCAAGCCAGGAACAGAGCTGTGAGGCTGAAGCCCCGATCCCTGGTCCCACAGGCACCAACTCCCTGGTGAAACCAGGAGCGGTCTGGCGCTTCGCACAGGGCAGCTTCGGGGCTGAAGCTCTGAGCCCCAGTGCCCCCCACGAGGCTGAAACCAGGAGCTAAGCTGCAGGGCTGAAATCCAAGTCCCAGCACTCCCCCCAGATCTAAAGCCCTGAGCTCTGGTGCTCCCGGGGGGTAGAAGCCCTGAGCCCCCTGCCGGAAGCCCTGGTGGCCCCTAAGGTCAGAAGCTCCAACACACACACCCTGCTGGGAGTCCTGACCCTCCGCCTCAACCCTGCAGTTTCAGCTCCAATTCCCCCATGTCTGAAATCCATCACGTCTTTTTCAGAGTTACTATAATTTCAGTTACAGCCCCCATTCCCAAGGTGTCCGTAACTCTGAGGTTCTACTGTATCTCTACATGGAAATATGGCTTTTGGGTGATAAAACAATACTGGCCATTACATAAAAGCATGTGCTTCCATATTAAATGTTCACAGAGTTATTTCATATGTAACCTAGTTATGTAGTCTTTAACCAGGCAAAACTCCCGAAGAAACGGTTGATTCTATTTGGGAAAAAACACTCAAAGGGAAGGATAACCACCTTTAAATCCCTCCTGGCCAGAGGAAAAACCCTTTCACCTGTAAAGGGTTAAGAAGCTAAGATAACCTCACTGGCATCTGACCAAAATGACCAATGAGTAGACAAGATACTTTCAAAGCTGGAGGGGGAGGGGAGAAACAAAGGGTCCTCTCTGTCTGTGTGATGCTTTTGCCGGGACCAGAGCAGGAATGCAGGTCAGAACTCCCGTAAAGAGTTAGTAAGCAATCTAGTTAGATATGCGTTAGATTCTGTTTTGTTTAAACTGCTGATACAATAAGTTGTGCTGAATGCGATGTATATTCCTGTTTTTGTATCTTTTTGTAACTTAAGGTTTTGCCTAGAGGGATTCTCTATGTTTTGAATCTGACTACTCTGTAAGGTATTTCCCTTCCTGTTTTTACAGAGGTTTTTCTTTTACTTTTTCTTTAATTAAAATTCTCTTTTAAGAACCTGATTGCTTTTTCATTGTTCTTAAGATCCAAGGGTTTGGGTCTGTGTACACCTATGCAAATTGGTGAGGATTTTTATCAAGCCTTCCCCAGAAAAGGGGGTGTAGTGCTTGGGGGGGTAGACGTTTCCAAGTGGGCACTTCCCCTGTTATTTTTGTTAGACACTTTGGTGGTGGCAGCATAAGGTCCAGGGACAAAAGGTAAAACAGTTTGTACCTTGGGGACGTTTTAACCTAAGCTGGTAAAAATAAGCTTAGGGGATCTTTCATGCAGGTTCCCACATCTGTACCCTAGAGTTCAGAGTGGGGAAGGAACCTTGACAGGATTCGATTCAAATAAAAAAATCCATGCCATTCACTCAGCCCTACTAATTTAATATTGGTTACTAGAAGTTAACCTCTTCCCATTTAGGATTGAGGATTTAGTGCAAATGTTCTACTTGTCACAAGCAATAGTGGTATCTATGCTTTCCATTTTACTGGCTAATTAGTCATCTTCTTCCTGTAAATATGCACAGAAACGATGGGCCCATTGACATCAATGTGCTTTGGACTAGGCCATTGGGATTTGGATTCAGGTGAGGATCCTGATTCAGCAGAGCACTTACACAAACACACTTAACTTTGAAGTCAATGGAATTTAAACACATGCTTAACTTAAGCATGTGCTCAAGTGCTTTACTAAACTGAAGCTTGGGGGGCACCTTTCTCAGATACACCACATAGGAGCTGATTTTTTGTGTGCTCTGGAGAATTGCATTTAAAATCAACTTAATGCTTAATAGATTTAAGTTTTGAGGAAAACAAAGTTCTAATTTATTTTATTTTTGCAAAATATTTATGAGGTGATGGTGAAAGGTGCTACTCTCTTCTATGTTCTGAGTCACTGAGGTACAAACCCTCAGGATGTAACTCGCCCTATATAGACAATTGTTAAAGGGTCTGTGGGGGTTAAGTCACTCCTGGATGGAAAGTAAAAAACTTTCCGAAATTCCTTTATGTTGCAGAGCATCTGCACAAAAGGAGGGTCAGTGGCCAACTTCACCTTACACTGTGGGTATGTCTACATAGGAATAAAAAACCCACGGCTGGTCTGGGTCAGCTGACTCAAGCTCCCAGAGCTCACGCTGCAAGGCTGAAAAATCGCTATGTAGATGTTCAGGTTTAGACTGCAGCCAGAACTTTGGTGATGGTGGTGATGGTGGCGGGTCGCACAGCTTGGGCTCCAGACCAAGCCTGAATGTCCACACAGAGATTTTGAGCCCCGACAGCCCAAGCTCCACAAGCCCGAATTCGCTGACCCCGGCTAGCTCTTGCCATGCCACAGGAGCTATCCCTGTGTAGACATACCCTCAGTGATCTTAAGTCAGGAGCCTTAGGCCTGGTCTACAGTTAGGGCTTGTAAACCAACTAAAAGGTGTAACGGCAACATGCACAAATTAAAGTACATTACCCTCATGTGGATGCTCTCACTCAGAAGTAAAGGATTAAGTTACAGCAAATTAAGACCACTTTACTCCTGAGTGACATCAGCCAGACAGGGGTTTAATGTGCTTTAAATTGTGCACATGGACTTCACGCATTTAGTTGATTCATCTTAACTTTCCTTAGTGCAGACATTCCTGCAGAAGTTTTACCAGCATAACCATGTCAATTGAGGAGAGGGGGTGATTTTTTAATCAAATAATTATACCAGGGTACGTACACACACACAGAGTTATATTGATCAAAAAAGACTAATACTGGTATAGCTTATTCCCCTTCCTGTGCTGGAATAAGCTACACCAGAATAAGCACTTTTATACTGCTATTGTAATGCAGTTATAGAAGTTTTTAATGAATTAACTAGACCATAGAATCATAGCATATCACGGTTGGAAGGGACCTCAGGAGGTCATCTAGTCCAACCCACTGCTCAAAGCAGGACCGATCCCCTACTAAATCATCCCAGCCAGGGCTTTGTCAAGCCTGACCTTAAAAACTTCTAAGGAAGGAGATTCTACCACCTCCCTAGGTAACGCATTCCAATGTTTTACCACCCTCCTAGTGAAAAAGTTTTTCCTAATATCCAACCTAAATCTCCCCCACGGCAACTTAAGACCATTACTCCTTGTTCTGTCATCAGCTACCACTGAGAACAGTCTAGAGCCATCCTCTTTGGAACCCCCTTTCAGGTAGTTGAAAGCAGCTATCAAATCCCCCCTCATTCTTCTCTTCCGTAGACTAAACATCCCCAGTTCCCTCAGCCTCTCCTCATAAGTCATGTGTTCCAGTCCCCTAATCATTTTTGTTGCCCTCCGCTGGACTCTTTCCAATTTTTCCACATCCTTCTTGTAGTGTGGGGCCCAAAACTGGACACAGTACTCCAGATGAGGCCTCACCAGTGTCGAATAGAGGGGAATGATCACGTCCCTTGATCTGCTGGTAATGCCCCTACGTATACATCCCAAAATGCCATTGGCCTTCTTGGCAACAAAGGCACACTGTTGACTTATATCCAGCTTCTTTTCCACTGTAACCCCTAGGTCCTTTTCTGCAGAACTGCTGCCTAGCCATTCGGTCCCTAGTCTGTAGCAGTGCATGGGATTCTTCCGTCCTAAGTGCAGGACTCTGCACTTGTCCTTGTTGAACCTCATCAGATTTCTTTTGGCCCAATCCTCCAATTTGTCTAGGTCCTCTTTATCCTATCCCTACCCTCCAGCATAGTTTTAAAAAAAACAGTGTAATTTTAAAAAAAAAATCAGTAAAAATGTCTAATGTAGACAAGGCCTTGCACAGGGGCTGAGACAGCAACAAAGGACTGTGTTTAAGTACAGAGATTCCAGGAGAGTCCAAGGCTTATCTATACACAAAAGTTTCCCCACTTTATAGATACCAGTGTAGTTAAAGTGGAACAATCCCATTACTGAGTGTTGTTGGTATAAAGGGTTCTTCTACTGGTATAGCTATTCCTATATGGAAAGGGAATAAGCTCTACCTGTATGCTAGTATTACTGTGTTCATACTAGGACTTGTATCACCCCTAACCGAAACAGTTATACTGGTAAGTTTCCAGTACAGACCAGGCCCAAGACAGATAGAGGTCCAAGTGAGCAGCCTCTTGGAGACAGGGCAGTGGAGGGAGTTGCCTTGTGTGTTGTTTGTGACCACCTCTGTTCAAGGGATCAGGACTTGTGTACATTTTTCAGTTTGGCTGAAAGGAAGAAGTTTTATTTAACTGGATAAAATGTAGCGCACACAGGGAAATGCCTAGCATCATTCATCTCTATTTCTGCCTGCTGATACAATTCCTATCAGGATAAAAGCAGGGGCAACACAGCACAGAAAACGAAATTTTGGATACATCTAACCATTTTAATAACCCTAATGAGTACTTTACCACTGTAAACACATCCACTTACACCAACTAGCTATCAGACACTGTCAAAAGCATGTTGATAATTGTTCCAATCAAAGCGATTTGTCAGAGGCTATACAGAGCTAACTACAATAATCTTATTTTGTAAATCCACATGATCTCTAGGCTAAATTGTTTTGTGCAGCTTTGTTTTCCATAATGACAGCAGGTGAAATTCACCCATCCTTGGAGGGCACACACAAGACCTTTGGTGCTGCTGAAATATGCACTTCTCAAGCACAGAGGAAACTGAATGGCTTCCCCACCCCTGGATACTACAGGGCTGGGATTTGTACTGCCCCCAAGCAGACGGGGTGTAGATGGTGGCAGGGAAGACTAGGGGAGCAGCCGCTTGAACCTCAATTATGTGCAGGTGGCAGGAGGCTAGTCCTAAGCTAGAGTAGTGGATGCGGGGAGACTACCCGAACCCTTATATTCTGATGAAGAAATGGCTTTTACTGCCACAACGCCTACACATTTCACCTGCATAAAAGCTGTTTACTTAAGCTTTATGTAGGATAATTAAATGTCACCCATCCACATGTAGGATAATTCTCCTTTCCACTAACCAACAAATATTGTCAAATCAATAATACTCAGTACTTACATAGCATTTTTCATCTTCAAAGAGCTTAACCAATTCTGAGTCCAATATTGCTCATCTTACTCAGGAAAAACTCACACTGACTTTACTGGCAATTTTGTCTGAGTGAAGAGTGCAAAACTGGGACCCTTAAGTAACTAATTTATCCTTACATCATTGCCTGGTATGGCAGGTAAGGAGTTACAGTGAGTATTATTCCTGTTTTCAAATGAGTAAGCTGTGTAAGAATGATTTGCCTACACCTCACAGAAGGTTATCACTATCAGACCTGGGAGTTCCTGGTTCGATGCTCAGACCATTAGGTCACGCCTTGTCCAAACTGCCCCGAAAGGACAAGAAATTTCTATTGCATAGCTGATGCATATATAGTGGTGGGAACATGTACTTGCACAGTTGCCATGTGAAATCTCATGATATGCTAGATACCTCCTGATAGCTCATTGTAACATTTTGTTTCATTAAGGGAAGTAGTTGCTGCTAAAGTCACAAAGGGCCAGACTGTGAGCCTTCTGCTCACATAATTCCTTAGAAGTCAACAGGACTACTTCCTGTGTGTTCACCAAAGTAAGTAAGAGGTTCACAGTCTGGACCCAGGTTAGCATGAGAACTAAAGGGATTTACTCTACCTTCCAGAATGACTGTGAGATTATCGTGCATTGTTTTCAGCACTACATAGTAGGTACATCACACTCTCTGAAAACACATGACAAAGTCCATACCATGCTTGTGCATACTGTATAATTTGGTTTCATTTTTATAAAAAAATGTTTGTGATATTCATATTAATCACCTTATACTATAGCAGAGAATACATCTAGTTCACAGATCTCTTGTCGACCCTTCATCATAATCATTGTCATAAAAGAAAGTAGGTATAATTTACTACGGGAACACAATGGAACCCATTGTGCTAGACACTATACGCTCACAATGGAGAGAGTCCCTGACCCAATGAGCTCACACTCTAAGTACATGAGTGAAACAAAAAATAATGTTGTATATGAAGATATTGCAGTGATATTACTCTAAGTACAATGGAACATATGTCAAACAACATACGTAACATTCTGCATATACTGTATGGGAGTGTGTTACCTTAATAGCATTTACCACTGCTTCAGGCTGCTGAGAAGGTGAGACATGTCCACTGAAGCTAGCTGGATGGTTTGGAGAGCAGTAACTCCCATCCGCCCCTGATGGCATCCTAAGGGGACCCTTAGTAGAAAATTAAAAACTATTTAATAATGAAAGGTGTTTGTAACTAATTAAGCAGATGTAAATTTTTTAAAAAGTCAGTTTATCATGTGAGCATGGAGGGCATATTTCATTCAAAACCTTTCCCTATCTCTGTGCCATGCTTGTGCTACTTTCAATAATAAAAAGACCTGAATTAAGTCTAAAACACCTCAGCTACATTGAGCAAATTGCCTGAGTTTGATTCTCGAAAGATACTCGTTACCCTTGTGAGTGGTCACCTACTATCATGGAGAGGAAACCTGGTTAAGTGGTTAGAGCACAAGGCAGAATCAGGTGCTTTGGCTCTATTCTCAGCTTTGCCACTAACTTAACATCTGCAAGGTGTTCTACCAAGGTCTGTCTGTGCAGAGCAGCTTGCTGTCCTGGAGCCTCACTGAAATCTTGAGCATGCCACTGAACTTTTCTGTGGCTCAGTTTTCCCATCTGGGAAATTAGGATACTTACTGACAGTCTTCAGAAGGGTGTTGTGAAGCTTAAAGGGAAACAGTTTTGGCCCCAAATATACTTGTCACCGTTCAGGGCAACTGCACCTGTTTTCACCTCCATGGTCCAGTTCCTCAGCTGTCACCTCTCTTGGGAAGAGACCTGTGTCTCTCTCCCTCCTGACCAGGGTTTTTCCAAGCCGCACAGTTCCCTGCCTACACTGAGTTCCCAGCAAGTCAGACTACGCAGGCCTGCTTTGCTTTCTCCTCAGAGGCTATACACAGAACAATTGCCCTCAGTTAAAAGTTTCCACACAGCCCATTCTGAGCAAACACATATATTTTTAAGGTGAAGGCATTACAAAGGAAACATATTACAACAATAAACAAAACCTACACACATGCTAATAAGCTTAGCAGAGATCATCCCAGTTCTAGCAAGGGCTCAGGAAGGATTCAGTCCATGAAATCCCACCAAGGGGTTTTTCTGTGGTCACAAGTTCAGAACAGCTTTTGTTCAGAACAAGCACACCCAGGACTCAGAGTCACTCATTTATACAGTTTGGGTCTTTGGTCTTGGGACCCTGGGAACAGATAATCAGCAAAGGTCCCCTCCTCAGGGTGAAACTTCAAAAGATGAGCTCTTGTATACCCAGAGAAGGTATATTCCCCTGGAGATTTTCTGGGAAACCCACCTAGCTTTGTTTGTCCCATAAGTTCATTTTTGTCTGGCACATTGTTTTAAACAGTCCTTTGATGATCATAATACTTCCCAGGGTTTACACTGGTCACATCTCCCCTACTGAAGTTACACAGAATTGCACATTAACACAAACTTTGCATTTTGAATACAATGGACTCCAAAGGTACTTAAACTTAATTCATTAAGGTTTTTTTCCCCCAGGATTTTGCAGGAAATCACTGTATCTGTCACAGTAGGTTTTGAGAATGCCTAACCGCAATCAAAATGTTTCCATGAGTTGGGGGTTGGATTTTTTAATTCCAGTTAAATTGACTGGGAAGAGTTAAAATTTTGGAACATTCCCCTGTAGAGTTTGCAGCCCAAATACTGCTGTGTCTTATTTGGAGAGGAGCAGTGTGAGTGGGGAAAGATACATGACTCCTGATTTATCCTTTCCCCACTTTAAACATATGCAGTCTGCTGAAGATAAAGTGACAGGTGGTCCCTCGAAAGTCACCTGCATTCTTTCCCTGCTTGTGCAATTGCATCAAATGTTACCAGCCTTGGAAGCAGCTCCCATTTATGGAGATATGGCTCAGACAGCAGCCTGGCAAGTCCATCTTTCTCTTTACTTGTGGCCTGTGGCATTCAAAAATGCTATGGGTAGCTCAGTAGTGGATCTTCTGCCACTCTGAGAGGAGTGTAGATTTCAGGTGAGTAGGGGAATGAGGCAGTGAAGGAAAAGGGAAGGCGATGAGAGGAATTTTAAAAGTGTAACAATACAAAAACTCAAAACAAAAAAAGAAAAAAAAAACACCACAGCAAACAAACAATGGAACAGAGACAGAAATGGATAGGGGAGAGGGAAAGCCAAGACAGTAGCAGCTGTCCTGGCATGAGAAGATGCAGGATCCATCTACACTGCAATAAAAAACCTGTGGCACCAGGTCTCAGAGCCTGGGTCAACTGACTCAGGGTATGTCTATACTTACCAGGGATCGACACTGTGGCGATCGATCCACCCGGGGTCAATTTAGTGGGTCTAGTGAAGACCCACTAAATCGACTGCAGATAGCTCTCCCATCAACTTAGGTACTCCACTGGAATGAGAAGCATAAGGTAAGTCAACAGGAAAGTTTCTCTCATTGACCCAGAGAGTGGTGTAGACACCGCAGTAAGTTGACCTAAGCTACATCCACTCCAGCTACATTATCATGTTATTGTGTAACCTAGGTCGACTTAACCCTATAGTGTAGACTTGTCCTCAGTCTCACAGGGTTTAGGCTGCAGGGCAAAAATTGCACTGTAGAAGCTTGGGCTCAGGCTGGACCCCAAGCTCTGAGACTCACCCTCCATATAGGCTCCAGCCCAAGCCTGAACATCCACACTGCAACTTTTAGCCCCACAGCATGAGCCCCATGCACCTGAGTCAGCTGACCTGGGCCAGCCGTGGCCATGCCACAGATCTTTTACTGCAGTGTAGATGTGCCCTAAGAGGATGCTCCAGCATAAAGAGTTTGGGGACCAGCATGATCTAGTGGATGAAGCACTGAGGAAAACTGGGTTGTATTCCTGGCTCTGCCACTAATCTGTTGTGAGACCTTGGTAAGTCACTCCCCGCTCTTAGACAAAGGTCAGAAGGGACCATTATGATCATCTAGTCTGACCTCCTGCACAATGCAGGCCACAGAATCTCATCCACCCACTCCTACAATAAACCTCTCACCTATGTCTGAGCTATTGAAGTCCTCAAATCATGGTTTAAAGACTTCAAGGTGCAGAGAATCCTCCAGCAAGTGACCCGTGCCCCATATGGCAGAGGAAGGCGAAAACCCCCCAGGACCTCTTCTAATCTGCCCTGGAGGAAAATTCCTTCCCGACCCCAAATATGGTGATCAGCTGAACCCTGAGCATGTGGGCAAGATTCACCAGCCAGATACCCAGGAAAGAATTCTCTGTAGTAACTCAGATCCCACCCCATTTAACATCCCATCACAGGCCATTGGGCCTATTTTTACCATGAATAGTTAAAGATCAATTAATTGCCAAAATCATGTTATCCCATCATACCATCTCTTCCATAAACTTATCAAGTTTAATCTTGAAGCCAGATAGGTCTTTACCCCCCACTACTTTCCTTGGAAGGCTGCTCCAGAACTTTACTCCTCTGATGGTTAGAAACCTTCATCTAATTTCAAGTCTAAACTTCCCGATGGCCAGTTTATATCCATTTGTTCTTGTGTCCACATTGGTACTGAGCTTAAATAATTCCTCTCCCTCCCTGTTATTTATCCCTCGGATATATTTATAGAGAGCAAACATATCTCCCCTCAGCCTTCTTTGGGTTAGGCTAAACAAGCCAAGCTCCTTGAGTCTCCTTTCTTAAGACAGGTTTTCCATTCCTCGGATCATCTAGTAGCCCTTCTCTGTATCTGTTCCAGTTTGAATTCATCCTTCTTAAGCATGGGAGACCAGAACTGCACACAGTATTCCAGATGAGTTCTCACCAGTGCCTTGTATAATGGTACTAACACCTCCTTATCTCTGCTGGAAATACCTAGCCTTATGCATCCCAAGACCGCATTAGCTTTTTTCACGGCCATATCACATTGGTGGCTCATAATCATCTGTGGTTAACCAATACTCCAAGGTCCTTCTCCTCCTCCGTTACTTCTAATGGATGCGTCCCCAGCTTATAACTAAAATTCTTGTTATTAATCCCTAAATGCATGACCTTACACTTCTCATTATTAAATTTCATCCTATTACTATTACTCCAGTTTACAAGGTCATCCATTCCTTTCCACCTCCAGGACTTCTGGGTTTTCCATTCACTCTCCCTTGGACAACTTTCACAATGCTAGCTGGACCTACACACAGCTGTGAAAGTCTGCCCTTCCCTGATTCCTCCTTTCCCGCCAAGCGTCTGTGTGTTTGCATGTGCTGTTTCTTGTGCAATAAAAGCGAACTTTTATAATGGTAAATCGTCTTTATCTTTTTTCTACAGGGTGAGATTGCAGGCACTGCCAATACATGCACAGGCATTTTAATCACTTTATTACAAGAATATAAGGCCCCAAATGTCACCATTGCCCCCTAGGAAAACTATATGCCATGTACCATTGAAGCAATTCAGACAGAGATATATGTTACTGGTGGTCATTGTCAAAGTGCTGCCTCAAAGCCTCCCTAATTCGAATAGCTCCCCTCTGGGCTCTTCTGACAGCCCTGGTATCTGGCTGCTCAAAATCAGCGGGCAAGCAGTCTGCCTCTGCACTCCACTCCTGAGCAAACCTTTCACCTTAGCTTCACAGAGCTTATGCAATGTACAGCACGCAGCTATGACCATAGGAATATTATCCTCAGTGAGGTCCAACATGTCATAAAGGCATCACCAGCGCACCTCTAATTTGCCAAAGGCACATTCAACTGTCATCTGGCACCTACTGAGCCTGTTGTTGTACCGCTCCTTACTGCTGTCCAGGTGTCCTGTGTAAGGTTTCATGAGCCATGGCTGTAAGGGGTATGCAGGGTCCCCCAGGATCACGATGGGCATTTCAACACCCCCCACAGTAATCTTCTGGTTAGGAAAGAAAGTCCCCGCTTGCAGCTTTCTCTACAGGTCCATGTTCCTGAAGATGCATGCGTCATGTACCTTCCCAGACCACCCCAATTTGATGTCAGTGAAACGCCCTCAGTGAACCACAAGAGCCTGCAACACCATGGAAAAGTATCCCTTCTATTGATGTACTCCATCGCAACGTGGTCTGGTGCCAAAATTGGAATATGTGTGCCATCTATCACCCCTCCAAAGTTAGGGAAAACTATTTCTGCAAAGCTGTCCACTATTTCATGCGCATTTCCCAGAGTCACAGTCCTTTCATAGAATCATAGAATCATAGAATATCAAGGTTGGAAGGGACCTCAGGAGGTCATCTAGTCCAACCCCTGCTCAAAGCAGGACCAATCCCCAGTTTTTGCCCCAGATCCCTAAATGGCCCCCTCAAGGATTGAACTCACAACCCTGGGTTTAGCAGGCCAATGCTCAAACCACTGAGCTATCCCTTCCCCCCATCCTTTGTAGCAGGATGTGATTTATTGCCCTCCACACTTGCATTAACACAGCCCAACAGTCGATTTCCCCACTCCAAATTGATTAGCAACCAACTGGTAGCAGTCTGGAGTTGCCAGCTTCCACACACTTGACTGACACAGCTGTGTAGACAGAAGCCGATAAAAACTGCATCAACACTAGAAGAACTTTGCCGGTATAGTATACTGGAAAAGGTATCACTAGTGTAGACATGGCCTTTGTGCTTAGCTGGGGCTTTTAGGTACTTCTGTAATAGAAATAGAAAAATCATAATAGCCCGTGATCTATGCATTTAACAACAAACAACAACAGTTAGTTATTCTTTTCAGTATGGACTTGAAGTTACAATGCCAACTCTACTAGCTAACTACACATTAGCTGTTTGAGCACCTGAACTTGCAGTATTCAAAGTAGTTCGTTGAGCGATGATAGGGAGCACAAGGCAAAACTGCTGTGCTGAGGTAACCTTATCTAGCAGTCTACTTTGGTGAAATGCTAAAAATACAGTCTTGCAATAGCAACCCACTAACAACAGAGAGAAACAGCTATGTAATACACTTAGGAGGTGCTGATGATCTTTTCAACTGGACCTGTTCTAATATGATCCCTTGCTGTTTTCATTCTTCACCCAGAACTTAATTTAAAAAGGAAGAAAACCATGCAAAGCAAAGCAAAGCATTTAGAAGTTGCTAAAATAGAGGAAAACACGTCTCCTTCCAGCATTTTTTTCTTGGAAATACTGTATTATATACAAAATTCCCTAATTATTTGTTCTGTAGAAAGGGAAATGCATTTCTATAATAAAAATAATAATAATAATAATAATAATAGTGCCAAGAGCCTCCAATGAAAATCAGTGCCTCATTGTGCTAGGTCCTATGCAAACACATAATATGAGACAGTCTCTCTCTCAAAGAGCCTGCAATCGAAATAGAAAATACAAAGGGAGGGAGGGGAAACAGGCACTGGAAAGTGACATGCAACTGAATTCTCTGACAATATTGCATAAGAAACAGCCTGAGTTTGTATGTTCTGAGTGATTTCATGAAAACATTTTGGGCCTGCATCTCCATTATGTTACACCTGATATAGATATTTACACCAGTGCAAAGTGTAAATGACTGCACAAGATGAAGGGAACAGAGAATTGTCTGATAATTACAGACAAGGGGGCCTGATCCTGAGACTTCCTGGGAATTCACAGCACACTGAGATTGTGGGATTGAGCCCCATGTGTGAAAAATCCTAGAAATAAAGGCATAGCTACAGAAATGAGAATGCTCCTATATAGACATCATAAATTGTATGCTGAACACATGTAAATGAGTGTTTAGATCAGCATTTGAAACTAGTTTAGGTTCTCAAGCATCTCATCCTGTACCGTTCATCTTTTCAAAGGATGTTGGGGTTTTTCTTTTTTATAAGGAAGTGATTAAAACAATGGTAACTGATGGCATATGAACCTAGTAATTGGGCTGATAACACTGACATACAAATGTCTTTACCACAATATATAGTGAATCTTACAGTTCTCCAAAGTGATACACTGGTATCAATTTAGGAAGGGAGTTTGGATTTATTTTTCTGTTATATAAAATAAAAATTTATAGATCTGGACAAGCCTAAAGCTACCCTTCTGAAAAGGAAATAACTGTACAAGGGGGCTGGAGGAAAGGAGTAATAAAACAGATTGGAGCAATTCTGTTTTGGGAAAAATTCTCTCAGGTCCCTTTGTTTTTTTATGAGTCAATATTTTCAGTTTTTTTAAAACTCTGGCCAATTTCAAATTGTGTAAAAATATTGATATTAAAAGCAAGGAAAATACAAGACTTTGCACACACATCTAAAATCTCCCAAATGCCAGAAAATATGAGTCCTGCGAGTTGTGCTGCTTTCAGAGTCCACGCCTTTCTGCAGGCACTATGCTTTCTTCCAGGAAGTCATTTCTGTGTACGCACAGAATGCTTACCCCCCCTTATTGCCCCTGACTGAACATGAGAACTAGTTGTGAATATTCATGGTTCAAAGCCACCACTGTTCTCAAGGCAAATCCAACGCACACGTTCATAAGAGATGTTTGAAAAATTAATCTTTTCCCCTCAGGCGTCCATCCCCTTTTGTCCTTTCACAAGGGGCAACAGCTTCCTATGTGCTACAAAATGTGCTTTGCTGCCCCTGATTGCCATACATCTGAGCAGCTCAATGTGTTTTACAAAGACTCTCCCAAAGTTGTTTACTTTCTGAGGGTAGACTCTAAAGATAGTCCTTAGCTTTTCATTTTGGATCTGGACATCAAGCGTTCCAAAGCTGGGACCTTTTGGAGCTCAGGTTTTGGTTTGGCCCGTTAAGTAAATAACAGTTCAGAGTCAAAGAACTGGTGGGGGATCTCAGTGCCACCAACTTTGGTGTACTTCCTTATCAGGAGTTTTGGTCTGGGCCATCTCTGGCAAATAGTGGCAGTGCTGTACCATGAGACTGATCTTCTGCAGCAGTACTGAGAGGAGACAAGCATCCCGCTTGTGAACTAATAAATAAAGGATAAGGTCAAGGTTTTCTAAAGAAACTACAGTAAAAGCTGTTTTATCTGGCACTTCACCAACCGGAAAGTTCTATAAACCGGTATTTCTGATCTTCATTGAAATTCCAGTTTATAGTCTGGTTGGCGCGGAGCTGGTGCGGTGCTGGGGCATGGAAGAGGGTGTGGAGCACGGGTTCTGGGAGGGAGTTTGGGTGTGGAAGGAGGCTCAGGGCAGTGGATTGGGAAGTGAGAGAAGGTGTGCGGTGCCAGATCTCGGGGGTGCTCACCTCGGGCAGCTTCCCACAAGTGGCGACTTGTCCCGGGTGCTCCTAGGCGGAGGTGCAGCAGGCAGCTCTGCGCACTGCATCTGCCCACAGGTGCTGCCCCCGCAGCTCCCATTGGCTGTGGTTCCCAGCCAGTGTGAGCTGTGGAGCCAGTGCTCGGGGCAGTGGCAGCACATGGAGCTGTCTGCCATGCCTCTGCCTAAGAGCAGCTGGGACAGGTTGCCACTTGCAGGGAGCTGCCCGAGGTGAGCACTGCCCAGATCCGGCACCCTGCACCACCTCCTGTGCCCCAACCTGCCGCCCCGAGCCCCCTCCTGCACCCAAACTCCCTCAGAGAGTCCGCGCTCCACACCCCCTCCCACGCCCCAACTCTCAGCCCCGCATCCCCTCCTGCACCCAAACTTCCTTCATCTTAGTTAACTGGCATTTTTCATTTACTGGCACCCCCAATTCCCTCAACATGCCGGATAAAATAGGTTTTACTGTAGTAATTGGAGTGCCTCCATTTTTGGGTGTTTAACCTGAGACCTCCAGAAGGGGACCAATTTTCAGAAGGAAAGTGCTCAGCACTTTTTGAGAATCAAGCCTCTTTGAGGTGTCTCAAAAGAGACACTCCAAAACGAGGCAAACAAAACCTATAGTCACTTTTGAAAATCATGATCTGTGTTTGGAAAATGTAAAAAAAATAAAGCTGATTCTTATATTGAAAGTGAAGCTGGGTAAAAGTCTTGGTATTCTGATGATTGATGGATGCCAAGTGAAGTCTTGGATGATTCTGCAGCACAGCACTCTATTAAATACCCAAAAGAAGTACCTACATAGTTACTAATTACAACATGAACTTCTTAGGGTGGTCAGGAGCCTGCCACATGAGAGGAGTGGAGTGGCTGAATTCCACCCCCATTGAAGAAAGCATTTAGAAACAGGTCCTTGCCTCTTCATTAAAATCAGTGCACTCAGGGTTCCGTCACCCCATAACTGCAGGACCTCTCACACCTTATTCTGAGGCAGCTAGTTCTGGCTCCTGACAAGCTCCAGCACACATACAGGTAGGGACACACCTGGCTGCAGATGCTGTGATCAGCTCTGCATGGGGAGGCTACAGCTAAGGAGCTGCCCAGCTGCTCGAGTGCACACCCCCCTCAGGAGTTTAAACCCAAAATTATACCGTCTTGTGCTGCACAGAGATCTGTACAGTGTAAGCTCATGAAATTCGCCCCCTCCCTCAATGTGGAGAAGGATATGCAACAGCTTTCTGCCCAAAGTTATGACTCTCCCACACTGGTTTTAGACAAAGCAAAAATAAGTTTATTAACTACAAAAACAGATTTTAAGTGATTATAAGGGATAGTAAATAGATCAAAGCAGATTACCTAGCAAACAAACAAATCATGCGAACTAAGCTTAATATACTCAAGAGATTGTATATGAGTTGCAAATTCTTACCCTAAATGATGATTCAAGCAGGCTGCAGAGATTCTTAAGGGGCTAGCTGCACTTGCTTACAGCTTAAAAACCCCAGGTGTTCCTTTCACAGGCTAAAAATCCCTTTAGCTTGGGTCCAACACTTCCTCCCAGTTCAGTCCGTGTTCCTCAGGTGTTTCCTAGAGTCTCTTTGGGGAAGGAGTCAGTGAAGAACTATGATGATGTCACTCCCCTGCCTTAAATAGCTTCTGCATGTGGCAGGAACCCCTTGTCTCAAAGTTTGGTTCCCACACCAGTCAGTGGAAAAACAGTGGTATTCCAAGATGGAGTCGTAACCAGGTCACCTGGTTACATGTCCCTGTAGTGCCACAGCAGCCATTGAACTGGAGGTCCTGGTGATGTCAAGGAACTATGATGTGATTGGAATCACAGAGACTTGGTGGGATAACTCACATGACTGGAGTACTGTCATGGATGGTTATAAACTGTTCAGGAAGGACAGGCAGGGCAGAAAAGGTGGGGGAGTAGCACTGTATGTAAGGGAGCAGTATGACTGCTCAGAGCTCCGGTACGAAACTGTAGAAAAACCTGAGTGTCTCTGGATTAAGTTTAGAAGTGTGTGCAACAAGAATGATGTAGTGGTGGGAGTCTGCTATAGACCACCGGACCAGGGGGATGAGGTAGATGAGGCTTTCTTCCGGCAGCTCACGGAAGCTACTAGATCGCATGCCCTGATTCTCATGGGTGACTTTAATTTTCCTGATATCTGCTGGGAGAGCAATACTGCGGTGCATAGACAATCCAGGAAGTTTTTGGAAAGCGTAGGGGAAAATTTCCTGGTGCAAGTGCTAGAGGAGCCAACTAGGGGGGGTGCTTTTCTTGACCTGCTGCTCACAAACCGGGTAGAATTAGTGGGGGAAGCAAAAGTGGATGGGAATCTGGGAGGCAGTGACCATGAGTTGGTTGAGTTCAGGATCCTGACGCAGGGAAGAAAGGTAAGCAGCAGGATACGGACCCTGGACTTCAGGAAAGCAGACTTCGACCCCTCAGGGAACGGATGGCCAGGATCCCCTGGGGGACTAACTTGAAGGGGAAAGGAGTCCAGGAGAGCTGGCTGTATTTCAAGGAATCCCTGTTGAGGTTACAGGGACAAACCATCCCAATGAGTCGAAAGAATAGTAAATATGGCAGGCGACCAGCTTGGCTTAATGGTGAAATCCTAGCGGATCTTAAACATAAAAAAGAAGCTTACAAGAAGTGGAAGGTTGGACATATGATCAGGGAAGAGTATAAAAATATTGCTCGGGCATGTACGAATGAAATCAGGAGGGCCAAATCGCACCTGGAGCTGCAGCTAGCGAGAGATGTCAAGAGTAACAAGAAGGGTTTTTTCAGGTATGTTGGCAACAAGAAGAAAGCCAAGGAAAGTGTGGGCCCCTTACTGAATGAGGGAGGCAACCTAGTGACAGAGGATGTGGAAAAAGCTAATGTACTCAATGCTTTTTTTGCCTCTGTTTTCACTAACAAGGTCAGCTCCCAGACTGCTGCGCTGGGCATCACAAAATGGGGAACAGATGGCCAGCCCTCTGTGGAGATAGAGGTGGTTAGGGACTATTTAGAAAAGCTGGACGTGCACAAGTCCATGGGGCCGGACGAGTTGCATCCGAGAGTGCTGAAGGAATTGGCGGCTGTGATTGCAGAGCCATTGGCCATTATCTTTGAAAACTTGTGGCGAACCGGGGAAGTCCCGGATGACTGGAAAAAGGCTAATGTAGTGCCAATCTTTAAAAAAGGGAAGGAGGAGGATCCTGGGAACTACAGGCCAGTCAGCCTCACCTCAGTCCCTGGAAAAATCATGGAGCAGGTCCTCAAAGAATCAATCCTGATGCACTTGCATGAGAGGAAAGTGATCAGGAACAGCCAGCATGGATTCACCAAGGGAAGGTCATGCCTGACTAATCTAATCGCCTTTTATGATGAGATTACTGGTTCTGTGGATGAAGGGAAAGCAGTGGATGTATTGTTTCTTGACTTTAGCAAAGCTTTTGACACGGTCTCCCACAGTATTCTTGTCAGCAAGTTAAGGAAGTATGGGCTGGATGAATGCACTATAAGGTGGGTAGAAAGCTGGCTGGATTGTCGGGCTCAACGGGTAGTGATCAATGGCTCCATGTCTAGTTGGCAGCCGGTATCAAGTGGAGTGCCCCAAGGGTCGGTCCTGGGGCCGGTTTTGTTCAATATCTTCATAAATGATCTGGAGGATGGTGTGGATTGCACTCTCAGCAAATTTGCGGATGATACGAAACTGGGAGGAGTGGTAGATACGCTGGAGGGCAGGGATAGGATACAGAAGGACCTAGACAAATTGGAGGATTGGGCCAAAAGAAATCTGATGAGGTTCAATAAGGATAAGTGCAGGGTCCTGCACTTAGGATGGAAGAATCCAATGCACCGCTACAGACTAGTTACCGAATGGCTAGGCAGCAGTTCTGCGGAAAAGGACCTAGGGGTGACAGTGGACGAGAAGCTGGATATGAGTCAGCAGTGTGCCCTTGTTGCCAAGAAGGCCAATGGCATTTTGGGATGTATAAGTAGGGGCATAGCGAGCAGATCGAGGGACGTGATCGTTCCCCTCTATTCGACATTGGTGAGGCCTCATCTGGAGTACTGTGTCCAGTTTTGGGCCCCACACTACAAGAAGGATGTGGATAAATTGGAGAGAGTCCAGCGAAGGGCAACAAAAATGATTAGGGGTCTAGAACACATGACTTATGAGGAGAGGCTGAGGGAACTGGGGATGTTTAGCCTGCAGAAGAGAAGAATGAGGGGGGATTTGATAGCTGCTTTCAACTACCTGAAAGGGGGTTCCAAAGAGGATGGCTCTAGACTGTTCTCAATGGTAGCAGATGACAGAACGAGGAGTAATGGTCTCAAGTTGCAGTGGGGGAGGTTTAGATTGGATATTAGGAAAAACTTTTTCACTAAGAGGGTGGTGAAACACTGGAATGCGTTACCTAGGGAGGTGGTAGAATCTCCTTCCTTAGAGGTTTTTAAGGTCAAGCTTGACAAAGCCCTGGCTGGGATGATTTAACTGGGAATTGGTCCTGCTTCGAGCAGGGGGTTGGACTAGATGACCTTCAGGGGTCCCTTCCAACCCTGATATTCTATGATTCTATGATTCAGAGGTTGTTTGTAGCGTCCTCAGAAAGATTCCCCGTTGGGAGATGAGCTTCTTCTAAAACCTACTGTTTTCTCCTAATGGCTCATCAACCTGAATGGGCCCTTCCAAGCCAGCCATCTAGACTCAACATCCTCTGCCTAGTGGGCGTTTCCCAGGTGTAAACACATTTGTCAATATTCCTAACTTCAGATACAAAGTGACATCTGTATACAAATAGGATAATAATATTCAGTAAATCATAACCTTTCCAATGGTATCTCACATGACCTATCTTGCATAAAATACACCATAGTTATGCCATAATCATATCATAATATCTCTATGAAGAATATGGGGTGCAGTGTCCTACCCACCCTCCCCTGTTACCCTCTCATTCTTGCAAGACAGAGGGTATATTTGCTAACTTGTTTGAAATACTAAAGAGAATGGGGAGTCGGGGGAAAGGAAGCAACTGGGATAGCAGGATAAACTGCACTTACAAGACCATGCTGTGAGGAAAAGGCCATTAAGACAAACCAGCAAGGAGTTGGTTGGAAATAATCCTCTTGATTAAAATGTACATTATGTCATTTTTGTTTACTACATTTCTTGCTTTTGTAGATCTCAGAAAACCTCCATTTTTTCAGGTTTTTTAAAAATTTCTTCAATGAAGAAGGCATCTTAGAACTATAGTCTCTGAATTCCCATCTGATGGTCAAAAACCTTTTCAGATGGATATTTCCAACTGCATTCACTTGCTGTTTCTGAATCTTTACTTAGAGCAGATCTCATCCCTAAATAATGATATAACTAGACTAGCCTTTCACAACCCACAGCACAGAGCCTGAAAAAGCATGCACTAATCTCCAGCTAAACAGGACATTGAACAGCAAAACTGAGGACTGCATGTGCCATTTTTAAAAAAAATCAGTTTACAAAATAAATAAATCTCAAAGGGTAGTGGATACTGACAACTGACATGTGGCAGGGGCATAACTTTTTGTAACCATGACCCAGTAAATGAAGCAGTCTCTTATTAGCAATCCTATATGCCTCCTATATCATGTAATATCAGAAGGGAAGTAAATCTCTGGCAAAAAACACACGATGTCAAGACCCTATTATGCACAGTTGAATGGATAAACAGAAAAGTCAGAGCAAGCAAAGAACTTGAAAGGCCTGGCTGGGATCCATGCTTAGCCCTGCTAGAATACCACAACACACCTCCTAATGCTCTATTAATATTGTCAGTTGAGGAACTGAGGCAGAGAAGTGAAGTCAGTCAGCACAAGGCCACAAGGGAAATCAGCATCTGATCTGGGATTAGAAGGTTGGAATTCCTAGCTCCTAGTCCTATGCTCAGAACATTAGATCACATCTATTTTCTGCTTTATTTTTTACTATAACTATCAACCACTTTCAAACAGCATATTGATGAAGCAAAGATGATTCAAACTTCACATTCTGGACAGTCCTTTAAACTTCATTGGAAAAAAACAATTCCCTCTGAATTGTCACCTGATGTAATTTTAAAAAAACGTATGCTTTCACCAGGCAATTTGACAGAAAATTATAACATATACAATTAAACCAATTGCGAGATCAACATATTAGACAACTTCTAAAAGTTAATTTAGTGCATATTTTGTCTAACATGAGCATTTTTACTATATGAAAATCTTGCAATACCTTATTAAATCTCTAGATGGTGCTTGACTGTACAAGAAATTTGGGAGTTCTAATTACAGGTAGTACAATAGAGAAGTCTCGAGTGACCGCAGTGAAGTTACAATAAAGTAGTGTGAGAGTTAATCAATTCTTATCTGTGTTTTTATCTTACATACCTACTCAACACAATGGAAATACAACTCACTCCAGATAGTACTATATTTATAGACCTTATAGACAGGTCTTTTAAGTGTTATTGTACCACAAACCTTCTTAAGAGCTAAACAGAATATATCTATGACTTTCTACAGACCCTTAAAATCATATTTGTTATTTCCTCCAAGAAGGTAAATAGTTTTGTTAGGCATGTTTATCAGCAATCCATGCTGAAATTGTACTGGTGGAAGTCTTCTCCCATTTTGTCCCTACTATGTGTTTTCAGTGTTTCCCTAAAGCAGAAATCACACTTAATGATGGTGAAACCTGTCACTTAATGATATGGAATTTCCTAGGTCTTCTCTAAATCATTTATTAGATATTAGTGTCAAATTAGCAACTCTTTTGGAGTAAGCTCATATTTTCATTCCGGCTCCACCTGTCTGAAGTTGCTAGTACTAGAGTATCTTCTGAATCTGTAGTAATAATGATCTCCATTTGCTCACTTTTTCTACTAGAGCCATTCCATGGCCGCTTGCTTGCAGCTCCTTTTCACTACACAGTTTGGTCAGTTCCTGGTCAGTTTTATGCCACCAGGAAACCAAAGCCTCTTGAGAAGTTTTGTCTCTGTCTCTTTGGATAACTTGTTCTGATCTGGCCTGGTTGTAGCAGAGGAGAGGCAACTGTAAGAAAAAGCTGAAGAATCCCATTTGCAATCTGAAGCATCTTTAAAGGACTGACAGTGGGGAGGTCACTGTGAATTTGTCATGGGACCACAAGACAAATAATGCTGGTTAATTAGTGATCCCCTGTAAAAAGCCTACAATGACTGCAGGAAGATGTCACTTGTTTGTGACCCTTGTACTGAGTGCTGTGACTGAGTTCCAAAAAAAATGTTTTCAGGGAGTTCTTCAAAATCTCTTTTGCTGGCTATTACAGCAATAGAAGAAAAGAAGACTTGAGGCTACAAAAACAACGAGGAGTCCAGTGGCACCTTAAAGACTAACAGATTTATTTGGGTATAAGTTTTCATGGGTGAAAAACCCACTTCTTCAGATGCATGGAGTGAAAATTACAGATGCAGGAGTAAATATACTGAAACATGAAGAGAAGGAAGGGAGTTACCTTACAAGTGGAGAACCAATGTTTACAGGGCCGATTCAGTCAGGGTGTATGTAGTCCACTCCCAATAATTGATGAGGAGGTGTCAATACCAAGAGAGGGAAAACTGCTTTTGTAGTGAGCCAGCCACCCCCAGTTCCTA